>NC_064822.1:160746822-161371822 GCF_024166365.1 Elephas maximus indicus | reverse complement strand
ATTCTCCTGCTCCAACCTTGCTGACAGCCCATCTTGCTCAGGCCAGTCCCTCTGGAGGGCCCGAATGGAAAAACAAAAGGCAGACTTGAGTGGGAGGAGAAGTGGGTGACTGGTGAAGCTTTCCAGATCCTTCCTGCTGTCAGTCATGGAGGGTGGGGGATAGGAGTGAGGAGATGTAGGACGCTTTGCTATTTTACAAAATTGGCAGAATTGTGTCTCATGCTCCTTCCATCTCCAGCCTCCTCAGGTGCACAAATCTTTTCTTGACAGAAAGAAGAGACAGGAGATGTGAATATAAATATTAAGTTCTTCACAAGGCTGCATAAGCAAAAACAAATTTAACAGAAAAATGGAGAAACAGGTCAGGACTGCCATAACCATTTTGTAAACTAAACATAAAAAAGGTACTGAAATAATTTCTTCTATTTTCTCACACACTGGAAGGAGGAAGTGAAAGGCGTCACATATAAGTTGTTCCACTAGGGAAAGAGATTCTGTGAAACTCCTGCCCAGACTGAAGGGAGGGGAGGCAGAGTCTGAGAGGGGAGGAGGAGTAGCCCAGCCAAGGTGTGTGGGGGTGGGAGGCTGAGTGGTGGGGTGTGGTAGAGGCTTCCAGGCTTAAGGAAGAGCAGGAGAAAGCAGAGAGCTTAGACAACTTGAGTTCAGTATGGCTGAGGCATAGCATGTAGAACTACCAGAGGTGGAGGCTGAAGAGATAAGCCAGGCCTTGCTGGTTATGCTGGAGAGTTTGAATAGTCCCCCTGAAGACATGAGGAATCATTGAAAGGTATTCTTGTTTTTGTTTGTACTGTTTGGTTCTGGTGGCCTTTTTTTTTTTAGTATAAATAAATAATTTTTTTGAATAGGTAATATATTCACATACCTCAAAATTCAAAAGGTTTAAAAGGTTCTTCACTTAAAATATCTCTCACCTCTGATCCTTAGTCACCCTACTTGTTTGCCCCACAGGCAACCGATATTTTGAGCTTCTTAAGAATCCTTCCAGAAATACTTTATGCAGATAGGAGCAAATTTTATATATATATATATATATATATATATATATATATATATATATATATATATATATATATATATAATTATCCTGTCTTTTTACAAAAAATAACAAGCCATCTGTAATCTATATTTTTTTACACTCTCTGACTACACTGCCTCTCATCTTTCCAGATTATGTACTCTGATTCCAACTACCTTTTGACCCCAGAGGAACTCTAATCTGTTTGTTGACTCTACCTTTTCACCGTCTCTCACACCACTAATGACCCCTCACCCTGCTGCCACCCTTGGCCAGCTTGTATACATTCTCTCAGCTAAACCATCATCCCACTTGTGCAATTCTTGCCCCCAGGCAGCCATACCTGACTAGAGAAAAATCACACAATAATGCTGACCCTTTAAATCCATTACCAAGAACCTCCAGCAACCAAACTACATTTCCCTAGTTCATACGTTCTACCACTTTCCAGGAGGATTATGTTATACTATCTCTTTTTTCCCTTGAAACTGTAGCACCTCATTCTTCTCCATCATCAATGAATGACTTTGCTTCCTACTTTGTGGAGAAAGTTAATCAGAAGTCCACGAATTCTCCTTACCTCATCTACCCACCTACCTGCATCTGCGCCTGTATGCTCTACCTTCTCATTCGTGGTTATAGGTGAATGGTCTGTGCTCCTAGCTAAGGCAGACTTCCTCACTTGTGGCCTGGATACCATCCTCTGGTGACCAGACACGAAGAACATTGGTCCAGCAAATCTACTCTTTCTCTCCTACATCATCAGTGGCTCCATTTCTACTAGATCATTCCCAACAGCATACAAGCATGCTTTTATTTCTCCCATTTTAGCAAAAGACTCTCTCTTAATCCCACTTTTCTCTCCAAACACAACCCCATTTCTCTAATCCCCTTTACAGCAAAACTCTTCCAAACAGTAATCTCTAATTCTAATTCCTCTCTCCTCCCATTCTTTCTTGAACCTACTTTATTCAGGTTTTATGCCTTTCCCTGCTCCATCCACCAACACTGCTCTTGCTGTGGTCACCTATGACCTCCATGTTGTTAAACCCAGTGTGGTCAATTCTCAGTTCTCATCTGACCTAAGAGAAACATTTGACACAGCTCCTTCCTCTTTGACAAAGTTTCTTCACTTATCTTCTAAGACACACACTCCCTTGGTTACATCAGTGGCCATTCCTTCTCAGGGTCCATTGCTAGTTTCTCCTCTTCTCCCTGGGCACCTGGATGAGTCCTTGAACTTCTCCATCAATACTCATTCCCCTGGGTGATCTCAATTTGTTTTGTAGCTTGAAATACCATCTATATACTTAACTCCCAAATGTCTATCTCTAGCCCAGGCTTTTCCCCTGAACTCCATACTCATCATATCAATTGCTTACTCAACAGCTCCACTTGGGTAACTAATAGTCACCTCAAATTTAACAGGTGAAAGATTGAACTCCTGCAGCTACCCTCCACCACACAGTCTGCCCCTCCCACAATCTCTCCATCTCAGTTAATCAAAGTTTTTCTTCCCATTTCTTGGGCCAAAAGTCTTGGCATCATCCTTGACGCCTTTCTTTCTCTCACATTTCACATCTAATCTGCCAAGAGATCTTGGTAGCTCTATCTTCAAGAATTATGCTGAATTTCTTCACGTCTTACCAATGCTACTGCTAATTCCTTGTTCCAAAGTCATTATCATCTGTTACCTAGATTATTGCAAAAGCCCCAGGTTTGGTCTCCCAGCTTCCCGTGTTTCCCTGCAGTCAGTTTTCCTATGACAATTACCAATAAAACTCTCAAGACTGAAAAGACCTACATGTTTGTCTTCAAAAGCAACAAGTAAAGGGGCAGTCAGAGGGGTGAACTCGGGGGATGTATTTTCTTTCTCCCTCCCCAACACACACATCCCTTTACTCTATCTTTCTTGCTGCCACAGAGAGAAATCATTCCCCAAGGCAAGTCTTGATCATGCATATCCCAGCTTAAGATCCTTCAGAGATTCCTTGCAGCCTTGAAGATAAGATACAAGCTCCTTTTTATGATAGACAAGTGCTTTCAAGTTGAGCCTCTGCCTTCCTCCTCAGTTCATTCTCAGGTGTACCTTCCAAGCTCTCACCTTACTAACTACTGAGAGTGCCAGACAGGGAATGTTCCAGGTGGAATGTGAAGAGAAGAAAGAAGAGCAAAATGTTCTTAGAGAGAGAACGCATATGTGAGGAAGTAGAGTTGTGAGATAGGGTAATGTTTGAAGGAACAGGCAGAAATTTAGGTATAGTCAGAGAACAGTGTTTGGAGGAAGAATTGAGGATGAGATAGGAAAGGAAAGTGGGAATTAGATCAATGAGACAGTGATGAGGCTTTTGTGTTTCTATGTCATTCAGTGATTGTAAACATGTTGACCAATATACAGAATATGTAGAATTATGTTTGGTTTAAATCAGGGAGGTTATACTACTCTGGGGTCCCTGGGTGGTATAAATAGTTTACATGCTCAGAGGTTCAAATCCACCCAGAGGTACCTTCCAAAATTTACTTCTGAAAAATCAGCCATTGGAAACTCTACGGAGCTCAGTTTTACTCTGACGCACATGGGGTTGCCATGAGTCAGAACTGACTCAATAGCAACTAGATTATACTGCTTTGGTAATGTCTATCAGACCAAATATTAAACTGAGTGATTTAAATAACTTGTTGAAAATCGAGATACACATTTCCGCAAGGAAGAGGCAAGAGGCAGAACTTAATGAAGAGTTAGAATCAAAGGATTATCAGACCACGCAGACAGGCAGAGCCAAGATGGACAGCCATTCTGTTCAAATGGCGAGACAATCTTGAAGAGAACCCAACTTAATAGTCTGCATGCTGCTGCCAGAGTTTTCCATGTCATTTCTCAAATTAGGACATCAAATGCAAAAAAAAAAGAAAGTGAACTTGAACAAGAAATGAGACTCATCTTTCATTTTAATAAAACCTTCTGATTCAAAAAATCATGAAAATCATACAAATGTACTACCTATGATTATATATTAAAGATAATAAGTGATTTTTTTTAATTTGCCAAAGCTTGCTTTAAATAAACATATACACACAACACACACACATTCACCTTTAATTCTTTTGATTGTATGTCAAATAGCCTAGTATTTGAAAATGGGCCCCAAACCAAAAAAGGTAGAGAATATCTGCTGGAGATATTGGTGAGACCTTGTAGGATTTTAAGCAAGGTACCCAAACCAAACCCATTGCCATCAAGTTGATTCCGACTCATAGTGACCCTATAGGACAGAGTATAAGCAAGGTAGTGAGATGATTAAATTATACAGAATGCTGTAGCAGATAACACAAGACAGAGGGAAGAAAGACCTATGTGATAAATAACATTTTTCAAACTATGCAATAGTTCATAATAAAGTGGTGGCAAACTGATAGATTGGACAAGTACCTGGGTCAAAATTGACAAGCCCATCCAACCGAGACCAGGTGTTTTAATACAGACTGAGTTCCATATGGATGCCAGAAAACCCAAAATAGCACTGTCCTAAACAAAAGAGAAGGAGTCTAGGTGGCACAAGTGGTCTGCCATTGGCTGCTAAACTAAAGGTTGGCAGTTCATACCCACCTAATGGCTCCATGGAAGAAAGACTGGGGAACTGCTTCCTTAAAAATTACAACTAAGAAAGCCCTATGGAGAAGTTCTACTCTCTAACATATGGGGTCACCAAGTCAGGAGCCAATGCAATGGCAGCTAACAGCAACAACAGTGGAGAAGTTTATTTCTCTTTCAAGGAAAGAAATCCAGAGGTAGGCAGTCCACATAGGGCACCATGATCCCCTGAGACCTTGCTACTTCCAGCTCACGGCTCCTTCCAACTTGCTGCTCGGCTAACCTCAGTTCCAATCTTATGATTCAATATGGCAGCTAGAGTTCTAGCCATCATATCTGCATTCCAGATAACAGAATAGACAAAGGGTTAAAAAAAAAAAAAAAAAACTTCTTAAGGTTATTTTCCAAAAATTATAGTTGACAATTCCAATCAACATCTCATTGGCCAGGACTTAATTACATGGCAATAGCTGCAAAGAATGCTGGAATATGTAGTCATCCTCTGGGTAATCATGTACACAGTTATATACTGAGGTTTTACTACTGAGGATGAAAAGAATAGATAATGTGTTAGGGAACAACTAGCAATCTGTACCACAACAGATATATGTCATGAATCAGAAAGGCATATTATTAAGGAGTGTGTGAAGCATTGAGTAAACTTGGAGGATTTTGCACCCCCAGAATTGTTCTTTATCAAACATGCCCCTGCTTTCAGCTCCCTGTCTTGATTTCTGCTATTGTGTCTACTGGGAAAGCTGCTTATCCCTCATTCTCTGTACTCAACTCTACAGGCCCTACAATTTTGCCTGTTGAAATTCTGCTCATCCTTTAAGTCTCATCTCAAATGCTATATTAAAAAAGTGCCCATGAAGTTATTCCTGATCCTCCCTAAAGGGATAGAGCTTGTCCCTATAAAACTACATTTATAGTTCTCCTTGGGCCTTGACCTTCACCTTACACCATGCTGTCTTAGGTCATTGGTAGAGCTGTGTACCAGCATTTAAATTCCCTAACAAGTGGGATGGAGCCTTCCCCAACTCTATTCTCGATAGTACAGTGTAATAGAACACACACAATAAATACCTGCAAATTGCATTGAATATTTAAAGAAAGAAAGGATCTATGTGAAGAAGAAGAGTAAGTTTTTGTGCCCTTTTAAGGAATGTGCTAATGCACCAATTGCAATTTCCTGAATTTCCAAAACATAAACTCATTTCAAAACATTTGATCATTGCTAATATTGCAAACTGTTTTGAGAGGGCTAGTTTGGTGAAACTTGCTTTGCTGAACAAATCTTGGCTGCTTTTCATTTCTCAGGTCTTCCTAAAAGCTTTTCCTAATAAAACAAAATAAAATAATTATTAAAACAGACAAAATAAAAGCCAACAGTAATAATATCAGCTAACAAGTAACAATGCTCACTTTATGCCAAGCACAGGGTTAAGCACTTCACATAGATTATTTTATTTCATACTTTCAACAACCCCTATCAGAGAGGGCTGAGGTTAGAGGGGTTAAGTAACTTTGCCAGGTGAGCATCAGGTTAGAAGTACTTCCTGTTCTCATGACTCTGTAAATCTATGTACTAATTCTTTTTTCATAAAACCTTATGTAGATCATCTTTTTCATCTTTACTAAAGTCTGTTTTGTAGATGAACCCTGATACTATCCTCATTTTATAGAACCAGTAGAAAGCCTCATTAAAAATAAATAAATATCTTCAATTCACCATTGGAAATAAACAACACTTCTATTATTTGTGAATTGTTAATTTTGCACACTCTATATTTAGGGTCAGTGGCATCTTAGAAAACAAATCCTACTGTGTATCTTTTAAATAGGGAACCCTGGTGGTGTAGTGGTTAAGAGCTGTAGCTGCAAGCCAAAAGGTTGGCAGTTTGAATCCACCAGGCACTCCCTGGAAACCCTATGGGGCAGTTCTACTCTGTCCAATAGGGTTGCTATGAGTCAGAATTGACTGGGTGGCAATGGGTTTGGTTTTTTTTGTTTTGTTTTGTTTTTTGCTATTTTTTGATTAATCAATTTAAAGAATTCATTTGTAGTTTTCTGTGGATATTTTTTCTTGAACACAGTGGCATAAACCCTATGGGTTTCTGGTAATCATTAATGAAAGATGGTAATACTGACATTCTTTCTATTCAAAGAAATAAAAAAGCAATCCTTTTTCCATTATTAGGTAAGGAAGATAATTTGATGGTGTATTCTTTGAATAAATCAATTCTATTGTATCATATTTGCCTCCCTATATTTGGTAACACCCTGAACACTTTTAAAGCTCAAAAAATGTTTGTAAATATTAATCATGACATGGATTCTTTGGCCCTATGAAATTAGAATCTATGCCCATATAAGGTATTGAATTTCATAGTTTGGGATGTTTTGTTTTATTTCGTTTGCCTTGCAGAGGCCAACACAATACATCCAAATATATAGCAAATTTTTCTTTTGCTAGAGCCAAATTTAATTGTTAGATCACTCTCAATAAAGAACTGAGCAATGCCAGCACTCCATTAGTTATCACCCACATCTTTTACATCTGCAACTTCCTCTTCTGTAGAAACTCTTTTATGTCTATCTCTAAACATCTTAAAGTTTCTCTCGCCCTAAAAAATAAAAGTCACTTCTTCAGTGCTGCAATTCCTCTTTAGCTACAACTTTGATCTTCCCTTCTCACACTGGTCAAACCTCTTGAAACAACAGCCTATGCTCTACTTCTACCTCTTTTCTCTCGTTGCCCAACTCAATACTTCCACATTCAACCAAACCACAGAAGTCAGCAAAACTACCATCTCCCTGCCCCCACCCCACAGCCAAATCCAAAGGAAACTTTTCACTCCTTATTTTAGTGGTAGTTTTTCCAGTACCGTGGAAAAAAAGGCCAGGCAATTCCGTTAAGATTATAACCAAGAAAACCCTATGGAGCAGATCTACTCCGTAACACATGGGGTCACCGCGAGTCGGAATTAACAGCAATTTTAACAACAACAGATGCATTTGAGATTTGCCTTCTCTTTCTCTAGGCCTTTTTATTAAATTCAAGTATTTTCCCAGCCTCCAATTTGTTTCCACTGCTCTTTTTTCTACACAATCTTCTTGGGTTGAGTTTACGCACTATCATGGTTTTACCCACCGAAATATGTGATAGCTCTCATATCGGACAAGTCTCCAGAGCTATGGACTTAAATTTCCAACTGAATCACATGGACAGCTCCACTGACTCTCAGTTTCCAAACCACATGTGTCCAAAATTGAATGTTGCATCTTCTCACCTAAGTCCATCCTCTTCTTATAATTTCTCTCTCTGATTAATGATTGCCCAGCCACTGCAGCCAAAAAACCTGAGGGTCATCTTAAGCTTCTTTTCAATCACCAGCTTCTGTGAATCCCACTTAGATCCTACGTAGTACTTCCATCTATCGCTCCTACTCAACCCTTACTTCCACTGACCTATGTCAGGCCCCCAGCATTTTCTTCTCGGACTATTTTAATAGTTTAACTCTCCGGCTTTGATAGGTCATATTCATTCCCTGAATTGTGTTCCCCTTTATAACATGAATCGGACCATGTCACTCTCCTGCTTAAAATTCAGTAGGTTTCCCATTCAAGCCTTCAGGAGAAAAGGTCCAGTTGTTAAAGTTTCTTTAACGCCTGATCTCTTCCAATTTCTCCAGTTACAGCTCTGAGCCCCGCCCTAAGGGCGAGTCATCCTTAAATCCTCCCTCCTCGTCCTATAGGGTCGCTGTGAGTCGGAGTTCGACTCGACGGCGCTGGGTGCTCTTCTCTGGGAACGGTCTCAGAGTTGAGCTAGAAATCCAGGCTCAGCAGTACCCCTGCGGCCAGCGCATGCTCGTAGCATAAAATTTTCTCATTGCAGTGTATTGAAATAATCTGCCTAAATTGCTAAAATGGGAATGTTGGTCTCTTCGATTTTAGATCCCTAACGCCTGGAAATTCACGTAATAAGCACCGAATAAGTACTTGTTCAACTGGCGGAACTGTTCACTTGTGCTGAGTTGCAGACATAGCAAGCCAGTAACGAAACATTTCTGACAAATATAAATCTTACAGGTAACTGGAAAGTGACTATTTTTTCTTATGTTAGCTTTCTGAACGTTCGGATGAGCATTTTTATTTTCGCGTTTATGAAATGACAGGTGGGAAAAAGAGTTACCGGTGCCTCCCCGTCGGGGAATCGAACCCCGGTCTCCCGCGTGACAGGCGGGGATACTTACCACTATACTAACGAGGAGTTGCACAAATGACAACTTCCTGACAAGACTCTTATCTATTTCGACGCTGCCTCCTCCTCTCCGATGTTCGCATTTTTTTGTTCTTGTTACAGCTTCCACTGAAGTTGAATGGAAAAGGGAAACGTTTGGTAAAACTTCCCCGTTCCATTTATCATTTCCCTCAGCACACACACAGACACGGACACACACACACACACTCACACACTCACACTCCCTCACTCCCAGGTAGCAAAGCGCACTCCTTGTCGCGCTGCACCATGGACCTTGTAGTTCCATCCATTGTATTCCCCACTCTCCTCTGACTTTTAGAAACTTCCTTTCCCAGCGAGCACCGCGAATCCCTCCTCTTCTTTACCTCCCTCCCTCCTTTGGTCGCTCTCAATCGGGCAGTCTAGCAGCTGAGTTGGGGTGCGGATCGGTGTGCAGCAGAACTACCAGAGCCATGCCGGAGGTAGTGGATACGTGCTCATTTGCCTCTCCGGCTTCTGTCTGCCGGACCAAGCACCTGCATCTGCGCTGCAGCGTCGACTTTACTCGCCGGACGCTAACCGGGACCGTCGCGCTCACTATCGAGTCGCAGGAGGACAATCTGCGCAGCCTGGTACGGTGGGGACGCGCGCCCCGTGCCCTCTTCTCCCGGGCCTCCCGCCTCTCGTCCCTCGTCCCCGGAGGCCCGGGGACCTCTGGCTCAACCCGCTGCGGCCCGTCCTCAGCCCCACGCATCCTCCGGTGCCGCTCTGCAGCCCCCAGCCCATGTACTGCACCACTTCATCACACCCACTCTTAGTGCCCCCTTCTCCACCACTTAAGTCTTTTGCATCCCTTCCCTCAGCCCCCCACCACGTGTACTTAAACGTCCCTCCTCCCCTGTGACCCTCTTCGCAGGCCCTGAGCACGTCCTAGCGCCGCATCCAAGCCTCGCTCCTCACTCGGCCCTCAGGTTTCATTTTTGCACCAATTCCCCTTCACCCTACAATCCTAGTTCCCAGCGGTAGCCCCACTGAAGCATCCTTATTTCCTTAGGCCGCAGCCCAGAGACCCCTTCTCAGGCCCCAGACTTCTCTCAGACCCTAGTGCACCTTCCTTAGTAGACAGTCTCCTCCAAGCCTCAGATCCCGTATTTTGCACAGTCCTGACCCTCGTCCTCCCTCCCAGGCACCTTTATTTCAATCCGCAGGTGTGCAGGAAACGACGGGTTGCCCTGTTCTTTTCGCTTCTCTGCCAGTCGTTCTTCTCCCCTTAGAATTCCCAGCTCCAAACCCCTTCCCTCAACCCTGCTTCAAGACTTCCAGCCTCTGCCTTCTACCTCTGGCTGCAGCTCTTTCTCTCTAGGTCATGGTTCTTCCTACCTTTGAGTCTTATCACCCTTATCTTCTATGATTTAAGGGCGGGTGGGGCACTCAAGAGGAGCTAGTGGCTCCGTGGGTAAGCACTCGGCTTCCAACCTAAAGGTGGGCAGTCGGAACCCGCAAGCTGCTATGCGGGAGAAAGATGTGGCAGTCTGCTTGCGTAAAGATTAAAAAAAAAAAAAAAAAAAAGATTACAGCCTTGGAAACCCTGTGGGACAGCCCTGCTCTGTCCTATAGGGTCGCAATGAGTTGGAATCTAGTCAACGGCAACGGACTTTTGGTTTTGAGGCACTCAAGCTTTCTAAGAATGACTCAGTACGGTTTATTCGTACCTGGTGCCAAGAAGCAAGTAGTTAATGTGCTTCTTAGATAGTACTTAGTCCTACAAGCTCTCCAGCCATTCGAATAAATAAAAATTTGTTTAGATTCATGACTGTTATTCAACTATATTATCTGTACAACATAACCTGTTTTCAGTGTTCTTATTCAAATTGGCAGTATTCGGATTGTACCTTTCGCTTGAAGAGTTGAATGAGGGCCATGAAAAGGATGGAGTTATTTTACACAGGGTAGCATGTGGTATCTACTAAACCACAGCAGGAAACAATGGGAAGGTCAGGTATGTTGTAGGCTTGATGGAACCAAAACCAAACCAAACCCAGTGCCATGCAGTTGATTCCAACTCATAGTGACCCTATAGGACAGAGTAGAACTGCCCCATAGAGCTTCCAAGGAGCGCCTGGATTTGAACTGCCAACCCTTTGGTTAGCAGCTATAGCACTTAACCACTATGCCACCAGGGTTTGACAGAGAGAAATAAAAAACCCATTGCCCTCAAGTCGAATGGGACTCTTAGCGATCCTGTAGGACAAAATAGAACTGCCCCATAGGGTTTCTAAGGAGCAACTGGTGGATACGAACTGCCCACCTTTTGGTTAGTAACCTAACCCTTAACCACTGTGCCACCAGGGATCCAGACAAGTTTCTGGGAGGTAATACTAGACTCTCAAACTGGTAACGTCAATAAATTACCTTTCCAAAAAGGAAGGGACAAAGGAAATTAGTGGGGTCAAATAATTGGGAAAATAACAAGTATAGATAAGACTTGGTGGTTTTCATACCTCCTTTTCTTACTTGTGCAAAAGGTCTGCACTTTGAGTTCATCAATATGAACTAATATAGCATATAACTTTCTTACTCTTTGTCCTTTAACATTTTATTAGATTAATTCTGATTTGGAAAATAGGTTGACCCCTCTAGTAGTCAACAAAAATACTACGTGAAAGAAATGAAAGTATTATAAGCAAGAAAATAAATGTTTCCCCGTAGGTTGTACTTTGATCTGCCTGAAGTACCATGGTCTCTTTTATTGCAGTGTCAGCTTTGCATGGACGGGGCTGAAGTGAAGTCTTGTACTGTAATCTTTCCTTTTATTAAAAGAAATTCAATTTTGATAGCTTTACACTGTTTAATATGGCCTTGTACTCTCATCTGTTTTGTAAAAATAAAAGCTTTACGTCTGTTCTATGAATAAGCAGCAGTCAGAATTCTTAGTTTTTTAAAGGAATGTCCTTTGAGTGTCCCCTTGACTCTAAAAACCTGGGTATTGTTTTTATATTCTGCAAATCTAGAGAAAAATAAGATTTTTAGAATTATTATTTCTAGTTAGCATGTCTGTTTAGGAAATTAGAGTTCGGAATTATAATAATATTAAATTCTATACAAGAAAGGTTATTTTTAGTACAAAGCAGTATTTGTTTATAATTGCTTGCTTATTTTATGACAATAACCCAAGCCCAGGAACTTGGATTTATTTATTATTTATTTGGAGTGAGCTTGTTTCTTTCCTCCACTAGATTATGGACTCTTGAAGGTAGGGACTGTTTGTATCTCCAGTTCTTAGTACTGAACCTGGCACATAGAGGACACTCAAAAGTTTGATGAACTGATTAATGGATGAATGCAATTAGAAAACAGTGCGTAAGGTTAATGCCATCTACACTGATAACAGTTCTAGGTTTATCTTGGAGGTAAGATAGCAACTTACTAATGATAAGACCCAGGTTAGTGCTGGGTGAGGAGACATCCTGTGTTCCTTTTCCTCTCAATTCTTGGAGTTCATGACGCTGGGGAATGCCAGAGGAGCTCTAATAGGACCAATTCTCAGATTTTTGAAAACTTCTTTTTACATGTTGATTCATTTACACTGAGGTTCGGTACTCAAATTTGTGATAACTTTCAAGCATATATTTCCTGTATTGAAATTTTCAATTTTTTTTTTTTTTTAAGTTGTTGGCTCAAAGAGGTTTTAGTGACTTGCTCAGGATCACAGAACTAGTAAGTGGCAGAAGCGAGGAATTGAACACAGAACTTTCTGACTACAAACCAACCCTTCAGTCTTCACTAAGCTGGGAATCAAATCAAGGTGTTTTTGTTTTTAACGCATAAGCCCACAGTTCTTTTGCATTACAGCACCCTGCAAATAATAAGCAGAAAATGCAAGTAAGGATATGATAATGAGACATAAGGCCTTTTTTTTTTTTTTTACCCTGCTTTGTTCCAGAAAGTATTTGAAATTGGTGAAAACAATATACATAATATAACAAGATTAAAAATAAGTAAAGATTTTGAATGAAGAGAGAATAAGGATAGGAGAAACAAAACACATGATATAAAGTCCTATGTATATACATAAAAAGAAGTAGGCCAGCAGGCTGATGTGGAATTTCCCAGAAGGCTGGACAAAAAGGGAATCAGTTACATATTCCATAGCAGCATTCCAGCTGCTTAGAATTACAACCCATTTTGGGGGTGTTATTCAAAAAAAAAAAAAAAAAAAAATTTTTTTTTTTTTTTATTCAAAAAGGATACTGTGAGATGCAGTAAGTTATATATTCTCAGTAACTTTTTACCATCAGTAAGGCTGTTTTTTATTTTAACTGTGTATGCATATTTTGAGCTTACATATAGTTGATGCTCAATAAATGTTTGTTAAGAAGTACTAACTTTAGACTATCCAGGTTCCTTCATTTTTTTTTTTTTCTGATTACTGTGTTTGAGCAGCTATCTGATAACATTAATCAGTGAAATTTGAAGGGAAATTTTGCAAATAATTTGAAAATCATAACTGAGGCTTAGGACTTGAGATATATAGCTTCAACATTGCATTTTAAAATTTTCTCTTGGTTCAGGACTTGCTTCATGCATTAATTGACACACTATTTTTCAGATATTGTGCTAAGCCCTATGAATGCAAATCTGAGTAACATCTATCTTTTTAAGAGCCCTCAGTCTAGTGGAGAAAACAAATCCTTATAAATACCATAAGTGCTATAGGAGACGGTTGGGCCAACTGCTATAACATATACTAGACCCCAAAACCCATTGCCATGGAGTCGATTCCAACTATAGTGACCCTATAGAACAGAGTAGAACTGCCCCATAGGGTTTCCAAGGAGTGGCTGGTAGATTGGAACTGCCAACCTTTTGATTAGGAGCTAAGCTCTTAACCACTGTACCCCCAGGGCTCCATAACATATACAGGGGTTGTGAAAAAAGGTTTCACAAAAATAGTCATAACAATAACTTGACTCCCACTCTGAACAGATTCGAAAAGTTTAGGCAATACAGAAACAGAGGGTGTCCCACTAGGAAATGACCCAATTAATTTATCTTTATAGCTATAAAATCAGTATAAACATGAATAGTAATCAACATGGATATTCAAATCAAATTCTTAAAACAAATCAGATATTCAGAAATAAGTACTAGAATATGAAAGAACAAAGGAGTAATTATTACATTATCCTTAATAAAATACAAACCTAATAAAACTATATATTCTAAATATATTTAAGTGCAGAAAGATAAACCAGTTCTACTAGTTTAGAGCAAGGGCAACAATTGAGGTACTCCAAAAGAAAGTAAACAGAAAACAACTGTCCATTAGGAAGGAAACAGATGGCACCCATGACAAATTTGACTCCTCTTTTAAAAAAAGAGAAAGAAAAGAAAATTAAACCAGGATGGAAGTTTCTTCCCAACCAAAACTTATTGGCTCCAGAGAGGTTGAGAACAGTGAGAATCAAATTAGTGATTGCCTTTGTGACATTTTCTGAGCTTATCACCTAAACTTAAGTAATATAAAAGAGAGGTGATTGGAAAACAGTGCTTCGAACCAGTTATTCCCAGTTCAATCATGGCCAAGGAAACAACACTGGAGCAGACCCGAATTTTTAAAATTTGGATGAACTGGAACCATTACCAAAATGGGAAAAATTATGAGTCAAAGCCCTGATAGAAACTTAATCTCCCTCTTACAAAACAAGAGCAGGATACACCTTGCATAGCAACCAAATCTCTTGCCCATTGGATTTTGCAAAGCCCGAAACAGTGGTACCCCACTCAAAGATGGGGGCTGACCACACCACTCTGAATGTGTGTCACTCTCCTCAGTCCTGGCAATAATCCACTCTCACACATCAGGCTCCTCAAAGGGCTCACTATGCCTCTTTCAAGTCTCCCATTCCATGGCTTTGGCCTGTGATTTTTCCTGTTCCAGACATGGTTCTGGATCACCCAAATTTAAAATTTCATGTCTCTTCTGGTTTCGCTTTGTCGGCCATGACTGAACTGGTTTGAACCGTTTCAAAGCCTTGAAAATGTCTGTTTGCTGGCCTTCTAGCTCCTTCTGCCATCCAGGCCAGAGGTAAGGAGAACAGATAGTAGGCCCTTATAGCAGTGGTCCTGATCTAGAGTGGTAGCAGATGGAAAAAACCAAAGCATGAAGATAGTGTAAAAGAACAATTTGCTAACTGGCTTGGTAGGATAGGAAGTGGGGACCAACTGTGGATTACTTGAATGTTTCAGAACTGAGGTACCTGGAGGATGGTAGCACCATTAGCAGAATAGAGAAATCAAGGGCATAATGGTGGATTTCTTTTTAGAAATTTAGAAGCCTATTGAATAGGTGATATTTCCCATGGAAATGTCTAGCAGGCAATTAGGGATGCTAGGCTTGTCATAGGGGAAAGACCCCAGACTCAAGTTTAGTTAAAAGAGATTTTTATTAAGCCAAGACAAAGACGGTCTTTGCAGTGGCAGCTCTCCTAGTGTGCACCAGGCACAAGAAACTAGCAGAGTCCGTTGAGCCACAAGCAGGGTGTCTTTAATATACTGTTACAGAAGGAAGTAAAGATGTATCATTGTCAAAGGTAGGATAACAAAATGAGATCTAACAATGATTGGTTTACAGAGCTTTGTTGACTAGTCACCTACTTAATGACATTACTTTGATTGGTGGCTTACAAGTTTTGTTTTAAGACTCACTGGGAACAAACCATAGGGACAAGCTGTTTGGGTTAAGGTTCCTTTGGAAACAAGCTAACAAAATTCTTGTTGGTGCTTGGTGAGGTAACATAGCTACTACTTGGTGATATGGGTACTTTTTTGGTTAGTTACCACTGAACAGCCACAGGGTTTCACAGAGCAGTCACAGGACATTCTTCTCTGGAACTGTTGTTGTTTTAAGGTGCTTTCAAGTCAGTTCCAGCCCATAATGACCATACATACAACAGACGGAACACTGCCTCGTCCTGTGCCATCCTTACAATCATTGCTATGTTTGAGCCCATTGTTGCGGCCGCTGTGTCAGTCCATCTTGTCAGGGCTCTTCTTTTTTGCTGACTGTCTATGTTACCAAGCACAATGTCCTTCTCCCCACTGATAACATGTCCAAAGTACATGAGACGAAGCCTCACCATCCTTGCTTCCAAGGAGCACTCTGGCTGTACTTCTTCCAAGACAGATTTGTTCCTTCTTCTGGCTGTCCATGGTAAATTCAATATTCTTTGCCAACACCTTAATTCAAAGGTATTAGTTCTTCTTTGGTCTTCCTTATTCATTGTCCAGCTTTCGCATGCATATGAAGCAGTTGGAAAGAAATATCATGGCTTGGGTCAGGCACAACTTAGTCCTCAAAGTGACATCGTTGCTTTTTAACACTTTATAGAGATCTTTTACAGCAGATTCGTCCAATGCAATCCATTGTTTGATTTCTTGACTGCTGTTTTTATGGGCATTGATTGTGGATCCAAGTAAATTGAAATCCTTGACAACTTCAATATTTTCTCTGTTTATCATAATGTTGTTGCTTACTGGTCCAGTTGTGAGGATTTTTGTTTTCTTTAGGTTGAGGTGTAATCCATGTTGAAGACTGTGGTCTTTGATCTTTGTCAGTAAATGCTTCAAGTCCTCTTCACTTTCAGCAAGCAAAGTTGTGTCATCTGTATAACGCAGGTTGTTAATGAGTCTTCCTCCAATCCTGTTCTTCATATAGTCCAGCTTCTTGTTTTGCTCAGCATACAGATTAAATAAGTATGGTGAAAGGATATAACCCTGATACACACCTTTGCTGATTTTCAACCACGCAGTGTCCCCTTGTTCTATTTGAATGACTGCCTCCCAGTTAATGTACATGTTCCACATGAGCACAATTAAGTGCTTGGAAATTCTTGTTCTTCACAATGTTGTCCATAATTTGTTATGATCCATACAGTCAAATGCCTTTGCATAGTCAATAAAACACAAGTAAACATCTTTCTGGTACTCTCTGCTTTCAGCCAAGATCCATCTGACATCAACAGTGATTTCTCTTGTTCTACATTCTCTTCTGAATCTGGCTTGAATTTCTGGCAGTTCCCTGCTGTTGTGCTGCTGCAGCTGTTTTTGAATCATCTTCAGCAACATTTTACGTGTGTTAAATGATACTGTTTGATAATTTCTGCATACTGTTGGATCACCTTTCTTTGGAATGGGCACAAATATGGATCTCTTCCAGTCTGTTAGCTAGGTAGCTGTCTTCCAGGTGTCTTGGCATAAATGAGTGAGCACCTCCAGTGCTGAAATATAGAGGTTTTATAAAAGCTTCTTGGGTTTGTTACAAGGAATAGCCACATTCTCTTAGCTATCAGATAACAGACAAAAATACCCTGACCAGTTTAGCTTTCTGGTTCTACAGGCTTTCTACACAGAGTGAATTCCACAACTGGACCCTACTTTAGCTTTTCTTATGCAGAATGGATTTGAAACCTGAACCTTATTTTAGCTTCATTGACTCTGGTCAGATACTTCTTTATAGTTTTTAGGGTCTCTGTAGCATTCCTTCCCTTAGAACAAGATTTTAATGGAACACTTTTTGGTCACACTTATGGTCATGCTTTCTTCTGCATGGGTTGTTGATATGCTGCCTCCAGGTGGTGACTCCATCTTTATATTTGGTGTTAAACCTTTTTCTCCACAGTCGGGGACAGCCAGTTCCCTTGGTTGCCGGGCAGCCCTGGGAAATTCACCATTCTATGTTTGAGCAGCTGTCTTCAGTGATCTTATTATGATATGTCCTTAGCATGGTCTTCATATCATAAATGGCTGCTCATCCTGCTTCAGGCCTTTAAATTCACAACTTAGTTACTTTGTCAAGTACCATCTGATTCTCTGCCATATGTGTTGTCTAGATGTTGTTATCTGGGAGAGTAATGACTCGGAGACCTAGACCAAATTGGAAGAATATCTGACCTTTTCACTGAGGCTAATCTAGCGTGCAGGATTCATCCACTGTGTTAAAAAAGTGAATGGAATCATTGTACAGAAGTTGTTTTGGTGGTGTTGAACTTCCTAATTTAGATATGCAATTGAAAACATATTTTATAATTCCAGTAACAGTCATAATCAGTGCTAAGATAATTGATCTAGTTCGTAAAAATGTTCTCAGCCATAACTCTATTCGTTGTGGTAACTAATTGAATACAAATGTCTACTTCAGTTTCCCCAATGGTGTTAATTCAAGAGCAACAGAAGGTGTTTGCTATTGATTAAGCCAATCTGACAAAAGCATTATCTTTTCAGGCCTCAGTGATTATTAGAAGGTCTAGCTCCTTGGAAACTCTATAGGGCAGTTCTACTCTGTCCTATAGGGTTGCTATGAGTCGGAATCCACTTGATGGCACTGGGTTTGCTTTTTTTGTTTGTTTATTTGTAGTAACAAAGAGCTTACGTAAGGCTTTATTATGGAGGAAAATTGCCCAGAAGAAACAAACGAGAGCAATTAGCATGCAAATGACCAAGAGAAAAATATAAAGAGATGTTTTTAGGTTAAAACACACGGAAAGGTTTACCTGTACAAATCTGTCTTAACAATTAATAAATAGAACAAAGCTACTCTAAAACAGTGAGGGTTAGGCACAAAGTAATAATTTCAATAACATTCATTCACCAAGAAAAAGTTACTAGTCTACAGACTTTAAAGGTATATAAGGCAAAAGGATAGCAAATATTAGAAAAAGAAATATGCAAAATCCAAGAATTGTGTTTATGTGTTCCAGTTGAATAAAGGTTTTACAGGCCTGGTCTTGGATCTTGGGATGAGTTGTCCATGCCAAATTTTGTGTTGTTTTTTATTTTGGTGATTTTTGAATTTTAGTTTGAATCATTTAGTTGGTTGAACTATTCAAGTAGAAGTAGCAGCTTTGTTTAATTGGGAGAGGTGTTTCCAGGTTTTAACTCCCTGTAATTTAGCAGCACAAGGATTAGCAAGGAGAACTACATAGTGTCCTTTTTAACGAGGCTCCAGGGAATCTTTTAACTGATGTCTTTTCCTATATATAGTCCTCTGGAAAAATATTAGGCAGATTTTGAGATTTTGGTTATCAAAAGTTCCTTTAACCTGTGAAAACATTTTTTAGAATATTGCATTAAAACTTGACAATATTTAACAACATTGAAGAATTACTTTTCTCATTATAGTCATTTCAGCGTTCATTTCTTAGAGTCCATGGGTGGAAGCCTAAGATATTCTTAATGTACTTAGAACTTTGATATGAACCATAACATCTCTTAATTCATAGGATATTCTATAATTAGCATAGTGTTATTAGTTCTTAAAATAGCTGATTCTTATATTAAAAGAGAGAAAGGAAAAATAAAATGGTTTCCTGTATTTAGAGCATTGAACATCAATAATATTTTCATAAAAACCTATAGTAATTCTTCTAGTTTACTTAGTCCCATGTAGCCAGTTTTGATTGCATTCTGGATCAGCAGCAACTTGAAAAACTCTGTCAATTTCTACATAAGAATTTTAAAATCTTGATTTAGTCCAGTGGCATTTATGTTCAGAATATTATAGTCCTCTTTATGAATCTGATGCAGTCCATTTTGTTGCATTTTCAGTGAACTGGCAAGGTAAAACTTATATGTGAGTGATAAACTTAAAAATGGCTATGGTTAATTTATAATAATCTTAAAAGTGAAAAGATTTGATGAGCATTAATTATGAAAGTAATGTAAAGCTGAATATAGATAAAGCCAATAAAAAGTGTAGATGAAAATATCTTTAAACATAATAATTATTATCAGTTCCAAAGAGCTTTGGATATAACACATAATAATTTTGAGACATAGTGCCATATAGTCAGGATATAGCACGAATATATTAAGTTAAACATTTGAATGCTAATAAAAACTTTGTATTTAAACAGTGTGAATCCTTTAGTTGAAGCCATTGGCTTTGATGATGCTGGATTTAAAGGAAACAAAGTTGTGACCAAGTTAGCAACTGAAATAATAAACTTGTAACATAATATTATGTGCTTGGAAACCCTGGTGACATAGTGGTTAAGTGCTACAGCTGCTAACCACAAGGTCAGCAGTTCAAATCCACCAGGCACTCCTTGGAAATTCTATGGGGCAGTTCTACTCTGTCTTGTAGGGTCGCTATGGGTCAGAATCGACTCAATGGCAACGGGGTTGTTTTTTTTTTTTATATTAATGCTTGTTGTCCACCATTAGATAAACATTGACATATACAATTTTTTTAATTTAAAGAAAATTTGGTACTATTCTTGATTTTGACAATACATTTTGTGTAATTTATAACATATTAAATCCTATTTTTACAAAACAAACAAATTGTGGCTTTCTATGGGGTTTCAAAGTGATCAGGAGCTTATGAGAAACAATACTTAAGTTATTTAAAGTAAAAGTTTTAAAGGTAAAAACCATATTTTTTCATGCAGCTTTGTTTTTGATTCATTAGTTTATTTTGTTGAACCTTTTTTTTGAGGTAGATTGCACAAAAGATAAAATTAACCTTTCAACCTAGTAATTAAGAAAAATTGTTATTTAAACAATGAGAAACCTATCTCTTTATGTTATTTGATTAAGCCTTTTAACATTCTTATGAATTAACCCATTAAACTTTTAGTTGCAATAATCCAGAACCTTGATTATATTAAACAAAAACCCTTAATAAACTTTTTAAATTTCTTGTCTTTGTTACATATTTCTTATAGTATAACCCTTTAAGTAACATAAAATGAACATATTTATTATCAGCTCTAAAATATGTATGTATATATCCTCTTTCTGTGATATACAAGTAAGAGTCTATAAACTTAAATGAATGAATATCTGTTAACTTAGTTTAATATTAGTTAATTTAAGTTTATATATATTACTAATGGAAACCCTGGTGGCATAGTGGTTAAGTGCTACAGCTGCTAACCAAAGGGTTGGCAGTTTGAATCCACCAGGCACTCCTTGGAAACTCTATGGGGCAGTTCTACTCTGTCCTATAGGGTTGCTATGAGTCAGAATCGACGGCACTGGGTTTGGGATATTACTAATACATGATGGGCTCAAGCATAATGATTGTAAGGATGGCACAGGACTGGGCAGTGTTTAATTCTGTTGTACATGGGGTTGCTATGAGTTGGAACTGACTCGCCTGCACCTAACAACAACAACAAAACTATATATAATATTATATATTACATATTAGTAATTTAAGTTTGTGTATTACAAAATATAATTACCATAAGCAGTTTAACCTTCTTGTTTCTTATTCTGGAATTAATACAACCATTCCTTACTTTAAATAAAACATGTACTCAGCTTAAGTTCTTTAGAAAGCTTTAGTTTTTAAGATCGTGTTTTTAAAGTTGGCATAAAAATATGTGTTAGAACAAAATTATTTTTTATTAATTCTTGGGAATATTAGGACTAGTTAATTTATATAAGCACTTGTTTATCATTAAACCAGTTAGAATAAGTTCTTAAAGGAATATTATAATACCCGTTGCTGTCAAATCGATTCCAACTCATAGCGACCCTATAGGACAGAAGTAGAACTGCCTCAAAGAGTTTCCAGGGAGCACCTGGTGGATTCGAACTGCCGACCTTTTGGTTAGCAGCCATAGCTCTTAACCACTATGACACCAGAGTTTCCTAATAATGTCAGTCGGAGGTAAGAATTATAATATTTTCATAATTAATTCTTTTTGCATGTTACATAGGATTCTTTAGAGAAAGAAATTTAGAATAATTTGTTTCTTTTTAAGGCCTTGTTATATCAATCAAAATAAACAATTTATATTTTTTTCAGGGTACCTTTTTTAAATAGAGTAATTATGTTAAAGTTTTTTAGAGTAGCTAGTGAAAACCTAATTCATAAGACAAACACAAGAAGTAGTTTTATTTGGAGCTGAGGCTTAGAGTGACCTCACGGTAGCACACAAAGGGAAAAAGATTGAGTGCTCTCTCTGGATTAAGACTGAAGTCCACAAAACAGAATCTTATTCACTTTTCTAGGTGAATTACTGCAGGTTTTGTCCAAGTGGACACCATCTTGGGTGAGAATCACACGGTCATGGGGTCTGTGGAGCCAGTTCAAATAACATTATTATAAGGCCTCCACCAGTGTTCTTCCTTATGATTTTCCATTTTATGATAATCAGCAACAGCATAACATTCTTAAAACAGCACAACATAAAACAAGGCAACACATACATACACACAAGTAGCTATGCAATTCAAGCTGTTTCAGCCAGGATGACCTATTTGAAAATTACTGGAGCTCTCCCTTGAATCTAGTCCAAGAACCCTTGCCCAAAACTTGGACAAGTAACCTTTGCCCCAAACCTGGGATAAATAACTCTGGGACCAAAACATCTGCAAGAGAGCAGATAGAAAAGGAAGCCAAACACGTTTGCTAGAAGGGCAAACAAACAAAATCCTCCTTAAGCTTTACTTGCCTCTTGGCAGTCAGAACAATGAGAAATTACATTGTGGGTGAGTTTGAAGAATTCCTTACTTTACTAGTATTTTTCTAAGGAGAGAATTTTTTTTATCTCTTCTTAAATGGAAGGGTAAATGTAAATTCTGAATTACGGGGCAATGTAAATAATTTGGTAAACAATTTTGCTGTTAGGTCTTCACTAAAGTTTAGTTGTTGGGTGCTGGTAGTATCCAACTTCCTTTTAATTTACAAGTTCTTTAGGGACTGCTTGTTGATAATTAAAAGCATCCAGTGTATAAAAGCCAAATTAGTTAACTTAGTAATTGGAACTGTTTCTTATTCTCCTCTGCAACGCTTGAATTAAACTGGAGTGATCAATAAGCAATTTGGCTAAACGATAGACAGTTTTCCCTTTTTTCTCTTGTTTGCAGCTCTGAACTTTTCCCCAATTAACTTTTCTTGGGGGAGGGGGGGAGACCTTAGGGGTGGCATTTTAAAAACTGCTTCTGTTTGATCTATCAATTCAATGCCTAGAGCGTTGGGTTGAATCATAACTGACTTTTGAAAGTTTTTTCTTTTCAGTGTGTTTCTTCAGATTATTATTGGGCTTTTCTAGGTTGGGTTTTTTTTTTTTTACTAACATATTAATTAAAACGAGTCTTGACTGTTTGAGGTTTATCTTTTTTCCCCAGGATATTTAATTTTAAAAGGTATTTCAAAATGAGGTTTTCTCCTTTTCTTAACGCAGTCGTCAGGTTTAGAGTCTTAAATAGAACTCATTTCTATTTCTAGAGCTTCTTTAAGTATTTCTTCAGCCATCTTGTTGTAAAGCGAGAGTAGCTTGGGCATCTTTCCAGCCAATGTGTATGTAGTTTCTCGCTTGGCTGAATTTGTGGTTGCGCAGCTATAAGCCATCAATTTACTTGTCAAGGAATTTCTTTGGTTGGAGCTAGTTTATAAGTCAAACCTGTTAGTCTTAGCAGGAGGAGTGATTTTCAGTAGACAGGTAGAGGGTTGGGGGGAGAAAGAGAAAGGTCCGCAAAGAAGCAAAAGGGAACTTTCACTAGGCGCCTTCAAACTTAACTTTGCTTATTATTTTAGAGCCTCATTTTTTTTTTCCAGCCCACGGTGCAGAAAAGTTAATTTTTACTTAGCTCAAAATTTTCCCAGACTTGACACTTGGTCTCAAAATTTTCCCAGACTTCCCAACACTATCTCTGGCAAGTGTTTGTCATTTTAATGTGTCCCAGAAGCAGCATTTCCCCACGTTACCAGAGCTTCAGCATTCGCAACTCAAAATTCAGAAATCTGCAGATACAACCACGTGTCAGTAGATGGCGTGCACACTTCAGCCTTCAGCATTCCCAGAAACAAACCATTTGTACAGATAATTGCTTTCAGCTTCTTTGTCACAAACCACAAATAAATATTCTTTGAAAGTAGATGTACCTCTTTATCCACTGGGATGATCAGATTTAGACAACACAAACAAGTGAAAGCTTACCAAACATCTGAGAGAATCTGAATAGAAAAACAAGTGAAAGCTTACGAATGCCTGAGAAAATCCGGACAGAAAAACAAGTGAAAGCTTGCTGAAACATCTGAGAAAAGCCAGACAGAAAAACACAACAAAAGGCTTAATAAAAAAATCTTGGCGAACTACTCCATAAATCACGGGGCTCAAGTCCAAGAACACTTACCTCCCTCTGGTGTCCGTGGAAATGATAGGGCGCTGTCGCTGGCCCGCTCCAATTCTTGACCCCTCGAGGATACCTCTGAAGGAAGATGGCTTTGAGTCCCTTCCTCATAACCAAAATGTAGTAGGAAAAAAGACTCCAGACTCAAATTTACTTAAAAGAGATTTTCATTAAGCCAAGATAAAGACAATCATTGCTTTGAGGACTCTGCTAGTGTCTTGTACCTGGTACACATTAGCAGAATCCTCATTGCTATGATTGTCTTTGTCTTGGCTTAATAAAAAATCTCTTTTAATTAAATTTGACCAGGACCTTTTTCTTTATGACAGGCTGAAGTCCTGGGGAGGAGATACAGCTGTAGAAATATACTGGTGGTCATCTGCACTGAGACATTAGTTGAAAATGCGGGAGGGAGGGAGAACTAACAGTGAGGAGTACTGTAAGAAAATCAGAGAAGCGAGGCAAGAACATTAGAGCTTATTCGTATTTAGGAGTTAAAATGAAGGGAAAGGAAAAAGCATTAGATGAGTAGGAAAACCATTTTGGTGTAAAGTCAAAGAAGCTGCCTTAGTTACCTAGTGCCACTGTAGCACAAATACCACAGGTGGGTGACTAAAGATCAGGAATTTATTTTCTCACAGTTTTGTAGGCTAATCAGTGCAAATCAGGGTCTCAGCTATGTTGATTTCTTCTGTGACCCTCACTCCTAGTTTCTGGTGTCTGCCAGTGATCCTGGGTATTCCTTTGCTTGTGAACGATCCTCACATGTCGTTTGTCTTCCCTTGTGCGTGCATCTCTGTCCGTTCTGGTCTTTTTATAACTCAGGAGTGATTAGGTGTAGGACCCGTCCTACACTGGTATGATTGCTGGATTACATCACATTGGATTGCAGCATGGAAGGTGGTTATATTACATTATATTATAGAGGGTGATTACATGACATTAGATGTAAGGTAATTATATCACATTATATTATAGAAAGTAATCTGCTCTACCCAAGGCCAACTGATTTAACCACATATAACTTCTCCATGATAGCAACTACTCTAGTGTTTGGAACAAACATCTCGGAACCATAGCCTAGCCAAGTTGACGCATAAAAACGATCATCACAGAAGCCAAGAAAAGGATTTCAAACAGATGGTGTGGGCCATCTTTGTGAGTCAACAGAGATCAAGATGATTGGACAGAAAAGACCTTGTCAATTAAGAGAACTGCCCTTTCAGTAGCAGAGGAGTGCAAAGCCAGATCAAAGAGGGTAAAGGGAGGAGCAAGTGATGAGGAAGTGAAAGCAGCAGCCATAGATTGCCCTTGGAATTTAAGAAAGGAAGGAGAAAAATAGAATAATTGTTGGAATGGGCAGGAGGATCAAGTGCAGTTTTAAAAAATAATGTGCCAGTCTTGTTGAGCTTTGTATGGAAACAGCCTTGTAGCACAGGAAGGTTGGAGATTCTAGAACAAGAGATTAGTCGAGAGATAATAGAAGGGGTATGGGTTTTAGGGTTTAGGCAGGGGATTATAGGGATGGAGAATGCTCAGACACTGTCACTCACTTACTGTACAAAACAATTGTCCTTGATCGGCTATGGTAAGTAGATATGATCTTCCAATCTTCCATAAGGTCATTTGGTCAGAGTTGCCATACTAGGTTGGGCTTTTTCTAGATACACAACAGCAAAGTATAGTATGCTTTTTTGTCTAAAAATGCCAAGTTTTGTTTTAACTTTTGGCTGTATGGCAGGATGTTGCAGTTGGACAATACGAATTCTAGGAAGAAAGTAAGATATATTGAAGAATCAGGGTGAAAGAAACTTAAGTTATAGGTGAGGTTTTTAAAAGCAGGGAAGTTAAGTTTTAGGAGACAGAAGTAAAGGCATTTTAATTTGACTTTTACTTAAAGCCCAAAATTTGTGTGGCTACGTGGCACCTCGGAAGACAGGCCTGGTGATCTGCTTCTGAAAGATCACACCCTTGGAAGCCCTATGGAGCAGTTCTACTCTGCACACATAGGGCTGCCATGAGTTGGAATCAACTCAACAGCAGCTAACAACAACAACAATCTTAGAATTATGTAACAACATATATGTAAATCTTACCCTATATAACAGAGTAGAACTGCCCTATAGGCTTTCCAAGGAGTAGCTGGTAGATTTGAACTGCTGACCTTTTGGTTAGCAGTCAGGCTCTTAATCATTGTGCCACCATGGCTCCATGCAAATCTTAGGACTCAATGATTTTCAGGAAGCTCAGAGTCCTGAGAGATGGACCTACACCAACTTTTGACTCCTTTAATCCCTATAACTTCACTCTGTATTTTGCTTTCCATGAGCAACTGGTTGTACTCTATAGTCATAGTTAACTGATGTGTTATACGCTATTTTCTCATCATTTAAAAAAGTTAATTTAATTGTAGGTTTTGGATACGAAGGACCTTACAATAGAAAAAGTGGTGATCAACGGACAAGAAGTCAAATATGCTCTTGGAGAAAGACAAAGTTACAAAGGATCACCAATGGAAATCTTTCTGCCCATTCCTCTGAGCAAGTATGAATCTTATCTTTCTCTTTTATAGTTAAATAATGGGGACAATGTATTTTTAATTATTTTAGAAGTTTTTCTTTCCCTTTTTTAAGTTTGAGTTTATATGTAGTAATGGAGCCCTTGTGGCGCTGTGGTTAAGTGTTTGCCTGCTAACCAAAAGGTGGGCAGTTTGAATCTACCAGTTGCTCTTGGAAACTCTGTGGGGCAGTTCCACTCTGTCCTGTAGTGTTGCTATAAGTCAGAATCAACTCACCAGCAATGGGTTTGGTTTGGTTTTGGTTTATATGTAGTAATTGGTACACTGCTCCTACTGAACTTTGTTTAGATTGAAGCTTATAATGAATATTATATGTTCTAAAAGGTTCCCTGGTGGCTCAGTGATTAAGCACTCTGCTGCTAACCAAAAGATTGGCAATTCCAACCCACCAGCCAAGAGAAAGATGTGATAGTCTGCTTCTGTAAAGATTACAGCCTTGGAAACCCTATGGGGCAGTTCTACTCTGTCCTGTAGGGTCACTGTGAGTCAGAATCGACTCGACAGCAATGGGTTTTTTTTTTTTTTTTTTGGTGAGGGGGTAAATATCTAGAAGTGAAATTGCATGGTCATAGAGTTGGTGTATAATTTTATTGTTTTAAATTATTGTTATCAAGGTTAATTTAAATACAAAAAAATGCAGAAATCTAAAGTGTGTATATAGTTTGATTAATTTTGACAAATGTCTGTACCCATGTTTCCTTATATATTTCCCTGGTGACGCTGACCTGATTTCTCTCAGCATAGCCTAGTTTTGCCTGGAATCAGACATTAGATGCACTTGTGTCTTGTTGATTTCATGCAACATGTTTTGGAGACTCATCCATGCTGCTTATGTATCAACAGTTAATTCTTTTTTATGAGTAGTATTCTATTGTAGGGTTATATTTATGTATATTTATGGACATTTGAACCATTTCTAGCTTTTGACTATTACATATAAGCAAATATGATCATTTTTGGGCAAGTCTTTTGTGGACATTTGTTTTTATTTTTCTTGAGTAAGTGCTTAGAAGTGGAATCATCAGACCATAGTGTAGGTGTGTATTTATAATAAACTGCCAAACCGCTTTCCAAAGTAGTTTGTACAATTTCACACTCCCAGCAGCAATGTATGAGATTTCTAGCACTCTACATCCCCTGCCAACATGTGGCATTCCTCACAGTAGCTCATAGTGATTTTAATTTGCATGTGTCTTTCTCATGCTTATTGTCCATTTGTATATCTTCTTTTTTAAATAATACTTTATTTATTTTTTGGTGACAATATACACAACTCTATACTTTCTTTTTGAAGTGTCTTTTCAAACCTGTACCTCAATTAAATTTTGGTTCTCTGTCTTTTTCTTATTGAATTGTTGTTCTTTATATATTCTGAATACAAGCCCTTTGTCAGATACATGTATTGTGAATAATTTCTCCCAGCCTATGGCTTGCTTTTCATTTTCTTAATGTACTTGTTAATAATAGTGAATAATTCTTTGAGTAAAAGGACCCCTACATGTTTAACCATGGGAGAAAGATGTGGTAGTCTGCTTCCGTAAAGATTTACAGCCTTGGAAAGCCTGTGGGACAGTCCTACTCTGCCCTACAGGGTTCCTATGTGTTGGAATTAACTCGATAGCAGTGGGTTTGGTTTGGTGAGAAATGTCTAACAGCGTTGTGCAGGACGTGGGAAAATGCTTATGACATATTATGGGATTAAAAAAGGACACAAGACTGTATTTGCAGTCTTAACTATTTAAAAATATTCATTAAAAAACTGGAGGGAAATAAATGAAATATTGCTGTGGTTGACTTTGAGGAGTGAGGTTATGCTCTCCTGCCTTTTTGGATTTTTTTTTAAGATACTAAAGAAATTTGTTGCGTAAAATACTCAAGGATAGAACTTTAGGTAGCTGTTACTTCTTTAATTATTCATCATTTTATTAATATCTAGAGTGGGGATGGGGGCATGCCATTTAAGGAGGCTTTTCAGGATCACCTGGGGAACTTATACAAGCTGCATACCTTCCCGCCTTGCCCCAGAGTCCCGCCACTTTTATTAATGGAATAATAATAATAACAAACATAGAATAGTTACTGTGTACCAATCTTAGGATAAGTGCTTTAGATGTGTTCTTCTATCTGACCCCTACAGCAACCCTATGTGGTGTGACCTGCATTTTACAGATGAGGAAAGGGAACCTCAAAGAAATAAAGTAACTTACTTAAGAAACTGGTAGCCAGAATTTTCATGACCCATTGCAGTCGAGTCGATTCCAACTCATAGTGACCTTATAGGACAGAATGGAACTGCCCCATAGGGTTTGCAAGGAGTGGCTGGTGAATTCGAACTGCCGACCCTTGGATTAGCAGCCATAGCTCTTAACCACTGTGCCACCAGGGCTCCAGAATTGTTGTACGGGGAGTATATCACACACCTTGTGTTTATGGGAATGTGGTGTTCCTGGAGCTCACTCCTAGTCAGTAGCGAGTGTCCCCCAGCCTTGAGACCTCCCACAGTGTTGTTTATATTATTTAGCATATGTATTATGAATGCAAATCTTAGCTGTCTTCTAATTGTCCCCAGAGATGGAATTATATTCTACTAATACATTTATTTGTTTCACACAGAAATCAAGAAGTCATTATAGAAATTTCTTTTGAGACGTCTCCAAAATCTACTGCTCTTCAGTGGCTCACTCCTGAGCAGACTTCGGGGAAGGAATACCCGTATCTCTTTAGTCAGTGCCAGGTAAAAAGGACTCTGGAATGATTTGTTCTACAGAAAGGTCCCAGGACGTGCAGCTGAATGAAGCAAAATGAGCAGTGGTCTTACGGATACGTGGGTCTGACCCAAGGGAGTGTTTTAAATTATATTATAAAAACAATATACGTATGTATTCTGTATCTGTATATCTCAATATTAACACAGTCATATGTTGCATTAAAAAATAAGCTTCGTTTACTCTGAGAGCATGTTCACCTAGGACATGGTGTATATCTTAATCATGTTTATATCCCCAGCACCTGGCACAGAACCTGGTACAAAGTGGACACTCAAAAAAATGGTGATAGAATGAAAGGAAAAAACAAAAGTAATATGTAATTGTTATAAAAAACGCTAGCAGTAAAGAAGTGGGAAGTGAAAGATCATATTCCCCACGCCCCTCCAGACACCGTTGCCCAGAGGTCATCACCGTTGAGTTTGGTATATAGCCTTTCCAGGTTTTTCCTTACACATTTACAGATGTATATATTATGTAAGTGTATTCAGTGTACCTTTAAAATGATATAATTTAAACTATTTTTGTTTTCTGTTTAAAAGCTAAAGATAAAAAGTCATATAATTAAAGGCAATCTATTACAAGGGTAATAAGTATCAAACTATCTTCTGAGGAAAAAAAAAAAAAGACTAATTTCTGTTAAACCAAACCAAACCCACTGCTGTTGAGTTGATTCCAACTCGTAGTGACCCTGTAGGACAGAGTAGAACAGTCGACAGGGTTTCCAAGGCTGTAAATCATTATGGAAGCAGACTGCCACATCTTTCTTCCATGGAGCGGCTGGTGCGTTCAAACTGTTGAACTTTCATTAGCAGCCGAGCACTTTTAACCATGGTGCCACCAGGGCTCCTTAATTCTGTTAATAATCAAATAATTTACAATTGAAGAAACTCCCTTCATTAAACATTCACTGTATTTCCAAATATTATGGTAGGTATTTTGCATTTATAACCTGTTGCCATCAAGTCGATTCTGACTCATAGTGACCCTATAGGTCAGAGTAGAACTGCCCCATAAAGTTTCCAATGAGCGCCTGGTGGATTTGAACTGCCAACCTTTTGGATAGCATCCGTAGCACTTAACCACTATGCCACCAGGATTTCCTTTGCATTTATAATCCTCCCCATATTCATATGATAGATATTATGGTAGGCTCAAAGTTAAATGTATCTATTAAAAAGAAAACAATATTAGCACATTAATTAGTCATGTTTACATTCTATTGTCAATTAAAATATCCCCTTAATTTAAGAAACCCTTAGTTCATTAATCTGGAAGAGGTGTGATGCTCTTGGCAAGAATGTACAAATTGTGCACACTCTATTTTTTTTGTAAAATCTGATTTTCAGGCAGTATTTCTCATAGAACACCCACAAGCTAAAGTTGGCAAGAAATGCAAGATATATGAATCACAATATGAGTTCTGAATATATTATTCTATTTCATATTGGCAGCAGTGAAATATGGGAAAGAGAGTTAATGAATTATTACAGTTGATAGTAAACATGTAGATGTGATTTTGTTTGATGACTTTTCTTATAGTTGTTCTGTATGTTTACCTGTTCTTATACAATTAAATACATGCAATGCCAAACCTGACTAGGGCCCATTAAAGAATTCTAGAGGCATGGTCCTGGAATTCTATTTTGGGAAAGAGAACCAGGTGGTCCTTCTAGTCCTCCTTAATCTACGAAGAGGTTCTTCAGGAGCCCATACTCATGGGGAGTCTTCTACATCTGAAATGAAAAGGGCTAGAGTGTGGGGGTTTTAAGGAAGTTTGTAGTGGAACAAATTATGCCTAGAATTTCTAACAACTGCAGAGAGGGGTGTTATAATCAGTATTCCTTTAAACTCGGTAGAGCCTGTTTTAATGATACTGGGGTTCCTTAGCTCGTCAGCAATCAACACAGACATATTTGTAGACTGGCCAGGGCATAAAATCCTGGGTGCTCTGGCCATTCTTCTTGATTGAACCAGTGTTTTTGACAGATTGATGTGGAAGCAGAGAAACACTTTGTATATTATATGATCATGTCTAGATTGTATTGAGGAAGACTGTTCTTTCTCCTTTTCTTCCTTGTTTTTACTTTCAAAACTTGCTGCAAGATTGAAAATGTCAAGACAACAACATTTCTCAGGTTGTGTTCCTCAGAACACTGGAGTCCTATTAAATGTTAATAACTAACCAGGGAAACAGGAGTTTAATGTTAAAATGAGTGTGAGAAATCCAAAAGATTACTGTAGTCTTTTCAGAACCTCCAGCAGGCTAATGTGCCTAGTTACTCTCCAAGTCAGGGAGGTAGTATGCCAGGGCTCTCAAATTTATTTGACTAAAGAACCCTGTTTTTTCAGGGTTGTTAGGAGCTCCTTGCGGAACACTGCTCTTACTCAGAGCATAAAGTAGGGAACACTGCTTAACAGTTTGCTTCATCCTTCAACTGAAAGGTGAGGGCTGAACCACACATTAAAATGGAAAATCAGATCTTATCCACAAATCAACTTTTGCTCCTTTAAAAGATCTCGGGAAATGTGAGACATTATTTTTAAAAAGAACATACCTAAGAATTATGCTGCAATTCTAATGATTTCTTAATGACTTGATTTATAAGAATGGAGAATGACCGTTTCTATTTTCTTCCCCTCACAGGCCATCCACTGCAGGGCAGTTCTTCCTTGCCAAGATACTCCTTCTGTGAAATTAACCTACAGTGCAGAGGTAAACATCACAAATTATTAACTGAATTAAAGGATCCACACAAGTAAATGTGACATAATTGATAAGCAGAGATAGTGATTGGAATTTTTACAGCTAGAAGTATTTTACTGAAATTCTACCTGAAATATGTACAAAAGAGGCTATGGGCCTCATTTTGAATTTCTATGAAATGCAGTTTTGAACACTGTAAGTAAGAAAAGGAAGTGGATACCATTCTGATTTTAAAAGAAATTCAGAATTCAGGACCTAAAAGCAAGAATTTTGGAAGAACATTTTTAACTTTTAAAAATTGACGTATTTGCTGGATTAAAGTTTCCATAAATCCACTATGTTGTTGTGGTGGCGGTGAGCCATTGAGTTGATTCCGACTCACAGCGATCCTGTAGGACAGAGTAAAACTTCCCCACAGGGCTTTGAGGCTGTGATCTTTATAGGAACAGATCAGCTGGTGGGTTCGAGCCTTTTGGTTAGCAGCCGAGGGCTTAATGTTAGGCCACCAGGGCCAACTAGGTACACTAATGTACATACGTTGCAGACTTCTCAGTGTATATTTCCAGCTTATTCCTGAGCTAACTTCTTGATGGTCCTTGCACAGTGGTTAAGAGCTTAGCTGCTAACCAAAAGGTTGGCAGTTCGAATCCACCAGCTGCTCCTTGGAAACCCTATGGGGCAGTTCTGGTCTGTCTCATAGGGTCGCTGTCAGTTGGAACTGACTCAACAGCAACTGGTTTTGTTTGGTTTTATTTTTATTGTTTGTTTTGTATCCCAGAGGCTAGACCTAGGTACTTAGTCCAAGGAAATAGAACTGAGGACCAACCTGTATTTGGGGGGCCTTCTTGATTTGATTTCCAGACCATCCCACAACCAAAGAACACCTGGTAAAGTGCTATAGAATGCTAAACTTGGAGGCAGAGAATCCCAGGGTTCTGGGCTCTTCTCTATGACTTAATAACTGTGTGACCTTGGTCAGGCCATTTAACCTCACAACCACAGTTGTCTCATCTATAAAACATTTCACTACCAAATAAAGAGAGGAGGCTAAACCAAATTAGTTCCTGAGTGTTTTTTGTTTTTAGATCTGTGGTGGTTGTAGCACTAGAACTTAACCTTCAAATTTTGTACCTGCCTCAGCATTACCTCTGAGTCCTGGGCCATGCAAGAAAAACCTGAAAGTCTGGCACTTACTGAATGTGTCCTTGTTAGCACTTCATTCTGGCATTTATTAGAAATTAAACTACTAGAATCATGGTGCTAGAATTAGAATGCACACTTAAGTCACCATGTGGTTTGCTCCGTAAGGAGCTTGCCGTATAAATTTCCAGAGAAAATTATTTCACGGTTTTTGGCAATAAGTTTTAGTTTTCATAGTCATCACCCTTAAAGGATTCTTCTCCTTGTAGCTCCAAGGATTTATCTAAAATATAAAATTGTCCAAAACTGTATTCTCTGTCCTAAAATGAATACAGCATACTTCTGAATCTTTGATGGGGCGGGGGGGGGGGGGCGTGTAGGAGAATGGGAGATGTCACTACCATTACCAGGCACAGTGTTAGGCTCTTCATTTATAGTTTTTATTCCTTGCAACAAACCTATGAACCCTTCGTTTGATGGTGAATCTGAGGCTCAGGGACATCATTAGCCCATGGCCATGTAGTTGGTAAGTGGCAGAGCAGGGCTTTTAATCCAGTTTCTTCCAAAACTCTGCTCTTAATATGGGTAGATAGGAATTTCAAATTTATTTTTAAAGCTAGTTTTACATATTGCTAATTCTATTTATAAAACCGATGTATACTTACCCATTGAGTTCATTAAAAAAAAAACAAAAACCCAAACCCATTGCTGTTGAGTTGATTCCAACTCAGCGACCCCATAGGACAGAGTAGAATTGTTCCATAGGGTTTCTAAGGCTATAATCTTTAAGGAAGCAGACTGCCACATCTTTCTCCCAGGGAGTAGCTGGTGGGTTCAAATCATTAGCCTTTTGGTTAGCAACTAAGCCCTTAACCACTGTACCACCAGGGTTCCTTTTTGAGTTCATAGTTTGTGTATTACATACATAGTCAAGAAGGAAAAAAAAAGTTAGATGTGTATTTTAAGATACATATAACCTATTTATAACTGGAAATTACTTTTCTTCTCAATTAGGTGTCTGTCCCTAAAGAACTGGTGGCACTTATGAGTGCTATTCGTGATGGAGAAGCACCTGATCCAAAAGATTCAAGCAGGAAAATCTATAGATTCAACCAGAAAGTAAGATAACAGGGTCTTGATTTTTGTGTTAGTTGGTGGTAAACTACAGGTAGCTTGTACCCATCCAAAGAGCAAGATTGCTTTAAAAAAAAAAAAAAACAGCTTTTGTTTTTTGGTTTTCTTTATTCCTTTTTCTTGTGTACTTTTAAAAGATTGTTTTTACTAAATAGGCAGTAGATAAGTGGTAACTTTGGTGAAGGGATAAGTCAGTGTACAGCACTGGGGAAGCCAGCACAGCTTGCACAAGGCAGTCATGGAAGCTCCATAGATACATTAGATTCCCTGAGGGACTGAATTACTGGGCCGAGGGCTGTGGAGACCATGGTCTTGGGGAACATCTAGATCAGTTGACATAACATAGTTTATAAAGAAAATGTTCTACATGCTACTTTGGTGAGCACGGGGTCTTAAAAGCTTGTGAGCAGCCATCTAAAATACTCCACTGGTCTCACTGTATCTGGAGCGAGGGAGAATGAAGAAAACCAAAGACAGAAGGGAAAGATTAGTCCAAATGAGTAACGGACTACAAGTACTACAGCCTTTACCAGACTGAGTCCAGCACAACTAGTTGGAGCCCGGCTCCCCCTACTGACTGCTCTGACAGAGATCACAATACAGGGTTCTGGACAAAGCTGGAGAAAAATGTAGAACAGAATTCTAACTCACAGAGAAAAAAAAAAAAAGCCCAGACTTAATGGTCTGACAGACACCGGAAAAACCCCAAGAGTATGGCTCTCTGACACCCTTTTAGCTCAGCAATGAAGTCACTCCTGAGGTTCACCCTTCAGCCAAAGATTAGACAGGCCCATAAAACAAAACAAGACTAAAGGGGGCACACCAGTCCAGGGGCAAAGACGAGAAGGCAGGAGGAGACAGGAAAGCTGGTGATTGGGAACCCAAGGTCAAGAAAGGAGAGTGTTGGCACATTGTGGGATTGGCAACCAATGTCACAAAACAATATGTATACTCATTGTTTAATGAGAAACTAGTTTGGTCTGTAAAACGTCATCTAAAGCACAATTTAAAAAAAAAAAAAGATTGTTTTCTACTTACAGAGAATGTTGCGTTGGAGAAAGAAGTTGCTGGATAATCGTGGTAGGGAATGAGTGCAGATTCCACTTTCTCCCACTCCTGTCTGTAGCAAGCTTCCTATTTCTTCAAGTCACCATTTCACCCGCATAGGCTTGCAGGAATGTGATTGTGTAGAGTTTACAAACGGCAGAGCTGTCTTATAGCAAAAAAGCACTACAGTCCTTTAAATTCAAAGTTCCCATGTAGCTGGTAATTTGACTTGTATCTTTGACCTTGCATGAGTGTGTGTGCGTGTGTGTGTATGAATGTTTTTTTAATCCATCTTAATAGAACACAGAAATGAACTACAATGGGCAGTTTTGCTCCCGCCTCAGCTTCTTAAAACCCAGGAAAATTAGTTCCAGGCTCCCATAACCTAGGCATCCATTTATTGCTGAACTATTTTTTGTGTCTGTAGAATATACCAGTAGTGTTTTCAAACCTAAGAAAAAAACACGGTTGCCTTCGTACAGGTTAATTTTTGAGACATGCTTAAAACGTATCTTGTAATACTACTGCAGGCATATTTTTTACATGTTGGGAGTGTTCCCTCCTGGTAGAATAAAAAAGAAATAGATATTTTGAAATGTTTTACAGTTTGAATTATTTGAGCTCTTACAAATGAGAACTATTTGAGAAGAACAAAAGGAAAGTCATCCATACCAACATTTGGAGATTTGAAGGGGAATTTGTGTAATTTTAAATATGAATCGTCTTACTCTGTAAACTTTTTAAACACTAATGCAAGCGTGGGCGTGTGTTTGCTTGCCCCCTCTAGGTTCCGATACCCTGCTACTTGATTGCTTTAGTTGTCGGAGCTTTAGAAAGCAGGTGAGCTTTCAAGCATCTCATTTGGGTATTCCTCCAGATTTCTAATAACAGCTCCAGAAAAATTCTAATTTAATTATAAAATCTAAGCAAATTTTAAATTAGAAAGTCTTTACCAATTACACCTTAGATTTTCCAAGTATTGTAAAATGAGCATGCTTTTACCTTTGGTTAAAGATCTGGGTTCTAGTCTAAGCTTAAGCAACTCACTTCTTGGAAACTCCATTTCCTCATCCTCAAAGTTGCATTTGTTTCTGCCTTTACTCACTGGGTGGTTGTGTGCGACAAATGATATAAAACATATTGAAGCATTTTGAAGCCTGTAAATATTATAGAAATGTAAGATATCTTATTTAACTTTTACCATATCTAGAGTTCCCTTCCTTTTTAATTTTCTGTTTCTTATTTCTAAACGACTGAGAATTAAGAATGTATGTAGTGACCACAGGAAACCCTGGTGGCATAGTGGCTAAGTGCTATGGCTGTTAACCAAAAGGACAGCAGTTCAAATCCACCAGGCACCACTTGGAAGCCCTCTGGGGCAGTTTTACTCTCTCCTATAGGGTCGCTTTGAGTTGGAACCAACTGGAGGGCAACGGGTTTGGTTTTTTTTTTTTTTTTGATAGTGATCACATTCTTTAAATTGCCAGAAATGTAGAGAGGGTGGAGAAGTCAGGCAAACACAGATTCAGATTCCAGCCTCAGCAGTTACTACCTACATCCTTGGGCAACTCAGCAACCTCTTTGAGTTTTATTTTTCTTCACCTGAAAAACGGAAATAATAATATGTTCTTCAAAGGATTTTTGTGAGGATTAACAGACCTATTATATATAAAGCACCTAGTTTAGTTTCTGGTCTGTAAGACATACTCAATAAATGATATTTATAATAATTATCAATAGCAGCTGATGATACTGAGCTCTTATTATGTAACAAGTCCAGTGCATTATCTCACTAAACCTTCACAACAACCCTGCAGAGTAGATACTATTATTTTTCCCTATTTTACCAATGAAGAAACTGATACTCAGTGATTTTACTAATTTACCCAGAGTCACACAGCTAGGAAGTGGCAGAGCCAGGACCCAAACCTAGGCCGTCTGACTTCAGAACCATGCAGTGTAGACTTGCGCTGTCCAATATGGCAGCCACCAATTACATGAGGCTTTATTGAGCACAAGAACCAAGTGAGTACTAATTGCTCTTGAATTTCTTTTTTACTAAGCTTTTTAATTTTGCAGGCAAATTGGCCCAAGAACATTGGTATGGTCTGAGAAGGAACAGGTCGAAAAGTCTGCTTATGAATTTTCTGAGGTTGGTCACGCAGTTACCCTTTTTATCCATTGTGGTAGACAATAGGTTTAAGATTTTGACCATGAAATGGAATCGTTTTAAGTGATGTAGCAAAAGAATGAAACATATTTTATGTGAATTTCTAGTTGCTAGATTCCTTCTATCATTTTCATTTAAAATAAGCATCATTAATTCATAAACTTCATAGAAAGCAATATACACTTCTAAGAAATTTATTATGGTAAATAATGAAGACATACATATATACACATTAATTTTTCAGACTGAATCGATGCTTCAAATTGCAGAAGATCTGGGAGGACCATATGTATGGGGACAGTATGACCTGTTGGTCCTTCCACCCTCCTTCCCTTTTGGCGGTATGGAGAATCCTTGCCTTACTTTTGTAACTCCTACTCTACTGGTAAGTGTAAATGTTTCTTCATTTGAAATTAGGCTTCTCAAAAATAAACCTAGGCCTGAAGAACCTTAGATTCCTAATACTATAAAACAAACCATTTCTCTTGTTCATGTAACAATTCTGTCTTAGTCATCTAGTGCTGCTATAACAGAAATAGCACAAGTGGCTGGCTTGAACAAAGAGAAACTTATTTCTTCAGAGTAAAGTAGGCTAAAAGTCCAACATCAGGGCATCAGCTCCAGGGGAAGCCTTTCTCTCCCTGTCAGCCTTCTCGTCAGTCTTCCCCCAGACTAGGAGCTTCTCCACACAGGGACTCTGGGTCCAAAGGATACGCTCTGCTCCCAGCACTGCTTTCTTCGTGGTATGAAGTCCCGCTGTCTTTCTGCTCACTTTTCTCTTTTATATCTCAAGAGAGTGCCTCAAGACACAGTCCAATCTTGTAGACTGAGTCCAGCCTCACCAACACAATTGCCGCCCATCCTCCCTCATTATCATAGAGGCAGGATTTACAACATATAGGAAAATCGCACAATACCAGTTATCAAGCCCAGCCAAATTGATACACACATTTTCGGGGGACATAATTCAATCCATGACACCTCGTTTCAATTTTATTCCTTATTGTGGTTATCCTCATCATCTCATCTTTCAAAAGAAAATAAATTGGCCATTTGAGGGGGGAGAATATTATGTTCAAGGTGTTTTGGATTTGGGCGTTTGGAGAGGGAGGAGGCTATGTAACCACCACCGATTGGTGAATTATGTTTCTAGACAAACAAACCATACCATTTTCACTTGCTATATTTTTTTTTATACACCAGTTACCAGCTGTTGCGGAGTGGATTCCCACTCATGGCAACCCCTTCTGTGTCAGAGTAAAACTGCGCTCCATAGGGTTTTCGGTGGCTGATTTTTTGGAAGTAGATCTCCAGATCTTTCTTCTAAGGCACCTCTGGGTAGACTCAGACCTCCAACTCTCTGGTTAGCAGCCAAGCATGTTAACCATTTCCACCACGCAGGGACTTCACATTTGCCAAATAACCAAACCCGTAGCTGTTGAGTCAATTCCAACTCATAGTGACCCTATAGGACAGAGTAGAACTGCCTCATAGAGTTCCCAAGGAGCACCTGATAGATTTGAACTGCCAGCCTTTTGGTTAGCAGCCATAGCTCTTAACCACTATGCCACCAGGCTTTCCTTTACCATGTAGGTACTGGTGAAAAAAAACTCAGTGTGCCACATACAGGAAAAGATTAGGCCGCAAAGGAGCCCTGGTGGCACAGTGGTTAAGCGCTGGGCTGCTAACCCAAAGGTCAGTTGTTTGAACCCACTAGCCACTCCAAGGGAGAAAGATGTGGTAGTCTGCTTACATAAAGATTACAGCCTTGGAAACCATATGGGGCAGTTCTACTCTGTCTGATAGGGTCACTGTGAGTCTGAATCAACTTTTGGCACTGGGTTTTTTTGTTTGTTTAGGCTTTCGCAAACTACTTTAAATAATTCCTAGAATCAGGAGAGCAATGAATTAGCAGCTAAATAAATAAAATAAAGCACAGGAAACTGTAAACTTTTCTTAAGTATATTGCAGATAAAAGGACAGAAAGAAATGATAGGAGGAGAAATGTTTCCCAGAAGTTAATTAGAGACAAGTGTACTGGCCCTCCTGGTATTGGAAAAAATTCCCTAGCCTTAATGAGAGAAAGAATTATGTTGTTTTTTGTCCTGTATTTTTTGTTTGTTTTCTGAATGCATGTCTCTTTTGAATTTTTTAGAGTGCCAGAGTAGAAACACCAAAACCAAACTCACTGCTGCCGATCATTTCCAACTCATAGCAACCCTATAGGACAGAGTAGAAGTGTCCCATAGGGTTTCCAAGGAGCAGTTTGGTGGATTCGAACTGCCAACCATTTGATTAGCAGCCAAGCTATTAACCACTGTGCCACCAGGGCTCCAGTAGAAACACAGTGGGTCATTAATGCTAGATTACTAGGCATTGAAGCAGGTGGTCTTTTAGATAAAGTCTGTAATTTGATTACTGAAATACTAAAGTAATTTCCTTTTTTTGTTTTAGGCAGGTGACAAGTCACTCTCCAATGTAAGTTAAAGTTTCTTGTTATGGTCTTATCCTCAAGAAGTATTAAATCAACTGATTTTAAAATTAAACAATTAGTTAACAGATTTAAGAAAATTTTATGGTTCAGTCTTTTCATATTTTTATGAAATATTTACTAATGGAGTTACGTATCCATTTAATTTAGTATTTTCTAAATAACCTTTGTTTCTAATTATTTTAACTAAGCCATATGTTCTTCGACACAATTATATATATGTATATATTTTTTCTTTTGCTAAACTGAGAAACTCCTGAATATCTTAACTAATGATTAAAAAAATGGCGTTAACAATGTTGTTGAAAGGACTAGAGTGCCTAAAGAGTGGATTATTTTAAGTTAAGGTAATAAATTTTTCCACTAACCACTTTCACTTTTTTCTGTAGGTTATTGCACATGAAATATCTCATAGTTGGACAGGAAATCTAGTGACCAACAAAACTTGGGATCACTTTTGGTAAGTTTTTTTTTTTTTTTTTTTTCAATTTCCTTATTGGTTCTTGTTATTGATTGATTGATTCCATGTCTCCGAGTACTCCTAATTACATATGATGTTATTATCAAGGTAGAAAAAATTTTTTAATTCTGTAAGACTTATCCCAGCATTAGGTACATTGTAGGTATTCAGTTTATTTTATTAGTCTCTGATGCAGACACATTTTACTACATGGACACATAAAACCAGAACTATGGCGTAATTTTCCCTGTTGCCATCTGCTGGGCTTCCCATTGCTCTGAACTAGCTGCAGGGGAACCACATAGGCCATTTGCTCAGACAATTGCGTTAATCTGTAGGAAAGCCCAAAAGAAATACCTTGGAAAACCAAAGATACAAGGGAAAGATTAGTCCAAATGACTCGTGGACCACAAGTACGACAATCTCTACCAGACTGAGTCCTGTACAACTAGATGGTACCAGGCTACCACCAATGACTGCTCTGACAGGAAACACAATAGAGGGTCCTGGACAGAGCTGGAGAAAAATGTAGAACAAAATTCTAACTCACAAAAAAAAAGACCAGACTTACTGGCCTGACAGAGACTGGAGAAACCCTGAGAGTATGGCCTCCTGACACCCCTTTATCTCAATACTGAAGTCACTCCTGAGGTTTACCCTTCAGCCAAAGATTAGACAGACCCATAAAACAAAACAAGGCTCAGTGGGCACACGAGCCCCGGGGCAAGGATGAGAAGGCAGGAGGGGGTAGAAAAGCTGGTAATGGGGAACCCAAGGTCGCGAAGGGGAGAGTATTGACATGTCGTGGGGTTGGCCAACCAGTGTCACAAAACAGTATGTGTCTTAATTGTTTAATAAGAAACTAATTTGCTCTGTAAACCTTCATCTAAAGTACAATAATTTTTTTTTTTTAATAAAAAAAAGAAAATACCTTGTTGATTAAAATGCTACTTCCCCTCAGCTGTATCAGTGTTTCTTTTTTTTTTTTTTTTTTTTAGGTTAAATGAAGGACATACTGTGTACTTGGAACGCCACATTTGTGGACGATTGTTTGGTGAAAAGTTCAGACATTTTCATGCTCTGGGAGGATGGGGAGAACTACAGAATACAGTAAATGAGTCACATTTTTAAAAGCATTCACCCAGAACTCATAGATGTCAAAAAACTTAGTTTGTAAAGCATCTTTACCAAGTAGCAACAAAGTCATTTTTATAGGCGTGGAGACAGAAGCAGATGCTGGTATAAGTATACTACTGCATCGGTAAATGTCCTTCATTATACCTGTGTAAGATAGTGATCATTGTCCGAACTGGGAGCTGCAGGGTTTCTTTGGGTCTTTTGCTGGTTACTATGTTTGAATTTCATTTGAGACATATATATATATATATATATATATATATATATATATATATATATATATATTTGCTGACCAGGCATTGTAGACCTTTTCCTAGTCTTTTATAAGAATAAAGCCTCTTATTGGGCAAGAAATATCAGGAACAAGTAGCCATTCCATGAATAGACTTCCAGAAATTTATGCCAACATATCCTGCTATTTCCAGCCTCATAATTTTTCAAGTTCTAGACTCCCCAAAAAGTTATGCCACTGAGTGAAGTAATGCTTGCGTATTAGCGTGTTTGTGCGGTGATACCAGTCTTCATATGTGAACATTCATCCACGTCTCTGTCTTGCAGGTAAAGACTTTTGGGGATACAGGACCTTTCACCAAACTCGTGGTTGATCTGAAGGATGTTGACCCTGACGTAGCATATTCTTTGGTTCCCTATGAGAAGGGCTTTGCTTTACTCTTTTACCTCGAACAGCTTCTCGGAGGACCAGGTGAGTAGTAGGCATTTTCAGATGTTTTTTTTTCTTTTTGAAAGTAATGTAAAAAAATGAGGAAGGATTTTAAACTCTGTTTTTTATTTCCAGTTTATTCTGTATCTGGCTGCCAAAGAAATTTTTGTTTTCTAATGTCACCTCTCTATTTAAAACCTTGAATAGAACCTGGGTTCTAAGTTGTGCTTCTTGACTTTTTAAAAACCTTATCCATATTTTAAAAATTAAAAAAGTAGCATGTGCTTACTGAAAAAATTTATGCGCTATCAAAGTTTATGAGTAACAAGTGAGGGTCCCTCAGCCCCAGGGGTAACCAGTTTCAGCAGTTTGGTGTGTGTGGCTCCAGATATTTACTAAGTATAAATAAAAAAAAATAGCGCCGTAAGTATAAATAGCTATACGTATTTATTTGTTTAACTATAAATAGACAAATAAATATGTATAGTTATTTCAATTACAGAAGAAGTCATACTGTATATGTTCTGCATTGTTTTTTTTTTCACAACAGTATTTCACATATATCCTTCCATGTTAGTACATGAGCTCTATCTCATGCTTTTAAATGCCATCGTAGTATTTCATTATATAAAAAAAAAACCCAGTGCTGTCGAGTTGATAGATATGCTGAATTTGTGTAATCTGCCCCTACTGATGGGCCTTTAGGTGTTCTCCTTTGCTGTTTGACTTTGAAGGCCCTCCATGAGTTGGAGCGGGGCGGGAGGAGGGCATTCACGGACATTCCTCCCATCTGATCTTATTCGACTCGACGGCAATGGGTTTGGGTTTTTTAGTCATGCTAGGGTCACTGCTTTTAGAACTTGTGTTGTTCATCCCTTTTCTGTGTGTTCATTTGTGTCATCCCCCTAAACTGGGTTAATTAGGATTTCTCTTCTCCTTTCTACCCAATTATATTTATTCTTTAAGGCCCAGCTTAAGTCCTACCTCCTTTTTTGAGCAGTCTTTACTCTTAAAGCCCTTGCCTGTTTTCCTATTCTTTAAATGTTCTCTGTGGTTACTAGCACAATGCCCAAGCACAAAAAAGCTAAATAGTTACCTTTACCTTTCTATTAATTGATTTTTTTTTTTTTTTTTAACACTTTTAGAGATATTCCTAGGATTCTTAAAGGCTTATGTTAAGAAATTTTCTTACAAGAGCATAACCACTGATGACTGGAAGGATTTCCTTTATTCCCACTTTAAAGATAAGGTTGGATTTAAAAAACTTTCTTATATTTTATGCCCATACCTCTTTATTTATTAGCAATTTGTTAGCCTGATTTGAATTGCTTAATAGCAATATTGGTATAAAATTTGTTTTAAGACTCAATCTTGTATTTTATCCTGTTTAATAAGTGATGTCAACAACATGAACTAATGTGTAGAATTTTCCTATTTTTTATAAAATCAGGTATATACAGTATAGTATGCTTCAGAATTTCATTTTATGGTATGCCTAATTTTCCTATTTTAATTATTTAACAGAACACTACTGATTAATACATATTTATTTTAGAAAGCAACTTGGGAATTATCTTGACATGCCAATGTAGACAGAATTATAGATCTGAGGACCTAAAAGTTTGCTTTAGATTTTTTTTTTCCAAACAGAAGGATTTGTTTGGTGGCTAACTGGGTATTTTTCTTACTGTTCTCAGGCTGATATCCTGAATCAAGTTGATTGGAATGCCTGGCTGTACTCTCCTGGACTGCCTCCTGTAAAACCCAAGCAAGTGCTTTCTCGTTAATACTTTCCTTCTCATTCTCTTAAATCCTGTTGTTGTCCGTTGCTATCAAGTTGATTTGGATTCTTGGCAACCCCACGTGTGCAGAGTAGAGCTGTACTCCATAGGATTTTCAAGGCTGTGACCTTTTAGAAGCCGATCACCAGACCTTTTTTCTATAGTGCTTCTGGGTAGATTTGAGCTGCCAACCTTTGGGTAGTAGCTGAGCCCTTAAAGCTCCTCAAAATACCTAAAAGAATTTTATGCCTTGCTTAATCTGTTACTAGTTAGTGATTAGAGTAGAGTTCTTAGGTGTTTGGACCTTAACCCTGAGGCCAAAAGAATAATTTCCATGATAAATAGAAGCTAGTTCAACGTATTGCAAATAATTAAGTCATAAAAGATTTTCTATTTCCATTGCTTGGAATTCTTTACTTTGAAACTGAAGTACATTCTGTAACTTTAAAATTGCATTTATGTGAAAGCATGTGCATTTTTATAAAATTTAATCTTTAATATTTTTTCCTCTTTGCAGTTATGATATGACTCTGACAAATGCTTGTATTGCTTTAAGTCAAAGATGGATTACTGTGAGTAGTAATGTGTGGATTTTTACTCCTTTATGGATAGTACAAATATGTCTCCACTCCTGAAGATAGGAAGGGGGTGTATTTTACTTATGAACAGTTGTATTTGCAAGGCTGTTTCTGTCATGTTTTTAATATTTCCAAGGTGATACTCTACAAGTTCCCAATGTATAAAGTTTTGTGGGGAAAAAAAAAATTAACATTGACAGCAGCAGCTCTGATTTTCCTTGCCTCTTTTCAGTCTTCAAAAATATTGCAAATGTGTGTGCATTTTACCTTTCTTATTTTCTTCATAAATCATTTATAAGATATTACTTCAAACATGGCAGTTAGAAATACCAGAGAAACACAAACCCATCTTGGGTGACCTCTATGCCAACTGTTAGTGTGGGAAGAATTGAGGCAGCTTTCTTCTGACATGTAGCTTTGTTCACTTTTATGAACCTTCCAAAATAGATACTGAAGCATAACCCTTTAGGGAAATTAGAGTGAGTATGTGTCTCGGATAATTCTTTAGTGGAAAATAACAAAAGATTTAGGAATAATCCTATTATCTATGGTGAATTTAGGTGTTACCTTTTAAAACTAAAGTTTATCCAACCATATTTCTTAGCATCCTCTCCATATCAGGGTGGCTGGGTTCTGATAATAAGGGGAGGGAGATGCAAAATAGCATGTATCATTTAAAGTAAGTTTTCTGTAAGGTTATTGTTATTGTTGTTAGGTGCTGTCGAGTCAATTTCAACTTCTAGCAACCCTCTTGTGACAGAGTAGAACTGCCGGATGGAGCTTTCTAGGTTAAAGTCTTTGCAGAAACAGATCGAAAGGTCTTTTTCCCGCAGAGCCACTAGGTGAATTGAACTACCAACCTTTTCGTTAGCAGCCAAGCACTTAATCATTGTACCACCAGGGCTCTTTTGTAAGGATATGCAAGGAATTATTAATATTGGTTGCTGAGGAACAGGACTTGGAGGTAGAACAAAAACAAAGGAGCTTTTCATTCTATCCTATTTAATTTTTTAACATTCGCGTATATTTCTTTTAAATTAAAAAAAAAAATTTTTTTAAGAAACTCAACTAAAAAGATTTTTAAATACTCATTTAATATTCCTTAATCACATCCTTAAATATTTGTGGCTGTGAATCCTGATTTTGAAAAGCACAGAGCCACTTTTCTTTTTCTTAGATGATTTCCAAGACTAAGTAGGGAAAATAGAATGTGTGGGGTTGAAAGGAAGCATCAATTTATAACCTTATCAATTTATTTGTGAGATATTACAAAGAATATGCAATTTGATCCTTTATCCAAACTTATTAATTGACCTATAAATTAGCTGTCATGCTTTTTATAATATTTTCTTTACTTTGGAAATCTTTGAATGGTACAAAGGATGTCAAAAGTTTCCCCTAGCCTTACAATTAATAGTCTGATTTTTCTTAAGTAGTATAGCTTTTAGGAGTCATATCCAGTTTTCTAAAGGACAGTAATTCAGTCTCAGGATCATAATTTAAGTAGCTAAGGATTAAATTTATCTATTTTTTTTACAACCTTATACAACCATGTCTTTTTGTATTTTTCCTAATTTTTATCAGATAAACCAATAAGTATAATCAAATTGTACAAGAATAGAAATAACCAGGTAACATTTATTTTAGGCCAAAGAAGATGATTTTAATTCATTCAGCGCAGCAGACCTGAAAGATCTCTCTTCTCATCAGTTGAATGAGTTTCTGGCACAGCTGATCCAGAAAGTAAGTACTAGCTCAAAACATTAGAAATCTAAATGGGCAAAAAAGCACAGCATTTATGTTCAAACCGACTTGAACAAAACTAATGGAGAAAAATAATTTATAAAATTCAGTTATTTATTTTAAAAAAATTTGTTGAATTCCTACTATGTTTACTATTTTTTTGAATACAAAAATATATAAGAAAAATAGACATTGTCCTCAAGAAGCTTATGATCTATTAGGAAAGGTAAGACATGCAAAATTTAGTAATAAAAGGAGCTAGGTTTTAGGTGCAGTGCCGTGGTGGCACGGTGGTTAAGCACTTAGCTGCTAACTGAAAGGTCTGTGGTTCGAACCCACCATCTAATTCTCAGGAGAAAGATGTGGGTGGCAGGCAGTCTGCTTTTATAAAATAAGATTTACAGCCTTGGAAACTCTATGGGGCAGTTTTATTCTGTCCTATAGGGTCACTCTGAGTCAGAATCGACACAACAGCAACAAGTTCGGTTTTTTTTTGGTTTTTTTTAATCTTTTTTTGGTATATTTTAGGTATCACTTGAGAAAAACAGTTAATTAGTGAAGAAAGAATTCCTTCTAACTGTAGTAATCAAGAAATTGATTAGTAGTTTTTGAAGGAACGGGACTTGATTTGAGCAGAGCAGTGTTAGCTGGGACGTAGAAATTCAGATTGCAAGGAGCAGCAAGTGAAGGCATGTGCCCAGCGTTGCGGGAGTAAATATTAAAGAAAGGTAAAGAAGTTAGTGGAAAATAGCACTGGAAAGGCAGGTGGGGATCAGCTGCGATGAGCCTTGAATGCTAAGCTAAGAATTTTAGATTTTATTCCAGTCAGTGGGAAAGGATTTAAGATTTTTGACAGGAGAGTCATTTGATGAAACGGTGGGTTGTTTAAACTACTGGTGACATGAAGGCTGGATTGACGTGAGGAATACTAATGGTGAAGCTAGTAGTTTGAAGACTTGCAGGAGTGCAGGAGATGAGGTAGTGAGCTGGTGGGAGTGGAAAGAACCAGATAGATGAGGGATTGCACAAGATGAAAGCTTAGCATTTTGTAACTAACTAACTGGATTTGGGAGTTAAGGAGGAAGAATCCAAGTAGATTTTAAGATTTCAAACCCAGGTAATTGGAAGCATATGTGAAGCTGGAAGGACATGCTGCATTTTGAGGGGGAGACAATGACTGAGTCTTTAAGTATTACGTTACTTAAAGGGTACCAAAACCTTGAGAGAGATGGAGAAGATTTAGAACAGAATTTCCTATAGAACTGATGTAAAATGAGGAATAGGGTTTTAAAGCAACAGGGTCCCAATCAAAGTAAGAGAGAGTAAACGTTAGTGAATCGGGCCATCACAGTTTAATTTCTTTAGCACTGCTGTGTGGCCTGGGAGCAGGAGGAGAGAAAGCATGATGAGGATGACTTGGGAATAACCATGGCAAAAACTGGGGAAAGTAGCGAAGCCTAGGATGTGGCCTTAACTGGCTGCCCTACCATGGTGAACTTGGAGTTGAGTGTGCCCATGAGGGGGCTTATAGACTAAATAATTTGGGAAGCAGTTAATGACAGCAGAGATGGTTAAGTTAGTGTGGACTGAGTGTGTTGAACAGTAAGGAGGTCGTGGCTGGAGGGGAGAGTTAACATCTCCTTAGTAGCACCTCTGCCTGCACTCCGTGGGCACCTCAGACTCTCCACTTGGTCCAAACTGAACTTATCTTCTTTCTTTCCTTCATCCAAACTTGTTCTCCTGTTTAGCATGGGTTAGGGTGAGCATAAGACATTCATGAACCCCCTGAGTTGTATATAAAGGTTTGTGTTTATGTGGTAAATGATGTATTTTTTCTAAGGAAAGGGTCCATATTATTCATCAGATTCTGAAACCGTGATGACCTGATTCACTAACCATTGATTCTCTCTTACTTCGACTGGGCCCCAGTTGTGTTAAAATCCTACTCCTCATTTTGCATTGATTCTCAGAGTAAACGCAGAGTATAAACTGGTGTGCAGTATAATTATTACAGGATTATTCATCATTACAGAAGTCCTTTTCAAACATACCTGTCATATCCCCCCTTTCTATAATACAAAAGTTTAAGAATTGCTATTTTATAGGGATGTAGATAATATAAAAGGGATTTCAGCGGAAATATGCAAAGATAAAGGTGAGGAGGATCAATGAGGAAAGATTAAGGAACTGTGATTTAATCTGGAGAATGGAAATAAATTTAAGCTACGTAAAGTATAAGAGAGAATTTGAAAGACTCTGGAAAGTGCTTAAAAGTTAATACTTATCTGTACCAAAGTCTGGAGGAGAGTAATAAGCACAGTATTCTTATTTAATTCTCTAACTACCTCACGAATTAAATTATCCCTTTGCTATTAGTAGAACATCCTTATCCAGAATAAGTTTGCACGGAATTTCCTTTAGTGTGCATTTATTTCTTTTATTTTTATCTAACTTATTTCCACATTATAAAATATTTAGGATTTTAATCTGGCTAAGAATTTTTCTCCAGCTCCTTTCTTCCCAGGAATCCTGTTGAAATGATACGTTATGCTTCTTTATTTTGCTCTTAGGCACCTCTTCCATTGGGGCACGTAAAGCGAATGCAAGAGGTGTACAACTTCAATGCCATTAACAATTCTGAAATACGATTCAGGTACATCATTTTAACTTGTCTCTGTGGAAGAAAGCAGAAAGCTAGCTTAAAAGGTGGAGACAGGGAAAGCAGAGTGTAAGACATATCTGAGTCCTGAAAAATCCTTGTCAAATCATTTTTTGCATCTATGTAAGTAATTCTAGTGGTACTTAGGGAATAGTCGGAATGTCTGTAAGATGATAGTATTCATCTTTTTGTTAGAGTTTGTTCTGAACTTCTCTTGCCTTAAAAATTAGAATTAGGCAGTCAGTGGTAAATAAACATTCTTCCACAACTAACTGAAGGGACTCTTCAGTAGAAATCATGAGAAATCTTTGGTTCTCCTGTATGTTCATCGTTACAGTCTGGGGCTTAAACCAAAGTTTAATTCATTCAGAAATCACATTTACAAGGTACATAAGCACTTATAGAATCCAAACCTTTTAAAACTTATGGTCTTTTTCAAGAACAAACTCCTCTTCCTTCTATTCTCCAATTGTAAAATTGTGTACATAAGGATTTGAGATTCTGAGTAAAAATATCAACTGGTATGCAATATAATTATTATGGGATTATTCATCATTACAGAAGTCCTTTTCAAATGTACCTGTCATATCCTGCCCCTTCCTCCTCACTTCCTATCCCAACCCCCTGAAAAACCCGCCTTTCAGATGGTTACGGCTCTGCATTCAATCCAAGTGGGAGGACGCAATTCCTTTGGCTCTGAAAATGGCAACTGAACAAGGAAGAATGAAGTTTACACGACCCTTATTCAAGTAAGAACCGAATCAAACTCTGTGCTTTGAATTTATATAAGGAATGGGGAAGAAAAGTATTAAATGAGCTGTGTTGTTGTTGTTGTTAAGTTTTTTATAAAATGTAATCTATGTGATAAATATTTTTAAACTTGTTAAAGCTTATAGATATAATTGTGGAATAGGAATTAATGCTTCTAAATATTTAAAATTTGGCATGGTTTTATTAGTTCTTTTAGAAGCATTATATAAAAAGTTAATAAAGCATGAATGATATCAGGGAGCCAGTCTTCCAGAATTCCCAAGCAAATTCCAACGATTATTTAGGAAAAAGACCAGTCTGCCTAATGGGTCTGAGTCTGTCTCTGAAATAGCACTATCCAACAGAACTTTCTGTGATGACAAAAATGTTCTATATTTACGCTGCCCCATGGGGTAGCCACTAGCCACTTGGGGCTATTGAGCACTTGAAATGCAGCTAGAATGACTAAGGAAATTAGTTTTTTTTATTTTATTTAATTTTACATAATTGGAAATTAAATAGCCATGTATGGCTAGTGGCTATTGCACTAGACAGGCCAGGTCTAAAGGCACTTTAGTTTTAATCTCACACTGTGGATTTGTGGCTTTATTTTCTTGACTTTAGTCGCCCCCAAATATAGATGAAGGTTGCTACTACTGTGGACAATGCCCCTCTGAATGAACCGTCCGTCCCTCTAGTTAAGGCCACCCTTCTTCACTACCGAAGTACAATGCTGCAGCAAGTCCCTCCTCGTCTCTCATACCTGAAGCAGTACTTTTGTTAAATATGTGGCTACCACCTGTGCTCTCATTTAACCTGAGATGTTGACTGTTCTTTCTTTCAAAGGGATCTTGCTGCCTTTGACAAATCCCACAATCTAGCCATCTGTGCCTACCAGCAGCACAAAGCCAGTATGCATCCTGTGACGGCCATGCTGGTGGGGAAAGACTTAAAAGTGGATTAAGACGTGCCCATGGCTGACTTCAGAAAGGTTTCTTTCTTAAATTGAATTCATAAAGAAATATGACGCTTCAGCTCACATCATGATTGCAAATGTCTTTTTGGTTTTGGCATTTTATTGTTTTGTCAGTGATTTTGCTAAAATAAAGCTGAGCTACATTTTTTTTCAGTGGGATGTTCTTTGTAAAATAAATTTTAGCAACATTTAATCTTTTGATTTATAAATCGTGTCTTCCAAATGGTCTTCATATTAGTTTTCTCCCAGTTTAATCACAAAATACGTCAACATATTATTGCCTGGACGTTTTAAGTTCTTTCATTTGAATCTGCTGCAAACCAAAAAATTTAGCATGAGTAGGTTTTTGCTTTTTAAATAACCTTGAACACGTCAACATATTATTGCCTGGACGTTTTAAGTTCTTTCATTTGAATCTGCTGCAAACCAAAAAATTCAGCATGAGTAGGTTTTTGCTTTTTAAATAACCTTGAACATGAACTCTCAGTTATATTTGCTGACCATTGGCCTGATGGACAGGATGAACTCCTTCACCAAAATGTATGCACTGTAACGGAAACACTCTGCTCCCTGCACCTGGATCCCCCATTGACCCCCTGGACTCATCTGGTCTGACCATCAAGGGTCAGATGGCCACCCTGAACTTAAGTACTTCTCATCAGTCCCTCAGGTATTCTCTTAAGAGCCTCTTCAGTCCGCCGAGTCTCCTCCTTCTCAGTGGCCAGCAAACAGTCTTCACCTACATAGAGCATACAGCATGCAGAAAGAAACATACTGAAAGCATAACAGCAACTTGACCAGATGAAAGAAGAGAGTAACTAGAAATAGGTAGGATCTAGTATTTCTAACTAGAGTAACTAGAAATACTCAATGATAGTATTACAGAGGTTCCCAGATTTTCTTAGTTCCCAGCACCTACTTAGTGTCTTGATATTTTTTTTCACAGCACCTTTTGTTCAAAAGAAATACCTAACTATTTCATTTATTAAGTAGTTAGGCTCAAACTTAATAATAATCATGTGGTGTCAAAAAAAAAAGGCACTGGTTTTCCTCAACAATTTAAAATACCCCAAAGCACTCATGAGCGCCCCCTGGCATGTCAGCACACAGTTTGGGAGCCACAACTGTATTATCTAGGATTCTTTTTTTTGCAAGTAACAATAACCCAAATGACTGGAAGTCAGAAATGGAAGTGGAGGGTTATTTTAAAGACATGAGGGCAGGGAGGGGGGCATCAGATTCCAAGGGCAGAGAGAACGGGACTGACACCTGGAATCTTAGAGTCATCAGTACTCTTGTGTCTCCTCTCTGCTTCTCTAGTCCAAAATGTACAGTCTGCCTACCCTCCAGCTTTACTGGTGCAAATAGTTCTCACCACATGGAGAGACTCTGGCCTAGCTTTGGGCCACCACTGGCCAATAAACTCCAGCTAACAGGAATAGTGTCTTATGAAGGTGGGTGAGGGTATGTCATCCTCAGTGCTAATACAATGCCTAAAATCCTAGACTAGATAGGAACAAACACCCAAAAGGTAGGTATCAAAGGGACACATTCCTGTTCATGCCTGGAATCCTGACACTTCTCTCTTGCTCACTCTCCCAAGCTGTTATCTCCTTTTGGACACTTACCTCCACTGCAGTGTTACTCTGTTTCGCAAGCCTCTCATCCCACTCGTCTTTCCTGTGAAGAATACCAGAGTTCAGCTCAAATTCCTGGTATCTGATCACTTAAAAACAAAACAAAAAAAAAACACATTGCCATCAAGTGGATTCCGACTCATAGCGACCCTATAGGACAGAGTAAAACTGCCCCATAGAGCTTCCAAGGAACACCCGATGGATTTGAACTGCCGACCTTTTGGTTAGCAGCCATAGCACTTAACCACTGTGCCCCCAGGGTTTCCATCTAATCAATTAGGAAGTGATTAAAACCTGAAAACCAAACCTGTTGCTGCCAATGCACAGTGGACCCTACAGGACAAAGTAGAACAGCCCCACAGAGTTTCCAAGGAGCGGCTGGTAGATTCGAACTGCCGATCTTTTGGTTAGCAGCCATTGCTGTTAACCACTATGCCACCAGGATTTCCAGGAAGTGATTTGCTAAAGCCCAATCACTTCCTGAGTCTAATCACTGAGGAAGTGATTAGACTTTAGCAAATCCATGCCCCCAAATAATGCTTTTAAGTCTTCTCCTGCTCCGTAAGCACACCCAGCGTACACTAAGCTAGTGTCGTTTTTCAGTTACCACTGACTGGGAATACTGAAAGTGAATTCAGACAAGGAATGCTTGAAGCGTGGTGTGGAAGAAGGCAGGGGTCGCTAAAGACAAATTTATTCTACTTTCAGATTGACCTAGGGCTGGCTCAAAGGACTTTGCATTTATCCAGTTTAGCTAATGAGCAAATGTTGAGTGTCTTTATGCCAGGCTATATGTACTCATAACTACTGGATGAACAAAGATAAGTTATTTCTATATAGTACTATAAAAGAGATGTGCTAAAGCAGCCAGAAAATGGCCACTTAACCCAAGGATTTAGGGAAGTCTCTGGATGGTGCAATTGGTTAACATGCTCAGCTGCTAACCAGAAGGTTGAAAGTTCAAGTTCACCCAGAGGTGCCTCAGAAGAAAGTCCTGATGATCTAATTCCAAAAAACCAGCCATTAAAAACTCTGTGAAGCACAGTTCTACCCTGACCACCTGGGGTCACCATGAGTGGGACTCAGCCAGGTGCACAGGTAGGCTATATCTTTTTCACCGTCTCCGTGGCTGCTAATGGACACAATAGCTGCAAGTGGACCTAAAGTAAAGTACATGCTTTGGGGGAGATGACTGCCCACTAACAAGTCTTATCTTAGTGTGGGGTAAAGGAGGAGGGCTGTTCTCTGGCAACAGTACATCTAGCCCACTCTGAACGGGGCAATAAATGATGTCCATCGCTTACAGGGGAACTTTCCCTTTATTACCCCCTTTTACCTTTTGTTGCCCCTTCTACCTGCTCTCTGTACATGCTATCTGTCCCGTTAGTATTTAAACCCAGGAAAGAGGCACTTAGGTGTTTTCCTCCCAAGACCTGAACTGGGGCATGCTTGGATGTGATCTAACCCTGTGGACAGGAGCCTAAAACTTCAGAGAACTTAGTCTGATGGTGATGCGTCCTGTTCTACTCATCCGTATCCTGTTTATTCTGTAATCACTCCATTAGAAGTGTCTGGTCTGTACTCTGCTCCAAACACTCCTTCACTAAGAACTTGTGAATATAGTGACATTGCAAGGGTTTAGGGAATGCTTCCTTGAGAAGGTCTAAACTGAGTCTTTAGAAACACCTAGCCAAGCAAAGAAAGTTGGGAAGTGTGTTCCAGGCAGAAAAAGAATAACATCAAAGGTATAGACCTGTGGATTGTTTAGGTCATGAATTTGGACAGAGCCAGTGGAGACAGCTTGTCTCTGTTCCACAGCGTCTAAGGCCTGAGTTTGGAATCCTCAAATGGCTGGGAGTGACCGAAGTCAATGGGAGCTGGAATCAGCTGGAGTCTTCTTCACTCACATGTCTGGTATCTGGACTAGGGTGATTCAAAACTTGGGCTCGGCTGGGACTATTAACTAGAGTGCCCAGCATGGGGGTAGCTGGAAGTATGTGTCCAATACCAGAGAGTAAAGCCAATGAAGGAAGAGAATGTGTCTTATTTATTTCACACCCAGTACCTAGCATAGTGCATAGCATGTGACAGGTGTTCAAGAAAACGTGTCGAATGAGTGAATGAATGGAAAAGGGTAAAAAGGTGGTTCATGTCTAAGGACTTCAGTTTTCTCAGGGATGAAGGAGGTCAAATCTTCCTCTAAGAGGAGGTGGTTATTAAGAAGAGCCTTGAGGAGGTCCATGTTTGGGAAACTCACTGAGAGAGATGGATGAGTAAAAGGGCAGTACGAAAACCTACACGAGCACAGGACTTTCTGGAGCAGAGCCTTCCCCTTGGGGGAACAGAGATGGCAGAGTTGTGATAACCCAGGACCAGGTTTTACTCAGAATGTAGGCATAGGTTTAGGGTCATAAAGGAATTTCAAGCACAGAAAAAAGAGTGGCTCAAGTGAACAACTACAGGGACCAGCTTGCTAGGGAAGTAAATGAGGAAGCTGTTGGGAAATGGGGGGAAACAGGGACTGCTGAAGGTCAGGTCCAAAGGTGGAGATGACTGAAGTGGGTGGAGAGCTGGAAGACTAGAAGGTTGTGGTCAGAAGGTGTGGTATTGGAATTTAAGATGCCTCATGTCTATAAATTTCAGGTGATAACAAATTCCAGGGTGAAGCCAGGATGTGGGTGGCTGAAGTGCAAGTTCTAATAAGGCTCAACTAGGTGTAGTTCTTTTTTTTGTAGTTCTTTGTACACTTCTCCTGAAGTTGTCAGAAACTCTGGACATGAGTATGGGTGTGGGTGTTTTCTGTGAGCAACTGTGTCTTTATTCCTGACAGGGATTTTTCTATTGCAATAAATATCTAGACACTGGCTTACTAGCCAAGTGCTGCCTCATTAAAATAGTGCCCACATTTCTTTGTGATTCCTTTTGCTTGCTACTCAGAGTTCCTTAATACTGGTGGTAATGAATTGGCTGCAGGGAACCATTTCCTGTGTTGAAGAAGCTTAATTACATTAGGGATATCCATGTGCCAAGATGAAAGAACATTTTTAAAGCAGAATATGCGTATTAAAGTCCAAATCATAGTAACTACAAACACTTCTATTGCATTTCCAATGTGCCAGGTGTTGTTCTAGGGCTTTATATATATGAACTCAGTTAATTCTCCCAACCCAAACCAAAACCAAACCCACTGCCATCAAGTCAATTCGATTCTGACTCATAGTGACCCTGTGGGATAGAGTAGAACTGCCCCCATAGGGTTTCCAAAGGCATAAATCTTTATGGAAGCAGACCGTCACATCTTTCTCCCAAGAAGTGGTTGGTGGGTTCAGACTGCTGACCTTTTGGCCAGCAACTGAGCACTTAACCACTACACCACCAAATCCAAAAAACCCCTGCCATAGAGTCGATTCCTAGTCATAGTGACCCCACGGGTTTTCCAAGGCTGTAAATCTCTATGAAAGCAGACTGCCACGTCTTTCTCCTGTGGAGCTACTGGTGGTTTCCAACTACCAACCTTTCAGTTAGCAGTCAATCACTTTAACCACTGTGCCACCAGGGCTCCTTCAATATACCACCAAAAACCAAACCAAACCAAACCCAGTGCCGTCCAGTCGATTCCGACTCATAGAGACCCTATAGGGCAGAGTAGAACTGCCTCATAGAGTTTCCAAGGAGCACCTGGTGGATTCGAACTGCCGACCCTTTGGTTAGCAGCTGTAGCACTTAACCACTATGCCACCAGGGTTTCCCACTATACCACCAGGGCTCCCTAATTCTCCCAACAGCCCCTTGAAATAGGTACAGGCAGTCCCGGATTACAAACAAGTTCCATTCCTAAATCTGTCTTAAGTCGAATTTGTATGTAATTCTGGAACAGTTAGGTATGGTTTGTGTCCAACTTCAGTTAGTCAAATGCTTGTCTTAGTATATAGTATATAGTGTACTTTTCTAGGAAACCCTAGTGATGTAGTGATTAAGTGCTACAGCTGCTAACTAAAAGGTCGGCAGTTGAAATCCACCAGGCACTCCTTGGAAACTCTATAGGGCAGTTCTACTCTGTCCTGTAGGGTTGCTATGAGTCTGAATCAACTCAACAGCAACAGGTTTTCTCTTTTTTTGGTTTGGGTACCTTTCTATACATAAAAAACATCCAAGAAACACTTCCAGATACACTAAAACACCTTTAAGAGGATAATATGATAATAATAATGTTTTGGCATGTGTCACAAAGTAGCACCTATTTATTATGAGTCATTGTAGGTACCTCGAATTTTTAATATAATAGGCTTTACAGTGGATGGTTCATAACTATACGGGTTGTATGCCAGTCAGACATTCAAAACCTGGGGACTGCCTGTACAATTAGTAACTTCATTTTACAGATGAAGAAACTGAGGCCCAGAGAAGTTAAATAACTTTCCTAGAGGTCACATAGCTAGCAAATGGCAGAACCAGGATTCGACCCCAGATAGATACTGAAAATACTACAGTGAAGCAGTTAGCTCCTTTCCCTTTTGAAGAGGAAAGGGAGGCTAATAAGTAACTTGCCCAAGGCAGGGGGCCAATAGTGGAGCTGGGTGTCCCACCCATGTCTATCTGAGCTTTAACCTTCAAGCCATGGAGTTCATTTGTCCAGATGATGACCTTTAGTTGTGAAAATGATCTCTGGCCTCTGTAGTCTTCCGTTGTAGAAGAACCTTACCAGTGACAGGGAGTAGTTGCCCAACACATGTTTGTGGAATAAACAAATGAATGAAGATTGCTACACTCCCTGGTGTCACAGTTGGCCAGGAGGGTGCATTTTACCCTTGAGTAACTCCAGATAAAAGACAGGAACATGGTGTTTACATCAGCTGCCCGTAATGGAGAACACAGGCAGAAACCTGGGGAGAGGAAGAAGTCTGGGACCCTGATGACAGCGGTCCAGTAGAGCTGCAACTCCTAGCAAGTCAGAGACCCCAGCCCTTTCTGCCTGCCCTTTCTGGATCGCAGGTGGACAGGCCGCTCATCTGCTTGCATCCCCCTCTCCTGCGCCTAGGTAGGCTGCAAAAAAACCCCAAAGGGACCCTCAAAAAATATTTGTCCAACACATGAATGAGTGAATGCGAGGGAGGGGGCGTGTTTTGAAAGTCCAGGTTTTCCATCCCCGCCTGACCACACCCCTGCAGCCACTCCTGGATAAAACTCTCCCTTCCCATCGACTGTCACCCACCGAAGGGCAGGCACAGAGCAGCCTGGTTAAGGACGCCTAATTGGGCTGCTTGGGCCGCCGTGGCCGCGGCGAAAGGACCATGCCCAGATACACGGTACATGTGCGTGGGGAATGGCTGGCCGTGCCCTGCCAGGATGCTCAGCTCACCGTGGGCTGGCTGGGCCGGGAGGCCGTGCGGCGCTATGTCAGGAACAAGCCTGACAACGGCGGCTTCACCTCAGTGGACGCAGTTAGCTTCCTTGTGCGCCGGTGCAAGGGCCTGGGCCTGCTAGACAACGAGGACACGCTGGAGGTGGCCCTGGAGGACAATGAGTTCGTGGAAGTGGGTAAGTGGCCAGATGAATGCCTCCTGGTCTTACTTTGCCCTCAGGTCCCTAGGAGGGAGGTTCTATTCTCCCCTTCTGACTCTTCTAAGAACCTCACCAGACTAGAGGGCAGGAGCCAGAGGCATGAGATGTTCAGATTTAAAACAAAGTGAAGTTGGGGGAGGGGGCGTATATCTTCAACTTCACTGTGTCTCCACCCTGACACATGTCTGCCTGTTGCTCTCTTCCTGTGTAAAGATGTTAAGACCACTTTCAAGCACCTAATTTCGGTTTTCAAGCAGCCATAAAGCTGGTGCAATTGAATAGCCCCTTCTCGGTTTAACAAAACCACAACACACAATCCATTGACATCGAGTTGATTCCAACTCATAGCAACTCCGTAGGCCAGAGTAGAACTGCCCCATAGGGTTTCCAAGGGGGGGGCTGGTAAATTCCAGCTGCTGACTTTTTGGTTAGCAGCCAAGCTGTAAACCATTGCACCGCCAGGGCTCCTTTCTTGGTTTACAGTGACACCAGATGTGGCCCCATGTTGTCAGCTGTAACAGAGTCTCTCTTGCATTGTTTCAGTGATAGAAGGGGACGCAATGTCTCCAGACTTTATTCCATCTCAGCCAGAGGGAGTTTACCTGTATCCTTTCCCATGGGCTTTTTGGTCTGCTCTGTGGGTCACCCCTGTCAGATGATGGGGCCGGGGCTTTTCCATATTATTTTCCTTTACCTGGGCTTCAGATACAGCAAATACCGGGAACCTGAAACGGTAAGCTTCAAACCACTTTTTTTTTTGTTAAGAAAACTAAGTCAGATCTTTGCAGCCCTCACTTAAGGAGAGAGAGGGCCAGCAAGATAGATGAGTAAAGACCATGAATTGGGATAGGGTTTGATCCAGCTTCAATTTGGAGAGAAAGAGAGCTTGCAAAGGCGTTGTACTTTTGAGTTCCCGACTTTTCTTACCCAGCCTCCTCTTAAGCAAGCTGCCTTTTTAATGAGCACACTAAAGTTTCACCAACTGAAAAAAAAAGCCCAAACGCATTGCCATCCAGTTGATTCCAACTTTTGGCAACCTCCGTGATGAAATCTCTGAAGTGTCAAAATTTGGTTGTTTGGGGCTTCCCTATGCTTGTTCTAGAGTAACTAAGCTGTTCACTCATGGACATTCCCTTCTTTTGTTCAGTACATTGCCTTAGATGGGGACAGTCTGACCACAGAGGATCTGGTCAACTTGGGAAAGGGCCGCTACAAAATAAAGGTATAGGGGAAGAGGGGGAAGGGTGTCCCCTCTGGCCATTTTTGCCACACTAGAGCAGTGTAACATGCTCAGTTCTGAACATTTTCCTAGCTCACCCCAACTGCTGAAAAGAAGGTGCAGAAATCCAGAGAAGTCATAGATAGCATCGTCAAAGAAAACACTGGTATCTTTTTCTCTTTGTGTAATAAAATTCTCCTTATAGACTTAAAAAAAAAAATTGCTTCCATCTAATTTTCTAATGTCTGCTTTTTGTTCTAGTTGTTTACGGCATTACTACAGGTTTCGGAAAGTTTGCCAGAACAGTAATTCCTGTCAATAAGCTAGAGTAAGTTTGAGTTCACGCCTTTCCACCCTATCTTTGTGGGTTTTATCAACTAGGGAAATGATTAACATTTGAATTTCGGTTAAGGTATTTCTCAATCAATCTTCATAGCTCTGAAATTAGGATCACCCCAATTCACAGATGAGGAGGATGAGGCTTGGGTTAACTTGCACATAAGTTGGTATTGAAAACACAGACTTGATAGTTTCTTCCACTTCATCACACTGCCTGTTTCCATCCTTCTGAACTATTCTTTCCTCACTGCCCCAGCTGAGTGAACATTTTCACTGCAGGATAACTAAGAGGATTTTTTCCTTTCCCTTCCAGGGAGCTCCAGGTCAACTTAGTACGTTCACATTCTTCAGGTAATCCGTTCAAATTGTTGGGGTGCCTTCTGGCGCCAGAAGCTAACCAAGATCTTGTTTGATTAGATGAATAAACTGCAGTGCAGTGTGATTCATCCTATAAAAGCCCCAAGGAAGGTCTAGTGCATTTCAAGGACTCGCTGCCAAATTCTGGTGCAAGGGTGGAAGGGAAGCAGAAAGCATCACACAAGACCACCTTTCAGCTGATTCTCAGAAGAAGGAATGAAGGGGGGTGGGTGGGCCAGGAGTACATGTAACATCATGCTGAGAGAATGATGCATTTAGGGAACCAAATTCATGGCTGGAACATAGGGAATGAGCTGGGAGGGGCAAGATGAGATAAGAAAGCCTGTCAAAAATCAGTTCCCATCAAATTGTGAAGGAGCTTGTGCTGAGGAATTTGGACATTTGGGATGGTGGGGCCCCACTGAAGTGTTCCAAAAAGGGAATTGAGAAGGTGAAACCGGGGTTTTACAACTGACTGGAAGATGGAGCCTTAAGAAGTGAGACAGGCAGGAGGGAGAACTACCTGGGTGAAGAGGAGAAAGGTGGTAAGAATATGGACTGAAGTGGAGAATGATTTGAGAGATCAAGGTAGCCTTCAGGCATAAAGGGATTTGGTTTTCTTTGAGAAAACATCAATTCTGTTTTTATAGGTGTTGGGAAACCCCTAAGTCCTGAGAGATGTCGGATGCTCCTGGCTTTAAGGATAAATGTCTTAGCCAAAGGATATAGTGGCATTTCCTTGGAGACCCTCAAGCAAGTTACTGAAGTATTTAATGGTAATGCAGTGGATCCCTGGGTGGGCCCTTCACTGAGGCTGGGCAGGTACCATAGGGTAGAATCTATTGATGGGATGGTGAGGAATTGGCTGGGAAAAAAGAAAATAATTGAGATGAATGGAAAATGATCTTGGCAAGAATAGTTAGAGATGGGGGGGTGGATAAATGGGACAGGGATGCTTACTCCCACGTACATTCTACATCACCCTTCACTTAGCATTTGTCATCTTTAAGACCAGAGCAAGCTCCTTAGTCTGGCCTTAAGTTCAGGCTGAACAGATCCTTTGATCCAGTGGTACCTGAGTGTGGTTAGTGAAGCATCAAATCAGCTGGGGAGCATAATGATTTCTGGATGTCCATCCCAAAGATTGACTCAGTAGCTCTGGTTGGTGCCTGGGAACCTGAAATCTTAATTTTCCCCAAACTTGAAAAATTGAAATCCAACTTCTTGCAAAGGTATAACGGAAATGCGAAGAGGTTAATGACTTGTTTGTGGTCACAAAGCCAGATAGCGGAAGATAGGCAGCTCAACTCTTTAGAGCTTACTTCTTGAGAGAGGGCAATTCCAAGAGGCCATTGTCTCTTCTCACCAACCAATATAAATTTTCTAGGTCAGCAAAGGCTCCAATGCTCTTTGTGAGAAGGGAGTGGAAGGAGAAGGGTCCGTGTAGTCACATAGAGCAGAACACCCCATGCTATAGATACACGTGGCCCATAAATATGCTATGCCAGTTGGGGAATATCAGTTTGAATGAATAGTCTATAGCATATAAGGCCATGATGAACAGACTTGTAGTGATTCTAACACCCATTTTTACTCCCACCCTAGTCTACCTTACTTAAAAACCTAAAATCTCAGATAATACAGATTTGGCCTTGAACCATCTGTGCTTTATGGGTGAGTCTAAGGCACCTAGGCATCCTAGGGCTCTGAGAATTCCCCAAGGTGAGTTATGATCTGGAAATTGGCCTGTGGATGGCACTGATTTATCCTACAGACGTTATTTAGCAGTTGTAAGAAATACTGGTATCAGGAGTCTGATTAGACTTTAGAAAAATGAAGCCTCTTTTTGGTAACTTATTGGAGCTTTATTATGAAATGGTACATGCTCATTTACAAGTGGTAGATGGCGGACTAGGTGACCTGGAAACTGGCAAAAAAGAAGAGACTAAGTTACCTATGACCTTACGTCCCCAGAGAACCTCTGTTAACACTTTCGTGTGCATATCCTTCTAGAACAGTGTATATTATTTTCCTAAAATATTACCTTTTGCTTTGTCGTGCAAACATGTCTCCAAACATTCTTCAACAGCTTTTAATGAGTTTGTACTGTTTGGTCACATGAATATACTTTGATTTCATATTTAGATAATTTCAAACTTTTTGTTCTTATAAACAAACAACAGGTAGTTCCTGATCAAGCCTTTAAGGTACATCGCTAAAATTTCTAGAAATTGAAGTATTAGGTCAAATTAGAGCATGTACATTTTGAAAACTTCCCTACTGGGAGGGTTTGCCTTTCCTCCCTCTCTGCTCCCTCCCTTCCTTCCTTCTTTCCTTCCTTCCTTCCTTCCTTTCTTACTTCCTCCCTTCCTTTCTCTCTCTTCCTTTCTTCCTTTCTTTCTACAGCAACTCAGCCAGGTCCCTTAAGCATTACTGTGCTTGAGGAATTCTCTCTCCCCAGGCCCTTATGCCATAAAGTGATACTAGATAGAGTTTTGGGTGGGGGGTTGCTGGCAAAACAAGAATAGCCAGAATGAAGTACTCGCGAAGTAACTGGTGCCTCCTTCTCTCCTAGCCTCCTGCCTGCCCTATGTTCCAGAGAAAGGAACAGTTGGCGCCAGTGGAGACCTTGCCCCACTCTCTCACCTTGCTCTCGGGCTAATTGGAGAAGGGAAGATGTGGTCTCCAAAGAGTGGCTGGGCTGATGCTAAATATGTAAGTTTTTAGAAACAGCTGCTATCTATTATTGAAGTAATTTACTAGATTAATTTCCCTAGGCTGGTCCGTGGGTGTACTTAATCACTTAATCCTTATTAAACAAACAAACAAAAAACCCTAAACCCATTGCCATTGATTTGACTGATAGCAACCCTACAGGAGAGAGTAGAACTTCCCCCATAGGGTTCTCAAGGCTGTAAATCTTTATGGAAGCAGACTGCCACGTCTTTTTCCCAAGGAGTGGCTGGGGGTTCAAACTGCCGACCTTCCGGTTAGCACCTGAGTGCTTAACCACTGCACCACCAGGGCTCCTTTAGTCCTTATTACTTATCACTTCACCCTTACAGCACCCCAGTGAAGGAGGCACTGTTATTGTGTGCCATCAACTCAATTCTGATTCATAGCAGCCCTGTGAGGAAGGCACTACTATCCCTATTTTACAGCTGAGACAACTGAAGCTTAGAAGTCAGATTAGGCAAGAATACGAACTTCTATACCAGACTGTCTGCTTTCTGTGCTTGGTGGTGACCTTGGTAAAGAGGTGCAGCTGCTAGTGTTAAATGAGGTATTGACGGCTCACTGGTAGAATTCTCACCCTCCATGCAGGAGACCCAGATTCAATTCCTGGCCAATATCCCTCATGCGCACCACTACCCACCTGTCAGTGGGGCCTTGTGTGGTGCTGTGGTTCTGTTCAGGTTTCAGAGGAGCTTCCAGACTAAGATGGACTAGGAAGAAAGGCTTGGTGATCTACTTCCGAAGATCAGCCAATGAAAACCCTATGGATTACAATGGTCAGATCCACAAGTGATCATGAGAAAGGCACAGGACCAGGCAGCATTTCGTTCCATTGTGTATGGGGGGGTCACTGTGAGTCAGGGGCCAACTTAACAGGAGCTAACAACAACAGCTAGAGTTAATCCCAGGGATTTACTTCTGTATCTAAAATACACCCAGTGCCTCTCAGTGGGGTCACATACCCACCGCAAGTTTATTTAGTAGCTGGTCTCACAGGGGCAGAACAGTGGATCATAGCACTTCTGTATAGCCTCTGAAAAGCATGTCCCATTTTCCCCAAGCTCCTGCCCTGGTGGTTGATCAGAAAGGCTTGTTTTGATAAAGCTTTAATGTTTTCTTCATCCATCCCTGACTTCCATGAGAATGACCCAAAGTATTTAAAGTGTCATCTCTGCTCAGTTGCTAGGAGAGTCCCTAACAGTAAGGGAAGTGGCAGGGGGGCAGGGAGGAGGAGGAAAACGTTAAGGGAATAGATAATCCTGTGGTGTTAGAGGTTCCAGACCATCTTTCTCCCATTCAACCACACCTGATTATTCCCTATGCACAGCGTGCCCCCAGCCATCAGCCATCAGCCTGATCGTCCTGAACAGTAAATGCAAGCGTGTCCTTGTTTAAACCTGTAAGGCTTCCCATTGTCCTTCGGGTAAAGTCTAAACTAAAGTGATTACAAGAGTCTTGTTTGTCACGTTATCCACCGTAATCCCTCCCCTCCCCTCAAGGTCCTATTTTACAGAAAGTGGAGATTTCTTGTAGCTGGAATGTGCTATGCTAGGCACCTAGATCACTCCTGTTCTTCTTTCTGATAAATCCTCTGGGAAGCTTCCTTCTTTGCTTATCTGGTTCTTTTCCCAGCCCCTAAGTTCTTTTTGGAAACCCTGGTGGCGTAGAGGTTAAGAGCTACGGCTGCTAACCAAAGGGTCAGCAGTTCGAATCTGCCAGGCACTCCTTGGAAACTCTATGGGGCAGTTCTACTCTGTCCTATAGGGTCGCTATGAGTTGGAATCAACTCGACACTCCTGGGTTTGGTTTTGGTTAAGTTCTTTTTGCCCTGCAAAGGTTGAGAGCTACGGCTGTTAACCAAAAGGTCAGCAGTTCAAATCCACGAGCCTCTCCTTGGAAACTGTACAGGGCAGTTCTATTCTGTCCTTTAGGGTCGCTATGAGTCAGAATGGATTCGACAGTGAGTTTGTGAGGGTTTTTTTTTTTCCTATCCTCTTGAGGGTGCTGAGCTCTGGTGGCACAGTGGTTAAAGCAATCAACTGCTAACCGAAAGGTCAGCAGTTCAATACCACCAGCCTCTCCACGGGAGAAAGATATGGCAGTCTGCTTCTGTAGAGATTTACAGCCTTGGAAACCCTATGGGGTCTCTATGAATCAGAATCCACTTGACTCTTATATCATCTTATCTTTTTCCACCTCACCCTATCCACTCTGTACTTCTTGGAGCACTTAACATGCTATTACTGCAATTGCCCCTTGGCTTGTCTGTCTCCATTTTTCTTAACCCCAGTCCCAGCCCCAAGTTAGGAGCCAGAGACTGCTCCTCTCTTTGCTCTAACACCCAGAACAGAATCTGCTATGTATAGGTATTCAGACACACCTGTCAATGGACATAATAAATGGTTCTGACACTTTTTCTTTAACTCCCCCTTCCTTTTTCCATATCGTTGTTGTTATTAGTCACTGTCAAGTAGACTTCGACTCATAGTGACCCCCTGTGTTAACAGAGTAGAACTGCTCTGTAAGGTCTTCTTGGCAGTAATCTTTATGAACTCAGATCAACAGGGCTTTCTTCCACATCACCACTGCGTGGCTTCAAACCACCAGTCTTTAGGTTAGCAGTCAAGCTCAAACTGTGTGTGCCACCCAGGGACTTTTCCTTCCTCCATAGCTCCCCCCCAAAAATACCAAACCCATTGCCATCAAGTCGATTCCAACTCATAGCGACCCTATAGTACAGAGTAGAACTGCCCCTAGAGTTTCCAAGGAGAGCCTGCTAGCTTCAAACTGCCGACCTTTTGGTTAGCAGCTGTAGCACTTAACCACTACACCACCAGGGTTTCCTCTTCCTCCATAAAAGAAGACCTTAATTTAGTGACTGTTTTTACTTTCAGAGGAAAGTTAGTCTGCCCATTTCTGCTCAGGAATCTGTTTCTATTAGGCCCATAAAGTGCTCTTCATACGTCCTCACACATTTGCTACGTAAGCGAGGTGCTGTGCTCTGAGGGTTGCCAGTGTTTGTTGTTGTTAGTTGCTGTCAAGTCAGCTCTAACTCATGGCAACCCCATGTATAATAGACAAAACATTGTCCAGTCCTGCACCATCATAATAATTGTGGGCAAGTTTGAGTCTATTGCTGTAGCTACTGTGTATTTTGAGTGCCTTCCAACCTAGAGGGTGCTTCTTCTATATTGGACTGTATTGGGCAATATTCTGTTGTGATCCATAGGGTTTTCACTGGCTAATTTTTGGAAGTAAATTGCCAGGCCTTTCTTCCTAGTCTGTCTTAGTCTGGAAGTTCCATTGAAACCTGTCTACCATGGGTAACCCTGCTGGTATTTGACCTTCAACATCATAGCAACACGCAAGCCATCACAGTGTGACAAACTGACAGACAGATGGTGGTGCCAGTGTTTAGATAATTAGAAATGAGGGTGGAGGGCATTTTGGGTCAAGCTCTGGAGGCAGGAGAGTGTGCAGGCACGAGGAGCCCAGTCTTTCCTAAGGAAAGAGTGTGTATCTGTCAGTTTCCATCGTCTAAGGTAGAAACTGAATACAAAGGGCCTGTTGTTGCAGCCCATCAAGTCAATTCCAACCCATAGCAACTCTATAGGGTAAAGTAGAACTGCCCCATAGGCTTTCCTGTGGGTGTTATCTTTATGGGAGCAGATCACCAGGTCTTTTCTCCCACAGAGCGGCAGGTGGGTTTGAACCTCTGACCTTTTGGTTTGCAGCTGAGCATGTAACTGTTGCACCACTGGAGCTCCTACAAAGGAAACCAAAATTTAGGATTGTTCTGTAGGCAATAGAGCCCCTGATTTTTTTAAGCCCAAAACTTATTTGAAAGATAAGTCTGCTTTCAGACTAAAAACAGAATTAGGGAATAGACCAGAGGCCATGAAGAGAGCCAATTCGTGTGCATCTAATCTTTTATAAGACAGACCTTTGGGCTTAAATGTTTTATTGGGTTCCGTATGAAATCAGAACCAGGCTGGTATTTCATTTGATAAACATTTTTATCTTTTTAATCCCCCTCTACAGGTACTGAAAGCCCATGGATTGAAACCAATTGTTTTGAAACCAAAAGAAGTAAGGAAACTAAAGGACAATTTATTCCTATTACCCATTGCCGCCTAGCCAATTCCGACTCATAGCGACTCTATAGGACACGGTAGAACTGCCCCATATGGTTTCCAAGGAGCGCCTGGTAGATTCGAACCGCTGACCTTTTGGTTAGCACCCGTAGCTCTTAACCGCTACACCACCAAGGTTTCCTTGTTCCTATTAGCAGGTCTTTATCTTTACACTATTTTCATTCTTAATAACAGTATTAATGATTCCCTAAAAAAAAAAATGTGGCTTAATGCTTGTTGAAAGTTGGTCATTGAAGAGAGAGCTCCTCAATAAGCATTTAAAAAACTCTTCATGCCACAAATGCTTAGGAGATTCTTTTACAACTTAAACTTCAGATCAGGATCCAGGATGCTCTAGCTAACAGTGTTGGACCAGAATTGTCTCAGTGTGTCTTGCCTACAATGATGACAAGTTAAAGAGGAAATGTAGTAAGATTAAGAATTGGAGATTTTATGTGTAGTCTACACTCTGAAGCTACCATTCCTGCCTTGAGGATGGGGATAAAAACCAGTTGCTGTTGAGTTGACTCCAACTCATGGCAACCTCATGTGTGTCAGAATAAAACCGTGCTCCCTAGGGTTTTCAAAGCTGAATTTTCAGAAGTAGATTACCAGGCCTTTCTTCTGAGGCACCTTTAGGTGGACTCAAACTGCCAACTTTGTGGTGAGCAGCTGAGCGCCACCCAGGGATCCCTAAGAATGGGGATATGTAACAGGTAATCCATTTGTCAGATTTGCTAAACTTTCACATAGGATAGCACTTAATCCTCAAGCGTTTAAATAAGCATTACTGTCCTGCACTTTGGAAAACAGGAACAAACATAGTTCAGCTGACTGGCTGATTTTTCTCTTATGAAAGCAAATGACATGAAATCAACTTGTATGTAGGTTAGTTACAATAAACACAGTAGGAAACACTGCTCTCCCTCCCAATAGGGTCTGGCACTCATCAACGGGACTCAGATGATCACCTCCCTGGGCTGTGAAGCTGTGGAGAGAGCTAGTGCTGTCGCGAGGCAGGCTGACATTGTGGCGGCCCTGACTCTGGAAGTGCTCAAGGGCACCACCAAAGCCTTCGATACTGGTCAGCATGGTTCTTCCCTTTGGTTGCTACTCATTCAGTCAGAAGGTGGTGGGGTGCGATGACCAAGGTCTTTCAATACGGGAGTTGTAGGATGAGTGGTAGGGAAGAAGAGTGGAAAACCCAAGTCCTGGCGGCATGTGTAATATAACTACAACTTTGTCTAAGTTATGCCACACTTGATCCTTGAAACGACCGTGTTTTACAGACAGCAGCTGACCCTGAGAGTTAAATGACCTGCCCCAGATCATCCAAGCCCAATGCCCATCAAACTATGTGTTGTCTTAGGAATCTGTTCATGGAATTTTAAAACTAGAGTAGGATTAAGGTTGGTCCCCATTAGAAAATTGGGAGAGATGAACTATAGAAATGGTACCTTATCTAGAGTGTGGTGAATTTGAAAGATTCCCTACTATGATAAGAAGTAGGACAGAAAAATTACTCAGTTAAATTAGTCACCGTAGAGCTTTCTCCCATTCTCAGCCTAAATCTCATAAGGGTAGGCACATTGTCTTGAGTTGAATTCCCAGTGAACTCAACACACAGTTTGCACTCATATAAGTAAAGGAGAAAGAATAAAATCAGTAAGGAGAAGCTGCTTTTGGAGCTAAGTTTCTAAATTTGAGTGGTAGTTAAGGACGCCTGGGCCTTTTGAGGGTCATGTCAGCACCTGGGATAGTCCTGAATTATCACTGGTAATTTATTCCAAATATAAGAAATACTTTTCCTCCATCATTAATTCTAGACATTCATGCTGTTCGCCCTCATCGTGGGCAAATTGAAGTTGCTTTCCGATTTCGGTCCCTCTTGGACTCCGATCATCACCCATCAGAAATAGCAGGTCTGGACATGTTTATGTGAGTGAGCACATTTGGTTCATGTTTAGTGAAAGAATTAGTAACATGTCCCTGTCTTATCTCTTCTACCTCTTCCACAGAGAGTCACAGGTTTTGTGATCGTGTTCAGGATGCATACACCTTGCGCTGCTGTCCACAGGTAAAAACAAAACCCAACAAACTGTCTTTTTTCCCCCAAATTCAGGAGGGGTGGGTGGGGAGGAATAGAGAAGGAGGAAGGTGTTAGAGAATCTAACGAAAAGAAATCCAAATTTCTTTACTGCTTCCATTAAAAATTATGTATAACATACCTCCATTTGCAGTTCTATGAAGTTTCTATTCTTTGATTTTCTCTGGAATTCTTTGCCCAACATCCTCATCAGAAGAATCCACTAGCAAACTTCCTGTGTTGGTTTAATGCCCTAATTGTTTTAAACTCTTAGTAATAGCACCATTTTAGCTAGTTAATGGAGTGTTACTGGTACTCCCTGTTAGAGCTTGAACCAGCCAGTCAGTTGTGTTTACAGGAGAGTCTAATTGTATCATTTCCAAATTCAGGTGCACATCCCAGGGTGTACCTTATTTGCATTTGACAAATCAGACGTAAATCGTTATAAATGAATATGTAAGGATTAACTTTAAAAAGAAATGCAGATGACCTGGGGTGACATTAGTCATCCAGTATTGGCAGATGGCACAGTTTATTACCATACAGCCATGTCATGCGACACGGCACAGTGCCATCAGTAGGGTGGTATGGGGGTGTGAACCACACCACGTGACACCGGGTCAGAGGAGGTGACACCAAAATGACTGGCTATAAAATTTTTGTGCAGTGTTTTGGTAGAAATTTATCATTTTTTGCAAGAATATCCCTATAGTTAAACAACGAAAACATTTTTGGTAAGCCCAGCTTACATGTATTGGTATAGCTACAAGGCTAAAACTCTAGTCGGGGTCCACTGATGGCAACAGAAATGGGAGTTTGCTTTCTGAAACTTTGCATGTGCTCCAGGCAGTGCTGTCGTTATTACCCAATTACAGTGATGCTTCAAATCACTTGGTTTCGCCTGCAAGCGAGCTCGTGCTGTTGTTTTCGTTGCTGCCAGTGTTTTTATAATGGCCGAGTTTGTCAAATCTTCTGGTGCTTTAACTACAGTATTGTGGTAATTAGTGTTTGTGAACCAATATCAATAATATTTTTGATAATGAAGTAATTAGAGGAAAAGGAGAAAAAAAAGGCTTCTGCTCGGTTACTAATAATGTAACTAATAATGTTATAAGTCAATGTAGAGACTTTACAACACAGTTTTGTTAGTATTCATATAACTTGAGAAATATTACATTTAAGCAATTTACAGCTGTAATGATCACGTAGTTCTATGATTAAAATTGATAATAAACACTATTAAGGATTCTGTATGGTCTGGTACAGGAGGAGGTCCTGGGGGGGGTGACACCATGAGTTATTTCACTGGGTGACACCAACCCTAGTGACACCACTGTACTGGCAATTGGTTGAATGAGAAATTAATAAGATTCTTAAAAACGAAACAATACTTGGGTTTGTGCCCAGTCCTAGTCTATAGAGCAATAGTGAGACTTCCCTAGCATCGAAGACCTCATCTCCTTTTACTCAGCAAGTTCTATTCTAGCTAGCTTATTAAAAAATAGATGAAAAACCTCTATGTGGGAGAATTGCCAAATTAGCTCTACCAAAACCAAACCAAACCCATTGCTGTTGAGTAGATTCCGACTCATAGCGACCCTATAGGTCAGTGTAGAACTGCCCCATAGAGTTTCCAAGGAACACTTCGTGGACTTGAACTGCTGACCTTTTAGCTAGCAGCAGTAGCACTTAACCACTGTGCTATCAGGGTTTCCAATTAGCTCTACAGTAAGAATAAATCCTAGTTTTAAACCTCCCTGCTGTTCTATGAAGGAGCCCTGGTGGCATGGTGGTTAAACACTCAACTGCCGAAAGGTTAGCAGTTCAAATCTACCAGCCTCCCTCAGAGAGATGTGGCAGTGTGCTTCCATGAAGATTTACAGCCTTAGAAACACTATCGGCGGTTCTACTCTGTCCTACAAGGTCACTACGTGTTGGAATCAACTCCACAGCATGGGTTTGATTTTTCTGAATATTCTATGTGACAGGCACCATTTTAAGTATCTTCCTGCATTAACTCTTTTAATCTTCCCATCTGTGAGATGTTGTTCTTATTAGCTGCTGTCAGGTTAGCCTCAACTCATGGCAACCCAATGCACAATGGAATGAAACACTGCCCAGTCATCTCCATGATTGGTTGGGGAAAAAATGTTCCAGTGTGATCAATAGGATTTTCACTGGCAGATTTTTGGAAATAGATTACCAGGCTTTTCTTTCTAGCCTGTCTTAGTCTGGAAGCATCCTAGCAACATGCAAGCCTCCACTGCTAGACAGGTGGTGGCTGCATATGAGGTGGACTGGTCTCCAGCATGGGAGGTGAGAGTCCTACCACTGAACCACCAATGCTTCAACTATGAGATAGGTACTCTGATTCCCATTTTGCAACTGGGGAACTAAGGCACAGAAGTTAAGTACTTCCCCCAAGGTCACACAGCCAGACCTTTACTTCTGGGAGAATCTAGAAGTCAGGCACTGCTTTAGGGCATGTGACTGTCTTGGGGACTGGTGCAGAGTAGCTGCCATATTCGTGAGTACGTTCCAACACAGTACCTTCAATATTCACGAACTGGATGATAGTTTCCATCTAAATGATTTCTCTGTATCATGTGTAAGAGTTCATTTGGATTATCTTATTCACTTGTCACAAGCCTTAGGGTAAGCACTGTTGTCTAAGTCCGTTTCTGTTCCAACTACAAATGTCAGTAACTTATCCAAAACCCGTTGCCATTGAGTTGATTCTGATTCATAGTGACCCTCCTACTAAAAACCAGAAATTGAACCTGCTTGTATCTAAAGTTGGCATTCTTTCTCCTACATCATGCTGTATTGTATGTGGACTCATTTTATAATGAATTTATTCTAATTTATTTCAGTGAGCATCCTGAAGATCTAAAATAAAAATATCTTCAAATACCAAATAAACAGACCATGATTTTCATGGTTATAACTACAAAATGCTTTCTGGGGAAAGATTGAAGATGTTACCTTTTAAGAGTATTAGTACCTGAGAATACACTTAAAGGATTCAATTGATCATGTATCTTATTTTGGTTGCATTTTAGGTCCATGGTGTGGTGAATGACACAATAGCATTTGTGAAGAACATCATCACCACAGAACTTAACAGTGCAACAGATAATCCCGTATCCTTTGATTGTTTACTAAATTATAATTACAGGTAGTCCCTGACTTAAGATGTGGTCTGTTCCGATGACTTCATCGTAAGTCAATTCTGACGTAAGTTGAATATTTTCAATATCTTCATAAATCTGATCTTTACTCATTTTGGGGGTTAGCATGAGAATGATGACATCAGCAAAAGATGCACTGCAATGTTGTACGTAGTACATAGTACTAATGATAAGATGTAGGAAGAAAAGAAAAGGCCAGTCATATGTGAGGTTTGTCATAACCCAAATACGTTGTAAGTTGGGGCAACCTGTGTAGAATTCCAGGGGGTAATTTTAATACCAGCTGGAGAGATCATTTTGTGTAACATCTCAGTTCAGTTGCTCCATTCCATAGAGCAAGTATCCGAGGCACAGAGGTTAAGTGACTTTCTCAAGTTCAGAGCTGGTAAGTAACAGAAGCAGGCCTGTGAACCTAATCTTGGGTTCTGATTCTAACATGCTGTGTTATCAAAATTGATGCATTAAAGATTAATGGAGGTATTCCGAGCATTGGCTGAGATGTTTCATGAAGACAGTTGCCTTAAAACCTCTGCCAAAGTTGTTAGTAGACGGATGAGGGCCTTCCAACATGAGTGTGATTGAGTAGGTTGACATTTATCCAAGCTTCCTGGTTCTAGTGATGCCATGATTCAGTAAACAAAAGGCAACCTTTTAACACTTACCAAAGCATTGATCAAATAGTTATGGTCTTCCCCATCCCAAGTCTTTATTTCTGATATTGACTTTACTCAATTCCACGCTTACATACTTGTAATATAAGAGAATAGTAAGTGCACTCCCATTTCTCAAAGGTGGAACTCTGCTTTTCTTAATGGTGTGGCTTGTCTCAGGACCATCTTGTTTTTGCTTGTGGAATGCTCTGTGAGGGCTTAGTCCCCCAGAGGTTGACATGATTGGGCAGGAGTCACACTGGCAAAGTCTTCACAGAGACAAGACTCCCTTTGAAGACCATCAGACCCCCTAGGAATCTATTTATCATATTTTATGTCTCTACCTTCACTCTCAGAGCCCTGGAGGTGCAGTGGTTAAGCATTTGACTGCTAATCAAAAGGTCGGCAGCTCAAATCCACCAGCCACTCCTTGGAAGCCCTATGATACTGTTCTTCTCTGTCCTATAGAGTCAGCTCGAAGGCAACGGGTTTGTTTTTTGTTTTAGTTTACCTTCAACACTGGAGAAAGAGTTGAATTGGAAGCCCTGGAAGCTGGAGTTAGCAGATGGATTCATGGCAGCTGTGTAACCTCACAAGATGTTTTAGGATGTGTGTTTTATGTTCTCTCAGATTGTTTTACAGCTAAGCCAACTCCATACTAAGTAACTTTAGGATTGTGTTTCTTTCAACTCACTAACCCAAAAATAGAGTAGTTTCCATGAACTCCATGTAGTCTTATCTCATGTATAAGAGCACTATAGGGGTGAGGTATCCATTCTACACTTACATAATGTAGACTTGAAAGGGTATCTTACACAGTAAAAGTAAAATTACTGTTAAATCGCTGGATATAGGGGAAGAGATAGTTCACTACTAAAACCTTTGCCTTCACCAGCAGATATTTCAGCAAAAAGTTCTTTATTTTCTTAATTAAAGATTCTTTATTATTGAATGAGCTTTCAGTGGTCTAATATTTGAGGACTCATCTGTCAGTTTGTGGTACTGTGGTGGCTTGTATGTTGCTGTGCTGCTGGAAGCTATGCCACTGGAATTTCAAATGCCAGAAGGTCATCCATGGTGGACGGGTTTCAGTGGAGCTTCCAGACTGAGACAGACTAGGAAGAAGGACCTGGCAGTCTACTCCTGAAAAAAAATGGCCAATGAAAACCTTATGGATAGCAGCAGAACATTGTCTGATATAGTCCTGGAAGATGAGCCCCTCAAGTTAGAAGACACTCAAAAGATGATTGGGAAAGAGCTTCCTCCTCAAAGTAGAGTCGACCTTAATGACATGGAGTCAAGCTTTCGGGACCTTCATTTGCTGATGTAGCACACAACTCAAAATGAGATGAAACAGCTGCAAACATCCATTAATAATTGGAATATGGAATGTACTAAGTTTGAATCTAGGAAAATTGGAAGTCATCAAAAATGAAATGAAACTCATAAAGATCTATATCTTGGGATTCGTGAGTTGAAATAGACTGGCACTGGCCATTTTGAATTGGACAATCATATGGTCTACTCTGGTGGGAATGACAAATAGAAGAGGAATGGCATTGCATTCATCAATGACAACAAAAAAAATTCAAGATCTATCCTGAAGTAGAACACTGTCAGTGATACAATAATATCCAGACATCTACCAGGAGACCAATCAGTAAGACTATTCAAATTTACCCACCAATGCCAAAGATGAAGAAGTTGAATATTTTTATGAACTTCTGCAGTCTGAAAATGATCAAACATGCAATCAAGATGCATGGATAATTACTGGTGATTGGGATGTGAAAGTTGGAAACAAAGAACTGGAAGGATCAGTACTTGGCAAATATGGCCTTGGTGATAAAAATGATGTTGGAGATCGTATGATAGAATTTTGCAAGACCAACGACTTTTTCATTGCAAATACCTTTTTTCAACAACGTAAATAGTGACTATACACATGGATCTGCCAGATGGAATACACAGGAATCAAATCCACTACATCTGTGGAAACAGATGATGGAGAAACTCACTATCAACAGTCAGAACAAGGCTGGGGGCTGACTGCAGAACAGGCCATCAATTGTTCATATCCAAGTTGAAGCTGAAGAAAATTAGAGTAAGTCACAAGAGCCAAAATAGAACTTTGAGTATATCCTACCTGACTATCTCAAGAATAGATTTGATGCATTGAACATTAGCGACAGAAGACCAAATGGGTTGTGGGATGACTTCATGATACATGAAGAAAGCAAAGGTAATTAAAAAGACAGAAAAGAAAAAACAAAAAGACAAGAATGGATGTCAGAAGAGAATCAAACTTGCTCTCGAACACAGGGCACTTAAAGTGAATGGAAGAAATGATGAAATAAAAGAGCTGAACAGAAGATTTCAAAATGTGGCTTCAGAAGACAAAGTAAAGTATTATAATAAAATGTACAAAGACCTCGAGTTGAAAAGCCAAAAGGAAAGAACACACTTGGCATTTCTCAAGTTGAAAGAACTGAAGAAAAAATTTCAAACCTTGAGTTGCAATATTGAAGGATTCTATGAGCAAACTATTGAATGATGTAGGAAGCATCAGAAGAAGATGGAAGGAATACATAGAGTTACTGTACCAAAAAGAACTGGTCGATATTCAGCCATTTCAGGAGGTAGCATATGATCAAGAACTGATGGTACTGAAGAAAGAAGTCCAAGATGCAGTGAAGACATTAGTGAAAAATGAGGCTCCAGGAATTGGGAGAATACCAATTCAGATATTTCAACAAACAGATGCAGCACTAGAGGTGCTCACTAGTCTATGCCAAGACATTTATAAGAGATCCATATTTGTGCCCATTCCAATAAAGTTAATCCAACAGAATATGGAAATTATCAAACAATATCGTTAATATCACATGCAAGTAAAATTTTGCTGAAGATAATTCAAAATTGCTTGCAGCAGTACATTGACAGGGAACTGCCAGAAATTCAAGCTGGAATCAGAAGGGGCCATGGAACAAGGGATATCACTGCTGATGTCAGATGGATCTTGACTGAAAGCAGAGAATACCAGAAAGATGTTTACCTGTGTTTTATTGACTATACAAAGGCATTTGACCATGTGAATTGTAACAAATTATGGATAACATTGCAAAGAATGGGAATTCCAGAACACTTAATTGTGCACATGAGAAGCCTGTACATGGATCAAGAGGCAGTTGTTCAGACAGAACAAGGGGATACTGAGTGGTTTAAAGTCAGGAAAGGTGTGCGTCAGGGTTGTATCCTTTCACAGTACCTATTCAATCTGCATGCTGAGCAAATAATCCAAGAAGTTGGACTATATGAAGAAGACAGCATCAGGATTGGAGGAAGACTCATTAACAACCTGTGATATGCAGATGACACATCCTTGCTTGGTGAAAGTGAAGAGGACTTGAAGCACTTATCGATGAAGATCAAAGACCACAGCCTTCAGTATGGATTACACCTCAACATAAAGAAAACAAAAATCCTCATGACTGGACCAATAAGCAAAATGATAAATGGAGAAAAGATTGAAGTTTTCAAGGATTTCATATTACTTGGATCCATAATCAATATCCATGAAAGCAGCAGTCAAAAAATTAAATGATGCAATGCCTTTGGGCAAATCTCCTGCAAAAAAAAAAAAAAAAAAAAAACCTCTTTAAAGTGTTACAAAGCAAAGATGTCACTTTGAGGACTAAGGTGTGCCTGAGCCAAGCCATGGTGTTTTCAATCACTTCATAGGCATGTTAAAGTTGAACAGTGAATAAGGAAGACCAAAAAAGAATTGATGCCTTTGAATTGTGGTGTTGGCGAAGAATATTGAATATACCATGGACTGCTTGAAGAACAAACAAATCTGTCTTCGAAGCAGTACAGCCAGAATGCTCCTTAGAAGCGAGGATGGTGACTTTATCTCAAGTACTTCAGACATGTTATCAGGAAGGATCAACCCCTGTAGAAGGACATCATGCTTGGTAAAGTAGAAGATCAGCAAAAGAGGAAGACCCTCAACGAGGTGGACTGACACAGTGGCTGCAATGATGGGCTCAAGCATAGCAACAATTGTGATGATGGCACAGGACTTGGCAGTGTTTTGTTCTGTTGTACATAGGGTTGCTATGAGTTAGAACCGACCTGAGGCACCTGACAATAATCTAGTTTGAGAAACCAGCAAACACATTTGGAACAACTAGAGAAGAATGTTATTGTCAGCTGCTGTTGAGTCAGGCCTGACTCATGGGTTCCCATGCACAATGGAACGAAACACTGCCTGTTTTTGCACCATACCTATGACTGATAGGGAATCAGACCATAGTGATCCACAGAGTTTTCATGGGTTGATTTTTGGAAGTAGATATCCAGGACTTTCTTCCTAGTCTGTCTTAGGAAGTTTTGCTGAAACTCATTCAGCATCATAGCAGCACACAAGCCTCCACTGATAGACAAGTGGTAGCTGTACTCAAGTGTCTGGCGTGGAAGGCAAGAATTCTACCATTGAACCACCATTGCCCCCATAGAGAACAATAGAACATGTTTAAGTTCTAAACTGGTGCAGAGATCATTTGGTACAGGAATTCAGGTTGGGAGACAGCCAAGCCCCATGTTGGGGGCAGGTTCATGGGAAAGAGCAGGAGCTAGACCTAATAAAATCGCCATTATATGTATTAAAAAAAAAAAAAAAAAAACAAGCCCATTGCTGTCGAGTCAATTCTGACTCCTAGCAACCCTATAGGACAGAGTAGAAATGTCCCATAGATTTTCCAAGGAGCACCTGGTAGATTCGAACTGCTGACCTTTTGGTTAGCAGCCGTAGTAGCTCTTAACCACTACACCCCCAGGGTTAATATTAACTCCAAAATTGACTAGGTCAGTGTACCACGTGAATATCCAGATCTTTGAAAGTCTAAGCCTTTCCCACACACCATGAGTTCCTAGTTAATGAAGAAAGAAGTTAATAGGCAATGAATATTCTTTAGCCCGGGGGGTGAAAATTAGCTCTTTGGAATCACGGATGAGAACCTGTCACTGCCTTTGGTTGAGTGTCTGCTGGTTTAAGTAAAATGCTGATAGAATGGAATTATAACTGAGGATAGTAATAGTGTCTAAAGCTTCCTCCTACTCAAATGGGGTTGCGAGGACCTATAAGCCGTCATCTGCTGTGAACGCTGGCGTAGGGTTACTGAGTTTGAACACTTTCCCAGAATTGATTGTTCCAGACAGGTTGGCGGTTCCTCATGAGTAGAGTCTTCCATTCAGTAAATTCTTTTAAGGAACACAAGCTTACAATGCCCATTGAAAAAACAGAATTCACTTTTAAACTGGTGTCCTGGTCTCTGTACTTAGGTTCAGATCATAAACTTTTAGAGAGCAAGTACTAACCAGCACATTAGTACACTAATGGAGCTTGAAAATCTAATCTCAAGAGGAAACATCATCTCATGCTCCATGTTTCTTTGGCCCCCAATCTTTAAGGTTTTTATGCTTTTGTGTCCCTTTTATGTCAACACGTTTGTGGGAACACTCCTCTCTTCCCCTCCACCCCACATTTGTACAAAGGCTGCCACCCCAATTCTAAAAATAAGTAGCTTGGGAAAGGAGTTATACTTGAAGTGATCCACAAATGTTATGTTCAAGCCTTAACCTACTTTGAAAGATGGTCTTTGCTAGCAGAGGAGAGACCATTTCTGGAGGAAACTTCCATGGTGAATACCCAGCCAAAGTAAGCTTTTTAGAATTGCCTCTGACCCTGGAAGTGTTATCTCAAGATAGGCTGACTGAATTGAGACTCTTTCAGGCCCTGGACTATTTGGCCATTGGTGTCCATGAACTTGCCGCCATTAGCGAAAGAAGAATTGAAAGGCTCTGTAACCCGTCCCTCAGTGAGCTGCCTCCCTTCCTGGTGGCTGAAGGTGGCCTGAACTCTGGGTTCATGATAGCGCACTGCACAGCTGCAGCCCTAGGTAAGGACACTGCCCTTTTCCCAGAACACAGCCTCCCTGCCTACAGGCTTTTCCATTTTACTTACAGGCACATTTTTGTCTCTGAACAGGATCTAATTTCAAGAAATTTTTGACCACTGCCACTTTCATCCTAGCTTTCTCCATACAAATGCAGCAGAGCTTTTCTTAAATATTTTTTAGAAGAAAAAAGTAAAAACCTGGCAATGCTATAGTGAAACATAAAAAAACAAAAAACAAACCATTTGCCTAGACTCAGACTCATGGAAACCCCACACGTGTCAGAGTAGAACTGTGCTCCACAGGGTTTTCAATGGCTGATTTTTCAGTAGATTGCCAGACCTTTCTTCTGAGGCACCCCTGGATGGACTCAAACATCCCACCTTTCAGTTACAGCTGAGCACGTTAACTGTTTGCACCACTCAGGCACTCCTATAGTGAAACATAATGATACAATAATGAGGTTGTAAATTGACCATTTCTTTACGGAAAGCAATTTGACATTACATATAAACTTTGTAGTTTTTTCCCTAACCTCAACATGAAGACAATTGGAAGAGACAAAAAATTTTATAGTTAATGCTGACTCTTGAGCCAACCTGAATGATTAAACTTTGGATATATTCCTTTACATATGCTAAATAAATGAATGATTTGTTTTATAAGGATCAGCACAAAGCTGGTTCCTATGAGGTGGAAGTTAAAGATACCCCAAATAACCAAATTTTTCAAACTGCTGTACCACTCCATTATCTCTAACATCAGCTATTCCTCTTCCCCTCAGTACTCTCTCTCCTGTCCTTGGGTTCTGTAATGCTCTGCAACTTCTCACAGAACTCACCAACCGTACTTACAGTTAAGTGGCTTATTAGGGAAGTAACAGGGTACAAGTCAGGATCAGGGAATGACTCAGGATACAGTTCTTGATCAGGACAGCTTCTTCTTGCCCTCTGTTGCTGGGCCCTGCTTTGGGCCTTCTTGGGTAAGTGTTAAAACTCTTAGTTCTGTGGTTGGCAAGCCCAGCTGCAACCATCTTGCTCCAGTCGCCTAGTTCGTGCCATCTCGCACCACTATCACTCTTGCTACTGCTGGGCTGCTATCTCTTGCTGTCTTTTGTGTTATAGCACCTCCCTCTCTCTCTCTGTGTCTCCCTTTAAGCCTAACAGGATGGCAAAACTGACCAAACCCTTGTTAGGGTTCCATACATATTATTTCCATGGTCCCACCCCCACAAGCTTCCATGCACCTTATTTGCATTAGCAGCAAGCTGTCCAGCCCCTCTTAGTGGGCCACAAACACCTTATTTGCATAGTCCCACCCAATCATTGTATAAGAGTCACAAAGACTGGCTAGAAGGACCATATTAAGTAATTCACTGTACTGCATATGCCAACCACTAAAAAACATAAAGGATCCCTGGTGGTGCAATGGTTAAGTGCTCTGCTGCTAACTGAGAGGTTGATGGTTCAAACCTACCAGCTGCTCCACAGGAGAAAGATGTGACAGTCTGCTTCTGTAAAGATTTACAGCCTTGGAAATCCTATGGGGCAGTTCTACTCTGTCCTGTAGGATTGCTATGAGTTGGAATCAACTTGATGGCAGTGGGTTTGAATCCCAAAATAGGGGTGCCAGATTTGACACATAAGAATACAGTTAAATTCGAAGTAATTAAATTTAAATTTAATTAAATTTGAATTAAAATGTGAGTTATTTGGGACATATACTAAAAAATTATTTGTTGTTTATCTGAAATACAAATTTAACTGGGTGTCCTGGATTTTATTTGGTAACTCTTCCTACCAGGATAACATGGTGGTTAAACATGGATTCTGAATCTGAATCCCGAGCAAGTGTCTTAATCTTGCCAATCCTCAGTTTATTCCTCTGTAAAATGTGGACCATAAACTTACCTAATGGGGCTGCTATGAGAATTAAATGAGTTAATATACGTGAAGACCTGGAATTGTGCCTGGCACATGGTAAGCACTAAATAAACATAATATTACTCATAACACCCTCCTCACCACAGACTCTCACTAAAAAACTCAGCACGGATAACCAAGGGAAAAAAAAAAGAAAAATTTTTTGGAAGAGCCCCTGAATTCATCTCTTCCTCTGACCCAATACAGTGAAAGCTGTAAGAGCAGGAACTCAACAGGACTGTCTTGTTTTTGCAAGTCTTGAATGTTTTCCACCTTTCACAGAGTGGTCACCACCTTTCTCTCTCTCCTTTCACAGAGTGGTCACCACCTTTCACAGAGTGGTCACCACCTTTTTCTCTCTCCTTTTAGTGGAAAATATTTGAGTTTTCTTGCTGACGGGACACCACCTTACACAGGTTCTGGCTTTCACAGACCTTACTGTATCTTCTATTTGCTCACTTACCTGCTTGTTAAAATATTCCTTTAAAGGGTAGAAACTTCTCACCTTAACATGGTGGTAGAGGAAAAGGTCATTGGTTTCTAGAGAACATTGTGGGCCTTGGGAAGCCTCGTTTGAATGTGTTTAGCTTCCCAAGTTGCCTATTGAGGTTGTTCAGCTTGCTTTCATTGTAATGAAATTATAGTTTTCTTTCTCTCTCTTTTTTTTTTTTTGGTCATTTGTCTTTGTCTTTCTGAACTTGCCTCACCACACCCTGCTTACCATAGATCCCTCAGTTTAGGGTCCCAGAAAGTGGAACTTTCGGTTGCTAAAACCCAGAAAATCCTGGGCAAACCAGGACTAGTTGATCATCTTAGATCATCTCAGGACACAAACTCTAGTAGCATAGAAACCAATTGAAACTTCACCAGAGCCACTCCTGAAGTTAAGGAAAGAGGAAAAAAGACTCTTGGGGTTTGCCCTTCCCTGGCTTCTGAAGCTAAGAGAAGGAACTCTGTAGTCTAGGTGCTTGTCACTTAAAGTGCGGTCCTTGGACCAACAATATGAGCATCACCCAAGAGTTGAAACTGAGTCTCAGACACCACCTGAAAATCATTATCTGCATTTTAACAAGATCCTCCAAGCAACTCCTTCATGCGACAGTAAAGTTTGGGAGGCACCAATCCAGGCTGTGCCAAGAATTGCCCCCTCCCTGAGGTATCTCTGGCAGCCATCAAGCCCTTGCTTAAGCACAGAGCGTAGCCTTATGTCATCATTGCATGCCCTGAACTGTTAAATCCTCTTGCCCAAGATCCAGCCTCAATAGTTAAATGCCATGCCCAAATCCTAATTCCACCTCCTTTGGTGAAGCAACCAGTCCAGTTGTTCCCAAATACTTGGAAATGGTTGTCATGTCTCTTTTTTTTCCCCCTAGTCTCCCTGACATGCTAAATACTTCCAATGTTTTCAACTTGACCTTGAAATATTAGGGTTTCCAGCTTCCCATCCTGATGTTATCTCGGAACTCACGATAGCTTTAAAATCTTTGTTACTTTAGGAAAAAAATCCACGAACTTCCTTTTCCCAAAGTAGCTTTGTATTCCCTGGTGCTTGGATAATGACCAAGAGCCACCGGAGAGGGTATTCCATGCTGTGGGGCACTTTGGGGAAGCCCATGTGTAATTTTGGCTGTCCATCCCATTACAAGCAGACTGCAACCTATACTGGTTTCTTGCAGTTTCTGAAAACAAGGCGCTGTGCCACCCCTCGTCTGTGGACTCCCTGTCTACCAGCGCTGCCACCGAGGACCATGTCTCCATGGGAGGATGGGCAGCAAGGAAGGCCCTCAGGGTCATCGAGCACGTGGAGCAAGGTAATGCCAGCCAGCCCAGGTGGCAGGCCTCACTTATAAACTACTAAGCCAGTGATTCTCAAAGTGGGATTCCCCACCCGCAGCATCAGCATCACCTGGAGACTTGTTAGAAATGCAGATTCTCAGGTCCCATCCCAGACCTCCTGAATCAGAAACCTAGAGGGGAGAGGGGAGCAACCTGGGTTTTTAACAAGCCTACCAGGTGATTCTGAAGCTCGGTGAAAGTTAAGAACCACTGAGTTACACAGAGTTAAGCCAGTTTATCGGACTGGCCACCACTGCTTCTTCTTTTATTTAGTGAAAAGTTTAAAACATATTTAAAAGTGAAGATAAAATGTTTTTATTTATCTTTAATTATCTTTATTAAGATATAGTTCACTTAACATAGAATTCACCCGTTTAAACTGTATTAACCAAAAAAACCAAACCTGTTGCCATCAAGTTGATTCCAACTCTTAGTGACCCTACAGGATAGAGTAGAACTGCCCCATAGGGTTTCCAAGGAGCACCTAGTGGATTCAAGCTTCCAGTGCTCTTGGTTAGCAACCATAGCTCCTAACCACTGCGCCACCAGGGTTTCCTTTAAACTGTATAGTTTGTTTTAAACTGTATAGTTTGGCAATTTTTAGTATAGTCACAGAATTGTGCGACCATCACCACAATCAATCTTACCCTTTAGCTATCACCTCCTCCTGACCTCCCCCCCGCTGCCTCCCAGCCCTGGGCAGCCACTAATCTGCTTTCTGTCTCTATAGATTTGCCTGTTGTGGATATTTCATATAAATGGGATCATAATATGTGGTCTTTTGTGATGGGTTTCTTTCACTTGGCATAATGTTTTCAAGGTTCATCCATGTCATAGCATGTATCAGGACTTCATTTCTTTTATGGTTGAATAATATTCGACTGTATGGATATACTACATTTTTGTTTATCCATTCATCAGTTTGATGGACATTTGCATTGTTTCCACTTTTTGGCTATCATGAGTAATGATGCTATGACCCATCCATGTACAAATTTTTGTGTGGATGTGCGTTTTCATTTCTCTTGCAAGTGGAATTGCTAAGCCAAATGATAATTCTATATTTAACTTTTTAAGGACCTGCCTGATTGTTTTCCACAGTGGCTGTGCCATTTTACATTCCTACCAGCAGTGTGTGAAGGTTCTGAGTTCTCCCCATCCTCACCAACACTTGTTATTATCTACCACAGTGTATTATTAATTTTCACTCTTAAAATGGTTTCCCCACTGAAAACCGTGCTCTGGTCAAACACTTAAGGAAGCACCCTTATCTGGCCTCATATCTTATATCCAGTCCATCAGCAAGTCAGCTCTACCTTCAAAAGACACAGAATCGAACTTCCATCATCTCCTTCTGATTGGTCTCCTTGTTTTCACTACCGTTCCTCTGCAACCACCACACACAATAGCTAAGACTAGCTTTTTAACACAGAATTTAGACCATACCGTGCCTCTGCTGAAGCTATTTCCTATCACTTGAAACAAAATCCAACACCCTTACTGTAATCTACAAAGTCCTACATGATCTAGCTTCTGCTTCTGCTGCTACCTCTCCCCATCCCATTCTCTGCCCTGGAGCCACCACTGGGTAATTGCTGATCCCCGCGCCTGCAAGGGGAAGAAAATAGTCATATAAACTAGAAGGTGTTCTCAGGATTAAGATTCTTAGGATAGTTTCTTTCTTTTCTTTCTTTCTTTCTTTTTTTTTTTTTTTTTTTTTTTTGAGGTGAAATATTGTTGTTAGGATACCGTATATCAGCTTATCTAAAAAAAAAAAAAGCATATAGAAAAAAAGCCCAGCTAAATCAAGAGGCATTGAACTACTTGAATTTGTAATGACCAAGTGCATAGTTTTTTAAATCCCAGAACTGCTGGTTGTGGATAGCAACAAAGAACATTTAAAACAAGGTTGCAGAGATGGCAGCTTAAGGTTTTCCTCATGAGTTTCATGTTTGACCTTGCAAATATTTACATCCCAGTGTTTTCTGTCTTTGACATATTTGAGGTAACATCATATCACCAACACTTGCTGAACATTTACAATGTGTATTCAACTCTTTAACTCATTTAATCTGCACGATAACTCTAGTAGAGATGTACTATCAGGAAACCAAGGCAGAGGTTAAATAATGTGCCCAAGTCATACAGCTTGAAAATGGCAGAGCGAGGAGTCAGTCCCAGGCTGTTGGTTCAGTTCACTGCCTTAACTACTCCTCTCTACTGCTATATTGTTTACAAAGAATGATCCAGATCCTATGCATTCTCAGAACTCCATTTGCAGGATTGTTCTATAATGTATTCTTGCAGAACTGATCCCAAACTGAAATCTCTGTGAGTTGAGAGTATGCTATTTTAGTCAGATCTTTGTAATACCCATGAAGGGGTTATGTAATAAGGTGGTTAATTTTTATAAGCCAGGGTTTATTCTACTCATTTTGGTAGCTTTAGACCAAAAATATCTCTTCTCCTCACCATCTCCCCTCCCAACTTCCTTGATCAAGATGGATGACAACTGTTTCCTATTCCCTTCTTTGCCTAAATTTCAGTTTGTTTTTAGCCTTGATGTTTCCCTCAGCCTGAATACCTGGCACATGGACCTTCATCAAAGGTTTGAAGGAGGCAATGAGTGAGCCATGAATCTTTAGTTACCTTGGGATGAATTCTGCAATGTTCAGTTCAAGCCTTCAGACTCAAGGCCTCCCAAGCCCACTAAAGCAAAAATTCTAGAAATTAGTATCTTGCCAACTCTAAGTTTCTTAGTATAACAATTTTTGTACAGTCTTTCTTAGCTAAGGACTCATTAAATGTACCATACTTTGAGATAAACTTGGAACACTGAGAAATCTAAATTCTCTAAATTGGATATAGTCAGATTTCAAAGAATTTTTTTATAGAAATACACTTTAAAATTAAACCACTTTGAATCCCATTACTTGCTAAGAAAATAATTTAGAAGCTTAAAGTTGACCAGACCATTTAACTGGTTAATGGGAATATGTATTAAAAATATTTGACTTCTTCAAATTTATGAAGCACATTACACACTCTGGTGAGTACAAACAAGTCAACAGGGAAACAATGAAGTTACAGAATCCATTTCAAACCTGGAAGGAACTTCACATCTTCTGGTCTAGCCCCTTACTTCCCAGATAGGGAAATGGAAACTTCAAGAAGTAAAGGATCTTGACTGAAAGGCACACGTTACTTAATAGAGTTGGGGTCTAGCCTCAAGATTAGGTAGTCTTTCCATTTTTTTCTCCCCTAACTTTTTTAACAACGTGAAACAAATCTGGCCTCTTGGTTTCAGGAAGTGAATGGGGGAAAGTGGCAGATTTTGATAGTGTAGACTAATGGACAGCTTCTTGGGTGGTGTTGAGGTTCTGGTAATCTATTCAGGTAAATGTCTCATTTCTTTTCACCATTTTTGTTAGTTTCCTAGGGCTGCTGTAATAAATTACCACAAAGTAGATGGTTCAAAACAATAGGAATTTATTCTCTTACAGCCCTGGAGACTAGAAGTCATGCTGCCTCTGAAGGCTCTATTGGAGAATCCTTTGTTACCACTTCCTAGCTTCTGGTGTCTCCCAGCAATCCTTGGCATTCTATGGCTTGTAGCTTCCTTATTCCAATCTATGCCTTTGCCTTCACATGGCCTTCTTCTCTGTGTGTCTCTCGGTGTCCCTTCCTCTTCTATAAGGACAGCAGTCATTGGATTTAGGATCCATCCTAAATTCAGGATGGTTTAATCTCGAGATCTTTAATTACCTCTACACAGACCGTATTTCCAAATAAGGTCATGTGACATTCTTAGATTCTGGGTAGGCTTGAATTTTGGGGGGACACTCTTCAACCCATCACATCTTTAAAGATGCATCGGAGAGATTGCAAAAGCCATTTTAACAAGGCAAAAAAATACCAAGGCAGCTTCGTTCTACCAATTGAGTCCCAACCACCTGTTAGTTGACTGGCAATGGCCATTAACTTCAGTGTCATTTATTTTCCTCAAGCATGTGGTCAGCCTTTAATCAACCATCTCCTCTGCACTTGCTGTTTTAGTACTGGCCATCGAGCTTCTTGCAGCCTGTCAGGGTATCGAGTTTCTACGCCCCCTGAGAACAACCACTCCACTGGAGAAGGTCTATGACCTGGTACGCTCTGTTGTAAGGTAAAGTCAAACACATTACTGGAACTACACAATTTCAGAACTGTGAACCTGGCAGTGGTTAATGTTTGGCTGGTGTGCTTCCTCTCCAGGCCCTGGATAAAAGACCGCTTCATAGCCCCGGACATCGAGGCAGCACACCGGCTGCTGGTAGACCAGAAGGCAAGCTGACTATTTGGCTGATTTCATTGTTTTTGGTTGTGATAGGAAAGTAAAGTGAGAGGGAAAGGTGGAGAACCATTATCTTATTCTTTTTTTCTTGCTATCCCTTGTAAATGAACAAAAAGGTACTTATGCAACTTGCAAGGCCACTAAGAAGCCATTTGGTAAACTTTCAAGTGCCCCAGGTTGCACCCAAACATTAATATCCAAGAATTAGAAGTGGAAATGGATTTTTAATGGAGTTTGGGGACAAGCATTCATGGGGAGAAAATGAATGAAAGGTTTGTCAATCCCCCTCTCCAAGAATGTCCTCTTTCATTCAAAAGTACTTTCTAGTGCTGCTAACCTAACTACCACCACCAGGTGTAATAGGAGCATATGCCTGGAGGGACAACACACTTCCAGGTTTTTACTTTAAAGGGTTATGAGTCTGTCTCGTGGCCTGGTGTGTCCCTGCCTCTGTCACACTGAGTGAGACACAGGTTCTCTTAACTGCTCATTTCTTCATTGACCGTAGACTTGGCTGATAAGATACAGATGCTTAGCAGTCTGCTTCATTGCTGGGTGGTGCAAATGGTTAAGCGCTGCGCTACAGAACTGACAGGTGGGCAGCTCGAATCCACCCAGAGGTACTTGGGAAGAAAGGCTTGGTGATCTACTCCTAAAAAATCAGCTATTAAAACCTCTATGGAGTGCAATTTTACTCTAAAATACGTGGTGTCACTGTGAGTTAGAGCCCACTTGATGGCAATTAACAACAACATATATACACATACCAAAAAAAAAAAAAAAATATATATATATATAGGAGCCCTGGAGGTGCAGTGGTAAGAGCTACAACTGCTAACCAAGGGGTTAGCAGTTCAAATCCATATGTTTTTGTATATATATAAAACAACAACAACAAAAAATCTGTTGCTGTTGAGTTGAGTCTGACTCATAGCGACCCTATAGGACAGAGTAGAACTGCCCCGGGTTTCCTCTGTGTGTGTGTGTGTATATATACACGCACACACATATATATATCAGTATATATATATATATAGGTATAGATATATATGTGTGTGTGTATATACAATATACTATATATATTTTTTTTATATATATATGATTTGATATATATATATATGTTTTGGTATATATGTCTATAGATACAGATATATAGTCTATAGATATATACTATATATATCTTGACTGTTACAATCAATGTGATTCTGACTCATCAAACCAACGACCCATATATACTTTTGTTGTTGCTGTTTGTTGAAGTTCTCTAAGCCTTTTATTGTAATCTGTGGGTATCACTGTTCCCTAGGATCATTTGAATTCCCCTGGAATAGTTGCCCTGCTCTTGGGGAATGATTTTCCCTTTGATCTTCACAGTTGTCATTTCTAAGCCTGCCCTGCACACTTTGAGGGGAAGCTGCTTGCCCGCTGCCAGCTTTGGTGCTAGGAGAGAGCTGTTGAGAGGCTGGCTTTTGAAAGAACACACTTTTCTGAGGTAATACAAAGGAGTAGGAAGGCTCCTTAGCTGTCAGCAGGCATCAGAGAAAAAAGCATCTGTAAGCCAGAACCAGGGCCTTAATTTGAGAGGATTTTGTGCTTAAAAGAGAATAGGTTGGTGGATAGAGGTAAAAACTAAACAAGGTTCTAAGGCAGTACATCTCAAACTGTCATGTGTATATGACTCTCTGGGGAATCGGGTAATATGCAGACCCAGATTCAGTAGGTCTCAGTTGTTCTTAGGAGCCATCAAGTCGATTCCAACTCATAGCAATCCCATGTGTGGGGAGTAGGATTGTGCTCCACAGGGTTTTCAAGGCTGTGACCTTTCAGAAGCAGATCTCCAGGCCTGTCTTCTGAGGCCCCTCTGGGTGGGTCCAAACCACCAAACTTTTGGCTGATTATTGAGTGCTTAATCTTTTGCAACACCCGGGGATTCCAGGTCAGGGCTGGAGACTGAGATCCTGACTTGTCTGAGGTGATCCTGATGCTGCTAGTCCACCGGCCATACATTGATAGTGGAGGTCTAAGTACAGAAAATACAGGGCATTTCCACGCAATGGGGGAAACTCAGTAAACTGCCTTTTATCATTCAAGAGTTAGCATCTGGAAACACAAAGTCCTACCCTTGAACAATTTTCCTTAACTCTGCTTACCCAAGTCTTCTAGGTTTGTTTCTTGGTTTTATTCTTTGCTTGCTTGTTTTTGGTGCTTTGGAAAAGCAAGCAGCTGAAAACTATCAAAGTAACTGTAGAAAAATTTTGGACTTTGTATTTTAAAAGCTAGTAAGGCAACTAAAGACTCACTGGCACAGATCATGTGTCAAATGACTTAAAAGCAAGCAAAGAGCTTCTATGTGTCTAGTCAGGTAGAGGCAACATTTTGACTTCAGGTGAAATTGATGTTCAATGCCATGTGAAAACAGTGTTGCCAACATTTCAACTTTGTTCTCCCCTTGCTTCTCAGATTTGGGAAGTAGCTGTACCGTACATTGAAAAATACAGAATGGAGCATATTCCAGAATCAAGACCTGTTTCTCCTACCGCCTTTAAACTAGAATTTCTACAGAAGAATTATACCAAGCTTCCAGAGTCTGATGACCTTTAATGAGCCTTGTCGTGGACGAGCGGATCAGATGGCACCTATGGCAGCATTATTCTAGGGGAGAGACCTTTCCTAAGTAGATCAGTCTATTATATATGTAATTCAGTTCTTTTAAAACCTTCTTTGGTAACACTGACACAGTTGCTAAATCCAGCACTGTGCTCTTGTTGGCATGGTTCAAGACTCACTGGGTATTTTCAGATTATAGGAGTTTCTTTCTTTCTTAACAGTATCAACAGGTCAGTCACTCTTAAAGGTGAGAAGAGTAACCACAGGTTACCTGGGTCTCTTTTCTACTCTTAGCATCAGATGAATTTAAATCTGGAAACCAATGGACAGCATTCTTTTCCAAAAACACCAGATTTTTGTGAACTATATTTTTATTTTTCTTTATTTTGACAAGTTCTCCACTAGTTAACTTTCTTTCACTGATTGTTATAGGTCATCATATGACAAATGCCCCTTCATATGCTTTCACAAATAGCCATTTTAAGCTGTTCTTTCTTTTATTCATTAAATTATAGTACAGAATAGTCAAGAGGTCTTAAGCAATTGCTCCACAGGGTAGTCAAAACCAGCAAGAGGGTTTATATGGAAAGGATTTAGGAATGAATATAAAGATTGTTATCTGAGTGACCCTGGAACTGTGTACCTCGTATTTTTCAATTATCACTGCACATATCAGAAAAAGGACTAACATGCTTAAATTGGAGTTTGAAGTTTTTATCATCACTTTCTTACCATGTGTTAGTACTGTATTCTCATTCTTATAGTAACCCTGTGCAAGAAGCCTCTCATTTTACAGATAAGAAATCTGATGCTCGGAAGTTAACCCACCTTCTACCTGTATTGGTAATCATTAAAACGAAGCACTATTGACAGAGGTCAGGTGGGATGCTAGGATCTGTTACCCAATTTGTTTTCTTTTTCCCCAAGAAGAAGATAAGGACCTTGGGAAGGCTTAAGTGTAACTCTCTGGGTGAAGGATGGGTCAGATGACCTCCTGGCTTCTTAAGGCTAAGATCACACAACACTGTACAAGGCACTCCATCCCAGGAGGTTGAACTTAGAGCTCTGCAAGCTGCAGCCAATCAAAGAAAGGACAGACACACTTGCCAACTTGCATACCTGATTACAACCTAAACAGGTCCAAAAATATACTTCACAATAGAGTTTTCGTTCATTAGACTACAATGCGTCAACAGGAAAGGTGGGGACAGGAGTGAAAACTGCTGATTCCAGCAATTCAGTCAACAAAAAACGTGCTGAGCACAAAAACAATCTTTGATGGTTATGAGGGAGGGGAGAGATGGGGATGGAAAAACACTAAATAGACAATAGATAAGTGGTAACTTCGGTGAAGGGTAAGCTAGTACACGATACTGGGGAAGCAAGCACAACTTGTACAAGGCAAGGTCATGGAAGCTCCACAGATACATCCAAACTCCCTGAGGGACCGAATTGCTGGAGTGAGGCTGTGGGGACCATGGTCTCAGGGAACATCTAGCTCAATTTGTATAACATAGGTCATAAAGAAAATGTTCTACATTCTACTGTGGTGAGTAGCATCTGGGGTCTTAAAAGCCAGTGAGCAGCCATCTAGTATACTCCGCTAGTCTCACCCCTTCAGGAGCAAGGATGAATGAAGAAAACTAAAGATACAAGGGAAAGATTAGTCCAAAGGACTAATGGGCCACAGCTACCACGGCCTCCACCAGACTGAGTCCAGTACAACTAGATGGTGCCTGGCTACCACCACTGACTGCTCTGACAGGAATCATAACAGAGGGTCCTGGTCAGAGCTGGAGAAAAGTGTAGAACAAAATTCTAACTCAAAAAGAAAGACCACACTTGCTGGCCTGACAGAGACTGGAGAAACCCTGAGAGCATGGGCCCTGGATACCCTATCAACTGAGTAATGAAGTCACTCCTGAGGTTCACCCTTCAGCCAAAGACTGGACAGGCCCATAATACAAAACGAAACTAAAGTGGCACATCAGCCCAGTGGCAAGGACTAGAAGGCAGGAGGGGACAGGAAAGCTGGTAATAGGGAACCTAAGTTTGAGAAGGGAGAGTTTTGACATGTTGTGGGGTGGTTAACCAATGTCATAAAACAATACGTGTACCAACCGTTTAATGAGAAACTAGTTCTGTAAACCTTCATCTAAAGTACAAGAAAAAAAATGGAAAAAAAATTGTGCTGAGGAGCTTATTTGCTGAAAGGTTGTTCTTGGTGCCATTTATTGCTAAGATATAAACACACACGAATAAACTTTTTTCATTGTTACCCATGAGCTGCAATTGATCCAGTAAGCCCTCAAAGTCCAAAGGAGGCTCTTCACTTCTACTTGGGGAGTGCTGGGCCCCACCAGCCCCTTCGGCCCTCTGGGACACAATGACACACCCTCACTGAATTTTCTACATGGCTCTGTTAGTAACTGGCCTTGCCTTCAAGAGAACTTCGAGGTAAATATGAAATGAACTAACTCTCAATTGTGTCATGTTGTCACTTTATTCTTAGATTTTTTGAATGAAGTTTAACTCCTATTTAAACCCCACCCACGCATTGCTGTCTAATCCATTCCAATTCCTAGCAACCCTGTAGGACAGAGCAGAACTGCCCCATAGGGTTTCCAAGGTGTGGATGGTGGATTTGAACTGCCAGCCTTTTGGTTAGCAGCTGAGTACTTAACCACTGTGCCACCAGGGTGCCAACTCCTTTTTAGGGAGAGGCCATTCTAACTTTAGTTAATTAAGTTTCTGAAAGATTTCCATCAACAAATGTTAAAAGTTGAGAAAGGGTGTTTAGAAAATGAGATTAACTTGGCACACTTTGTTTCTCTTTCCCATTGAGCAGCAGCAAATCTGCAGGACACCATTCATTTCGCTCAGGGTTAGGCCTCATTGTTGTTGTTGAGTGCCGTCAAGTCAATTTTCGACTCATAGCAACCCCATGTGAAAAAGTAGAACTTCCCCATAGGATCTTCTAGGCTGTAATCTTTACTGGAGCAGAATGCCAGGTCTTTCTGCTGTGGAGCAGCTGGGTGGGTTCACATTGCCAACCTTTTGGTTAGCAGTCATGTGCTTCATTGTTGTGCTAGCAGGGCTCCTTTCTAAGGGAAATCCTATTCTCTTTGCCTAGTGATTAGTACAAGAAAAGACTTGGGTTGCAATTTGGGCCAGTGAGACGCAAGGAGAGCTCTGTTGGAGGTTTCTGAAAAAGTGGCTTCTTTCCTGAGAGCCAGGGAAGCCAGTTACTCTGCCCCTGCTGCTTGACCCAAATGAGGAGGCGGAATGTGCCTATGGCAGTTAAAGCCAGCCAGGCCCAGAGGAGAATCCAGCCTCGGGATGACGCCGACACTGGATGGCAGAGCAGAGGGAGGGAAGGAATCTGGGTCTTCAATATTCCTGAGCTGCTGGATAAACCATTCTTGAAGCCTGCCCTACCTCTGAATTTCCAATGATGAGCTAATAAATTTCCTTACTTTTCAGGCTAATTTTAGTTAGGTTTTGATCTTTGCAGCCATTAGCATCCTACCTAACACAGTCACTGTCTTAGTTACCTACTGCTGCCATAACAAAAAATACCACAAGAACAGAAATTTATTGTCTCACAGTTTGGGAGACTAGAAGTACGGATCAGGGCATTGGCTCTAGAGGAAGGTCTTTCTTTGCCTCCTCGAGCTTCTAGTAGCTGCTGGCAATCCTTGGGGTTCCTGGCCTGGTAGCTTCATCCTCATCTGGTATTTGTCTTCCCTGTGTGTGTATGTCTCTGTGTCTATTCTGCTTTTTTATAAAACACCACATAGAAGTGATTGTACCACCCTACTCTAGTATTGACTCAATGGTTATGGGTTTTGAGGAGCTCAGGTGGTGCAGTGGTTAAGCACTTTTCTGCTAACCAAAAGATCGTTGGTTCAAACCCACCAGCCACTCCACTGGAGAAAGATGTGGCAGTCCGTTTCTGTAAAGATTTACAGCCTTGGAGATCCATAGGGGCAGTTCTACTATGTCCTGTAGAAACAACAATGGATTGTTTGTTTTTTAGCTCTGGTATGGCCTCATTAACAAAACAAAAGAAAATGTCTATTTCCAAACAGGGTCATATTTACAGGAATAGGAGTTAGGACTTCCACATTTCTTTTTGGAGGCCACGATTCAATCCATAACAGCCACTATGTATGAGGTGCTGTCCCAGGACTGTGGTGTACAAGTAAAACACATAGTTCTGTATTCAAGGACTCACCATCTAGTCAGGGACGTAAAATAGTAATTACTGCACCAAACGTGTCCTAGAGGAAGGCAGAACAACTGTAGCACCTTTGGATCATTAGGGAGGCCTCCTGGAAGAGGTGACTGCGCTGGGCTTTGAATGGTGGAAGTCAGAGAGAAAGGGGAGAAAAAGGAGAAATGTAAGCTAAATTCCAACGTCAGGAGACATTTACGCCAGGAAACCACTTCCACGTTGGTCACTTTCATTGAACGAAGGATGACCAAGATAGCCCTGTCCTTGCCCTCACAGTTTATATTCCAGGCATTGGGCCAGAGAATTAAACAAACAATAGCAACATGTGGAAGTGTTTTGGGAAGACGGTGAAGTAGGGGCCAGGTCATGGAGAGTGTGATAGCCCATACCAGTGGTACAGTTGTTGTTAGTTGCCATCAAGTCAGCTCATGGCGACCTCATGTTTAACAGAATGAAACATTGCCCGGTCCTGTGCCAGCCTCAATATTGCTAGTATGTTTGAGCCCATTTTTGCAGTGGTACAATGGGGAGAGCAAAACTTTCCCAGGCCAAAATACCTCTGAGAGATTGAAGGTGCATGAGCATGGCAGACTGCTGTGGCAGTGTGGCCCAATGGCAGCTCATGCCATCTGGGTACCTAGTATCCGATGCCTGCAGTAGTGTCACTAGAACCACTTGCAAAACATTTGTCATCGTCTTTTGGAATAACTTCCCTCTCTCCAGAGGCTGGCATTGACACCACTGGTTACTGTAATAAAGATCAAGATGCTCATACTTTGGGGAAAATCTGGAAAAACTAATTTAAGTAAGAAAATTACTGTTTCACCAAGAGTGTATCCTTTTAAGAGAACAGACACTTAATGCTCTCTGGTGTTGATTCTACCCTTTAATGCCAGTCTTACTGGCCATAATGCATTGTAAATTCCCTGAAAGCAGGACCCAGCTTACAACCAGGATTTCGGAGATGGAGCAAATCCTACCTCTACATTTTATAGCTGGTCTCTACATTTTAGAGAGTTCACGATGAAATCAAAGCCCAGTTGTCAAGTCCCAAATTTGTGTTCCCTTCTTTTTCAGTATACCATGACACCTTGCCTGTCCCCTACAGGATCTAATGTATACATTCTCAGCTCAACAAAGGGAGGAAAAATTGGTTGTGGGAAGCAAAAAAAAAGTTGCCTATTACAAAGGTTTGTGACCCTCCGAGCTCAACCCTACCCAAAAAAATCTTATTCCTTAGTATCTACTTAGTATAGGGAGAGATTATATTTCATTCAAATTCTAATTAATTAAATGTATATTTTCTTCTGGAGTGAGAAACATTTCCTTAAAGGTTGATAAACATTGATCTAACACAATGTGGAGCACAGAATAGGGATTTTCCCATCTCACTGTACCATTTTGAGAATTTTCCACTTGATCTTTTAAGCATCTGATACTTCCTACTCCGTTCCACATCTCATGGGAAGAAAACCTATTCTCTCCACCAAAGGACTTGTTTGATGTCAAACATATCTTGCCAGAGTTCACTCACACAACAAATATGTGAGTGCCTACTATCTACAGTGGGGGACATTAGTGGTTCAGTAGTAGAATTCTCACCTCCAGTGCAAGAGACCCAAGTTCGATTCCCAGCCAATGCGCCTCATGCATAGTCACCCCATCTATTGGTGGAGGCTTGCATGTTGCTATCATGCTGAACAGGTTTTAGAGGAGCTTCCAGACATTAAGATGGACTAGGAGGAAATGCCTGGCAATCTACTTTTGAAAATCAATCAGTGAAAACACTATGGATCACAACAGTCCAATCCCTACCCTAGCAGAGGAACAGCACAGGATCAGGCAGTGTTTTGTTCCATTGTGCATGGAGTCACCATGAGTTGGGGACTGATTTGATAGCAGCCAACAACAACGGCACAAGGTCCTGAAAGAACTAAAGCAATCTGAAGTGGGCGTCTCCTCCACTTTCATTCACATCAGACCTGGGTTCGAGAAAGGGTTTCCTAGAAGGGGAAATAAGATACACTTTACCTTCTTATATATGTATAGTTCGGGTTCCAGAGCAGACCTAACATTTAGTTTGAGCTTATACGTCTATCTCTTGCACCCCCAACTCCCATCATTGACTAGGTGATTCGTCAGAGGGGAGGCATCACCCACAGCAACCATAGCCCCCACCCCTCAAGGCTCCTGTGCCAAGCACATGACGGACCACGGGCCACAGACCTCGTGCTACCAGCAATGTGTGCGTGTTACCTTACCCTTTCAACATTAAATCCAGTAAAGCCTCAATCACTTAAGCTCTATCAATCTGGAATTGGTAATCATTTGGCTAGTTAATGTTTACTTCTTAAACCATTTCCCCATAAATAGGACAAAGTGATAACGTAGTTAAGATCGTAAAGATAATGATTAAAACATTTAAGATATCAAGTAAGGGCAGATGGCTTTGGAATTACCCATTTATATTAACAATCATCCACTCTTTACAAACAATTTTTAATAGGTGCATTTCCTAAAAAGCTCTAATACACAAAAGTGCTGATCTGCTTCCAGGGCCTTAAGGAAACAGCGATAGCAACAGCACGTATTTACTGAGAGTTGGAATATGATGTTTACACATTTGGAATCTCAAGAATCAAAAACTTGAAAATAATGTCAAAGAAATCACATCATTGGATTTGGTCCAGATGCATCCATTTCAGGAAGGCACCTGTACTCATATATAAAACGGCAAGTCTTAAACTCTGCTGTGAAGCTTTATTACTAGGGTTGAGAAGTCAGAAATGGAAAGACACCTTCCCTCAAAAAAAAAAAAAAAAAAAAAAACCTACTGCTGTCAAGTCTATTCTGACTCATAGTGACCCTATAGGACAGAGTAGAACTGCCCCATAGAGTTTCCAAGGAGCACCTGGCGGATTCAAACTGCCAACCTCTTGGTTAGCAGCTGTAGCACTTAACCACTAGGCCACCAGGGTTTCCACCTCCCATCAAAGGGGATACTAATTCGTTCAAAGAGAATCTAGAAAGACTCACTAGAGGGGGAGGAGCTGGAAATACTGTTTGCCTATTATAGAAGGCCTACCACCAGTTTCCACTGAGTCAGTTCCAACTTGTGGCAACCCCATGTGTCAGAGGAAAACTGTGCTCTATGGGGTTTTCAAAGGCTGAATTTTCAGAAGTAGATCACCAAGCTTTTCTTCCAAGACACCTCTGGGTGGACTCCAACCTCCAACCTTTTGGCTAGCAGCCAAGCACGTTAAACCTTTGCACTACCCAGGAACTCCATAGCCTTGTTTTAGCTTGATTTGGGGCATATTACTTGGATTTCCATCAATCCCCTAGCATTCACTAAATGTAAACACCAAAATTTGAAAAGCAGAAACAAAAGGGAAATTTCAATCCATGTCTACCTAATTGTCAGTCTGCTTTTCCTCACAAAGGCATATTTGTGATACCTTATCATATTAATCTTCAGAAGATTTGTGATAAATCTTTGTGAAATAAATTGATGTTTTGAGATTATTATCATGGTAAGTTTACCTGTTTAAATGTTCAGGTGCATAAGCTTAGTTATAATGAATTAATCCCTTGTTTTTTTCAGATGATTAACAAAAATTGAAATATATTTAAGTGTGACATAATTCTTGTAAACTACTAAGGTATTTTAACTTTTAATATAACTGTATTGAGTTATTTTTACAATCATAGTCTTCTCTTTCTTTTCACATCTGTCATTTTTTATAGATCACTTTTCCTTTAGCTATAACATATTCAATTAGTTCATGATGGCCTCCAAACTGGTAAATCAAGTGCTCCCATCTAGAAAGAAATACAAAAGTATATCAATGCACACAAGCCAAAATTATATTTATCCATAAATACTAATTTAAAAACACCAAACCCGTATTCATTGCCATCGAGTTGACTCCGACTCATAGTGACCCTATAGGACAGAGCAGAGTTGCCCCATAGGGTTTCCAAGGAGTGGCTAGTAGATTCGAACTGCTGACCTTCTGGTTAGCAGCCATAGCTCTTAACCTCTGTACCACCAGGGCTCCAATTTAAAAACACATTTTCTAAAAATTTCTTTACATCCAGTCATTAGTGTTTAGACTTTTTAAAAACATAATTAACTGATCTATGATAAGTCAAACACTGCTTAATAATATCATTTAAGTATTTGATTTTAAAATATCTGATTCTATAAGTGATGACAAGCGGTAACGTCAGCATTATTTTCAATAGAGAAAGTGGTTTTTGACTATGGAGAGTAGAATTATGGAACTCCTTTTGTTCTGTGCTGAACATGATGTCCAAGAGCTATGTGCATTAGTGTCAAGGAGTCATGGGGTCTACAGCTTCTAGATTTAGAACAATTAAGACTTGAATTATCACATTGGAGGCCCAGGTAGCAGCACTGTAGGAGAGCAATGAGAAACCAGAACAGGAAAGCTAAAGCAAGGTTACTGAGATCCAATAGGTATGTGAAGTCAGAGAGGTTCTGAATCAGAACCAGGGTGCTAAGCCAGAGTTGAGACACATGTGCCCCAATGCAAGCAGAGGGTCAAAAGCCAAGCTAGAAAACAAAAACACATCACAGAGGGCACAAGTCCAAAGTCCAGGCAAACAGTTAGGGCAGGAGCCTGGAGATCTAGGAAAGATGTAAGATGGATGAAAACAAAAAACAAAAACCTGTTGCCATCAAATCAATTGCGACTCATAGTGACCCTATAAGACAGAGTAGAACTGCTGCATAGGGTTTCCAAGGAGCGCCTGGTGGATTTGAACTGCTGATCTTTTTGGTTAGCAGCCGTAGCTCACCATAGCTCTTAAACACTCCTCCACCAGAGCTCCATAAAATGGATGAAGAGATCTGAAAACTTAGTCTATCCTGTAGTCCTGGTGGCACAGTGGTCTAGTGCTCGGCTGCTAACCAAAAGGTCAGCGGCCCCTCGGGAGAAAAGACCTGGTGATCTGCTCTCGTAGATTACAGCCTAGGAAACCCTATGAGGCAATTCTACTCTACCCTGTAGGGTCACTGTGAGTCAGAATTGACTCAACAGCACACAACGACAGCAACGGGTAGACTTTCTGGTAGAAAAGAGTGAAGTGAAAGAGGGGTTGGGTAGATTATGAACATGGAGAGAGCCCAACACTAACAATCAGTAGAAAGGGCATTTAAACCAAGTCTACATATTACAATGAGCATAAAATAAAATAGCCAAGTTGGAAGACCACTCACCTGGAGGAATTGATGATTACAAAGTCTCCCTGTTTGCCAACTTCCAGAGATCCATGTGTGTGAGATTTTCCCAGGGCATAAGCGGCATTGATGGTAGCAGCAGCCAAGGCCTCCGGCATGGACATTTTCATGTTGACGCAGGCCAAGTGCATGACCATTGGCTAATGGGGGAGAAGAAATGCTTTAGAGGAAAGTAAAAAAACGGCAACTGCTACTTAGGACATTTCTCAACACAGCACAACAAATAACATTAGTTAAATGTATAGGTGAAACTAGTTAAATTGGTACAGGAAGATTAAAATTTACACATAAAAGATCTTATGCTTTAGAAAAGATTCCCTTGTTATAGAGATTGTTGGTGGTGGTAGCCACCTTTAAGTAACCACTGACTCATGGTAAACCAACATGCAACAGAATAAAACATTGCCTGGTCCTGCGCAATCCCCATGATTGGTTGCAGATTAGATTGGACTGTTGTGATCCATAGGGTTTTCATTGGCTGATTTTTGGAACTAGATCACCAGGCCTTTCCTCCTAGTCCATCTTAGTCTGGGAGCTCCACTAAAACTTATTCAGCATCATAGCAACACCCAAGCCTCCACTGACAGATGGGTAGTGGCTGTGCACGAAGTACATTGGCCGGGAGCGAAGCCTGGGTCTCCTGCACAGAAGGCAAGAATTCTACCACTGAACCACCAATGCCTCGTATTATAGAGATGATCCCTTGAGTATTTAGTATTTATTTACAACTTTCCAAGTTACTGTGTAAGATGCAGCTCACCTCCACCCTTACTTAATAAAACCTCTTTGAGCTTCCAGACTTTTTTCTCTCTGAGAAATGGTTATTGTAAAACTACAATGCTTAAGGCAGAATCAGAAAAGAATGCAAATAGAACCTTCTCTCTCCTCCCTAAGCCTGGAGGCATTCATGTCGCCTAAAAATATCCAACTACACTACTATCTACACTTTTTTTTTCTTGTTTCACAGGAAAATATTGTTAGATATTTTATAAATTTTTAACAGTTGGTGCAGTACATTTAAATTATCTAAATGCTTGGTAGCAGTTTGATACTCTGCTCAGAAAGACACATTGAAAATAATTACCATTGAAAAGCAATACGCATTAGGGTTGAAATCACTTCCTAGAGCAACTATTACTCCTTCTTCTAACATCTTTCTGGCTCGAGGCTGCTTCAGTCTAAGAGGAAGAAAAATATATAAATATCAGTCTCTAGAGTTGAAATTTTTGCAGATATTCAGAATGAAAGAGGATAGCCATCCCCTGGTGGCACGGTGGTTAAGAGCTTGGCTGCTAACCAAAATGTCGGCAGTTCAAATGCACCAGCTGCTCCTTGGAAACCCTATAGAGCAGTTCAACTCTGTCCTACAGGGTCACCAGGAGTCTGAATCGACTCGATGGCAAGGGGGGGTCATGTTCTGGAAGAAGAAGCAGAGATAACAGATTAAGTAATTATTGGTAAGTGCCTGGGGTGGTGTAAACCATTAACGAGCTTGGATGCACAGAGGGAGGTTGGAGGTTCAAGTCTGTCCAGAGAGGCCTGATGATCTACTTCCAAAAAATCAGCCTTCGAAAACCCTATTGAACACAGTTCTACTGTGGCACATGTGGAGTTGCCATGAATCTGAACTGACTCACCGACAACTGGTGTCCAGTTAATTAGTGGTAAAACCAGGCCAGTGTGCTGGCAGAGATTTGTGTATGTGTGTGTGCTTTACATGAAAGTTTACAGTGCAAATTTATTTCACATTCAAAAATTTATACATAAATTGTTTTGTGACATTAGTCGCAATCCCCACCATGTGTCAGCACTCTCCGCCTTTCTACCTGGTTCTCCGCGTCCATTCATCCAGTTTTCCTGTCCCTTCCTGCCTTCTTGTCTTTGCTTTTGGGCAAGTGTTGTCCATTTGGTCTCGTATACTTGACTGAACTAAGAAACATGTTCTTCACGTGTGTTATTTTTTGTTTTATAGGCCTGTCTAATCTTTGGCTGGAGGGAGTGGCTTCAGTTCTGAGTTAGCAAGGTATCCAGGGGCAGTAGTCTCGTGGGTTCTTCCAGTCTCTGTCAGACCAGTAAGTCTGGTCTTTGTAAATTTGAATTCTGTTCTGCAATTTTCTCCCACTCAGTCTGGGACCCTCTGTTGTAATCCCTGTCAGAGTGGTTGGTGGTGGTAGCTAGGCACCTGGGGGGCAGTGATTTTTATTACTCTATGACTAACTTGTTTAATTTGTAACTGTCTATCTTGGCAATATTTACATATATTTAGAGATTCTTGCTCAGAGAGAAAACTGTAACCCACAAATTGTTTTCAAATGTAATATAACTTTTTGTGACTCCCAAATACAAACAATTAATGAATGCAAACGCAATTATTACATTTTCTGCTCATGCCCCTCCCCTCCTCTTTTAGGTCTTAAACATTTTTGCAGGCCCTTTAAAATTTCAAAACCCAAGGATCTAGTGACTAAAATGCTTGTGCTTTTTCCTGGACTTGGCACCTCACTGACTTTCCTGGCAGAATATCATTCATTCTTTAGGACATAACTCAAATGTTTTCTCCTCTGAGAAGTCTCCCCAGCCATCCCTGCCAGCCATTACTTCCTCTGGGCTCCCACAGAATTCTTTATTCCATTTTAGCCTTTGCTATGCTAAACTGCTATTGTTTCATGGTGATGACACAGGGCTGATACTCAGCCGTTATGGACCAGTTTGCCTGCTGCTTATTGAATACAACTTTGTCTCACATATTTTGGACATGTTATCAGGCTGGACCAGTCCCTGGAGAAGGATACCGTGCTTGGTAAGGTAGTATGGGTCATTAAAAAAGAGATGGACTGACACAGTGGCTGTGACAATGGGCTCAAACATAGCAATGATTGTGAGGATGGCACCAAACTGGGCAGTGTTTCATTTTGATGCCAGAACCGATTCGACAGCCCCTAACAACAACAAACAACATCAGGGTAACCTGGTCCCTCCCTGAGACCCCACCCTTCCACCTATTTGTGATGGCTTCGCATCCGTTTTTAACAGTTGGTGCCCTCGCTGAACAGGCTATTAAATTATTTAGACTATTGCCCCTGTCCAACCACTGGAAAGGTCAGCAGGGGCTAAGGAACACTGAAAGGACTGTTTTTATTATTATTATTATTTTATTATTATTATTATTATTATAGCTTACTTTTTTGTCCCAGGACCCAGCCCTGGCTCTTGCTAATAATTTTTAGAGGCAAGGACTCTTACCCACTAGATGGCAGTAGCACTCCCCACCCCTAGCTGTGACAACCAACGATGTCTCCAGGTGTTGCCAAGTGTCCTGTGGGGGAAAATTGCCCGTTGAGAACCACTGTCCTAAGGCCATAACTGCAGCAGAATCAGCCCCATGAAGACCATGTATCCCAACCACACAGAAAGCACCTATTCCTAAGAGAAAATAAACTGCCTTGGAATGCTGGCCTCTTAGACCACAAACTTAGTGGTTGTCATGTATGTGATGCATTTGAAAGTATCAGAAGGTCTCAGGTCTCACGGTTGTTAGAATTAGGGCAATGGCAGTTATAAAAGACAGACTAAGTATATTCAATCTATCTATAGAAGACATACAGCAGAATCCCTGAGGAGACTTTACAAAATAGACTTAAGTGTCTCGTCTTTCCTCCCATGCTCCCAGGACTCAGGAGGATTCTGGTATACAATTACTGTACCCACCTGCATCCTCTTAGAAAAACGGCTCCTTCGGATTCTGACTATGGCTGAATATCCCTAACATCTTACGCATGTTTTTAAAAGTATAAAGCCTGTTTTGTTATTTTCTGATTATAAAACAAACCCATACTGATTTGTAAGGATTTGGAAAACTCCAAAAACCAAGAAGAAAGAAAAAGAAAGCACCACCCTACCCAGTAATCCTGCCACTCAAAGGCAATCGGGGTCTAAGCCCCTTCCTTGGGTTTGTTGTTGTTAGTCGCTGTGGAGTCAATTCTGACTCACGGTGACCCCATTTGTTGCAGAGTAGAACTGCTCCATAGGGTTTTACTGGCTGTAATCAGATCGCCACTTCTTCTGTGGTACCACTGGGTGGGTGTGAACCAATTTTTAGGTCGGCAATAGAGCGCTAACAGTTTTCGTCACCTAGGAACCTTTTTTTTTTTTAGGAACCTTACCTAAGGGTAATTAATTCATTTATAAAATCATTCCAGAGTTAGCATCTCCCACGAGCTAAGTTTTCTTGCTTGATCTACATTCTTAATGGTTTTTAGAGCAATGAAATAACGTTTAAGCACCTCAGAAGTCTTGACTTCACCTTTGGGACTTGCAGCTCTTGTGCTGGAGTGTGAGAAACGACCTTACCTCAGCATGTAGGCCGTGGTGGGCAGAAGAACAGCAGCGCACCTGGCTGTTGCCATGGCAGCGATGCCTTCATCACTGACTTCTTCCAGGTGGCTGATTGCCTGGGCGCCCAGTTCAGCCCCGAGCTAAGCAGAATATGCAGACAGAAAGATTGATAAATGGCAACAACAAATCAATAAAGAACCATAAAACTGTTACCCCACAAAAAGAAACAGCACTCTGTTATTAAGATTTCTTGCCAACTACCTCTTGGCAGGCACAAGCTTCAAAATGGGTAAATCATCTGTGTTTGGGCATCTAATTGAAAATCAGCTAACATGACACTTCAAAACCTATTCTTAAACACGAATGCTTTCTGATAAGCTTCAGATATACATTCTGAAACAGAAAATTCATAAGAGCAGAATAAAACTTTTAGCAATATTGGTAATAAAATGTAATGATTAAAAAACCAAAAACCAAACCCATTGCTGTCAAGTCAATTCTGACTCATAGTGACCCTATAGAACAGAGTAGAACTGCCCCACAGAGTTTCCAAGGAGCAGCTGGTGGATTCGAACTGCCAACCTTTTGGTTAGCAGCCAAACTCTTAACCACTGCACCACCAAGGTTTCCATCTAATGATTATATTATCATAAAAACACAATAAAGAAAGGTATCTTGGAATGCCATTTCAGCCAGTGAAAACAGATGAATTAAAAAAAATTTTTTTAAAGCTTGGAATCATTGGTATAATTTGAAAATATCTACTTGAGGTTAAAATTTTTCCAGATGAAAAGTTTAGGCTAGATTGTTGGAAGAAAACCAAGAGGAGGTACTGTGATGATGACAATGGAAGCATACGTCAAAGTAGATTTCTTCTCCTCTGGGTCTCATCATGTGCTTTATCCCTAACCGGACAAATTTTCATGCGTGCACACATACCCATGTGTTTCAGGCTGAAAAGTGATATGTTAAGCCTTTCAAGGAAAGGAAAAGACTGATATTTGAAATTCCACTGTGGCCCAGAGAGGCTGCAACACCCCAGTCAGAGCAGGAAACAGCTGATCCCCTCATGAGCAGCTTCCTGAGGCCTAGGAGTATTTTGGTTAGGGGTGCTGGGAAGCCTGGAGCCAACAGGACAGACTGCGCTCCCCAGGGTTAGTTTCTTTTTGACCTTGGAATCACAGATGGCACGGTCTCACTTTCCTAAATTTGACTTAACTCATTCTGGGTCTTGACCACCACTGATTTAGTCTACCAGCCACCCTCTATGACCAAAAGTAGCTTGTTGACCACTCAGTTCACATTCAACAAATATTTATTTACTGAGTGCCATCTATACAGCCAGCACTGTGCTAACCTCTAGGGATAATGAAGTGCAAGACATGGTCCCCACCCTCACTGTGTTTACAATCCAGTAGGAATCATAGAGGCAATTGTAACACAGTGTGAGAAGTACAGGGAGAGGCCATCACCACTCTCAGAAGAGCTTGGGAAGGAGTCCCAGAAAAAGTGGTAGAATTAGAGTTAGCCAGACAAAGGGGGACTGCTCAGATTAGCATGTGCAAAGGCATGGAGCATTAGGGGTGCTGAATGTAGTTCATTGTGGCTGGTTCATGGTGAAGAGGATGGAGAAGGAGAGAAGGTGGAGGAGAGAGGGGAGAAGGTGAAGATGTAAGCAAGGCCTGGATTCTGCTATGGTGTTTGGAATTAATCCCAAGAGTAATAGTAAGCCTTTATATTGAATATGCTATGAACCGCCAGAAGAACAAACAAATCTGTCCTGGAGGAAGTACAGCCAGAATGTTTCTTAGAAGCAAGGATGGTGAGACTTCATCTAGCTTACTTTGGGCAGGTCATCAGGAGACACTAATTGCTGGAGAAGGACATCATGCTTGGTAAAGTAGAGGGTCAGCGGAAAAGAGGAAGACTTTCAGTAAGGTGGATTGACACAGTGGCTGCATCAATGGGCTCAAGCATAGCAACGATTGTGAGCCTGGCGCAGGACCGAGCAACATTTCATTTGGCTATATAGAAGGTCTCTATGAATTGGAGCATACTCAGTGGCACCTAACCACAACAACAAAGCAAAGGAGAGAAAGGACAACATGCGTGGAGGGAATGGATTAAAGCGGAGGCAAGACTGAGGCAAGGAGATCAGTTACTGCAAGAATCTAGGTAACAGCTGATGGTAGTTTGAACTGGGCATTAGGTAAAGAGAAACAGATCCAGAGATATTTAGGAGAATTGGGAGGACTTGGTGGTTGGCTGAAGTGTGGTAGGGGAGGGGAATGAGTCCCAGGTTTTTTACTTAAGCAATAGATACATGAAGGTGTGATTCACTAGGGCAGGAGACCCAGAACAAGAAGATTTAGAAGTGTTATTAAGAGATCCAGTTGGCCGTGTTGCGGTTGAGGGGCATGCGGTGTATCTGCATCTCTATTTCTGCCTGAGGGTGGTTGTTTATATCAGGAGAGACGCCTAGATTCATGACAGTGGGGACTTGGGCTGGCTCCCGACTGAATCCACAATGCCTAGAACAGTGCCTGACACACAGTTGTTGTCAGGTGCCATTGAGTTGATTTCGACTCATGGCAACCACATGTGACAGTGTATACCTACTCCATAGGATTTTCTAGGCTGTAAATTTTTCTTTTAATCTTTATGGGAGCAGATTGCCAGGTCCTTTTCCCATGGGGTCGCTGGGTGGGTTCGAACCACTAACCTTTCGGTTAACAGCTGAGTGCTTAACAGTTGTGCCACCAGAGCTCCTGGTGCATGATAGACACTCAAATATTTGTTGAAAGAATGAATAAATGAATTCAGGCAAGATATATATATATATATATATATCTGAAAATCATCCTGTGACTATTCATGGTGTAAACCCCAAAGAAAGCAAACCCATTGCCATTGAGTCGACACAGCAACCCTATAGGACAGAGTAGAACTGCCCCATATGGTTTCCAAGGAGCACCTGGTGGATTTGAACTGCCGACCTTTTGATTAGTGGCCGCAGCTCCTAACCACTACGCCACCAGGGTTTCCATTAATGGTGTACTCCACCAAAATTCATCTGGATAGCTGTCACAGAATGATTTTAGAAGCTACATGAGATATTAATATACTATGCTAGTGTGGCTTCATGTGCTAACCAAAATATGTTGGGAATTTAGTACACAGAGGTACTTCTTTTTCTACTAATACCACCAGCATATGATGATAAAAGTAAATGACCAGCAAAATAGTAAGTCTAACAAATGTCAAGGTTTCCAAGGCCCAACCAGAACAATTTGCACATTGTTCAAACAGATTACCCCCTTTTCTATCTTCCCAGGAGACTACTCCAAACTTCGAACAAACTAATGAAGTTTTCTACAACACAAATGCGCAAGAATGCGTGTTGACCGAGGAAAAGCAAAAGGGCAGCTGTACCTCGGCAGCCTTCATTGGGTTGAGTTCATCCCCATGGAAGTTAATCTGCAGCCCTATGTCTTTTCCACCTTGAAGAATCCTTCTGGTGGAACTGAGGTCAAAGACACCCTTTTCACAGAACACATCTATATTATCAACGTGTATTTCCCCACTTCTGCCAAGTTCCTGCAGCTTTGGGAGGTGGTTATTGACGATGTCATCAGCAGCTTCAGTAGCAGTTTTTCCTCTGAGGGAAGAAAATAAGATTATCATAGGCAAATATGATTTAAAAAAAAAAAAGAAGAAGAATTGGAGAAAGGGTTATTTGGCCCTTGGAGAACCTGAGTAACAGTTTAGGAAAATGACCTCAATCCTCAGAAAGTTGGAAAAAGAATTAGAGACATTGTCATGGATTTAATTGTGTCCCCCCAAAATATGTGTAAACTCGGCTAGGCCATGATTCCCAGTATTGTATGGTTGTCCACCATTTTGTGATCTGATGTGATTATCCTATGTGCTATAAATCCTAACCTCTATGATGTTAATGAGGCAGGATGAGAGGCAGTTATGTTAATGAGACAGGACTCAATCTACAGTATTAAGTTGTATTTTGAGTCAATCTCAAAATACAGTGCAGAGAGAAGGTGGACCTCATGCCACCAAGAATGAAGAACTAGAAGGGGAGTGTATCCTTTGGACCCAGAGTTCCTGCACTGAGAAGCTCCTATTCCAGGTGAAGATTTGTGACAAGGACCTTCCCCCAGAGCCAACAAAGAGAAATATCTTCCCCCAGAGCTGGCACCATGAATTTGGACTTCTAGCCTCCTAAACTGTGAGAGAATAAACTTCTGTTTGTTGAAGCCATCCAGTTGTGGTATTTCTATTATAGCAGCACTAGATAACTAAGACAGCCATCATTCAGGACCCTTAACAACTGGGACATGCCTACGTGGCAGAGGTATTGACAAGACTTCTGTACACACTCACTCTATACCCAGAGACCCAAATGGCTCATGCATTCTGGCACACCTGTGTGGCCTTTGGGGATGCCAGCAAGGCCATCTGGTTTAGAAACTGAATTTCCCACTCAGGGGGCAACCTGGCTGTTTTTCCTGAAAATCCAACTGTGGACCCCTTACCTTGGCCCAGCTGTCGCCTTGCCCTTTTTCTTGCACCATACTCTTTCCCAAAGCATTTGCCTAAGGTTCTCTTTCTCACTCTTTGGGGAAATGGGGGAACAAAATAGTAGGAAGTCCTGAAATTCTCTTAAAATCTTGTGAGACTTACATACTAGAAAGGCCATAGGCTTTTGAAGTCAGATAGACACAGCATTCCACCCCTTGCTGGCTACACAACTCAGGATGCATTATTTAGCCCTACTAGCATGCTCCGGGAAACCCTTGTGGTGTAGTGGTTAAGTGCTACAGCTGCTAACCAAAAGGTTGGCAGTTTGAATCCACCAGGCGCTCCTTGGAAACTCTATGGGGCTGTTCTACTCTGTCCTAAAGGGTCACTATGAGTCGTAATCAACTTGATGGCAATGGGTACGGGTATGGGTAGTATGTTCTTAGCCTCAAAACTCATCAGTGGGAATCAAGATGCAGAACTCAGATGCTCATAAGCAGATGGAAGAAATTTCTGTAAAACTTCAGCACACAGAAGGTTCTTGCTCAGCAAAATGGCTACATTTTGCTGGGGGTGGGGTTCGACTGAGACAGACACTTACATATGTTGTTCTCAAGACAATCACATAAAAGGATGCTATTTAGCCCTATAATCCTTGGGTGGTGCAAGCCATTAAAGCATTCTCGGCTGCTAATCAAAAGGTTGGAGGTTCAAGTCCACCCAGAAACACCTTGGAAGAAAGGCCTAGTCACCTACTTTAGAAAAATCAGTCACTGAAAATCTTATGGAGCACAGTTCTATTCTGACACATATGGGGTCACCATGAGTTGGAGTCGATTCTACAGTAACTGTTTTATTATTTTTTAGCCCTATTTTATAGATGAATAATTGATGCTCAAAAAAAGCTATGTTATGCTAAATAGACAATAGATAAGTGGTAACTCTGGTGAAGGATAAGACAGCACACAATACTGGGGAAGCCAGCATAGCTTGTACAAAACAAGGTCATGGAAGCTCCATAGATACATCCAAACTCCCTAAGGGACTGAATTGCTGGGCTGAGAGCTGTCGGGACCATGGTCTTGGGGAACATCTAGCTCAATTGGCATTGCATAGGTTATAAAGAAAACATTCTACGCTCTACTGTAGTGAGTAGCGTCTGGGGTCTTAAAAGCCAGTGAGCAGCCATCTAGTATACTCCACTGGTCTCACCCCTTTGGGAGCAAGGAAGAATGAAGAAAACTAAAGATACAAGGGAAAGATTAGTCCAAAGGACTAATGGACCACATCTACCACGGCCTCCACCAGGCCGAGTCCAGTACAGCCAGATGGTGCCTGGCTACCACCACTGACTGCTCTAACAGGGATCATAACAGAGGGTCCTGGACAGCTGGAGAAAAGTGTAGAACAAAATTCTAACTCAATAAGAAAGACTAGACTTAGTGGCCTGACAGAGACTAGAGAAACCCCTAGAGTATGACCCCTGGACATCCTTTTAACTCAGTAATAAAGTCACTCCAGAGGTTCATCCTTCATCCAAAGATTAGGCAGGCCAATAAAACAAAATGAGACTAAAGGGGCACACCAGCCCAGTGGCAAGGACTAGAAGGCAGAAGGGGACAGGAAAGCTGGTAATAGGGAACTCAAGGTCGGGAAGGGAGAGGGTTGACATGTCGTGGGGTTGTTAACCAATGTCATAAAATAATATGTGTACTAAACGTTTAATGAGAAGCCCGTTTGTTCCATAAACCTTCATCTAAAGTACAATTAAAAAAATAAAAGTTATGTTATGCTGTCAGGATCACCCAGCTGGAAGTAGCTAGGCTGAATTAAAACTCAGCTCTGCAAAGGAGAATGAAGAACACCAAAGACACAAGGAAAATATTAGCCCAAGAGGCAAAAGGGCCACATAAACCAGAGACTCCATCACCCTGAGACCAGATGGTGCCTGGCTACCACCAATGACCAGCCGGACAGGGAACACAACAGAGAGTCCCTGATGGAGCAGGAGAAAAGTGTGGTGTAAAACTCAAATTCATGTAAAAAGACCAGACTTAATGGTCTGACTGAGACCGAAGGAACCCTCGAAGCCATGGCCCCCGAACCCTCTGTTAACCCCAAACTAAAACCATTCTCAAGGCTCACTCTTCAAACAAAGATTAGACTGGAGTATAAAACATAAAATAATACTCGTGAAGAGTGTGCTTCTTAGTTCAGGCAGATACACAAGACTAAATGGGTGGCTGCTGTCTGGGGGCAGGATAAGAATGCAGAAAGGGATAGGAGCTGGCTGGATGGACATGGGAAACCTGGGGTGGAAAGGGGGAGCGTGCTGTCACATTATAGGGATTGCAACTTGTGCCACATAACAATATGTGTATAAATTTTTGTAAGAGAAATTAACTTCAGCTGTAAACTTTCACATAAAACACACACACACACACAAAAAATCAGCTCTGGTGTCACTCCAAAGCCTGAGACTTTGCCTTCCCTCCTGAAAAAAAGCAGACGATCATCGCCTCATGTTCCATTTGAAAACATCTACTGTTTTCTGAGGATCGGGTGTCCCAAAAGTCCTAGTGTGGTTTTAAGATTTAATAATTTCAGAACCATAAATGCTAAAAACGTACAACAAACATCACTATAAACATTAAATATTCATGCTTCTTTTCTACCTATCTGTGAATTTTGAACCATAAGTTTTAATACTGATTTTTTAGTTCCTCTGACTGAAGATGGCAAACATTGAATGAAACTAAAAAATAATATTAAAAATTTATTTTTCAAAGTTCACCAAACTAAATAGGTATAAAATAAATTTAAATGATCAAGCTTTCAAATAATTTTTGTAAGTCCGTAACATTTATATTTCTAAAGTAAACTTAAAACTGCACGAGGACTTTGGGGATGCCAAGTGCATTACCAAGTCCTGGATTTTCTTTGGTCCTTTCAGTTCTGGCATCTCAGGCCTTCCTGGCCAGTCATCTTGGGATGGAACAGAATTCTGACAGATAAAACGCAGGTGCAAAAGGGGCCAGAATTCTCCACAGTAAAGCCAACTAGGAGAAAATTTTTAGGTTTAAAACAAAAACAAAAACAAAAAAAACGGTTGCTGTGGAGTTGACTCTGACTCACGGCAACCCCATGTGTGTCAGAGTAGAACTGTACTCCACAGGGTTTTCAATGCCTAATTTTTCAGAAGCAGATTGCCAGGCCTTTCTTCTGAGGCACGTCCGAGCTCATTAACAGTTTGCACTCTCCAAGATCTCCTTTTTAGGTAAAGGTGAAAGCTAAAAAACATTTACAACAATAAAACAAAAAATGTTTGCCGTTAAACCAGCAAACAAGATGATCTAAAACAAAAAAGCTGAGTCATGGTCATTTCAAGGTTTGATTCTTCGGGTTGTTACGATTAATCTCTAAATTGCTTTTATGCCAATTAATTGTCATGAGAAACTATTCAAGCTAATATCTGTTATTTGGAGGGCCTAAAGAGTATATTTCTTTTTGTTAGACAAAAGAACTTGGAACATTTCCTTTTCTTCAGTGATGAACTATTAAATGACTAGCAAATTGATGGATCTGGTGGTTCCTCTTCCTAAAACCATGTGTAATTGATGACTGACTGTTAGAATACAAAAGACTTCCCAAAGGCTTCTACTCGTCTCTCTGCGGGAGTCAAAAAGTGTTTGAGGCACCTCCATCCCCTGCAACACCCACTTAGGCTCTGGCAGGGCCCCTTCTTCATTCTCAACACCCCGTATTAAACCCTGACCCCATCAGTTGAGATTACTTGGGCACCGAGTGAGCCCCGCAGTAAGTGGCCGAAATGCTGACGTCTAGCTCCCGCCCGGCGCGCGCAATTACGCGCAGCATCTTAAGTTCGGTTTGGAGGTTGAGGCCATATCCGCTCTTGCACTCCACCAGCGTGGTCCCAGCCCTCATCATGCACAGAAGCCGCTGCTGGAAAGAGTCGAACAGCTCATCTTCAGAGGCTTGGCGAGTGCACTCCACCGTGAAGTTGATCCCTCCTCCAGCCTGGTGAATATCCATGTAGGATGCTCCTGCCAACTGAACACAGGGCTTCCCTTAGGCCCAAGAAATGTGGGCAGGATGCAGTGGGTCCTACAGAAGCCACCTTTAGGGGCGATATTCAAAATATTTAACGATCGGTATGGCACAGGCACGGATGGATCAGAAAGGGCGCTGGGACACATAGCTGTGGAGGCACCTACTCTGCCACTCACTGAATTATGGGAGCCATGGCGGGAGTTCCCCAGGGAAGAGACTGGGGTGACAGAGGTGGGAGATGCGGTGGGGACAATTGGGGTCTCAGGGCAATGGCAATTTACCAACTGATACTGAAGTATTTCAATATTTAACAACCCAGTTGGCCCTAGTACTTAGCAGCTGAATCTTAGCCCTCCCTATGTCCCTCAGTGGCTTGAGAAAATAAAGTTTAGGAAACACAGAACCACCCTGAAATTATCCAAATCTCCTCTAAAGAGACCCAGGTTCTGTTTCCGTATCTCAATGTTTGTCTAGGAAAGCTTGGGGCCTGACCTCTGTCACTCAAGCAGATAGACCCTTCCTGGGATGCCCTGAGCTCCAGTTACTCAGGGCAGCAAGGAGTGTGGCGCTAACAAAGTATGCTGGCCTGGGGTCTCCTGACCAGGGCTTTCATCTGGGTTCCGTCATCTGCTAGTTGGTGACCTTAGTCAACTCCCTGCTCTTCTCTGGACCTCATTTTCCCCATCTACATAATGAGAGATGGAACTATAAGCTCTAAGGTTGCTTTTGGCATGGAAATCCTGTAATTTAATAAAATAGTCTTTTAAAAAGCTCCAGTTTGTTGAGGAAGCTATACAATATCTGAAGAAAATTTTGTTTTTCTGAAAGAATTCAATTCAGCTGTCGAGATGCATTTTTTTTTTCTTTTTCAAACAATGCGAAAATGGCTCCAACCAGGGATTTAGGTGTTGGCAATGACTAATATAAGGTCCCTAGATGGTGCTAAGGGGTCCTGGTGGCACAATGGTTAAGAGCTCAGCTGCTAACCAAAAGGTCAGCAGTTTGAATTCACCAGCTGCTCCTTGGAAACCCTATGGAGCACTTCTACTCTGTCCTACAGCACAAAGGGTCAGTATGAGTTGGAATCGCCTTTATGGCAATGGGGTTTAACTTTTTTGGTTTAGATGGTACTAACAGTTTGCAATGAACTACTAACCTAAAGGCTGGTGGTTTAAACTCCCCCCCCAGCAGAAAGGCCTGGCAATCTGCTTCCGTAAAGATTACAGCCCAGAAAATCCTAAGGAGTTCAGTTCTACTTTGTAACACATGAGGTCGCCATGAGTCAGAATTAACTCAGTAGCAATGGGTTTGGTTTGGTTTTTACAGTTAATACATAACTGGTGTAGACTATATTTAAAGATTGCTAATTAGGCTCATTTTTCTGGAAAAAGGAGTAAGTTATTTTTGTGATTAGTAATGTATTTTTCCAAGTGTTCCCAGTGAATGGTAACTTTCAAACTATTTCTTGGAGCCCCTTCAATGGCTACTAGAGGTGGTGGGATGGAATGGGGAAAAGGGAAAGAGCAGAAATTAGTAGATAAGCCAGCTCAGCTCTGTTTTAAAGAAAGTATCCCAGAGCTAAACTGTTTTGAGAACTGACTGCTAGCCCTGTGTGTAGTATAGAGATTTGGGGCAGTTACAAATAAGTTAGTTTTGCCATAATTTATTTTCCACCATGGAGGCCAGTAAAAATATCCATTAAATAGACATGGAGACATATGTTGCAAAGCCTGACACAGCCTATGAACTTTCTAGAAAAAAAACTTGTCTACACTTGTGCTTTCTTACAATTTGCCGTCGTTTATTGCCATTACCTTCATTGCAAACTCGTGAACTCTCTCACCAGCCCAAACTGGGTGTGTGTGTGCATCCACCAAACCTGTAATCAATAAATTAAGGCATCGTTAAAGTTAAAAAATAGAAGCACTTAGGTAGCAGGCAGACTATACCACACTGCCCTTGGGGAAGAATGATGGGTGGTCACGTGTCTTGGAGGAGCTTGGAGGAGGAAGAATTTCTCTAGTTCCCTCAGATAGAGTGTCCAGTCCAGAGGAATCAAGAAAGCCTGATTACATGGCTGGTCTAGATGGCTTTTATGGAAGATGACTCAGTATGATAACACGTATTCCTTAATTAAGGAAATACAGCTCTTTTTGCTCACTAATTCCATACTCACCAAGCAGGCTTTTAAACCAGCATGTCAAAACCACTAGTTGAGCAAAACCAAGGAATAATCTGGGTGTGAAAACAGAATAATGTAAGCCCCCCCAACTGTGTGAAGGAAAAATATGAAATCAGAAATCTGAATCTTTCGTCAAGAAAGAAATATTATTAAATATATTTAATTAAAGCCATCACTTAGAACTTTTGTTCATCTAGGTACAATTCAGTAAAGCGTGTCTTCCCAGAATATCTAAAATACATTATAGATTAAATAGGAGTACCTGCATAGTACAAATAGTTAACGAACTCGGCTGCTAACCAAAAGGTTGGAGGTTCAAGTCCACCCTGAGGTGCCTCAGAAGAAAGGCCTGGCGATCTACTGCCAAAAGGTCATAGCTATTGAAAACCCTGTGGAGCACAGTTCTACTTGACACAAATGGGGTCGTCAAGAGCCGGAGTCGACTGGGCAGCACCTAGTTAACTGGTTATGGATTAAATGGCTCACTAGCGGTTCCGGTTGAAAGTACCTATTCAGATTGCTTTCTACTAGATTCTGTTCTTTGTTTCACCCTAACTTTGTCTCCTGATTCCCAAGAGCCACAAGGTAGAAGTTCTGTCAGATGTGTACGACACACATTTTAAAAATATAAATGCTAACCCCTTTGTTTATGTAGGAGCCCTGGTGATGAAATGGTTAAGTGCTCAGCTGCTGACTGAAAGGCTGGTGATTCAAACCCACCAGCAGCTCCATGGGGAGAAAGACCTGGCAATCTGCACCCAGAAAGATTAACCAAACCAAAAAACCAAACTTGTTGCCTTCCAGTTGATTCCGACTCATAGCAACCCTATAGACAGAGTAGAACTGCTGCATAGGGTTTCCAAGGAGTGGCTGCTGGATTGCGAACTGCGGACCTACTGGTTAGCAGATGAACGCGTTAACTGCTGTGCCAGCAGGACTCCGCCAGAAGCCCTATGGAGCAGTTCTACTCTGTCATATAGGGTTTCTTTGTGTCAGAATCAACTCGATGGCACAAAACGTGTTTATGTAGAACTCAAAATTGGTGAAACTTGTCTCAGATGATTGCACAAAGCCATAAAACATAAACAGTGTAAGAGATAATGATGGTTAATGAACTAATTCTGTTCTCAATCATTAAAGATATAAATAAATGGCAGAGGAATCTCTAAGGTTTGTTGTTGCTTTCTGTTCCCTTTTTCATGTAGAGCTGGGTCCTTTGTTTCACACCCTATAAAAACATAGAGTATATCCTGGTATTTGAGAGAGCAGCTTGCTCTGTTTGCCTCCTCTATGTAATGGATTAAGGAGTTCTGGTGGCACAGTGGTTAAAGTGCTCAGTTGCTAGCTGAAAGGTTGGCGATTCGAACCCACCAGCCGCTCTGCAGGAGAAAGATGTGGCAGCCTGCTTCCATAAAGGTTACTTGTTGCCATCCAGTCGATTCTGACTCATAGTGACCCTATAGGACAGAGTAGAACTGCCCCATAGGGTTTCCAAGGAGTACCAGGTGGATTCGAACTACCGATCTTTTTGTGAGCAGCCGAACTCTTAACAACTATGCCTTGGAAACCCCGTGGAAACCCTACCCTGTCCTATAGGGTCACTATGAGTAGGAATCCACTCGATGGCAATGGGTATGTAATAGATTAGTAAAGTTCTTCTGAGAGTTTTGAATCTAAACATAAAAAGCTGGTTTCTCTTCAGCATGTGAGTGGGAGGTAGTAGCAGGAATGCAGGAATTTGAGTCCCTGCTTGCCCCTTCCCAGGTAGCAACCTTGGGTAAGCAATTTCACACCTATTTGTTTTCTAACATGTAGATAACTATACCTAAGTTGTAGGGCTGTTATAAAAATTTAACATGAAATCATGTTTGTAAAGCATCTAGACAATCAGTAGTAGAAAGCTGATAAATGGTTGCTATTAATATTTTTTAAATATTATTTTGAGATCCTATGTAAAACAAGCTGCTACTCTTTACATTACCACAGCAAATGTTAAACTGCTTTCAGGGCTTTACTGAAAAAGAGGCAAGTACCTGGTAAAATACATTTCCCGGAACAGTCGATTCTTTCTTCAAAAGTTTCTTCAGAAAACTGTCTTTGGATAGCATCAGCAGGGCCAATGGCTTTTATAAACCCATCTCTGAAGAAAAATCAAGAAATATTTGCTAAAGTTTGGGGAAATATTATGAGAAATCTGACTGATGATTTAAAATGTTATTCGGTGTCTTTTGGTGTCAATCAGTCAACATTTATTGTACTGCCATCTTGAACCTGTCTTTGGAATAGTGACTCTAGCCACATTCAAGACACAAAGTCAACCTATGTGTAGCAGAGATTGCTAGTTGTTCCCAAGATCAATTTTCCCTTTTACCATAGAAGTAGCTGGACACCTGACCAACCAGAATAAAGACTACATTTCCCAATCACCATCAGCCGGGTGTGGTTATGTGACTAAGTCTAATCAATAGGATGTCAAATAAAAATGCCTGGCACCTTCAAGTAAAGGAGCCCTGATGGCACAAATGGTTGACAGCTAACTAAAAGTCTGGCTCTGTGGGAAAAAGACCTGGTGATCTGCTTCCATGATTACAGCCAAGAAAACCCAATGGGGCAGTTCTACTCTGTTACATGGGATTGATATGCATCAGAATCGACTCAGTGACAAACTACAAGAACCTTCAAGTAACCTAAAAAGAGGTTACTAATCAGTATGCACTGTTTGTCCCTGTTCTTCATTTTCTCTTCCTATTTCCTAGCAATTTTTTGTTTTTTTTTACACTGTAGACACCACAACTGAAGATGGAACAGCCATCTTGGATCATGGCATGATGCTGTGGGTAAAAAGGCCATGCAGAGTACAGCAAGAAAGGAGGGGCCCGGATCCTGAGAACTCCACAGAGTGTGGCTATTAGTAGCCCTGGATTCCTACCTGTGGACTTTTACATAGGGCAGAAACAAATTTCCATCTTGTTTCGACCACTGTTATTTTGAGTCTTTGTTGCTCACAGAAAATTAGTGTCTCCAAAATTGAGATGAAGGGCTAAAATCCTATGAGCTGGAAAATGCTGTGAAAAACAGGTGAGAAGAGGGGATTAAAGACCGTACTGGGGTATTTTGGGTACTGTAACTGAATGTAAGAGCAAAGGAGCAGAGTCTGGATGAAAGGCATAGATACAAAAGGAAAAGAAATAATGACTGTGAGAGTTATGGGAAGGGCAACCTTAGGGACAGAATAGGAAATTAAGGTTTTAAATTTAGTTTAGTATTTTTATTAATACAGTGCTTTATCAAGAACCATTTTATTTGACCCATTTCAGTTAGATAAACCATCCAATATTCAGTGAATCTGGTGGTAGAAAAAAGGTCAACAGGATTAGAAACCGACCCTTGAATAGGAAAGAACAAAGAGAATGCACTTATCTAGGACTATTTTTCCCCTCTTCTATCAAAATTGTGTCTCACCTGACATGGAATTATTTTAGAAGCCACAAGGCAAAAAATCTGATGAACTATCTCATGCAAAGAGTTAATGATTGACACTGCTCTAAGAGGGGTTGTTAGTATTTTAACAAGATCGTGCCTAAAAAATAAATCTCTAATAACCTCAGTCTGTGTGGGGGAAAAGTTTGAGGGCACCAGGTCCTTCTTCCTGACCCAACTAATCTCATGATTATTTGCCCTCTTAAGAACGTGGATGTCTCCTTGGTGGATTCCTACACATCACATTTAAAATAAAGGCTTATGTAGAAGAATGGCTATTGAAGGAAACTAAATAAAAACATTCCCCCCACAGTGATTTTTTAAGGTAGCCATTAAAAATTATAAAGATATGTATTAGTGCTGTAGTAAGATTTTCATAATTTATTACCAAGTGGAAAAAAAAAAAAAAACCCAGAGTAAAAAACAGCATACATTACAGATTTCTTTTCTAAAAAAAAAAAAAAAAAAAAAAGTATTTTTGTATGATTCTCTTTGCATAGGAAAGCATCTGAAAGGACAAACACCTAAACTTTTGGCATTAGTTCACTGATTGGTGAAAGTCTGAGTGATTTCTTTCTTTTTGTGCATCTGTATTTTCCCATTTTTTTCTACAGTGGACATATATCACAGGTACTTCTTAAAGGGAAAAAGAGCTGAGTAGAGTCATGTTGATTTTTATTTATTTATTTATTTTGTGTTAACTTTCTATTCTGAAAAGTTCAGGAATGAAAATTCTACAGAATCTCCTGAAAGTAGTAAAGCAAACTAGCAAGCGAGACTCTACTCTGGAAGCTACACTATAAGCATAATAAAACAAGAATAATGAGGATGACTTAGCATGGATGATGCATCTTCTAGTGGCTTTCAAGGTGCTTAACGCAAGTTTACAGACACTAATGTGAGGATCTTACGTAAGCCAAGGAACCAAGGAACACCTGGGACTACCTACAAGGAAGGAACTGAAACTGCTGAGACCCTGATTTGGACTTTTAGCCTCCACAGTTGTAAGAAAATAAATTTCTGTTCTTTAAAGCCACCCACTTTTCTGTTACAGCAGCACTAGGAAACTAGGAAAGGCAGATTGATTATAACCAGAAAACACCACTAAAACCCATCCATTTCCCGGCTTTGAAATGGAACCTTCTTCCACTGCTCAGCAGCTTTACGTCATTTCCGTCTCCCAGACGCGCATGCTCACAGCCTATTCTCGTCTAGCCTACCAAAATGGAAGCAGGATCGAATTATCTTTGAACACACAGGTTCTGCACAAGGAAAACGATGCGAACATTTAAGATGATCATCTAAAAACCCACCCTAAAAACATTATGCGATAAACATATCACATAATAAAAGTGGGAATTGCGTTTCAAAACAACTCCCAACTTGAATCACTAGGTATTTATCTCAATTCCATACTTTATTTTGCAGGTGTATAAAACACTGTTGATAGTAAGTGAAAATAAAAACAACCCAGTCATATACCAAACAAGCCACATTTGAACGTGAAAGTTCTGAATATTCCTGAAAATATCATTTTAATGCAAGTAAATCCAACAAACTGTACGAAGCATATAACAGACTCAAATCGAAAAACCGTCTTCTATACCGCAGGTCGACTCCCTCCTTTTTCTTATCCAATTTTATGAGATTTTGATGTGAACACAGTTATAGAGAACAGAGGTATTACTATCATTTTTATAGATGCTCTGATCCAACCCATGAAGAAATTTTCCTCAACTTCCTAAACAAATGTGCCAATTCTGTTAACTGCTTTTAACAAATTGATTTTGACAGTAACACCAGAAAAGTTTTATCCCTTTATTTTTTTTTAATTAAAAATAAAAAAATAAATAAGCAAATACCACTCTCTAAAAGCTAGAGTCTCATACACCTTACACAGCCTCAGATAAGCGCTGGTCTGTGTGACCTGATATTTCTTGTGCAATCACTGCATCAAGAGGTCTGCTATTCAAATTAGCATCCAACTCCCATCCCCACTCCAGATCCGCCCCCTCCCCCCAACCTTTGGCTGTTCTTTTATTTACGTCTGGCAGGAGGTCTGAAGGTTAAGGGAAAATAACCGAAAATGTCACTTTTTTCCAGTGGCCGAATCTTGATTTCCCATCATCCAAAGCTTCACTAAACATTTTTAGTAGCTTTGAAGCTTTAGTGTAAAGACGAAGGGGGTGGGAGAGGTGCTTTTTAAAAATTCAGGTCTCAGAACTTCACTCCGAGAGATGCAGATTCAAAAGACCTGGAGTGGGGCTCAGAAATCTGTCTTTTGAAACAAACCTCGGGCCACCCTGACACAAGTGGTTCCCTGGCCGCGCTTCGAGAAGCAGTGTAGCACACCCCCACCCCTTGTGATTGTTGGACAATGATGTTTTACCAACTGAGGGAAGATCCTGATGAGTCCTGATGGCATTTTCAGCTTGAGCCCCCACTCCCACCCCTCCCACAGAATTACAGCCCAAAGCAGTTAAACTTCTTAGGAAAAAAAAAAAAAGGAACAGGTGCCTAAAAGGCAGTTCTGCCACTGTCATTCTTGGTGCGGGAAAATTTCTTACCCCATTTCCCCGCGCTGTGCACACGTTTGAGAAAGTGCCCAGCCCGGCTGTACTTGACCGGTTACCCCACTTACGTGCCCACCACCAGGCTGGCGCCCTCCAGCACCGCCAGGCTGCGCAGCGCGGTCCGCGTCAGGAAGCGCTCGCCGCGCGCGCACACTAGCACCACTTGCCGCGCGTTCTCCAGCAGGAGGCGGTGACCACTCGCCATGTCGCGGTGCTCCAGGACGCTAGGAGGCTGCTGGGCTCTGGCCGCAGGCGGGAAGGCGGGGGGCCGAGGTCTGCAGACCCGGCTGCCCTGGCATGGGAGGGTGTGGCGGGGGCGGGTGCTCGCCACCGCTGCCCTTTGAAACCATAGACGAAAGCTCTCCGCCCCCCAAATAATGGCAACAAAGACAGCAGTGTCAACAACAATAAGGATAAGTAACAATAAATGCTATAATGGAATCCCCTCTTTTGTGGTCGTTTTGTCACGTTCTAGGTAAAGAGGTAGAGATTATTGTCCCTTCTTTACAGATAAACTGAGACTTGGTCACCCTGAAAGATCAAGGTGGGCTGCGTTGATCACGTGGCCTGCGTTGATCACGTGGCCATGAGAAAGGGGTATCACCGAAGGGTGAGGGAGCCTGGAAGATTTGGGAGTTGAGGGGGCTGGGGAGAACCTCTGCCCAGGGGTGGGAACCTGTGAACGGAACCCCGGGAGGGACCGAGCAGGGATAAACCTCTGTCGCGGGGCGGGATCCTGGGGCGCTGAGGGCCCCCACTGAGGGAACCTGGGCGTGGGGAGGAGGGGGATGCGGCTCGGTTGTTGCTCTTGGGTCCGCGTGGCCGCGAAGCAGGGTGCGGGTGCAGCGAAGTTTTCGGTTGGCCAGCTCGGCTCTGGGATACCCTACCAGGCGGTCCCAGAGATGAAGGGGAGCTAGGGCGGGAAGGGTAGAGCCAAGCACAGACAATTGATAGGCGTCTCCGCCCACCTTCCCCCAAGGCCTTCTTGAAGGATAGGTTGCAACTATTCTAGGATCCAAACTCCTTGAGGTAAAACAAGTTTCAGCTGGGCCTCCCTTCACCCTCCCCCCCGTCTGTATTTGTTAGGGAAACACTGGTGGCCTGTTGCTTAAGAGTTCGGCTGCTAACCAAAAGGTCAGCAGTTTTTTTTGTTGTTGTCTTTTTTTTTTTTTAACACATCTACTCGTGGCTTCCAGTGGTTAAGAACCCGGCTGCTAACCAAAAGGTTGGCAGTTTGAATCCACCAGCTGTTCCTTGGAAACCCTATGGGGCAGTTCTACTCTGTCTTGCGGGGCGTAATGAGTAGGAATCAACTCCACAGCAATGGGTTTTTTTGTTTACGTCTACTTGCAAGGTGCCCCGGTGGTGGCGTAGCGGTTAAGCCTTTGGTTCCTAATGAAAAACGCGGAGATTTGAACCCACCAGCCGCTCCACGGGAGGAAGATGTGGCAGTCTGCTTCCCTGAAGATTACAGCCTTGGAAACCCTATGGGGCCATTCTACCCCGTCCTATAGGGTCGCTATGAGTCCGAATCGGCAGCAACTATTTTTTTTTTTTTTGTACATCTACTACTTGCGACCAAGGTTAGGGACAGAATCAAACTTCTTTAAAGAAGATGGGCTGTAATTCTCACCCGCATCTCTACCTGCCCATCGATTGCTGTGGAAACTCTGGCAGGCCCCGGTTTTGTTGACTCCTTCCCGGCTTTTCTCTCCTCTTTACCTCCAGGTATTTTTTCCAGTTTGCAAAAAGCGCAGTCAGAAGTGTCAACAGAAAAATCCACACAAGTTAGTTAGCCTGACGCCAGCAAGGCCTTAAAGGTCAAGCTGAAAATAATTGCCTCATAGTTTTGCTCTGCTTCTGACCTAATCAAAAGAGGCAGGTCCTTGAGCAGGCCAAGGACTCAGTGGCTCCTGGCTTACTGTAAACAGAAAACTGTTAGCTCTGGTCTTTACACACCGTCCAAGGACACAGTTCACAGCCCTTTTTGCTTGTGTTTGTCCAAGGTAGGAGGGGAGGAGGTGGAAGAAAAATTTTAAAAGCACTGGCCTGAGAATCTGTCTAAATCCTCATTTCTGTGTAGGAGATAAACACAGTTGTTTATTTCTTATTTAGAGAATTTGGAAGTCTGTTTACATTGGGTTGTAGAAAGGGTTGTGCAAATCAAACACAAACTGCTTCCAATAATGTATGATAAATATGGCTATTGTTAATTTTGTTTAGAGTTGGCCTAGGACTTTAGGATTGGACGTTATGAAACACCATTCTTCATTCCTGATTTGCCAGGGCCTGGAAGGCTGAATCTGCACTGAGATGGATCCAGGTCCCCCAAGTCTGCACTGATATTGCTGGTAGATTCCTCTAATTCAAGGTACAGGGTCTCTTACTAATGCTACTTATCAGTTCATCCTCCTTAGTCTCTTCAAATGCTAGTGGTTATTCACAAGACTAGAAGAGAGCAGCAGACTAGAAAGAAGACAGATCTGGATATTATCCACTTAGAAGAAAGTGTAAGCAGCCATTTCCTTATCAGCCTACTGTATATGGGCACTTTGCATACATTATCTGTGTTTGAAAATTGCAACAAGCCTGTGTGATGGGTGATACGTGTCAATGGGCCTTTCTCAGTGACCACATGTAATTGCATAAATGTTAGAGGAAAGCAAGAATTAATTAAGGCAAACCAACCAGCATGATGTTAACTTGGAAGAAAAGTATATATTTTACACCCATTTCCATGTAGATATGTAATAGGGTCTCTATAAGTCGGCATTGACTCGACGGCACTGGGTTTGGTTTTTTGGTCTATAGATAGGTAAATTTAGCATGTCCAAAAATGAACCTCTGATCTTCCCCAGTTTCACCTTCCCCCACAGCTTTCTGTCTCCATTAATGGCAACCCCATCCTTCCTTGCCTGTGGTCTTTATCTCATAACCCACATCCAAACCATTAGCCAGTCCTATAGTCTCTACTTTCAAAATATATCTAGTATATGACCACCTCTCGCCACCTCCACTACCATCCAAAGAGACCCCATTATCTCTTGACTGAATAAGGGCTGTAGCCTTCCAATGCATGTCCCTGCTCTATCCTCACCCCCTGCTGTAGACTCTTCTCAGCACAGCCATCGGGGTGACATATTTAATGGCTTCCTTCTCACTGAGTAAATGACCTACAAAGCCGTAGAGATTTGGCACTTGATATCTCTTGGACTTCCTCTATGTCTCTCCCCTTTGATCACCGCGCTTAAATCCCACCAGCCTCCTTGCTGTTCCTCAAATACACCAAGCACCTTCTTCCTTAGAAAAGGCAATGGGAGGAACATTGCTCCATATAGCTTACTATATGGCACTTATATGCACCTGAGGCTGTCCTAAATGCTGGACATATATTAACTTTTCTAACAGTCTAACTGGAAACCCTGGTAGCACAGTGGTTAAGAGCTACAGCTGCCAACCAAAAGGTCAGGCATTTCAAATCCACCAGGTGCTCCTTGGAAACCGTATGGGGCAGTTCTACTCTGTCCTATAGGGTCACTACCAGCCAGAATCGCCTTGAGGACAAGTTTTTTGGTTTTTAACAGTCTTACTAGGTAGGTGTTATTCTTATCAACCCTTTTTTGTTGCTGTTGTTAGTTGCCTTTGAATCGGCGCCAACTCAAGGCAGCCTTATGTGTAACAGAAAGAAATGTTGCCTGGTCCTGTGCCATCTTCATGATCATTGATATGTTTGAGTCCATTGTTCAGACTCTTGCTCATGCCTTTTTAAATATGGGAAAATGGAGGTATGAGGATTAAGGGGCATAGATGGGAGTCCATGCTCTTAAGCACTAACTTGTGCTGCCTCTAAAAACTAAGGCTTGCAACCACACACACACACACAAAAAAAACGTTTCCACACACCATCATTTTAAATACCTAATAGTTCTGAGATCTTTTTTCTCTTTTCATCCGATGGGAGTTGGATTTGAACTTGTATTTTCGATGTGAATTTGCAGGCATTCGCTGGGTAAACCAAAACCCTAAAACCCATTGCCTTCGAGTTGATTTCGACTCATAGCGACCCTATAGGACAGAATAGATCTGCTGCATAGGGCTTCCGAGGCTGTAATCTTAATGGAAGCAGACTGCCACATCTTTCTCCCTCAGAGTGACTGGTGGGTTTGAACTGCTGACCTTTCAGTTAGCAGCTGAGCACTTAACCGCTGTGCCACCAGGACTCGTTCGTAGAACATTTGCTAGATAATGCAATAATATTTTCCCTCTCTTTTGTAACAGAAACTTTGTTTAGCCGTCATACTATTTTTATTTTGCACAACAAAGATACTCACCAGTTTTGATGTTTTTCTGTTTGGTACATTATATTGGTTTACTCCAGAAAACTCTATAATCCTTTCCTAAGACTAGTTGGCTGGCTTTCTTTTTCTCCCTCTCTTAAGTTCTTCACCACCCATTCATTACTCATAGGTATTATGCGTCTACAGACTATTGATTTTGTTTACATGTTCTATGAATTACTGAAAAGATAGACTAAGAACAAGTGTCTGCCATTAATGGTTAGCTGAGAAGAACAATATCTTACTTCCAGTTTTTCTGTGGGTGAAAAGTGCCAGAACCCATGGATAAAACTGCTCATTGCAGATAAACTTTTGAGTTAAAGGAAACTGGTGTAAAGGTGGGAAATGTAGTAAATCTAGATAAATAGAAGGATTAAAGGGTGCAAAGTTGTGAAAAAAAAGAAATGGGCAGAATCTTATGGGTGGGGATGGATGTAGAGTGCAAAATTAAGAGAATCTTGTGGAAATCTTTAGTGTCAGCCACCCAAATTCCAAATACTGGTCAAAATAGTCATCAAGTATCACCAACGCTGCTTTTCCACCTATCAGAATGAACCCAATGACAGTGAAAATCTGTAGTGATCTGAAAAAGTACAATGTTGCTCCTATGGGTTTTTGTTAATGTTTTCTCTTTTTGAAGCTTTAACATCATTTCTTTGCTCTTTTTCATCTTTGTTTTTATAATCACTGGAAGTAAAATTGGAGCCTTGGTGGCATAGTTGTTAAGAGCTACGGCTGCTAACCAAAAGGTTGACAGTTTGAATCCACTAGCCGCTCCTTGGAAATCCTATGGGGCAGTTCTACTCTGTCCTGTAGGGTCACTATGAGTCGGAATCAACTCAATGACAACGGGTTTTTTGGTTTTAGAAGTAAAATCACATAATTAGTAAACATTAGTACATAACAGCTCTCACTGAGTGTTTGCTATATGCTAGGCAGCCTGCTAAGTTGTTTATGTACATTGCCTCATTGAGTCCTCACAAAAGCCTTCTGAGGTGAAACTATTATTCCCAGTTTATGAACTGGAAGCTGAAGCTCAGAGATTCTAAGTAATTAAAACGTAAGCTCCATGAAGACAAGAATTTTTATCCTTATTGGGGGTGGGCTGTCTTTTTTTTTTTTTTTGCCCAGTCCCCGGAACGTAGAACAGTGCCTGGGGCTGAATGAACTTGCCCTCACATTTACAAGTATATAACCAAGATTCAAAATCAGGCTTGTCCACTCCAAAGTCTATGTTCTTAACCACTTGCTGCTTTGCTTTGCTTCTGGGACATTTAGCTGTTTGATATTACTAAGGAATACATTAAAAAAAAAAAAAAAAAAACACCGCTCTCAAGTCGATTCCAACTCATAGTGACCCTATAGGAAATAGTAGAACTGCCCCCATAGGGTTTCCGAGGCTGTAAATCTTTACGGAAGCAGACTGCCACTTCTTTCTCCCATGGAGACCTGGTGGGTTTGAACTGGTGACCTTTTGGTTAGCAGCTGAGCGCTTTAACCACTGTGCCGCTAGGGCTCCTTATACATTTAAAAGGGCACCCCAAAATAAGATGATTTGTCTCATTGTTCCTGTTGTGTGCACTCCTTTTTATATAAACCCGAGTATCCTTTTTTCCTAAAATGAAAATATCTTTATTATTTTTCTCATTATAAAAGTAACACAAGCTCATTGAGAAATTTGAGTGATATAAAAAACTATAAAAAATTCAGGACAAGATTAAGGTGAGGCAAGAACGTCACAGGCACAAAATTTTAAGGGAAGCCGGAAACTCAGTGATTGGGATAAACAACATTTTAATTCATTATTTGAAAAAAATAAAAACAAATTTAAAAAATCCATGATGAACAAAGTATCCAAATTTTAAGCAAAGACAAGATCTTCGAGCCAGGACCAGGGTGAGACGAGTGAGGTACTCACTCTCAGGGTTCTACGAGTGCAGGGTCAGGTCTTGTCTTCATTTAAAAGTTTCATATTTTGTTCCTCATGGATTTTTATGCACCAATTTTGATTTGGAAAAAAGAAAAATATTGTATTAAGGAAAAGAAGCTAATTTGACAACAGATACATTAGTAACTCTTTTGAAATTCAAGAACCAGTCATGAGAAAGTTCAAATAATCTAAAATGCCTTTCCCCTATATGCTATTTTTGGAGCCCTGGTGGCATAGTGGTTAAGAGCTCAGGCTTCTAACCAAAAGGTTGGCAGTTCAAATCCACCAGCCACTGCTTTGAAACCCTTTGGGGCAGTTCTACTGTGTCCTGTAGGGTCTCTATGAGTTGGAATCAACTTGACAGTAACAGGTTATATGCTATTTTTAGAAGAAAAAGATAATATGACAAGAAAACCAGGTAATACAGAAGATGGTTTTTTTTTTAGAAAACTGGTTGATCTTTTTATACCCTTTTTTAATGGGGCTACACATCGACTTGACATCACACAACAACATCATACTGGTGTGAAATTCTGTCAGATTTTAAATAATTAAATATCTTTCCTTAAAAAATAGTGCATTAGTATTGATCTTGAAAACTGTGAGTGTTTTGGCAACCCCTTAAACGCTGTGGCCAAGGAGAATGCCTCACTCACCTAACCCTAATCCCAGACCTGGTAAAAACGAAAGAGGGGAGATTGCTCCCTATCAAAGATAACCACTATTAATGTTTGGGGAACAACCTTTCAAACACCTCTCTCAGTCTACATGAATTTTTATTCATACTATCCCAACTCTTGAAATATTTTGTCTTTTACTAAATAAAATGTAGTGGACAAAGGTAAACAAACAGTGACTATAGCATCATTTTAAGGGGCTACGTGGCAATCTGTTATACGGGTATACCACAGTTATTTAACCGACTCCCTATTTAGTACGTAACACTGTAGCAAATGTCACTGTACATACTTTTTTGCCCATTGGTCTGACTATTTTCTTGGGATAAGTTCCTAGAATTGGGGTTGCTTGGTTAAAGAATTGTGTGTACACTGCTTTTAAAACCAGTAAAGACTGTTTGGGAGTCACTGGGAGTTGAATTTAGCACTTTTATATAGTATTTGGAGTCTCTGGGCAACACAAATGGTTTGCATTTGACTACTAGCTGAAAGGTTGGCAGTTCAAACCCACCGAGAGGCACCTCTGAAGAAAGACCTGGCAATCTTCCTCTGAAAGGTCACAGCCATGAACACTCTATGGAGTGGTTCTATTCTGCACACATGGAGTCAGCAACTAACAACAATGACACACAGTGTTTGTGAAATTTTTTTAAATGTGTTTCCTTTTCTTTGGACAGGGCCAGCAGACAAAATGACATCATCAAATTTTATGTCACCATTACTAACTTCTGAAGGTAAGGAACAAATCAATCAATGAGTTCTTGCTTTGTGCCTAGTACTGTTAGGCTCCATAGTGGAGAGTAAGAAAAGGAGAGTGCTACACCATAAGCATAACACACGGTCTCTCTACATAAAGAGTTTACAAACTACCTAGAGTTTACAAAGAGAAGATTCTATTCCACTTTTTAATTCTATTTTTTTTCCCCACAGGACCTTATCATTTTAACATATGATAAAAGTTACTTACTTTATTATGTTTTTTTTTATTGTCTTTTGCCAACTCCTTGACTCAAGTCCACTTCTACCCCAAAATAAAATCTAAAAGAATAGATATCTCTGTTTTGTTCACCAGTGTATCATCAACACCTTAATAGTGCAGATAGTAGAGGCTCAACAAATATTTATTGGGGAAAGGGAGGGAGGGAAGGAGGAAGGGAGGGAGGGAGAGAGGGAGGGACAGGAGGATTACCAAAAAAAACAAACCCAGTGCCGTCAAGTCGATTCTGATGAATAGACTGGCAGCAAAAAGCAAGGTGAGAAGGAAGTGAGATTTTGTGAATGTGGTAGATGGAGTAATGCATCCACCAAAGATGTGTACATTCTAATTCCTTGGAACCTGTGAATATGTTACTTACCTAACCTGGCAAAGAAGGTTTTGCAGATGTGCTTAATTTAAGGATCTCAAGATGGGGAGATTATCCTGGAATATCTGGATAGTCCCAATCTAATCAAAAGGGTTGTAGTAAGGGGGAAGCAAGGAGGTGATGAGGATGGTAGCAGAGGTTGGAGTGATGTGCTTTGAAGATGGAGGAAGGGGCCAAGAGCCCAGGAATGCAGGCAGCCTCTAGAAGCTGGAAAAAGCAAGGAAATGGAATCTCTTCTAGAGCCTCTAAAAGGAATACAATCCTGCTGACATCTTGATTTTAGCCTTCTGAGATTCAGCATTTACTGATGAAGATCAAAGACTACAGCATTCAGTATGGATTACACCTCAACATAAAGAAAACAAAAATCCTCACAACTGGATCAATAAGGTACATCATGATAGATGGAGAAAAGATTGAAGTTGTCAAAGATTTCATTTTACTTGGATCCACTATCAACAGCCATGGAAGCAGCAGTCAGGAAATCAAACAACGCATTGTATTGGACAAGTCTGCTGCAAAAGACCTCTTCAAAGTGTTAAGAAGCAAAGATGGCATGTTGAGGACTAAGGTGCACCTGATCCAAGGCATGGTATTTTCAATTGCCTCATATGCATGCGAAGGCTGAACAATGAATAAGCAAAACCAAAGAAGAATTGATACCTTTGAATTGTGGTGTTGCTAAAGAATGTTGAATATACCACGGACTTCCAGAAGAACAAACAAATCTGTCTTGGAAGAAGTACAGCTGGAATGCTGCTTAGAAGCAAGGATGGCAAGACTTCGTCCCACATACTTTGGACATGTTATCAGGAGGGATCAGTCCCTGGAGAAGGACATCATGCTTGATAAAGTAGAAACCTGTTGCCCTTGAGTCAATTCTGACTCATAGTGACCCTAAAGGACAGAGTAGAACTGCCCTATGGGGTTTCTAAGGAGCACCTGGTGGACTCAAACTGCCGACCTTTTGGTTAGCAGCGTAGGTCTTAACAACTATGCCACCACAGTTTCTGGTAAAGTAGAGGGTCATAGAAAAAGCGGAAGACCCTCAACAAGTTGGACTGAGACAGTGGCTGCAAAGATAGGCTCAGGCATAGCAAGGATTGTGAGGATGGCACAGGACCAGGTAATTCTCATTCTGTTGTACATAGAGTTGCTAAGAGTTGGAACCGACTTGACAGCATCTAACAACAAGACCCATATCAGACTTCTGCCCCTCAGAACTATAAGACAATAAATTTATTAAGTTACTAAGTTTGTGGTAGTTTGTTACAACAATAGGAAACTAATACATTGAGGAAGAAGCAGTGGAGAGAAAGGTTCACCTAAGGTGATTAATTATCAAAGAAGGGATTTGCAAGGCAGTTTAGAAAAGAGTAATAAGTAGTATAGAAAGAGGGGGAGTTCTGAGTAGCCAGGGTTCAGCTGATAGAATTTGATTTGTAGAACTAAGAAGACCCCATATTGCAAAATTGCAGTGCTGGAGAGAGGCTGCGCTAGTTGCAGGATGAGCTGGCCGAATGAGACCCTTTGGTAACACAGGAGGCTTTGACTAATGGTGGAGTCTAGTGAGCTTTTGGGGATGTGGGTTGGAAAAAAGGGCTTGCTAGTGGCTAGCGCTTGTAGTGAGTTTATAATTCAGGAAGCTTGGTGTTCATGAGTTTAACTTTTACTGTTTCTCTGTAACTGAAATAAACGTGACTTTGAAGCCCCTAAATCTGTCTGTTGTTGTTGTTAGATGCTGTTCAGTTGGTTCTGACTCATAGCTACCCTATGCGCCACAGAACGAAACACTGCTCAGTCCTTGGCCATGCTCATAATCATTGTTATGCTTGAGCCCATTGTTGCAGCCACTGTGTCAATTTATCTCGTTGAGGGTCTTCCTCTTTTCTGCTGACCCTGTACTTTACAGAGCATGATGTCCTTCTCCAGGGACTGGTTCCTCCTGACGACATGTCCAAAGTATGTAAGATGCAGTCTTGCCATCCTTGCTTCTAAGAAGCATTCTGGTGGTACTTCTTCCAAGACAGATTTGTTTGTTCTTCTGGCAGTCCATGGTATATTCAATATTCTTCTCTAACACCATAATTCAAAGGTGTCAATTCTTCTTCAGTCTTCCTTATTCATTGTCCAGCCTTGAATAGGTATGGTGAAAGGATACAACCCTGATGCACACCTTTCCTGACTTTAAACCGCGGAGTATCCCCTTGTTCTGTCCAAACAGTTGTCTCTTGATCTATGTACAGGTTCCTTGTGAGCACAATTAAGTGTTCTGGAATTCCCATTCTTCCCAATGTTATCCATAATTTGTTATGATCCACACAGTCGAATGCCTTTGCATAGTCAATAAAACACAGGTAAACATCCTTCTGGTATTCTCTGCCTTCAGCCAGGATCCATCTCACATCAGCAGTGATATCCCTGGTTCTACATCCTCTCCTGAATCCTGCCTAAATTTCTGGCAGCTCCCTTTTGATACACTCCTGCATCCATTTTTGAATGATCTTCAGCAAAATTTTGCTTACATGTGATATTAATGATATTGTTCAAAATTTCCTCATTCAGTTGGATCACCTTTCTTGGGAACAGGTATAAATATGGATCTCTTCCAGTTGGTTGGCCAGGTAGCCGTCTTCCAAATTTCTTGGCATAGACGAGTGAGCACCTCCAGTGCTGCATCTGTTTGTTGAAACATCTCAATTGATATTCCATCATTTCCTGGAGCTTGTTTTTCGCCAACGCCTTCAGTGCAGCTTGGACTTCTTCCACCAGTACCATCACTTCCTGATTATATGCTACCTCTTGGAATGGTTGAACATGGACCAATTCTTTTGGTGTAGTGACTCTGTGTATTCCTTCCATCTTCTTTTGATGATTCCTGTGTCGTTTAATATTTTCCCCGTAGAATCCATCACTATTGGCTTGAATTTTGTCTTCAGTTCTTTTAGCTTGAGAAATGCTGAGCGTGTTCTTCCCTTTTGGTTTTCTGTCTCCAGCTCTTTGCACATGTCATTATAATACTTTACTTTGTCTTACTGAGCTGCCTTTTGAACTCTTCAGTTGTTTTACTTCATCATTCCTTCCTTTTGCTTTAGCTGCTTGATGTTCAAGAGCAAGTTTCAGAATCTATTCTGACATTCATTTTGGTCTTTTCTTTCTTTCTTGTTTTTTAATGACCTCTTGCTTTCTTCATGTATGATGTCCTTTATGTCATTCCACAACTTGTCTGGTCTTCGGTCATTAGTGTTCAATGCATCAAATCTATTCTTGAGATGGTCTGTAAATTCAGGTGAGATATACTCAAGGTTGTAATTTGGCTGTCATGGACTTGTTCTAATTTTCTTCAGTTTCAACTTGAACTTGCATGTGAGCAATTGATGGTCTGTTTCACAGTCTGTCAGTTTGTCATACCGTGGGTGCTTTTGTGTTGCTGTGATGCTGGAAGCTATGCCACTGGTATTCAGATACCAGCAGGGTCACCCATGGAGGACAGGTTTCAGCTGAGCTTCCAGACTAAGACAGACTAGGAAGAAGGACCTGGCAGTCTACTTCTGAAAAGAGTTAGCCAGTAAAAACCTTATGAAAAGCAGCAGAATGTTGTCTGATATAGTGCCGGAAGATGAGCTCCCCAGGTTGGAAGGCGCTCAAAAGATGACTGGGGAAGAGCTACCTCCTCAAAGTAAAGTCAACCTTATTGACATGGATGGAGCCCAGCTTTTGGGACCTTCATTTGCTAATGTGGCACGACTCAAAATGGGAACAGCTCCAAACATCCATTAATAATCAGAACCTGGAATGTACAAAGTAGGAATCTAGGAAAATTGGAAATCATAAAAAATGAAATGGAACACATAAACATCAATATCCTAGGCATTCATGAGCTGAAATGGACTGGTATTGGTCATTTTCAATCAGACAACCATATGGTCTACTATGCCAGGAATAACAACTTGAAGAGGAATGGCATTGCATTCATTGTCAAAAAGAACATTTCAAGGTCTATCCTGAAGTACAATGCTGTCCGTGATAGGATAATATCCATATGCCTACAAGGAAGATTCAAATTTATGCACTAACCACTGAGACCAAAGGTGAAAGAGTTGAAGATTTTTACCAACTTTTGCAGCCTGAAATTGGTCGAACATACAATTAGGATGCATTGATAATTACTGGTGATTGGAATGTGCAACTTGGAAACAAAGAAGTAGTATCAGTAGTTGGAAAATATGGCCTTGGTGACAGAAACAGTGCTGGAGATCGCGTGATAGAATTTTGCAAGACCAAAGACTTCTTCATTGCAAATACCTTTTCTCACCAACATAAATGGCAACTATACACATGGACCTAGCCAGATGGAATACATAGGAATCAAATCGACTACATCTGTGGAAAAGCTTGATATCATCAGTCAGAACAAGGCCAGGGGCCAGCTGTGGAACAGACCATCAATTGCTCATATGCAAGTTCAAGTTGAAACTGAAGAAATCTGCTTGGATGGAGAAAAATATCAGCTTGTCAGTTCCAGACTACTTATGATTTTAACTTGGTCAGTTGGGGACCTAAACCCAGGCATTCAAAATGTTAAGCCACATCGGGTGAAAAAGGGCCTAAGTTTGTAGGAGTTTTTGGAGGGGCAGAAATGTTGGTTGGGGAGAGATGTCCAGTCTACCAGAGGATGTAGGGGCCCCACCCTGGGATGCTGGGATCCTGCCTGGTCTGGGATGGGGGATGTGAAGTAGCAAGCCCAAGCAGTCTCTTGTGTCGACTGTCCCAGCCTGCTGGGGATGCTTCTCCACACTCCTGCTGTCCCCAGGTCCAGCCCCCTGGACCTGCAGGGCAGTGATGGGTATCTTTGTAGTGGTAGCAAGAAGCAGCATCTTAATATTTCAAAGTGTGATCCCACTGTTCTGTCAAAATCCTCCTTTTTTACTTATCAAGCAAATATCGACTCATCCACCATTAAGCACTAAGTGCTGTGCTGGGGGCCGTAGGGAACAGAGGAACAGAGGAGCTGTGGGATCCAGGCCCTGCATGTCTGCCTCCAGCTGAGGGAAGGAGGGAAGGAGGGAGGAGAGGGCACGAGGCTGCCGGCCTCCTCCCTTCTCAGAGGCCCGCTCTCCGCCTTACTCGACATAGCTGATGGAACCTCTCTGACCTGTTCAGCACAAGAGGGACAACAAAAGTTTTGCTTTTTTTTTTTTTTAAATCAGAAAAATTGAAAGATGACTCCATCAAAAAGGACAAGCCGTACAAGATCTTTTTCAAAGATCTCTTTCTTTTCAAAGAAAATGAGATGGAAGCGAAGAAAAAGGTAAGGTTTTATTAAAATTACTATTCTAATTAATTAGAATCATAATCTGTACTTCGCTGTTGGGAACTTCACTGGGTTCGAAACATGGAGTCAGACATGGGTGTGTGTGGTGGGTGCCTCACACTGTGCTGGGGAGGCTGTTAACACACCGCAGAACAGCAGCCAGCACACGTGGTAGAGACTGAAGAGATCGCCGCCTAGTGGGCGAAGACAGACATGCCATCAAAATCTGGTCTGACTTGTAGGATATTCCCTATTTTTCAAATTCCCACAATTCCAAAATTGGAATCCAGCTTCCATCGATGGGCTGTCATACTTAATTGGCAGTACATACAACAGTTGTGCATCTTACAATAAATGGCATCTTAATTTGATACATTACAGTCATAGAGGTGTGCAAAAGAAATACAGAGAAAGGAATGCTCATCTTTGTTGGTGAGAAGAGAGTGGTGGTGGTAGTGTGTGTGTGTGTGTGTTTGTGTGTGTGTGTAAAAAGACTTCACCAAGAAGATAACAGGACCTGGATCTTCAAGAAAAAGTCACATTATGATGAGCGAAATAAATCAGTCACAAAAGGTCAAATATTGTATATTCTGACTCATATGAAATGTCTGGAACAGGCAAATGTATAGAGACCAAAGTTTATCAGTGGTCACCAGGAGCAGGAAAGAGGGGGAAAGGGGGAATCATTGCTTAGGGGACACTAAGCTTCTTTCAAGAGTAATGGAAAAATTTGGAAGTGGATAGTGGTGATGATTCACAACATTATAAACATAAGGTCACTGAATTGTCTATGTAAAACATGTTGAAGTGGCAAATGTTTTGTTATATAATCCACCGGGCGCTCCTTGGGAACTCTGTGGGGCAGTTCTACTCTGTCTTGCAGGGTCACTATGAGTCGGAACCGACTCGATGGCACTGGGTTTTTTTTGTTTGTTTGTTTACTGCAATAAAAATTTAGAAAAAAAATTTTTTAAAGAATAAGTCAAAATTTGCCAGGCAGATATGGAGAAGAGAATGTGTATGTGTGTACTGAGGACAGGGGCAAGGGAAGGAAGCTGAATGGCCATTTTAGAATTATTCGGTTTGAGGCTAAATTATCAATGAAGCTAATTACCCGCCCTGCACCTTGCAGAACTAATCGCGATCACTCCTGGTTTGGTCAGACCGCATACAGCCTGGTGGTTCACATTTCATGAGATTTGCTTTCTTTACTTCCAGAGGTAAAGGTTGACTAGAGGTCTTTCTTTGTCCTAATGAGAATGAGGAAAATATTTAGAAATGCTGAACAATTGGATCCATCTGCAAGGTGATAGCTTTCTGTGTGTGTTGTAGAGTTTTGCTGAACTTAACCAAAATTAAATTTTAGATTGAAAGCCTAATTTTTTATGTCTACTTTGAAGACCTGTTTCTTTTTAAGGTGTCAATTCCACAGAATCAACTCTTTTAAATCAGTGGACTTTTCCAAGTATGTATCTGCATTTTGGGCATGACAAGATTGTGAAAATAAAACCAGAACATTTTATATATAGGCTCATATATGGAACAAAAACCCATGGAATATACTTGGTTAATAAAAGTTAATTATTTAAAAATGTTTTTGTTCAGCTTTATACAGGAAGGGAATAAAAACTATACACATTCCTTCAAAGATAAGAAGTTGGGATTGTTTAATGTATTAGTAACGATATGAAAAAGAAGAAAAAAACTGATTGCAAATTACATTTTTATATGTAATCACTATTTTAAGACATTATTTTGGTATATTAGAAAGTTTTTTGAACTTTCCACTTGGGCAGGAGAAATTTATGAGCCGCAGCATGAAAGTACACCAAAAGTCTACTTTTTCATCCCGAATGAAGAGCCGGTCACACCTGGGCCAATTAGCTTTTTACTCTGATGCAGCTGGTGGCTCACCTGAAAACTTTGGGCTAGATCCCACTCTTATTCTCAGATTAACAGAAGGTAAGTCTCATGTACGGATTGTTTATGAACACTGTTTTGAATATCTTGTGCTAATATCAGGTTTGGGAAGTATGCGACTCACAGTAGGGTGGAGAGGTCTTTGCAAATAGGTTTGAGGATCGAGAGAGAATCTATTTTAAATAAGGAAGCATACTTTTCCAAGAAATAGACTGTTACTCATTTTCATGGCTCTTAGGGAGAAAGGCACTGCCAAAATGATATGGTATTAGAGTTAGCAAAGATGAATAGAATATAAAGGTAATGGGTCTGCCCATTCATACTCAGTTCCAGATGTATAAATCTAGCAATTTCATTGCCCAAGCCATAGAATTCATATATCCAGAATCAGGAAGCTAACAGAATTAAGAATCAGTCAAACTTAGAAAAGTCCATAAGTTTGCCTGTGGTTGCAAAAATACAACCTGGTTTTAATGACCTTTAGAGCCTCATGTACTTTGGACATGTTATCAGGAGGAATCAGTCTCTGGAGAAGCACATCATGCTTGGTAAAACAGAGCGTCAGTGAAAAAAAGGAAGACCATCAACGAGATGGATTGACACAGTGGCTGCAAGAGTGGGCTTAAACATAGCAATGATCATGAGGATGGCACAGGACCCTGCAGTGTTTCATTCTGTTGTACACAGGATCACTATGAGTCAGAACCGACTCGACAGCACCTAACAGAGACAACGTGTTAAAATGCTACGAGGGGATATTTGTTGCTCTATGAAAAAGGGCAAACTGGGAATCAAAATGTCATTGGTGTTTCCTACCTAGAGATCAGGAAGTACCTGGAAGTGAGATAGAAAGTGGTTTGACTCTAATGAGGTTAAAATGATTTATGTTAGGATAATAAAATCAAAACTCTTCCCCCAAAATGAATTTTACCCAATTTTTTAAATTAAAAAGAAAGAAAAAGAGAAAGGAAGGGAGGAAGAAATATATTGGGTGTAATGAGTTTGCTGTGGCAGCTTAAAAAAACATTTCTCTGGCTCCAAATTCTGAAAAATAATAATAATAATCTTCAGAGAACAAGAAAACCACTTAGGAGAGGACTTTGGATTCAATAACTAATATAACAAAAAGGAAGCCATGTTAACCTATTTAGAAGATCTTGTAATTGCATATTCTATACTACAATTGTATGAGAAGTCAGCAAATGATGGGCCACAAGGTGATACCAGTAACTATACCACACGTTCTGGAGTAACATATCCACTTAGGTTAACTTAAGCCGAAAAAAAAAAAAAAAAAAAAAAGCCACCCCTAAATCTTACGCTGTGGTAAGAAACCATTCCTAAATGTCAGAGACCTACAACACAGGTTTATTTCTTGTTCACTTTCCAACTTTGAAGCCTTTCTCTGAGTCCTTGACTGAAGGAACAGCCCCTGTCTAGGACATTGCTGGAGCTGTGGCGAGAGAAAAGGGAGAACTGTGTGGTTGCTCTTAAAGCGTCTCCTACCTGGAAGAAATCCAGGTTATGTTAACTCTCATTTCATTGGCTAACTCAAGTCAGACATGCCTGAGATCAATGGAGTGGGGAAGCCAATCCTCGCACAGAAAGGCAGCAAATATCTGGAAGTGATAATATAAGCTACTGCCATTAGTATCTTCATTTAACAGATGAGAAAACTGAGGCTTGGAGAGGGTAAATAATTTACTCAAGTTTCCATAGCTAGTTAAGAGATGGAGGCAGGAAATGACCCCAGAAGACTGTGGCCTTCTAGTGCAGCACAAGCTTACTGGTTATTTGGGACATATTATTCCTCTACTTCTGTTTACATTTTTATTAAGGGATTTTACTCTATACCACTTATCATAATTGCTACACCTTATGCCCCCTAATGCAAGGAGCCCTAGGGGTGCAATGGTTAAACGCTGGGCTGCTAACCAAAAGATTAGAAAGACCCTTGGAAAGACCAGTGATGTGCTCCTGTTAAGATTACAGCCTAGAAAACCCTGTGGGACAGTTCTGCTCTGTCATGTTTGACCACTATGAGTTGAAATCTACTCGACAGCACTTAACAACATCAGCATGTCTCCTAGTGCAATATGAACTCATTGGTTATTTGGAAAATATCTTTTTATTTCTATTTCTGTTTATATTTTTAGTAAGGACTTTGTTCTATACCACATCGCATTGGTTTTCATGAAAGGATCATTACTGAGATGCAGCATGTGTGTAATTTTCCAGTATAAAGAAACCTTGAAATGAAACTTTTGGTATTTACTGTTGTGAGGTGGTAGAACTGGTCATCATTTTTTCCTTTCTTATTAATAAAATTTGGTTTGTGGGCCCCAAAAAGACTTTGACTAAGAACTTCAGTTTCATGTCTAGATTAGCCAAACATTACAATTTAAAACATTTCAGACTTTTTTGTGTACCACAGGCTTTGGAGTCATACAGACCAGAGTGTTATCCTTTTTCTGTCACTTGTTAGCTGTGTGATCTTGGACAAGCGTCTTGACATCTCTGAGCTTTAGGACTTCATATACTGAACAAAAAAACAGAGATAGTAAAATATACCTTATCCGAGTTGTTCAGATTAAATGAAATGATATACTTAAAGTGTCTGATAAAGTTCCTGGAATATGATGGACACAAAATAGGTGGTGGTTACTGTTATTAAATTAGTTTTTGAGTGGTTAGGGAAAAAATTGATTTGAAGGTATATATATATATTTTTTTAAAGTCCAGATATAGACTATTATAATAATGAAATACTATTTACTATTAAAATACTATTTACAAAAATACTATTGTAATTACTTAGCTTTTATTTCATACAATGCCTTTGAAGGATAATGAAATAAACCTAAGTCTGTTTCTATTTTCTTTAAAGGTGCAGACACAAAAAAGACTGTCCAAGAATTTATTAATGATCAGAGAGACAGGTTTCTGCTAGAGGTAGTAAATATAATTTTCTTTCCCCCATTAGTCAAATGGAAGACTTCTTGAGCAGCATTGCCAGATGTTTACTTTGACAGCATGTCATTTTTCCATTGCGTGCCCGGATCTATCGGCAGAATGGATTGGTTCATTCAGGTGTTTGTTCATTCGTTCAACAAATATTTATTGAATATATTGAGTGCTTACTATGTATCAAGCTGTGAACAAAACAAAGTCCCTGACATCAGAGAGCTCGCATTCTAGAATTCCAGATAGAATTCCAGATTTCCTGTAACATAATCAGAAAATTATTCTAAAGTAGTGGCTCTCAAACTGTACCTTCCTTCAGAATCAGCTGGAGGGCTTGTTAAAAAAGAGATTGCTGGGCCCCACCTCAGAGTTCCTGATTCAGCAGGGCTGTGGTGGGACTTGAAAACTGGCATTTCTAACAAGTTCCCAAGTGATGCTGATACTGCTGCTATGGGGAACCCACTCTAAGAACCACTGCTTAAAAGGTAGCTGGTCCCATTATCTTCCTTTTTCTCAGTTCTCTCACCCATGACCAGGATAGTACCTGAGAAGCCCAGTTTAATCCAGATTCTCCTGGACCTTTGGTTGAATATGGTCGCATCCTGGGCAGAGAAACTGAGCATGTCTTTCCAAACCCTGAAAGAACTCCAAAACCCTTCCAGCTTCCCCTATACCCACAAACACCAGAAAGGAGCACCAGGTCCTTTTCATTAATACTGGAAATTCTACTAAAGACAGTACTTTCTCTTAGTGCCACCCAGTGATCATACAAATAGCCCATGCCCTTTCCCACTCTCCTGGATGACTGTGCCATACCTTTTTCTCTCTCCTCAGGCCTCCCACGTCTCCTCTCCCATTTTCATTTTCAGTTCCTGACCTGGCTTCCTATGTCACTGAGAAAATAGAAGCAGTCAAAAGAAAATGTTCCAAAACTCCCCCAAAACATCTCCCCACCTGCCTGCATCTGTGCCCGTATACATTTCTCCTCAGGTGTGTCCCTTCTAAGGACAATGCCCCAACTTGTGCATAACACCCCATCCCCTCTTGCCTATAGAAAGACAGTGATCCTGGCAGTTTTAAGAATGGGAAACAGACTTCTGTTTTCAGTCAAGGTTGAGTTTACTCTTCAGCCTTAAACAGCTGGAAAGCCAGACAAAATACATAAAACAATAGTTTTCAGATAATGGATGACAAGCTCAAGATAGTGATCCCTAAGAGAGAGGAAGCAAATGAGGTGAGTCCAATGATTGCCCCCGCTTACTATCTGAAGAGATTTTCCATAATAGAGCGTAAAAGTGTTCCTGAGTAGTGGAGTCAGAATTAGGAGCTTGGAGAGCCTATGTTGGTGGCTAGATGAGGGCAGTGGAGGTTCAGTGGTAGAATTTTGCCTTCCATGTGGGAGATCTGGGTTCAACGCCCAGCCAATGCTCTTCAGGCACAGTTACTACCCGTCTATCGGTAGAGGCTTGCGTGTTGTTATGATGTTGAATAGGTTTCAGTGGGGTTTTGGGTTTCCAGGCTAAGATGGACTGGGAAGAAAGGCCTGGTGGTCTACTTCCAAAAATCAGCCAATGAAAACCCTGTGGATCACAACGGCCTGATCCACAACCCATCATGGGGATGGCACAGGATCGGGCAGCATTTAGTTCCATCGTGCATGCGATTGCCACGAATCAGGGGGGAATTCTACGGCAGCTAACAACAACAGCATAGCACTAGAGTTTACAGGGAAGAGAACCAGAAAGGAGAGATCTGGGAAGAGAGAGAATAGGAGCTCTAGAGATCAGCAGAGGGCCCCCCTCAAGTCCTTCAGCTGAGTACCAATTAGTGAACACATGTGAGGAAACTACCCGAGAGCAGTGAAAGAGCCACCAGAATAGGAGCTCCCTCAGGGCTGGAAAAAATTTTTATTCCTAGTAGTCAGAGTAGAAAATACCACATACACTAGGCATCAAGAAGAGTATTCAGAATGGTATTGCCTCAGTAGTGAAGATAAATTAGTCCTAGACTAAAGTCTGCATTGACCCTACGTAAGCAAACCGTAAAAGGGATAAAACTCTTTCTAAATAACTGTGTCTAAGAACAAAACTCAAAAACATTTAAAAGAATACAAAAAAATCCACTATTCAACAATGTAAAATTCTCAATGACTGAGATCCAAAAAAGGTCACCACCCATGCAGAAAAGATGTTACAACCCATAAAAAAAAAAAAAAAAAGCTATCAATAGAAACAGAACTAGAAATGACACAGGTGATAGAATTAGGGTACAAGAACACTAAATCAAATATTGTAAATATTCTCTTAAGTCCAAGAAGGTAAGGGAAAGTGTGAGCATGTTGAGGAGAGACATGGAAGATATTTAAGAAGACCTACATTAAATTTCTTGAGATGAAAAATACACCGAATGGTATTGCATCAGATTAGACCCTGCAGAAATAAAAGGTTAGTAAATTTGAAGACATAGCAAGAGAAACTATCCAAAATGAAGTACAGAGAGAAGAAAGACAAAAAAAAAAAAAAACTGAGCTTCATTTTTCAGTTGCTTAGACCAAAAACATTAGTTATCCTTGACTCTTTCCCATAATCCACACCCAAATATGTTTTCAAATATACGTTTTCAAAATATGCCCAGAATCAGACTACTTTTCACAACCTCCACTGCTACCACCGTAGTCCAAGTCAACATTATCTCTTGGTGAATTATTGTTAGAACTTCTAAACACTGATGTCCTGCTTCTACTTTTGCCCCCCTATAGTCGGTCTGTTCTCCACACAGCAGCCTGATCATGTTCCTTTCTGCTCAAGACCTCTAGTCATTTGATCTGGCCACCAGCTCTCTCTCCGATGTCGTTCCCTACCACTCTCCCGTGCTAACTGTGCTCCAGCCACCCTGGCCTCCTTGCTATTCCTAGGAAACACCAATCACACTCTTGTCTCAGGGCCTTTGCACTGGCTATTCCTTCTGTGAGGACGTCTTCCCTCAGATATCCGTATGGTTTGCTCCCTCACTTCCTTCCAGTCTCTGTTCAATTTTCACCATATCAGGGAGGTTTTCTTTGCCTATTCTAGACATAACAGCAACTCCCTACAGTTGCCCAGGGAGCCCTGGTGGCTCCATTGGTTAAGTGTTTGGCTGCTAACCAAAAGGTCGGCAGTTCAAATCCACCAGCTGCTTCTTGGAAACCCTGTGGTACAATTCTACTCTGTACCATAGGGTTGCTCTGAGTCAGAATCAACTCAACGGCAATGAGTTACGCTTTCCCAGAGTCACTGTGTGGTGCAAAGGGTTAATGAACTCAACTACTAACCGAAAGGTTAGAGGTGCAAGTCCACCACGAGGTGCCTAGGAGGAAAGGCCTGAAGATCTATATCCCAAAAATCAGCCACTGAAAACCCAATGGAGCACAGTTCTACTCTGACACACATGGGTTACCATAAGTCAGAATCGATTCCAGTGCAACCCTTGCCTCCGGGTGCTCCCCTTCCCCCCTTCCATGCTTAATTTTTTTCCTGGCACATCTTTATTTGTTGATTTAGCTATCAACTCCCCCCTCTACTAGAATGTATACTCCATGAAGAAGTTTTATCTATTTTGCTCACTGCTTTATTCCCACCACTTTCTTAAAACAGTCCGTGCACATAGTAGGCACTCAATAAATATTTAATGAATAAAGTAATGAATGAAATATTTTTGTTATAGGATTTGGGGAATCTAATTATTTGTTGTTATTTCTCAAAATTACCTTATATACATATTTTAAGCTCATTTAAATTATAATGTATGTGGTTTTGTTTATACTTTATTTTAAACACACCACATTAAAAACCCACATGGGCTGTTACGTATTTTATACTAAAAAAAATAGAAGCTAGATGTCAAAGGTGTTCTTGGGGATCTAAACAAGCCTCTCTGAGGCTGCTTAAACACCCATGCCCTTGGGCTGGATCAGAAGAACGCATCTGTGGCATAGCAGAGTTGGAGCCTGCTTTCTTCCGTGGTCCTTCCTATTGGAGAGGAAGTTAGTGGCCTTTATGGCTACAGACAGGCCAGTTTCCCAGTGCTCCGAAAGCACTGGAATGAGACTGTGAGTATTATCAGATGAACCTGCTCTTTGGGAGGATATGAGCTATTTTTTATTTGAGGGGCAGAATCATTTTGGAACAACGGCGAGCCCCTTCATAAAGGTGAGAGAGAGGACTTAGTCTCCTTCTAAGTATCCCCCAAATAAAATTCCTACATGACAGAAAGGCCATAGACTCAAGATTTGGACATACTACTTTTCTAATACAAATGATCACTACCACAGGTTATTTTTCTCTTTTTTGTGAGACTGTTGAAATGTACTAGGAATTTTCTAGAAATGTGGAATAATGTTCTTGATGTCCTCCTGTTTTCAATATTCTTAAGTATACTTTGTCAACCAAAAGAAAAACAATTAAAAAGTTTGAAGACAGCATGGCACTGAAGGAAAGGCAACTCGTAAAAGCAGAAAAAAAGCTCCAAGACGACGCAATGGCTTTCGAAGAGTTCCTTCGGGAAAATGATCAGAAATCTGTAGATGCTCTTAAAATGTTAGTTTCTTCACTCTGGCCGAATCACTTTTATTTTCCCTTTCTTACTTTTTTGTTTCTCTGAACTTAAACAAAACAAAAAGTAACTTATCTCTGTTACTTTTCAGTGCAGCACAAGAAACTATAAACAAACTCCAAACAACAGCAGAGTTAAAGAAAGCAAGTATGGAAATGCAGGCGGTGAAAAGGTGAGGCCCAGGGAAGCTACCTCTTCATTACTAAATTTCCATGCTCAGTAAAACCTATTTGTACCTAGCAACACCTACATAGGAATAATTCTTGTTAGTTGATGATTTCATAAGTATGGTTAAATTTTTAAAACAAGGAACCTATCCAGTACCACCAAGGATCATCCCTAGCTGGGCACCAGGAAAGTTCAGTGACCTCTGGCTGACCATTGGGGCCCATTTTTAATGATTTCTGAAAATTTTCCCTAACTTCTGGATCTAAAAGTAAAGAAATTATTTGAAAAGAAGCAAACTGATGTTGGGGTAAACGATAAATAATGTTACAAGTGCCCCCTTTTTATTCACTCTAAGACCCCTTTTTTCCCCACATTTTAACTGAAATTAGGATTATTTTACAATCAATGAAGACTTACCATTATAATTGGTGGCATTTTTGTATCTATACTTACATTTAGTTGAACCTAGCAATAGTATTAAAAGCCGGGGTTTATAATGACAAAAATTACAGGAGCAAGAGTTGAGACAAAATTATTGTACTACTCTCTTTCCTTTTTTTCAAACCTGGGATGTTTCCTTCTATGGACAAGTGTATCTCACTTCAGCAATTTTACTACCTAAAGAATTTCCATCTGTCATCATCCTTGGACAGTAATGTCATAATCTAGGACACGCTGTAGTCTTGGTATCGGATCACGATAAAACCTTGTTTTTTCTTTTTGAGGACTTGGTGTTTGCCTCTCTTCTAAAATCAAGTCCTTCACGTCTTATGACTACACTTTTTTGGGAGGAAAGCAAAAGCTTGTCTAAAATGCACCAGATGAACTGGATCATTTCTTTGAAACCAACTGTTTCTAACAAAATGTGTACTTCACACACTTTTTGGCTACAGCAGCCCCTTCGATTTTAGGAGCTTAAAGTTGAAAGGGAAACCCTGGTGGTGTAGTGGTTAAGTGCTATGGCTGCTAACCAAAAGGTCTGCAGTTCTCTTCCACCAGGCGCTCCTTAGAAACCCTATGGGGCAGTTCTACTCTGTCCTACAGGGTATCTATGAGTCAGTATTGACTCCAAGGCAGTGGATTTGGTTTCAAAGTTGGAAGTGCTCTAATGTGGACAAGCCACTTTCCTCCCCACCACCTAATGTAATCAGAAGATAATCAAAAGGCTGGCAGTTCGAACTCACCCAGCTTCTACCAGGGAGAAAGACTTGGTGATCTGCTTCTGTAACGATTGCAGCCAAGAAACCCTATGGGGCAGTTCTACTTTGTTACATGGGGTCATTATGTTGGAATCCACTCAACAGCGTCAAACAACAACAACATCCATTTACTTCTCAAAATGAGAAGTAATAGCAGCAAATATCCATTAGCAATTTCAATGTGGAATGTATACAATATAAATCAAAGGAACTAGGAAGCCCTCAAAAATAAAATGGAACAATTGAAAATCAATATCCTAGGTGTTAGTGAACTGAAACAAACTGGTATTGGCCATTTTGAATTGGATTTTTTTTATGGTCTACTATGCCATGAATGACAAATTGAAGAGGAATGGCATTGTGTTCATCATCAAAAAGAACATTTCAAGATCTATCCTGACGTACAGTGCTGTCAGTGATAGGATAATATCCATACGCCTACAAGGACGACCAGTTAATACGACTATTATTCAAATGTACTTACCAACAACTAAGGCCAAAGATGAAGAAATGGGAGATTTTTACCAAGTTTTGCAGTCTGAAATTGATCAAACATGCAATCAAGGTGCATTGATAATTACTGGAGATTGGAATACAAAAGTTGGAAATAAAGAAGAAGGAATGGTAGTTGGAAAATATGGCCTTGGTGACAGAAATGACGTCGGAGATCACATGATAAAATTTTGCAAGACCAGTGACTTCTTCATTGCAAATACCTTTTTTCAACAACATGAACAGTGACTATACACGTGAACCTTGCTGGATGGATTACACAAGAATCAAATACACTGCGTTTGTGGAAAGAGACGATGGAAAAGCTCAATATCATCCGTCAGTCATGACAAAGCCAGGGCCTGACTGCAGAGCATGTGCAAGTTGAAGCTGAGGAATATCAAAGTAAGGCCCAAGGGCCAAAATACAACCTTGAATACATTCTGCCTTAATTTAGAGACCATCTCAAGAATAGACTTAACACACTGAACACTAATGACCGAAAATCAAAAGAATTGTGAGAAGACATAGAGGGCGTCATACATGAAAAAAGTGAAAGATCATTGAAAAGACAGGAAAGGAAAAGACCAAAATGGATGTCAGAAGAGGCTCCAAATTTGCTCTGAAGGTAAAGTAGCTAAAGAAAATGGAAGAAATGATGAAGTAAAAGAGCTGAGCAGAAGATTTCAAAGGGCAGCTTGAGAAGACAAGGTAAAGTATTACGATGAAATGGGCAAAGGCCTGGAGTTAGTCTAGAACTTAATCTAATATTTCTCCAGAAATAAACAAGTAAAGTAAATCTATTACCAGTCTATTATATGTGCATATACCCTTGGACATGTCTTATTCAAACAGCATTACTTCATCCCACATCTTAATGAAGTCCATATTTTTATGGTCGTATTTGCAAATTTTGATAAGTAAATTATTATGCAAATAAATAATCACAAGAATGAATTTCATGAAGTCGTTTTTTAATGACCACACTTTCACACGGACACTGTATCTAATCACACCTGTATTTCTTTTGAGTAGTGAAATAGCAAAAACAGAATTCCTCCTTAAGGAGTATATGAAATATGGACTTTTTCTGCTGAAATTGTCTCCGAAACACTGGCAAGTCCAGCAAGCGCTAAAAAGGGTGAATGTATCAAAAAGTAAAGACAGTATGAATACCATCATTCCAAAATTAACAAGTAAGTCACATTTTTAATTTCAATTAAGTTAGTATTTCTAATTCTAAAATATTCTTCCTCAACGTTCGTTGGTTGTTTATTTAAGGCATCAGAATTTTCATTTTAAGCAAAACCAGAGCAAGGATTCCCACATCTCTTCTATTACCTGCCATTAATTAGAAACTTAGTCTAATTCCAGACACAAAGCAATAAAATAATACATAAAAAGAAAAAAATAATTCATTATTTGCAGATAATGTGATAGCGTACCTAGAATCCTCTTTAAAAAAAAAAAAAAAAGCCTGAAAAACTATTTGATTTTACTAAACGGTTCTATAAACAGACACAGAATCAATTATACTTTATTGACCAATTGGAAAACATTATACAAAGACATTCAACCCAAGAGAGCATCAATAACCTTAATATGTGTGAGTTGAAGATTTGATAAATAAATATTCCATTTTTTTAGATAGGAAAATTGGTATTGTAAAGCTGCCAGTTCTTCTGAAATTAATGTATATGTTTCATGGAATTATAATAAAGATGTTACCAAAAATTTGTCAGGGAGTGGGTTATTGGGGAGGAGAGGGCGTTATACAATGATTCTGAGGTTCAACTAGAAAGATAAACAAATACTTTTGATAAAAGAGGGTAATGGAGGGTTACTAATGCTTTAAAATATATTATCACAAAGTCTCAGTAATTAAAACAGTATGGCACTGGCATTAGGGAAGTCAGCTCAATCAATCAGGTTTTTTTAATTTAATAAGTGGTAAAAATGGAACCACAAATCAATGGGGAAAGACTTCCACTTCCAGCAACGTGGGCCAGACTTACTACCGTGCCTGGAAAAGTCGAAAAACTGGATAAATGTAGGAATCAATGGTCAGACACTGGACATCAGTCCATGAAGGATAGTGATCCCTGAGAGAGGAGAAGTAAATGAGGCAAGTCCTACATTGCTCTAGCCTGGAGAGAGTTTGCAGGATGCAGCACAGGGAGGGGGAATCCAAAAGATCCCAGTGGCTCCCTGAGTTGGAATGACAGAGACAGGAGCCCAGGGAGGCCAATGCTGTTAGAGTTCTTATAGTGGAGTACCGGAGGGGAGAGTGCAGCACAGAGTTCTGGAGAGCTTCAGTCTTCAGCTAAGAGCTGATCCAAACATACTTCAGGCTAGGAGTATTTACACCACAGAAATTGGTAAACTCTACAAATCAGGGAGCATTTTTTTACCAGAGATTGGTTGTTGAACATTTCCCAGCATACCACTGATGGTTGCATTGCTCAGTTCTCATGTGTCTCCATGTGCTGAGTGTGATTAAATTAGATAATGTTTGTAAAATATTGAGCACAGAGACGACACTTTGTTAGAGCTCAATAAATGGTGGTTAACAAAAAACAAACACATGGAAAGGAAAACTGAGAAGTATTTGCATTTAATAACTTATGATTCAGTCCTCTGGCTGTACAAACAGTTAAGGACTCAAAAGGTTAGTGGTTCATGTCTACTCAGAGGTGCCTTACAGCAGGCCTAGCACTCTGCTTCCAAAAGGTCGCAGCCTTGAAAACCCAACAGAGCAGTCCTACTCTGCATGAGTTAGAATTAACTCTTCTGCAACCATAAACAACAACAACAACAGTGTTATGGATTGAATTGTGTCCCCCCAAAATGTGTGTCAACTTGGATAGGCTATGATTCCCAGTTTTGTGTGATTACCACCATTTTGTCACCTGATTTGATTTTCCTATGTGTTGTAAATCCTATCTCTATGATGTTAATGAGGTGGTACTAGCAGCAGTTATGTTAATGAGGCAGAACTCAATCTACAAGATTAGGTTGGGTTTTAGTCAATCTCTGTTGAGATATAAAAAAGAGAAGCAAGCAGCAAGACACGGGGACCTCATACCACCAAGGCAGTGCTGGGAACAGAGGACGTCCTTTGGACCCAGGGTTCCTGAGTGGAGAAACTCCTAGACCAAGGGAAGATTGATGACAAGGACCTTCCCCTGGAGCTGAAACCCTGAATTTGGAGTTCTAGCCTACTAGACTGTGCGAATAAATTTCTCTTTGTTAAATCCATCCACTTGTGGTATTTCTATTATAGCAGCACTACATAACTAAGACAAACGGAATTGTCACTTGAATAGAGGATACTCAGAAACCAATACACTTCTCATTCCTGAGGAATGAATAGCTAACAAATGGGTTCTATGGGTTATGAAGACTGAGATTGGAAATGGGGATTTCTTAGTGCCAACAGGTCAGTCCTCACCTACTCTGGCAACTCCAGAACCCAGCCCCTTCCATCTGCATAATATATTTGCTGGTTATAGTGTCTCCATCTTATATTTCTGTCCCTGAAAGTTTTCACAGTTTTGTCTTCTACCTGAGACAAATCTCTCATTCTCAGAATTGTTTTACTTTCTCTCTCTCTCTCTCTCCTCTTTATGTTCCATGTCTAGAATCAATAGTAAGTGGAAAGAGAAAAGACGACAGCTTTGAGGGTTCCAGAAGGACGTCATTTTCAGAAGACTCTTCTCTGGGGAAAGGTGTCCAAGGTAAAACAGGAGATTTGGAACTTCATTCACAAAAGTAAAACCAGAGAAGTTGCCCATCTCAAAGTGGAGGTAGAAGGTCCACAAGCCTACCTACAAAATACAGAGCAGTGTCTACAGCACCCTTAATCCTGGGTGATGAGAATTCCAACTCGGAGAGGTGAACGAGTGGACAGAGCGGAGAAGTCAGGGGAAGAGGACCAGCCAGGAGTCATCCCCTGTAGCTGACACACTCTCTGAGACCCTTCCTTGCTGGGCCTTCTCATTCCCCAGGCTCAGCCCTGAATTCTGATACTGACAGACCCATTCCCAGGGCCTAGCAAACCAGGTCAGTTACTACCAGGAGACTGCCATTGGCCAGTGATTCAGGGAAGTTACTGTCATAAAAACCGAGATAGCTCTAACATACCCACAGTCAGCTCTGAGAACTCCTTCGATATCACTACCATTTTTAGGTGAAACTACCTTCTCCCTCCATCCTCTATCATAATTATTTAAGATATATTACTTTGTGTGTTATAGGATCTGGGCAGAGGGTGGGGGAAGGGGACAGAGGGAGTGGGTGGTGATGACATTGTTCTCATCTCTGAGATCTTAACAATACTTTTAGCAGTATGTGTTCAGATACCAACTTAAAAGCTAAGGTAGTAAGTTATGATGGTGGTGGTATCCATCTGGTTCTTCATCCATTTGTTTCCTTCCTTCATTTACCATATATTTATTGGAGGCATACAATATGTCAGGCACCCTTTCAAGACCCCGAGTACACAAAGATGAATAGACCTGTACCCCACAACTACACAATACAGTGGGGTGTGTGATATAGTAGTGATACATAGTGAGGGTTCTGAGGGCAAAAACCAAAAAGATGATCTATGCCTGAGGCAGTTAGAAGAGTCTTTAAAGACAAGGTAACATTTCAGCTAGATTTTGAAGTATGTGTAGGAGTTTGCCGTGTGGAAGATGGGGAGAGTAAAGCCCACTGTGTCTTCAAGACAGTACAGTGTGAAAAATAGTTGGGAATCATGAAGGCACTGGCATGAGAGAACAGGGTGCTCTGGAGCAGGGACAGCCCTTGAGAGTTGTCCCAAAGTGAGTTAAGCAAGTCTTCAGTCCCTGACTGTGTACTGCCCTTGGGAGGAGGTGCCCAGTGAGAGTCACAGCTGAGAGCCATCTGCAACTGATATGCCCTATGGGCTGTCTGGGGGTCAGTGGATGAAGGGACCAGAGACAAATTTTCCCACTTCTCAGTTTCAGACCAGGATCTGGCCCAGACCTTGACTAAAGTGTAGGGGTGATTGGGGGGGGAACAAGCACCCAGGTGACTTTTGTGTGGCAATGGTAAGCCTCCCCACAAGAGGTCATGACTGAAGTGCCCATTTTTATTTTTACCCTTGATTTAAAAAAAAAAATCGTGATTAAAAATATCTATGATTAGGTAAAAATAGAACCATGACATATCTCACAATTTATCTCCCTGATTTGTGACCTTTTGATAGTTGTATTATATTTCTGACAATACCCCCAGCCTCAAACAGTGTGCCTTTGCTTTAGACTTATGCCTGGAGCCAAATATCAGTAGAAAAAAAGAGCTCCATTTTCTATATGATTATCATTCTAATAATAATAATTTTTAAAAAGTAGTGAGCATACCCATGCAGAAAAATGAATATCATACACCAGGTGACAAGGACTCATTTTTAATGATATGCTATTTCTTTTCGCCACCACCATCACCAACGATGTGGACTTCACCGGGACATTTTGAACAGGAAAGCAACACAAGAAAACCAATCTCACACCGGAAAAAGGGAAATCATCCTCAGCAAAGTACAGTACATGCTTGATTACCTCTCTTGGACACTGTGAATGACTTTTAGCAAATATCTATCTTAGCCTTTCTTCAAACATTGTTGCTGTTAGGTGCTGCTGAGTCATCTCTAACTCATGGTGACCTCAGGCATAATAGAACAAAATGTTACTATTTTCATGCTCATTGGTATGTTCGAGTCCACCCTTGCAGCTGTTGTGTCAATCCATCTTACTAGGGGTTCCCCTTTTTTTTCTTGACCCTCTACTTTACCAAACATGATGTCCTTTTCTAGTGATTGGTCTTTCTTGATAATGTGTCCAAAATAAGCAAGCTGAAGTTGCTTCTAAGGAGCATTCTTGTTGTATTACTTCTAAGACTGATTTGCTCCTTGTCCTGGCAGTCCATGGCATAGTCAACATTCTTCACCAACACCACAATTCAAATGCATCAGTTCTTCTTTCTTTTTCATTGTCCAGCTTTCGCATGCATATGAGGCAATTGAAAAACCATAGCTTGGGTCAGGCACACACCTCAGTCATCAAAGTGATGGCTTTGTGTTTTAAACTTAAAAGAAGTCTTTTGCAGCAGATTTGCCCAATGCAATGTCTTGACTGCTGCTAACACGGATATTGATTGTTGACCCAAATAGAATACATATACACTATACTACAAATCCACTCCTCCGTAACATATGCTGGAGGAAGTGGTTGCTGTTTCTGTGTGCTCCTGATTTAACTGAGCTCTCATAGGCCTCCCTGCATTCTTTGATGAGTGCCTGCAACTGCTATTTGCAGAAAATGCCTGTCCACTGCATATATGGACTATATGAAGAAGAACAGGGCATCGGACTGGAGGAAGACTTGTTCACAACCTGCGTTATGCAGATGACACAACCTGGCTTGCTGAAACTGAAGAGGACTTAAACCACTTATTGATAAAGATCAAAGACCACAGCCTTCAGTATGGATTACACCTCAACATAAAGAAAACAAAAATCCTCACAGCTGGACCGAGAAGCAACATCATGATAAATGGAAAAAAGTTTGAAGTTGTCAAGGATTTCATTTTACTTGGATCTACAATCAACACCCACGGAAGCAGCAGTCAAAAAATCAAATGACACATTGCATTTGGCAAATCTGCTGAAAAAACCCGTTACCCATTGCTGTCAAGTCGATTCTGACTCATAGCGACCCTACAGGACAGGGTAGAACTACCCCATAGAGTTTCCAAGGAGCGCCTGTTGGATTCAAACTGCCGACCTTTTCGTTAGCAGCCATAGCACTTAACCACTACACCACCAGGGTTTCCAATCTGCTACAAAAGACCACTTTAAAGTGTTAAAAAGCAAAGATGGCATCTTGAAGACTAAGGTGTGCGTGACCCAAGCAATAGTATTTTCAATCTCCTCATGCATGCGAAAGCTGGACAATGAATAAGAAAACTGAAGAAGAACCAATGCCTTTGAATTATAATGTCGGAGAAGACCCATAGGGGTCTTTATTGCCTCCTTCTCAGAGGTAGATCTCCAGACCTTCATTCCTAGGCTGGAAACTCCACTGAAGCCTATTCAGCATCATAGCAATGGGCAAGCCTCCACTGAGATCATGGCAAAAACTACCTTGCTCTCTCCTTGTTCCCTGCCTCTGTAATATCCCAACAGTTTCCAGTTTGCCTTCTTGAAGGATTTTTCCAGAGCTGCTTTCCAAGCCACGTAATTATTCCTTAAGAAAGTATCTCATTCCCCATCCCCCAATCAACATTTCCTCAGCCTGATTGGAAGATATTTTTTTTAATAAGTAAAATTTGATCTTAAAAAGACAAATACTGTTTCACTAGGGGATATTCAGAAGATGGAGGTGCAAGCTTTGTTTTGAACACTACAAAACATTTTTAGTTTCTCAAGAAGACTGCATTAAAAAGGGACAAAACAGATGTTGTTTTGTTTCTTTTTAAAAAATTACATTACTTTGTAGATACACCTCAAATAATTGATTCCGTATGGTACAGCCTTCCTCGTGGTCTCATCAGTTTGTGTATGTCAGCCTTGTCTGGGACCAAATCTGGTTTTCTTTTGCATTCTCATGGAAACTGTTGATTCCTATTGAGAAGAACTATTTTAGAGTTAGGCTCCAGAGGCAATTTAGAGATTTAAAGGAAATCTGTTGACAAAAAAATGGCTCAGAAATCAGACGTTTTCTTTTTCTTTTCCAGCCACCCTGAAAGTATCAGTTCAGAAGACAGTATGGAATTCCTTTTAGATGATGATATGGACTATGATCTGGTAACCAGCTCATATTTCTTGGTTTAAATATTATGTTTGGTGAAAAGTATAAATGCTCATTTCTTCTTTTGAAATTAGAATTTTCTATTCCAAATAGTCCCCAAAATATCCAAAAGGAAATAACAATTTTGACACTGTTCCCCAATAATATATATAGTTCATTTTTGTCATCAAGCATTTTATGAAAAATAAATGCCTATAAGACATTGTAATTTAGGAGATATATATTATCTACAATATTCTGGTAAAAATACCCATTTCCTCAATGTGTATCATTTTTTCAGGGCTTGAGATATGTTGGATAGTGGAACAGTAGTATAAATCGGCCTTCAACAAAATAGCCCTTTATTGCTGCAAGATTGACTTTGAACCAGCCCCACTCTAGATGCAACCACAGAAACACAAAAGAACAAAAAAGCACTAATAACCACCATCCAATATTATATGGACTTTACCTCAAGTCATTTTTTTTAACTAAATTTCTTTTTTAAAGTTATATATACTTATAATTAAAAAAATCTGGAAAATATATAAAATAATTAAAATGTGTGGGAAGGGAAGAGGGATGACCTTCACTTTAGCCTTTTGTCTTTTCTTCTATTCCTTCTCCTTTGCACTTCGCTACCCACATCTCCCTCATTGTCAGAACGGTGTTCTTTACGCCACTGTATTTTTCCAGATAAGTCACAAGCACATAGGTATCATATTTTCTAGTGAATTATACTCTTCATTGTTGATTGATAGGAACCCGAGATTTATTTCAAAGAGCCAGAAGAGTTGCTTCAAGTTCTCACAGAGCTGGAAGAGCAGAATCTTACTTTGGTACAATATTCCCAAGATGTAGATGAAAATCTTGAAGATGTTAATAAAAGAGAAAAAGTTATACAGGATAAAATGTAAGTGACTGAAAACGAAATATATTCTATGGGGGATTTCTAACCAGACACTGGTTCCAGCTCATTCCCGTGTGGCCCTTCCTCCAGGTCGCTCTGGAATCTCAGCTGGGATATTTATTAGTAATAGTTTACATTGCCAGGTGTAAAAGGTAGAAGTTGTATTTTCTCAGTTTAATTTCCATCCCTATCTTCCTTTCACTTCTCAAAGTATATTCCTAGCTAGCAATAATAAAGTACAGTTTGAAAGATTTATAATTGTCATTTAAAGATTAAAAGAATTGAAATGGTGCCTACTGACTTAATTTTTGTTCAGTGTAGTTTTCACCATGTCACCTGGCTAGCTGTCATTTCCTTAATCGGATTCATGTTTTGGAAGATAATACTGATAAGTGCATTTTCCTTAGCTGTTACCCGAATCAAAATAGTTTTTTTTTGTGATTAAATATTATATAATTTTATAATGTAAATTTCAATCCATCAGGGTAAGAAAGGATTTTTGTCAGGAAAGAGATGCTGGATTTGATGACTCACAGAATTCGTTTCTAGTCTAAAATTTTATGATATTATTATAATTTTGAAAAATAACTTCAAGAGGCAGAGAATAGGTCTTTACATTTACCCATTATAAAAATGTGTAGAATATTTTTCCAAAAGGTTTACCAGGACAGAAGATGGCAATCTTTTTAAACAATAGGTCAAATGACATTGAACTTCAGGACAAATTCATTTGTTCAGAAGGTAAAAGCCTAAAAATCATTATCTCACACCAGCTGTTACCTTCTTCCGGTCCTCATAGCATATGGTGTCCCACCCCTGACAATGTGTTTTGTGGCGGTTGTGAGGGGAGAGGTGAGAGGGTGGGGTTCAGTTAGGCAGGAAGAGGAAATCTGTATCAGAGTATCTAAGGTATCTTTATCAGAATCTCCAGGCAAGGGAGTTAGGAGTCTGCATGTTTTCCCTTAACAAAACCAGTTGCTGACAAGTTGACTCCCAATCATAAGGACCCCATGTATTTCGGAGTAGAATTGTGCACCATAGTTTTCAGTGGTTGATTTTTTGGCACTAGATCCCCAGGCCTTTCTTCCAAAGCACCTCTGGTGGACTCAAACCTCCAAACTTTCAGTTAGCAGCCGAGCACATTGACTGTTCGCACCACCCAGGGACTCCTATTTTTTTTTTCCCCAGATATTCTGATTATCAGGCAGGTTTGATATATTAGATCACATCACAACTTGGGTTCCTAACACCTAAACTCTGCCACTTTCTACTTGGGGGACACAGGGGAATCACAAAAGTAGGTCAGGGGAAGAAAATGCCTCATAATGGAAGCTAAAAGCAGGATCTGTGCATTTATTTATTTATTTATTTTTCATTTTAACTTGAAAAGTTGCAGATGTTTTGGCAATATTTTTAAATATGGAATTATGTGTGGCTGGCTAGACATAGGCTGTTGACACATAATCTGGAAAGAGTGTCAAAGCTCCTGATTAATGTTTATTTCACTAAACCACAAATTACAGACAAGGGTTTCTTTCTTTTTTGTGTGATAGAAATAGCAACATAGAGTTTCTCTTGGAGCACAAGGAAATGCTTAAGGCTAACTGTGAGAGAGAAGAAGAAAAAGCAGCAGAATTGGAATTAAGGTCCAGGCTATTTAGTTTTGGAGAATTTAAGTCAGAAGTTCAGGTAATCATTCTTTGCTTGTGGTATTTTGCCTCATGATAATAATAATTTGTATTTGCTGTGCTAAGCATTTGAATGGAGTTAAAGCAAATCACAAGTCACAGATTGATGGAGAGGTGGAAGAACAACTTGGAATTATTTTATCAATATGTGTCTTAGTTACCTGGTGCTGCTAAAACAGAAATACCACAAGTGGATGGCTTTAACAAAGAGAAATTTATTGTCTTACAGTCTAGGAACCTAGAAGTCCAAATTCAGGGTGCCAGCTCCAGGGTAAGGCTTTCTCTTTCTGTCAGCTCTAGGGGAAGGTCCTTGTCATCAATCTTCCCCTGACCTAGGAGTTTCTCAGCATAGGGACCCCGAGTCAAAAGGATGTGCTGTTGTCCTGGCTCTTCTTTCTTGCTGGCATGAGGTCCCCCTGTCTCTCTGCTCACTTCTTTTCTATCTCAAAAGAGACCGACTCAAGATACAACCTATTTTCTAGATTGCAGCCTGCCTTATTAATATCACAGAGGAAGGATTTACAACAGGTTGGAAAATCACATCAGATCACAAAATGGCGGACAGTCACACGATGCTGGAAATCATGGCGCAGTTGATACACATTTTGGGGGGACACAATTCAATCTATGACAGATGTAAGAGCCAATTTAAATAGTTAGATAGAAAGAAAACATGCTGACCTGCATAGGGTTTCTCTTAAAATGTGGCTCTAATTATTACAAAGCATGGTATTGAGGTTTTTCCTCCTTTAACTACACTTCTTTCAGTCAGCGTGTATACATGTCAAGTAGTTTACTGCCTGTCATCATTTTGGTGGTAAACTGGGAGCAAGTAATGAAATGAGGGAGCACTGAATCAACCTGGAATGAAAAATTTGCCCGATAGAGAGTTCGTAATGGATTTAGGCCTCTCTGGGCCTGCGAAGGTAGATTCATCAGAGCGCCTGTGGCACACAATAGTATACTTGTTTATTTACATGTTTGTCTCTCTCAGCTAGATGCGAAACCCCTCGAGGGCAGGGATTGTCTTATTGGTTTTGGTTAGCCCAGTTTGGCAACTTCATAAAATAGGTACTGAATAAATGTTTGTTGAATGAATAATTAGGTTCACTTTTAGGCCCACAATAAACTCTAGCTAACATTGGTTTCCTTATAAAAACCTCAAATGAAACAAAAATACAAAGCTAAAAAGTAAGGCAAATATCTTATTTATGGTTATGAACTTAATATTTAAGCAGAGGTAAATTGGGGGACACTGTATCATTGGGCATTGGGCAAATCTGCTACAAAAGGCCTCCTTAAAGTGTTAAAAAGCAAAGATGTCACTTTGAGGACTCAGGTGCACCTGAACCAGGCTATGGTGTTTTCAATCACCTCATATGCATGTGAAAGCTGGACAATGAATAAGGAAGACTGAAGAAGAATCAATGCCTTTGAATTGTGGTGTTGGCGAAGAATACACCATGGGCTGCCAAAAGGACAAATGAATCTGTCTTGGAAGAAGTACACCCAGAATGCTCCTTAGAAGCAAGGATGGTGAGGCTTTGTCTCACATACTTTGGACACATTATCAGGAGGGACCAATCCCTGGAGAAGGACATCATGCTTGGTAAAGTGGAGGGTCAAGAAAAAGAGGAAGAGCCTCAAAGAGTTGGATTGACACAGTGGCTGCAATGACGGGCTCAAGCATAACAATGATTGTGAGGATGATGCAGGACCAGGCAGTGCTTAGTTCTGTCATACATGGGTCTGTATGAGTCAGAACCGACTCCATGGTACCTAGCAACAACTATCAGGAGATGACTGTTACCTCTGCTCATAGATAAGCAGGGTCACAAAGAACAAGAAGCTGTGTATGGCTTCTTCACACACACATTTCCTAGGGTGAGCTCGTGCCCTCAGGAAGGCATGGGCCGTGCATACAAGTATGGTGACAGCCACCTTTCCGCTTTTCAATGCTGTTTTAAATAATTCTGCAGCTGATTGACACGCAAGGTGTCCCCTAAATCAGAGTGATACCTGCCCACACAAACCCCTTTCAGGCAAGTTTAGGGCAACTTTGAAAGAAAGTGGCAATTTCGACACTCTTAAACCTTGAGGCAACCAGATCTCTAAACAGAGAAGGTAGAATGGATCTGAAAATCACTTTAAAAGACTGTCCATGAAATTTTGGTCACCTGTGTAGTTTTGTCATTCATATATTTTACACTCTGGGAAAATGGGGTTACTAATTCTTAGTGTCTCCTTGGAAAACCTGGTGGCGTAGTGGTTAAGTGCTACAGTTGCTGACCAAAGGGTCGGCGGTTCAAATCGGCCAGGCACTCCTTGGAAACTCTATGGGGCAGTTCTACTCTGTCCTACAGGGTCGCTATGCGTCGGAATCGACTCGACGACATTGGGTTTTCTGGGTAGTGTCTCCTAGAGATGTGAAATGCTAGGCTGGAAATGGGAGATGGAACAGGAAAATTGGAATGGGAAAAGTATTACCGTCGTTATTTGTAGCTATGATAACTGTAAAATGAGCATTTTATTCTTTCAAAATTTCCACACATCTTGATTCAATATTTTATTTTTAAAATAAAATTTTAAATTCTGGTATAATATTGTAATACTGAAAAGGACACAAATCATAAGTGTGTATCTTGAGGAATTTTTTCAAAGTGAACACACTCATGTACACACACACCCCTGTGACCCTAATACCCCCCAGCATGTTTTCTCCTTTTCAAAATGGGCAACTGAGAGCTTGACATAGCTAAATCTATGATGAACCTATAAGCTCTTCTCCTTCGTCTGCCTGCCTACTTCTTCACATACTTTGTTAATGACTTTGTTTTGGTCTGATGCTAATAACTTTGTTTTGTTACGTGAGACCACCTATGACTTACAACACCCCACCCTCCACACAGGGGTTAGAGCCCAGGTGTTTGACTTATGTATCTTTAGCTTGATAAGATGTCAGGCATATATCTCTTTAGTTTGATAAAGAATCTCTTGTCGCTATCTTGTAATGAATAACTCCTCCAGCCATGCCATCTACAGGCTACAAAGACATTTCTAACACTTGTAAAAATTCTATATAAGTTCTAATGTAAAATTGCTTTTTGGGACTCCATAGAGAGAGAGTCTGTGTTACTGTCGGATCCCTGGTAGTGTCATTTCCTAAATAAATGTCCTCAATCTTTCTGACTTGGAGTACGTTTCATTGGCTTGACTGCTACAGGGCACAGACCCTAATCAGGAAACACCCCAGATCAGGGAATAGAACATCACCAGCGCCCCAGAAGCCTCTTTCCAGTCTCTACCATCCCTCAAAGAGGACCACTAGTCTGACTTCCATTACTATCAATTAAGTTTCCTGGTTTTGAACTTTATATAAATAAGAATCATGTAACATGTGTTTGGCTTCTTTCTCTCAAAATTACGTGTGTTAGATTCATCCATGATGTTTTGTGTAGCAGTTTGCTTATTTTCATTTCTGTGTGATATTCCTTTGTTCAGTTGGCACAACGTATTCATCTCTGGTTTTGTCGTTCTTCTGCATAGGAAGCTGATCAAGTTCAGTCAGGAGGGTTGTTTAAACCAGAATATGACTTGGACTAGAAATATGGAATCACTGAATTGGGGAGGACTTTAAGTGACATCTGGACATCTCTCCTTTCCCTGGCCCTTCTACTGCTGTCCAGTTTTGATATGATTATGCCTTTTAAAACATTGCTGTAGTCACATCGTTCAACTTTTGGAAGCCATCCAAAGTTCTTATCCTGGTATTCAGTCTTCCATAACCCAGCCCCACTGTACCCATAGGAGTACCTCCCACCCTTTGCAGCCTCACCTGGCAGCCCCTCCAGAGGTACGCTAGGCTGGGCCTGCCATCTGGTGGCCATCAGAGGAATCAGCTGACACGCACTTCCTCTGTCCTCAGGCCTGCAGCTGGAGCTCCCCTTCCTTTTGCCCTCTTTCCTGTTGGGCAGGCCTCAACCTCTTTTTCATACATGATTATCTTCTTTAACTTCATTTCCCTCTCCTATTTCTTACCTGTTCTTACTTTGTTATCTTGAAAAAATCTTTTTTTCTCCTGTTTGACAACTTGCTGTCATAGAGTTGATTCCAACCCTATGGGACAGAGCAGAACCACCCCATAAGGTTTCCGAGAAGCAGCTGGTGGATTCGAACTGCCAGCCTTTTGGTTAGCAGCCAAGCTCTTAACCACTGTGCCACCAGGGCTCCTTGTTTGATGAGGGGAACTTAAAAGACATCCTAAAAGACTATCGCCATCCATCTCTAAAGCTCTTTCTAAGTGTTCAGAGGTCTTCTTCAAAAATTTCCACCAAATACTAACCATTTTCTTAATAAAGCTGCTTTTTCTCAAAACCAGAATTCAATATATATTTTTAAAATGTATATATATTTTCTGGTTTATTTGATGTTGCAGCAATATTGTTTTCTCGTATCCAATGTACAGCATTTCAGCCCTTTGATGGATGACTTTGACTTTTTTTCCTTTTTTTTTTTCGCATTTCTCCAAATTTTCTAAAAGGAATGTGTTGTTAATAGAAATAGGAAATACAATAAGTAGTATTTTAGAAAGGGAGAAAAGAGGGCTTTGTGGTAAATCAGATTTTCTTTAAGTTTTCTAAAGGGGATATGTTTTAAATACAAAGAGGAAATACAAGAAATGTTACTTTTAAAACGGGAGAAAAGGGGGACTTTGTAGTAAATAAGTCCATCAAAATATATATATATATAAGCAGGTGTGAGAGCCAAGCTGTGGGAAGTACACCCTTGGTATCAGATCTTTGCTTCTAAATGTCGGTGTCTCAGCATTGAGTTTTTGGCTCCAGGAGCGGTTTCCCTCGGCGCCAGGAGCCACAGCAAGGCCTTGGCTTGCTTTACCGTGGTTCTCACCTTCTTGTGCAGGAACAGGAAATGGGGCCGGATGTTTCCAGGAACAAGGTTTACCTTGCCCAGCAATTTACTAAGCGCCTTTTTACTGTGAGTGCAGGGCACTGAGAGGAGAGAAAGGATGGACTTTCTTTTGGTCCCGAACTACAATACGGACCAGCTCCAGGATCGCTACCGTCAAAACAGCGCAGCGGCCAGGCACAGGGATCAGCAAGGTTTGGCCTAAGCCTGGCTGTCTACATCAGAGAGAGTGATTTAGAAATACTGCGGTAGCTTCCCAATACAGAGGATGAAAATTCAGCTTTTTTTGTAGGTCAGCCTGGAGATCTGCTTGCTTGAAACTCCTCCTCTCCCCCACCCCCACCCCCACCCCCGCCCGCTGGGAGAGTGCATTCAGTCATTTATTCAGCAAACATTTATTAAATGCATAGCTATGTGCAAGGCACTGTTCTCAATATTTAAAGTGTAAGCATAAGAAGTAGCCCCTGCCCTCCAGGTGCTTAGTCTAGAAGGGGAGATAAGGCATGGAAATAACTATCATACAGGAGAGATTACAATGCAGAGGGATCCATGTACGGTTCTGTAGGGAAGTGCGTCAGAGTGGCAAACAAGGATTTAAGTGTGAATGTCCTCTCTGCTTGAATGCTCAGGGAATCAGGGAATCAAGCAAAAGGATGTGTTCTGTCTGGCTGTAATTACTTTTTACATCTAGACTGAAATATCTTTTTACGAAAATAATCCAAGGTGTAACTATAATAATGATGTGACTATAAATTATGTTACAGATTAAATATCACTGCTACATTTCCTCACTGCTTTTCTATAATATAGTATTAAGAGTATTCCTTTTCAAAAAAAAGGAAACAGTAGCATATAAATGTCTTTTCGTTATATTACAGTAAAATGGCATTTTACATTTGTTGAATGGGTAACCAGTTAGTGATGTGACGTAAAGTTTTCTGCTCTTCCTTTTCTCCTCAATCTCAGGAAAAACTGATAGAATCTCTTAATAAAAAAATCAATCAAGTGTACACAGTCTGCATAGGAGATGCTGAGGTTGGCAGTCTCAACCCGATTCAAAAGCTGGTCAAAGTGGAGTCTCGCCTGGTGGAACTGAGTGATCTCATCGAATCTGTTCCTAAAGAACATGTGGAGGCAATTGAGAAGTTAAAGCAGAAAGAACGGAGGCAAAAGTACTCAATGTTTTATGATATAAATATAGCGGATGACCTAATGTGATAGGAAGCTCTGTTTTTGCTTGGATTCCACTAACACTTAGCAAGTTTCTGTTCTGTGGCAAAGATGGTGCTAAGTGTTAGGGCGCACAGTGGTCAGGAACCAGACCCAGCCCTGTCCTCCATATGAGCTTATTTAGCGTGGGAGATATATTAATCAAATATTCATATGAAATAAATATGTCATTACCAGGGGCAACTAACCTAGTTGGGAGGAGGGGTAGCTTAGCCTAGAAAAGAGAATCTTTGGGGTGAACACACTAGTTACATGAACATTTTTGAAGAGCTGTCATGTGGAAGGAAATTTTGCACTTGTGTTGAAGGGCCCAAGGCACAGAATTAGGAGCCCTTCTTTGGCAAACTACAGGGAGACTCGACCTATGAAGGATTCCTTTAAAAGGCAGGGCCACACAATGAGGGCTTTCTGCAGGAGATAATTACCAGCACTTCCATAGCATTTACACATTAACTCATTTATTTCTCAAGACAATCCCCATGAGGATTATCATCATGGCCATAATCCCTGTCCTTGGCTGGCTTGGGCCCTCCCAGAAGAATGCACTCATTTACAAATTTCCACACTGAGTTAAATAACGACTTTTATGTACATGCTACTGTTGAAGCAACTATTATTATAAATATAACATGATCTCAGTATAACGTAGGGAATGCTTATGGGTGGAATAATGTTTTTGTTACAACAAGTAAACACACCGGGACTTAGACTGGAACTGTGGCTACGGTGTGGACATGAGAGCAGGTCTGCTTGGGTTCAATCTAGGTTCCACTACTTCTTCTATTTTGTGACTTTAGGCAGACCACATACTCTGAGTTTATCTGTAAAACAGCAGTAGTAATGGTACTTACCTCATTAGGGCTGTTGTGACGATGAATTAAATGATCCATGTAAAGCAATTCAGCACGCTTGGCATATAATTACTCGAGTACTAGCCACTGGTATTAGACATTTTGTTACTGCTTACTGTATTACCAGTGCATGGGAGATATTGTCTCCTCCATATAAAAATGAAGTCCAGAATACATGAAGTTGATCCTGATGTGATTCTACTGAATATAAAACAAATTTTTAATTAAAAATTTAAATGAAAGATTATTCTTCCCACGAGATGGTCGATCTCACTATGACTGATCACCCTAACAACACTTGCATCTTTTTTATAGTAGCAAATGTATTACCAATGTGTAATTAAAACCTATCTTTCATAACGATACATGATTCCAAGTCTTTATTGTTCTTAGAAAAAGAGAATTTTAGTTGATTTTCCCCACTGTTTGGGGACACCTAACAGCATCTAAGGAGCCTTGGTGGTGCAGTGGTTAAGCACTCGGCATCTAACCAAAAGGTCAGCAGTTCAAACTCGCAGCCCCTCCACAGAACAAAGATGTGGCAGTCTGCTTCCATAAATATTTACAGCCTTGGAAACCCTATGGGACAGCTGTACTCTGTCCTATAGGGTCACTATGAGTGGGAATTGACTTGATGGCAATGGGTAGCATAGCATCTAATTTTGCATAAAAATGCTTGATGTTATTTCCATCCTTTAGTATATAATCTTACACTTAATGATTTAATTATATGGGACCATAAAATAGCTATCACTTGAGTACCTATTCTGCGCCAAACATTGTACTAGACAGTTTGTGTAAGTTACCTCATTTAATTTTATCCACATGACAACCCTAAAGAGGTATATTAATAATTTTACTCATTTCACAGATAAGGAAACTGAGGCTCAGAGAGAGAAGAAAGATGTCCAAGGTTACACAGCTAATAAGACAGCTGGGATTTGAACCTATCTGATTTTAAATCTGGTTCATTGTTTTTCCTTTTGAGAAAAAGACAAATTACATTTCTTGGTCTTAATTTGAGGATATCATTTTATCCTAATAAAGATTTTTTTTAAATCAATTCATAGAGATTAACTGGAAAGTGCACTTTTATGGTAATTAATAGAGCTATACATGTGTGGCTTGTATACTTTTCTGTATATACGTTACACCTACAATAAAAGGGTTTAAAAGGGGTAAAAATAAATGGAAGTTAATTCAAGTTACCATTGCACAGACTAATTATAAAGTGCTGGAGTTAAGTAAGTGGAGTGACAAAATGGCTTCACTAAGGTGATCATTGTAGACCAAGATTAAGTAGATTTTACTTCTTTTCAAAATTGTGAAATGAAATTTCTTCCTATTTCAAAACAAACAAAACTTCTTGTTGTGATTTCACCTGCATACTCACTAGCCATAAAAATTTTTTTTTTTTTTTTTTAGCTATGTGTAAAGAAGCAGTGAAATTTTCATTCACCCTCAAGGGAGGTCTTATAATATTTAGCTAGTTCATTACCAAACAGTAATGATGTAGATCTTTTTTACTTTCTAACTATGGTTTATAATTACAAGAATGCCTTTCTCCTCTTGTGACAGGTTGCGTGAAGAGAAAATGAAAGAAAAACAAAAACACCAGGAAGAACGGCTGAAAGCTGCTCTGGAAAGAGCAGTAGCACAACCAAAGAAAAAGGTTTGTGTTTTGTTATTAATAGCTCCAGCTACATCAACGTATATAGTCCTTCGGTAGTGTAAAACCAAAAATATGTTATTCATCTAACTTATCCAGGTTGCCTTTCAGTAAAATAATCTTTCTTGCTCACAGCTTCAGTTGGTCTCTCTGGTTCATTTAAAATTATTCAAATTACTGGGTCTACATTTCTCCACGAAACCCACCTTTTAATAAAAAGCCACTTTCTCCCTGTTCTGAATTAGTGTCTGAAATATATTCCAGGAAGACAATTTCATGGTTATCTGCAAAGCCAATGCAGACATTGACGCTCATCATAGTAAGAGTTACCAGATAGTGTTTACTGTGTGCCTCACAACCAGCCTTTTGAAGTAAGCACAGTAAAACCTGTGAAAGCTGGAACCTGTGTAAGGCAGAAACCTGTCAGAGAAGGAAAACTCAAATATTTTCTACTAATAAAGAGCAATAGAAAGAACTACATGCTGTCAAAGGTGGAAAACTTTTAAGACATGGCAGTCCCTTCAAGTTCCAGCTCTCACAGTTTCACTATACTCCAAAGTTTTTTTGAAGTATGACAACTGTTAAATACATACCATGTCCAGAAATGAATCTGTACATCTATGGCCAACTGATTTTTGACAAAAGTGCTAAGTTCATCCAGTGGGGAAAGAACACTCTCTTCAATCAATGATGCTGGGACAAATGGATCTCCACATGTGAAGGAATGAAGTCGGACACATACCTCATACCATATACAAAAATTAACTCAAAATAGATCGAAGACCTAAGTGTGAGAACTTAAACCATAAAATTCTTAGAACAAAACGTGGGAGTGATGCTTCAGGATTTAGCTTCCAACAATGGATTCATGGATATGACACCAACAAAGTTCGAGCAACAAAAGACAAAACTGACAAATTAGACTTCCATAAAATTGTAAACCTTTGTGCATCAATGGACTTTATCAACAAAATAATGAGACAAACTACAGTTGGGGAGGAAATGTTTGGTAACCATATAACTGACACCCCATTGCTGTCAAGTCAATTCTACCTCATAGCAACCCTATAGGACAGAGTAGAACTGCCCCATAGGGTTTCCAAGAAGTGGTTGGTGGATTAGAACTGCTGAGCTTTTGGCCTAGACTCTTAACCACTGTGCCACCAGGGCTCCATATAACTGGTAAGGTTTTAATACCCAGAATACATAAAGAATTCCTACAATTCAACAACAAAAAGACAAAAAAACCCAGTCAAAAAATGGGCAAAGGACTTGAATAGACTCTTCACCAAAGATATACAAATGGCCAATAAACACATGAAAAGATATACAGCATTAGTCATCACGGAAATGCAAATCAAAACCACAATGAGATACTACTACACACCCACTAGACCCTGGGTGGCACAAATGGTTAAGTGATGGACTACTAACCAAAAGGTTGACAGTTCAAACCCACCCAGAGGTGCCTCAGAAACAAGGCCTGACAATTTGTTTCCAAAAGGTCACAGCTTTGAAAACCCGGTAGAACAGTTCTACTCTGCACACATGGAGTCACTCTGAGTTGAAACTGACTCAATTGCAACTAATAACAATAGGATGGCTATTATCAGAAAAATGGAAAAGTGTTAGCAAAGATGTGGAGAAATTGGAACTCTCATCCATTGTCAGTGGGATTATAAAATTGTGCAGCCACTGTGGAAAAGTTTGGTGGTTCCTCAAAAAGTTAAACATAAAATTACCATGTTGTTGTTGTTAGGTGCCGTCAAGTCAGTTCTGACTCAGACTCATGGTGACCCTATGCACAACAGAACAAAACACTGCCCAGTCCTGAGCCATCCTTACAAGCACTGTTATGCTTGACCTCATTGTTGCAGCCACTGTGTCAATCCACCTTGTTGAGGCTCTTCCTCCTTTCTGCTGACCCTGTACTCTGCCAAGCATGATGTCCTTCTCCAGGGACTGATCCCTCCTGACAACATGTCCAAAGCATGTAAGACACAGTCTCACCACCCTTCCTTCTAAGGAGCATTCTGGCTGTACTTCTTCTAAGACAGATTTGTTCGTTCTTTTGGCAGTCCATGGTATATTCAATATTCTTCGCCAACACCACAATTCAAAGGCATCAATTCTTCTTTGGTCTTCCCTATTCATTGTCCAGCTTTCACATGCATATGATGTGATTGAAAATACCATGGCTTGGGTCAGGCGCACCTTAGTCTTCAAGGTGACGTCTTTGCTCTTCAACACTTTGAAGAGGTCCTTTGCAGCAGATTTACCCAACACGATGCATCTTTTGATTTCTTGACTGCTGCTTCCATGGCTGTTGATTGTGGATCCAAGTAAAATGAAATCCTTGACAACTTCAATCTTTTCTCCATTCATCATGATGTTTCTCATTGGTCCAGTTGTGAGGAGTTTTGTTTTCTTTATGTTGAGGTGCAATCCATACTGAAGGCTGTGGTCTTTGATCTTCATTAGTAAGTACTTCAAGTCCTCTTCACTTTCAGCAAGCAAGGTTGTGTCATCTGGATAATGCAGGTTGTTAATGAGTCTTCTTCCAATCCTGATGCCCCGTTCTTCTTCATATAGTCCAGCTTCTCAAATTATTTGCTCAGCATACAGATTGAATAGGTATGGTGAAAGAATGCAACCCTGACACACACCTTTCCTGACTTTAAACCAATCAATATCCCCTTGTTCTGTACGAACAACTGCATCTTGATCTATGTAAAGGTGCCTCATGAGCACAATTAAGTGTTCTGGAATTCTCATTCTTTGCAATGTTATCCATAATTTGTTATGATCCACACAGTCAAATGCCTTCGCATAGTCAATAAAACAGAGGTAAACATCCTTCTGGTATTCTCTGCTTTCAGCCAGGATCCATCTGACATCAGCAATGATATCCCTGGTTCCATGTCCTCTTCTGAAACCGGCCTGAGTTTCTGGCAGTTCCCTGTCGATATACTGCTGCATCCATTTTTGAATGATCTTCAGCAAAATTTTACTTGTGTGTGATATTAATGATATTGTTCTACAAAATTACCATATAACCCAGCAACTCCACTCCTAGGCATAGACTCAAAAAAGACTTGAAAGCAGGGACACAAACATATAGTTGTACATCAATGTTCACTGCAGCATAACTTACAATAGCCAAGAGGTGGAAACAATCCAAATGTCCATCAACAGATAAAATGTGGCATATCCATACAAGCGAATATTATTCAGCCATAAAATGAAGTTCTGAAATATGCTCCAACATGGATGAACTTTGAAAACATTACACTGAGTGAAGTAGAAAAAAAAGGACAAATATCGTAGGATTCCACTTATATGAAATACCCAGATTAGGCAAATACATAGAAACCAGTTTATTAGTGGTTACCAGGAGCAGGTGTGAGGGAGAAATGGGGAGGGGGGGGTTGCTCAAGGGGTACAGAGTTTTTGTTACAAGTGATGAAAAAAATCGGAAATGGATAGTGATGAGTGTTATACAACATGGTGAATGTAACTGTCACTGAATTGTACATATAAAAATGGTTGAAATGACAAATGTCTTGGTATATATATTTCACCACAATAAAATATATTGCTAACTTAGGTTACATATATGTAATGCTTCAACAACCACAACCAGGTGAAAAATGCTGGTTAACTGGTTATTTTGGTTATAGAGTATGAATCAAATGGTTTGATGATTTGAAGACTGATCTATTAAACATTAAAAAAAAAAAACCCATTGCCATCAAGTCAATTCCAACTCATAGCGACCCTATAGCACAGAGTAGAACTACCTCATAGAGTTTCGAAGGAGCGCCTGGTGAATTTGAACTGCCGACCTTTTGGTTAACAGCTGTAGCACTTAACCACTACACCACCAGGGTTTCCATTAAAACATTGTGAAACTAATAAAAATTACTGTCAAAAGATGATTTTTTTTAAATAAGCATTTTATCCTAGAGGGTCTGTACTTATCTACTTCAATTGAACACTTCCTACCAACGCTGCCCTGTTCTCTCAAGGGAGAAATAATCATTCTTTATAGCCCTTCGACATGTACATACTGCTATTCATTTAAGCCACCAAATTGAAATTGTTTTAATATATCCATTTTCCTTCTAGGCCATGAGTTACAACAACCTTTGTATCCCCAATGTCTAGCACACAGTGGACACTCAATGCTTACTGAATTAACAGGCTAAAAACGAAAATAAAAAGTAAACACTGGAAAATTTAAAAGAATGGTGACCCAGTAAGTCTGCCATGTACAAAGACCTCTGACAGAAGTTTTTGATACTTTATTGGCAACTTTCTCAGAAAGTACTAACAACAAAGATTAACAAAGAAGATTCTTGACAGTCGAAAGAAAAAGCAAAAATTCTGACATTAAGGAATTCAGAGTCCAGTTCTCCTAGGACATTTCTGTTCCATGGGATGTGTGCTATAGGTCAGTTCCTTTGGACCAGGGATATTCTGCAATGCATGGGACCACCACACACAAAGAACCATTCAGCCTAAAATGTCACTGCTGCCCTTTTTAAGACACAGTGGAGATATTCCATCAAATCTCATGTCACAGAGAATACGGTATTCTCTTCATCCATTCAATTTATACAAATTCAGCTATAAAGCAAAACAAAAATAAAAATGAATGGGGAAATTCCAAGACTAAAAGAAAATAATAATTTGATTGCTGATATACTTAAGTATATGCCCCAGAGAAAATGAATAGGTATGAATCTAGGGGTTTCTCTAAGTCTTTCCTGGGTGGGAACACTTCCCAGAGTCAATGGCAATACCAGTGGTTAAGACAACAGTGCATGGTTTCCTGAAGATTTGTTCAACAAAATATCTAAATGGCATTCAACTGGTGCTCAATACAAGTAATCTAACCATGAAGGAAAAAGTAATTACAGCACTTACTGAGATATGTTGGCCAACATGATGCTTTTCTAGGCTTTTAGACCATATTCTACTTGATGAGTTCACCTGTATCTCCCCAATTCCCCTCAAAACATAATTGCTTTGTCTTCTGCATAGTATGACTGCTCGATTTGTTACTTAACTTTGCCTAGCATGCTTGATATCTATTAGGTTATCTATTTCTTTGTAACTGTGATTATTTAACATTTTAAACTATATTATTCTTTGTGAAAATCATTAATATTACATATATTTCACTAAAAAAAAAAACTGTTAAAGAATATTAAGATTTTGCTCTCCTTTTGTTTTAGTTGGGAAGACGACTCATCTTTCGTTCAAGACCTCCATCTGGTAACAAACGTGAACTACAATTAGTCAATGAGACAACAAAAACACAGGAAGAAGAATATTTTTTTACTTAAGGCATTTTATTACCAAAATGGGTTTTAGGCATATTTTGCAGATTTTGGTTTTCAGTAACGGCAATATTCTGACCTACATGCTGGCCTAACCAATTTGAAGAATTAAGGCCTTTATTTTAAAGGTTATAGGAATAGGAGTGGGAGTTTTCTTTCACTGAAGCCTTTTATTATCCCTAATTATTATTCTATAAAGTTGAACATTTATATCTATACTTTGAATTGCTAACCAGTGGGCATATATATCCACAGTTAGCTTTATTAACCTAAGTATATGGTGAATGACCACTGAAGCGTCATTCTCTGACAACACGAGACTTTACATATTTTCTCAACCAGTCTGTAGGAAGCTCACAGCATACGCAAATTCACTGTGCAATACACATTTTAACAACGTACAACTGTAAAATATATGATGGGTTTTGGGGGGTTTAAAATTTAAGTGAAAACCACTAGATTACAGTCTCAGAACATAATTCTGAGACTGGTTTTTATTTCACAGTCATGAATTCTGTTCAGAAAACTTAATTCTCTTAAATGAACAAAACATACCTTGAACCTAAATGACAGTTCACAATTTCTGTTTCTGTTGTGCCCTATCTCCACATTCATTGTAATTCTCAAGTGATGTTCCAATTTTACTTATAGTATGTGTACTCTTTAGCTTAGATTGATGTAGAATTAACATGTAATCGATTTACTAACTTTTAAGTAAAATAATACAGTATATATAATACTAAGAAAATGTTTAGATTTATACATGTCAAAAGTGGATTAAAAATAACTTTAAAATAAACAGTTGCTTTTAAAAGGTCTCAGTTAATATATAATTACAAGGGCTGAAATACATACACTGTCATAAAAATTTCTACAGCATGTAAATGAGTTATTTTCCCTCATAGAGAAAACAGTATTGGTCTTAAAAATAAAACATGAGCTTAAATAAAGTTGGGTGGCTTTTAATGCATTAGTTTTGGGAATAATCTCTCAATTATTTCACCATTTGAGATTTGCATGTAAATATATGAGTATGAATGGTTCACAAGGCAAGATGAAAAACAAACAAATCTTTATTGTCTAGAAATATACATATATAAAAAAAAAAATCCCCCACAAAAAGATGCTATTCTCTCATTTCCCCATCTTCTTCCTCTTCTTCAACACCTCTGATATAAAGGACATTATTACACCTGTAAATACAAAAAGAGTATACTTTGTTGTTCCAAAGGAAAACCATGTAAATCTGAATTACTATTACATTAGATTTTCTCATTACAAAAATACTGAATGCTAAATGTACAATATATCATTTCTTTCTCTTTTTAAAAAAGTTTTTACCATAGATGTGTTTAAAACGCACATGGCATTTATTTTTACCATGTAGTTGTTATGACATGTTTATAGTTTTCCAAAGGGAATTTGGGAGTTTGAAGCTAGTTCTAGAAAAGAATGTACTAAAAATCCATTAATAGCAGCCAGACCCAACTAAAACAAGTTCCTACAACTAAGACCACTGAAAAAGGTATTCAGCTAAGAGCTAGAAAGTTTATATCAACACTAGAAAAATCATAAAAGGATGAATAACTCCAACAATTTAAACATTACCTTTGACAAGTTCAACAATTTCAAAGACTTCTGAAGTCTAGTTGTGGACTATTTTGTTAAATTAATAACAATTTTTAAAAAAGTAATTCTGAAATTGAGACACTAGTTTATTTAAACAGGTGTTTCTAATGCTCATCAGCAACTCCTTGCATACCCTAGTACTCTTTGTTACCTTATTAAAACTTCACCCAAATGTCCAGACAATGCTCCATCTATGTATTCTTCTGTATTTGCAAGCTTTAAATAAAAAGAAAATGTATTAGTCTAATAGCACAGTATAAAAAGAGTATAACATATTTAATACTGGTGAAAGAACTTACTAACTGGGACCCTTCTATACCAACGACTCACACTGCCTATAATCATAATTAGGAGATGAGCTCTCTATTACTATTGCAGTACTTTTTGGTTTCATATAAACATTCATCGAAGTAAACATCGATGGATGTAAAATTAACATGTTATATAATAAAGCTTATTTCAACAAATTTTCTAAATCTCCCAGGTTATATAATGTTTCTTTCTATTAGGGACTAAAAGGGTATGTCAAGGAAGGCAATCTCTGATTACAAATAAATTGTGATTCAAAGTTTCCCTAAAATTCATTTCTAAAGAACCAGATATTAACTTTTCCCAAAGTAATGATGTTATAAATCATAGTTAGGTACCCAAATGGGTGTACAAAAGCTATGGCTAAAATACCAAATACTTTTATATTAGTCAACAACCCAAGCCAAAGAACTGAGTAAAAATTAAAAAAAAAAAAAAACTATGTGCTGATCAACAGGAAAAAACAATTTCTTAAGAGGTTAAACAATTAAGAGTGACCATTATAGCTATTTAAGGGAACTCAATTATTTCTAATTTTATATCAAGTGTTAGGTTTCCTTCATATAGGTAATAAGCTTTACTCCTAATTTTTTTTTTTTTTTAATTACAATCACTGTCATCTGGGCTCACAAGAGAAATGAACAGGAGAAAAGGGAGAGAGGGAAATTTCCTTCATAACCAGGCAAGTGGAAAATGAAAAGGAGAACACAGGGCTTAAAGAGGATGTGAGGTAAGCATTGAAAACATTTTAATGCATTAATGCTGATACTGGATATTACTTTCTCTTCTCTCCAGAACAAAAAGTATCCTCCTATATCCTTAGGATAAGGTTTTATTCGAAACATATGGGGTTGCCAAAAGACAAATAGTTTTACATGGAATGAATATCAGAAATAATATATCAAGATAGACTATTTTTAAAACAAAGTGATTATTTTTGGCCAATGCTCACCAACATTTAATTGGTTTCTAAATTATCCAACAATGCTCCAAATGCTTTCTATCACACTTTAAATAAAATCCAAAGCCTTTACTGTGGTTTAAAAGGCTGTAACATGGCTACCAGACCAACCTAACTCTCCATCATTCTTTTCCTAACTTACTCCGCAAGAGCTGCTCTAGCTTTCTTGTGCCTTGAACATGCCAAGCATGCTCCTGCCACAAGGCCCTTGTACTTGCTGTTCCTCCAGATACTTGAATTGCTCATTCAATTCTAGTCTCTTGTTTAAATTTACTTCTTTCATTGGTTACTTTATCTATTATTGCACACTGTCCCTTGTTCTGCTTGGTTTTTCTTCATAGCAACTATCATTACCTGTTATTACATTATATTATCATCTCCAATCACTAAAACATAAACCCCTTGCAGGTAAGAACTTTGTTTTGTTCACTGCAGTATTCACAGTGCAAGGCACATAGTGAGTGCTCAATAAATATTTGCTGAGAAAAAAACCACAGAAGCATATCAATGTGGTTGGTTACTCAAGGATACATTTTGCAACTAATTCTGGCAGGCTCATTAGGAAGCTGTATTACTTCTAAAACTAAATATCCAATGGTTATTTTTTAAATTGAGATATAATTCCTATAGCATAATAATCACTCTTTTAAAGTGTACAGCTCAGTGGTTTTTAGTATATCCATGAAGTTGTACAACCACCACCACTATCTGATTCTGGAAAACTTCCATCCCAATGGGTATACTTTTCAGATCTTTCTATGGCCTTGGTAAAAGATTCCCGCTTTAGGAATTTTCCAGGCCAAAACCATGCTCTATAACCCTGGGGACCTGAGCATCATCTGTTTAGGTGGTAAACTCTTATATCATGAAAAATCCTGTGGAATACTTGGAGTCATGGTCAACCGACCACCTGTCTAGGTAACCTGTAAAATATATTCATCTGCTGTTAATCTGTCACATAAATACTTGCACTTCAGGACTCATTAGAAAATATAACCTCAAACTCTTTCATCAAAAACCTGGCTAAAATATTTATAGAAGCTAATTTAACAGACATGCAGTGAGTCCATCCATCCCTTTGTCTGGCCTGTCTTCCCCGTTAAGAAATGCTTTGATTTTTTAATTACTTTGGTATTGTCCCTTTAGCATTCATTAAAAAACATTTCAGGAGTTTCACTTGAGAAACTTCTTTCAGAGCTAAGTGCTGGGAAAAGTTTTGCTTTCTCCAGCATACTCTTTTGTTTCCCTTATGGCATTATGAATCAAATGTCTGAGCTCTTCTTACTTTAACCACGAGGAATCATCTGTGGCTGAACTCTGGGTTAACCCCAAGTCTTGTACCTTGTATATCAGAGTTACAGCATCTTCCCGGCCTTGACTTTATTCCTGATTTTGCTTTATATTTGTCAGTTTCATTGTATGCATTCTGTAAGCCACATTAAGACCTCTGAGGAACAAGGTGGAATATAATAAATACAATTTTATAACTTTTGTAACTCTAGCTTACCTGCATGTTCATATAGCCATCTACAGATACCAGGTAGCCCTTGTACTCCATTCCCCACTTAAGTTTCACCATCACTGGCTTTCCTGTTAATCCGTTCAGGAAAGGTTTGGGATTGAGGGGTAAACTCTGCACAAGGAATAAATAATAACAATAATAAAGGACTCAATTGATTCTTTTCCCTTAGCTTGGCTTCCACCACGCTTTCTTCTCTACCAAATCATCCACCAATATTTTATGTATCCAAGTGATGCAAACTCTTGATTCCCTTTCACTTTTTAAATTGTGAAAATTAATACATAATTTTGACTATTATTTTTTGAAAAGCACCAGGAAAATTTAAACAACCAATCAGCCAGTTTCATCTTCAACTCATCAAAACTTTTAGAAGTTTGTTATTCACTTAAGAAAGACTGTTTCAGGCTCTAAAGAAACAAAGGTGAAGACACTAAAAAAGAAAAAAAACAGCAGATGATATAGTCTCTGTCCTCAAGTAGCTGGCGGGGGCTGGGGGCGGGCGGGATACATACAGATGGACAGATGTACCAAGTGCAGATACACACTGGAGTACTGAACCAATACGGGGGAAAGGTTGCCTGAAATAAGTAATGCCTCAGTTTTAAAGGAAGAGAGGTGCTTCCGGAGAAGAAAAAGGACTGATGTAAAAGCAGCTAAGGGTGTAGCAACAAGGTAAGCTCAAACCAGCTGCCCTAGTCAATTTTGACTCGTGGTAACTGCATGCCAGGCCTTTCTTCTGAGACGCCTCTGGGTGGGTTCGGATCACCAACCCTTTGGTTAGTTGTTGGGTGCTTAACTGAAACCACCACCCAGGGACTCCTAAGGTGACCTCAGAGATATACAAACAATTCAGTGTTGTCAGAGTACCCAGACATGAGGCTACAGAAGCAAGCAGGGGCCAGAACCTTCACTTTAATTTTAGGGGCTAGGATTAGGTCTTATTTGGCTTTGTATTACCAATGCCCAGCAGCGCCTGCTACATATTGTAGGCAATCACTTAAAACCAAAAAAACCAAACCCGCCGCTGTTGAGTAGATTCCAACTCATAGCAACCCTACACGACAGAGTAGAACTGCTCCATAGGGTTTCCAAGGAGCGGATGATGGATTTGAACTGATGACCTTTTGGTTAGCATCCAAGCTCTTAGCCACTGGGCCACCAGGGTTTCACTTAATGTTTGTTTATTCAGCAAAACAGTAGAATCCCCAGTGAATTCAGACTTTTCTCCTTCCCTCATTTGCTTTCCCATCAGCTCAAAGGAAGGAAAGAACCAAGAAACCTAGCTACCCAATCCTTTTAAGATAAGCATATTCAGAGTGATCTCACAGGACACAGGATCTACTGCAATAACCTCCTAATAGGTGTCCAGTTTTCACTCATCTTTCTCCAGTTTATTAACAATACAGCAAGTATTATTATTTTTTAAGGTATATATCGAATGTCACACCTCTGCTTAAAATGCTTCAATAACTTCGAATTGCACCTGAAGTAAAATCCAAACCTACTAAAATGGCCTAAAAGGTTCAGCTCAATGCCTGCCTCTCTGACCCTATCTCATAACTCCTCTTTCCACAAGAAGCACTGTGGCTTTTGGGTCAACTCCTGGAAAATGTCAAGCTTTCTTCCCGGCCTTAAAGGCTTTGCTCCTGTTCCCTGTGCTTGGTACACTCTTTCTCCTGTTCTTTAAGGGACCGTATTTCATGTCATTTAGATGTACCGTCAAATGCCGTCTATCAGGGCAGCCATCCCTGATCACCTATCTAATGTACGAAGCATCCTGTTTGCTTCCTTCTTAGGATTATTTGTAACTGTATGTTTATTTGTTATTATTTGATCAATGCCTGTCTCCCACATCCCACTATGGGTTCACACAGAGCGCAGGGTCCGCATCAGTACTTTTCACCCACCACCTCTGGCGCCTAGAACAGTAACTGACAGGTGGATGCGCACAATAAAGATTTCCGGAACGAATACACGAATGCTTCAAAGCCTGTGCTTTGGGTTCCAGAGGGCTGCGGGCGGGGGGTCCTAACATCTTTGAATCAAAGTGGATTGTGGAGTGTGATACTCAGGAAGTGAAAATGGAGCGTCCCAAAGTCCCGCTTCATCTTTACCCTGGCCCTGTGGCCTCGGTCAGGTAGGAAACCTCAGGCCTGGGTTCAAACGAAGAAGAGCGGGAAAGAGAGCAGGATGCTGGGGAGGGGAGGGCACCGGGAGGCCCTCAAAGTCCCCAACTCAGGGAGAAAGGGACTGGCGGCGAGATTCACGGATTCTCACATGGATGAATGGGGAACGCGCGAAACAACTACCAGGCCTGTCTAGACCGGTCGCTCTCCCTCTCCGGCGACTCACGCCGTTCTCTCCTTACCATCGTGACTACGGGTGAATGGTGTAGGATCCTCGCCGCCGACCCAGCTGTTGTCCGTCCCTCGTGATCGAAGCAGCCGCTCTAGGCCCGGAGTCGCGGCACTCCAAGAGAAATGGCCGCCAAAAAGCAGCGTGACCTTTCACCTCTAACCCAGCCCGTCTGGCTTCTCTGATTGGGCACAAAGAGACGCGTGCTGATTGGAGGAGGTGGCTGTGCAGTGTCTCCTGGCAACCAGCGGCATGCTTTCCGGGCTTCGAGACCCGTGAGGAGTCTTCGGCCGGACTTCAAAGGCTAAGGGACCCGACTCCATCTTCCTCGATGGGGTGGCAGGAAAAGCCTTGTGTTGACTTCCCGCCTGGGAGATGCTATATATCGTGTAGAACGGACGTGATTTCTCGTCAACTTGGCTAATAGAGGTTTCCTTTGCTCTTTCGGCGCAGTGGTAAAGAGCTCGGCTGTTAACCAAAACGGTCGGCAGTTCCAGTCCACCAGCCGTTCCTTGGAAATCCTATGGGGCAGTTCTGCTCTGCCCTGTAGGGTCACTATGAGTCCGAATCGACTCGACGGCAGCGGGTTTGGTTTTGGGTTTTATAGTTTAAGCCAAGCAGTTCTTGGAGTTATTTATCTCAAAGTTCCGTGAGTTTTCTTTTAGTTTGATGATCATTCAATAAATATTTAGCCTTTACGCAGACTTTGAGTTCCTACTTTGGGCTAGGCTCTTTCACAGTTGTTATCATAGAAATCTTCCCAAACAGTATTTTGATTTGGCAGTTACAGCCCTATTTTAGAGATGAGGAAACAGGCTCAGCAGGTAACTTGCCCACTATTCCATAACTGAGTTTCAACCCCCAAACTCTGCTTTTTGACTTACTTAAAGCATCCTTTCAGTCATTCAATATATACCTTAGAAATCTGACTTTGCTGTTTTCTCTGTGAAGTGAAACAGTATCTTACAGTAATCTGTGTAAAGATGTTTGAAGTTGATTTTTTCTCATGTTAAATATTAAATTTAAATACCTTAAAGTCGTTGGTATTTTTCTAATTATAAATGCTGTACATTTTGTGGGGGTCTTAGAAAATACAGAAAATTCTAAAAAATAAACCAAAAGTCACTGATAATCCCACCAATCAAAAAAAAATTAACTTTTTTAATGTACTATTTATTGTAACGCATGCTGTTTTAAAAAATAATCTACATACCGTTTTGTAACTTGTTTTCTTCACTTTATATTGGGAAAATTCTCATATAATTAAATATGCTTCTGAAGTGTGGTTTAATGTCTCCATTATTCTGTTTTGTGAATATGTGATCATTTATTAATCGTTCTGTTGTTTCCATTTTCCCATTATAAATGATGTGCTTTGGACATAATTTTACATGAATCTTTGAATGTATCTCTGATTGTTTACAGTAAATTCCTAGGAGTATAATTCTTGAGTTAATAGGCATTATTATTTTCAAGGTTTTAAAATATATTTATTGCCATATTTGTATGTGGTTCAACAGAATAGCCACCAGAATAATCAGTTTTAATTTGGGGGTAATGTTGTTGTGTGCCATCAAATTGATTCCAACATATAGCAACCCTATAAGGACAGAGCAGAAGTGCTCTATAGGGTTTCCCAGGCTGTAATTTTTACAAATTGCCAGGTCTTTTCTCTCAAGGAGCAGCTGGTGGGTTCGAACCTTTGAAATTTTGGTTAGCAGCCCAATGCTTGACCATTGCACACCAGGGCTCCTCTTGGGGGAAATTTTTCGAGATGGGAAAGAATATATCTTGAGCACATTCTGAGGGAACTTTCCTCAATTATTAATTAGGATGAAACCTAGCTGTAAATAAGCGTCTAAAAAGTAATTTATTAAATGACCAAGATATATTTATTGAGGGTTTACTACAGGCTCCTAGGTGGTACAAACGGTTAACCACCTCACTGCTGACTGATAGGTTGGAGGTTCAAGTCCACCCAGAGGCTTCTCAGAAGAAAGGCCTGACGTACTTCTGAAAAAGTAGCCACTGAAAACTTCAGGGAACACAGTTCTACTCTGACGTGGGGTCACCGTGAGTAGGAATCCATTCAACAGCAGCAAGTACTGATACTGTGAACTAGGCACTCGGGGGGAATAGTGGGGAATGAAATGGACGTGTGATCTCTGCCCTCCTGGAACTTTAAAACCTTTTTTGAAGAAAGGAACTAATACATACTGAGCGCCTGCCATGTTGTACAAGGGTATTTCATGTAATTTATTTTACTTGAGGAGCCCTGGTGGCACAGTGGTTAAGAGCTTGGCTACTAACCAAAAATCGGCAGTTCAAATTCACCAGCCACTCCCTGGAAACTCTATGGGGCAGGTCTATTCTGTCCTATAGGGTCACTATGAGTCAGAGTCAATTCCACAGCGATGGGATCTTACTTAAATCCTCACAGCACTTCGTGGTAAGTATTAATCTTCCCATTTTAGAAATGAGACACATTCAGAGAGGTTAAGTATTTTTGCTCAAGGCCACATAGACTGAAAGTGGCTCCAAAGCCCAGGATTTCTCCTTTATACTTGCTACCTCTCCCCAAACTGAGTTAGAGTAGAGAACAAGTGAGCAAATACATAGAAATACCAATATGAATGCAGGGTGGAGGAAGATAGAGTTTAGGAAGTTACTTTTGAGATTGATGAGCTCTTCCTTTTATATTCTCTCCTTTATTCCCATAATACTCAATATTTTCTTTGTTTATAATTATGGTCAGAATTAATTATCATGGCCAGGATAGGCTTAAGGGGGGGGAAAAATCTGAGTTAGATCAATGGTTTATAAATGCTAGCCCCTAAACCTGGATCGCTCTGCATACAGTATTGGGACTTTGAAAACTGTCTTCGTTATTTAAAAATAAACGAACAAACCCAAAACTTAAAAAATTGTGCAGTTATCTTAATGAATACTGTATGGACTGACTAAAACCTCATGCTTTCTGCTTTTGATTAGAATGAAATCAGAAGGCAAATACTGGTTGATTATCATGGATCAGAAGCTGTAATTGACATTTATATAAATGGGAAAGTAAATTGTCAATAAATGACACTTATTCATAGATTCATTTTAGAGGGAGGGTAGATAATAAGAGAAGCCTTCAAGGCTGGGAATCACTTAACTAACTAGATGACCACTGGAAACCCTGGTGGCATAGGGGTTAAGTGCTATGGCTGCCAACCAAGAGGTTGGCAGTTTGAATCCTCCAGAAGCTCCTTGGAAACTCTATGGGGCAGTTCTCTGTCCTATAGGGTCACTAAGAGTCGGAATTGATTCAACAGCAGCAGGTTAGGTTTAGGTTTAGATGACTAGTGTTAAATATTAACATTAAACCCTTTTCAGTTCTTAGCCATATGTCCACAAGGTGGCAATGGTGTTTTGAGTAACATCTGATTGACCGCCTGGAACTTTGAAGTGAACCTCTATAAATGGAGACCTCACTGTTCTCAAAAAACAAAACGAATAAAACCTGCATCTCATGGAATTCCCCCCCCCCCCCCCCCAGTTTCCTTTGCCTTCAACCTCCTTCCACCTTTCCTCATGCCTCAAATGTCTCCATTGGACCAAATTTTAGAAATAAAGCTGGTTATTCTACCTCTTCGTCTTTTTACCCTGTTGCCAGAGGTATCTCCAAACACCCGCCTCCTCCAAAACAAAATGGAGATCTGGACATTATTGCTCTTCTGCTCACCAACCTTTCTGGTTACCCATTTCTAGCAGCCTTAACAAATCCTTGCCAGCTTTTCTCTATAGATTCATCTCTTTCCATTCTGTCCCACAAACAAAAGCCTTTCCCAGAACCACAGGCCATGTTCTTACACTTGATAGTCCCTTCACCTAAAAGTACTTTCAGCCTGGAAAATTCCTCCGTATCTTAATGTTCCTGGTCCAGCTCAAATGGGTACTTTATAACTGAAGCTTTCGCTGTCTTCCTCAGGTTATTATCCTGTCACATGGGCCTACACAATCTTATCTTGTTTTAACACTAATTGTACTCTATTTTATGGAGCACTGGTGGCACAGTAGTTAAGGGATAGGCCACTAACCAAAAGGCTGGCAGTTTGAATCCACCAGCCGCTCCTTGGAAACCCTATGAGGTAGTTCTACTCTGTCCTATAGGGCCGCTATGAGTCAGCATCAACTTGACGGCAACAGGTTTGGTACTCTCTTTTAAAAGGTCCCTGGGTGGCACAAACAGTTTGTGCTTGACTGCTAATCAAAAGGTTGGTGGTTCAAACCCACCCAGTTCTACTCTGTAACACACCAGGCCAGCAAGGTTTTTTTTTTTTCTTGTCGTTTGTTTTACTCTATATCAGCGAGAATTTTTTTTTATTAACTCATTTGTTATTATTACTAGTCATTCCCTGCCACAATCGATTTTCAGTAAATTTGTTGAGTGAATAAATGAATGACTGAATTGATAGACTTAGACTATAAAAATTTGCACCAATTCAAACTTTCTAAAAAACAAAACAAAAATACAGTGGAGCTGAAAATAAAGAGAAACAGGGTGTCCATCCTTCTTACTCAGAAGAATAGAATGAACTGAACAGCAGAGTATTATAATTGATTATAATTGGAATTATTTGCTTTCATAAAAGCAGGTAGTATAATGGTATCTTTTTCTTTTTTCTATTACTCAATAAGTGCTTTGTGTTCCATTAATGTATCTTTTGAAACTATTACTGTATCTAACAATTTCTGTTCACAGTAATTTGAAAATAAGACTGAAAATTTTCATCTGTAACCTAGTCAATGCTTTTATTATTGAACTGCCCGTCTTTTGTGTTAGTTTTTTCCTTATGGTAAGGGGATGAAATGGAATGCAAAAATCCATATGCTAGGCATAAGCAAGATGAAATGGATTGGTACTGATCATTTTTAATCCAACAATCATGTGGTCTACTACGGCAGGACCAACAAATTGAAGAGAAATGGTATTGCATTTATCGTCAAAAAGAACATTTCAAAATCTATCCTGAAGTACAATGCTGCCAGTGATAGGTTAATATCCTTACACTTTGTGGTGCAATGGATGACTTTTGTGTGGCCTTTCTCACCATGGTCTTGTAACAATCACTTGGGTGGGACTGTGCAAATAAGGTAATTTGGGCCCAACAAAGGGATTGGTCAGTTTTGCCACCCCACTAGGCTTAAAATGAGCCATCCCAGAGGCAGGAAAGAGAGGATCCCATCACAATCAAGGAAGAAGAATCATGAGCAGAGCGTGTCCTTTGGACCAGGGATCCCTGCACTGAGAAACTCATGGACCAGGAGACTGAGAGAGAGCTGTAACGCTGACAACAGTGAGAGGTGGTGGCAGAGAAATTGTGTCAGGAGAGACCAGCAGGAACAGCAAAGTGGGCTTCCTGGCCCACTGTGCTAGAAAACTGAGTACCTTAGGTCCTGAGGCTTCCTGGTGGAGTGGGATGCCTCAGGGCACTTATCAGCAGAGCTGAAAGTGCTTTGTAACACTTGCCCAGGCAGGTCAGAGGATGAGGGCTAGAGAGAGGTATACCTGTGAGCATACCTGGGAAGAGGTTGTCCTGATGAAAGAACTGTATCTTGAGCATTCCTCAACCTGAATTGTAACTTGTTACTTCCCCCAGTAAACCCCATAATCATGAGTATTGTCTGTGAATTCTGTTTGACCATTACATTGAATTACTGAACCCAGCAGAAAAGTAGAGAATGCTGTGGGAGGGACAGTTGGTATCAGAACTGGTAAAGATAGCAGAGAAAGGAGGCATGTCTGACCTCCGCCTCACAGAAATCAGCCTTTGGCTGTTGATCTTAATTCTCCCCACCTGCCTTGTGCAGTTAGAGGAGGTCAGACACTGCCTCCATTCTGTTTTTTACACACCTACAAAGAACACCAGTTAATATGACTATTATTCAAACTTACACACCAACCGTAAATGCCAAGGAAGAAGAAATTGAAGATTTTTACAAACTGATGAAGTCTTAAATGGATCAAACATGCAATCAAGAGGCATTGATAATTACTGGTGATTGGAATCTGAAAGTTGGAAATGAAGGAACGGTGGTTGGAAAATAGGAAAAATGCTGAAACCGCATGATAGAATTATCAGAAATGCTTTTTTTCAACAACGCAAGTGATGACTGTACATGTAGACCTCAACAGATGGACTACACAGGAATCAAATTGACTACATCTGTGAAAAGAGAAGTTACTATATGAAGAAGAATGAAGCATCAGGATTGAAGGAAGACTCATTAACAATCTGCCATAAGCAAATGACACAATCTTGCTTGCTGAAAATGAAGATAACTTGAAGCACTTACTAATAAAGATGAAAGTCTCCACTATGGATCACACATGAACATAAAGAAAACAAAAATCCTCGCAACCGATCCTCACAATGTCATCATAAATTGCAATGAAACTGAAGTTGTCAAGGATTTCCTTCCACTTGGATCGACAATCAATGCCCACAGAAATAGCAATGAAGAAATCAAATCACATATTGCATTGGGAAAATTACTGCAGAAGATCCCTTTAAAACGTTAAAAAGCATAGATACCACTTTGATGACTAAGGTGCGCCTGACCCAAGCTGTGGTCTTTTCCAATTGCCTCATGTGAACACGAAATCTGGACAGTGAAAAAGAAAGACCAAAGAAGAATTGATGCATGTGAATTACGGTGGGTGAAGAACGCTGAGTATACTGCGGACTGCCAGAAAAATACTGCGGACTGCCAGAAGGACGAGCACATCTGTCTTGGAGGAAGTACGCCCAGAAAGCTTCTTAGAAGCCAGAATGGCAAGACTTTGTCTTGTTTACTTTGGGCGTGTCATCAGGAAAGACCAATTACTGGAAAAGGATATCATGTTTGGCAGAGCAGAGTTTCATTGAAAATGAGGAACAGTGGGCTCAAATATACCAACAGTTGTGAGTGTGGTGCAGGACTGGGCAATGTTTTGTCCTGTTATACATACGGCCTCCATGAGCCAGAGCTGACTCGAAGGTGGCTAACAATAACAGTAACAACAACGAGGAGATTTTGATTGCTTTAGTTGCATATCTTGTCTGCACCACTAATGTAGCTTAATGCTTATAGCTTTGAGAATTGTTATTTTCATTTTGTGGGTCATAATTCTCCAACATAACTGTAAGATATTTGAGAGTAGTGAACATATTTAGACGTTTTTGTATTTCTGTAATAATCTAGTTTATTGTCATTTCTTGTTTACTTGTGTTTCTCCCTTTTACATTATATTAGATACCCTTGCCCAACATATTAGTTATAGATAAGTCCTTATATCTTAGAGGCTTTAATAATAGAAACTATTTTTCACTCATACAGAGTAAAAAACAGGTGTCCCTGATCAGCAGGTGGCTCTTGTCCCAGTGGTGATCCAGGAACCAAGGTCTCTTCCCTCTTGCGTACCACCTTCTTCAACACAAGGCTTCCAAGATGGCCTGGTTCATCTGCATCAAGTCAGGATGACAAAGGGTGTAGAGGATCACCCATGGGGCCCTGCCTAATGTTACACATATCACTTTTCATATTCTGTTGGCTAAAACGCAGTCGTCTGGTCCTATGTAACTCCAATGAAGGCTGGGAAGTGTAGCCGGGCAGTGCCCAGAAAGATAAGCAAATGGGTTTTGGTGAACAGAATGGTCTCTGCCACACTCACAAAAAACACTCTGTTAGGCTACTTTTTAGTAATTTTATCTGCCCCTGTTGTGTGCCATCTTTTTTTCATTCATTCTATTTTCTGCTACGTTGTGATATTGTTAATTATCTCTATTAGTCATCACCTTTGTTTACCCCTGAGTATTTACCAACTATGCTTCTGATGCTGAGATAATCACTGTTAATATTTTATTTTTTCTTTTCACTATGCAAAGGTTTGCGTGTGTTTTAACAGAGTTGAAATACTATATAAAATTTAAATATATATTTCTTTCCTATATACCTATACATTTCTATTTATTTATGAGTCTTTCCAAGGATGGACACCTCTCCTCTATTACAGGCTGTTTGTGTAGTGGTTTACATGCACGAAGTCTGGAGCAGGCACTGCATGAGTTCAAATTCTGGCTGTGTCACCTAGAGCCTCTAAGCTTGGGTTCTTCCTTTGTAAAGTGGAGCCAAAAATACTCTCTACCTCCCAGGGCTTGGAGAGGATTAAATGGGTTAGTATGTCTAAAACTCTAAAAATAATCAAGAACTCTAAAATTTCCTGAAACCTTTATTTGTTTGTTCAGCAAATACTTGTTGTTAGGTACCATTGAGTTGGCTCTGACTTACAGCAACTTTATGTATAACAGAATGAAATGTTACCCAGTCCTGTGCCATCTTAACAACAGTCACTATGTTTGAGCCCACTGTTGCAGCCATTGTGTCAATCCATCTCATCAAGGGTCTCCCTCTTTCCAGCTGACCCTCTACTCTACCAAACATAATGTTTTTCTTCAGTGATTGATCTCTCTTGATGACATATCCAGAGTAAGTGAGACAAAGTCTCGCCATCCTCGCTTCTAAGGGACATCCTGACTGTACTTCCTCCAGGACAGATTTATTTTTTCTTTTGGCAGCCCATGGTATATTCAATATTCCTCACCAGCACCGTAATTCGAATGCATCAATTCTTCTTTGGACTTCTTTTTTCATTGTCCAGCTTTCACATGCATACGAGGCAATGGAAAAAATCATGGCTTAGGTTAGGGGCAACCTAGTCATAATTTATGCAGTGTCTATTATGTGCTGATCAATATTTTAGGGGCCGAGGATACAAAAGTTCCAAAAGGAAGGCATTATCTATTGGGGAAAATATACTAAAAAGCAAATAAATAATTACAACTATTATGTACTGTGAAGGAAATGAACTGGGTGACAAGTCAACCAGTTGCTGTCAAGTTGATTCTGACTCATGGCAACCTCAGGTGTGCCAGAAGAAAACTTTACTCCATAAGGTTTTAAGTAGCTTATTTTTATGAAGTAGATTGCCAAGTCCTTCTTCCAAGGTGCCTTTGGATGCAGTTAAACTTCCAGCCCTTCAGCTAGCAGTGAGGGTGTTAACGATTGGTTGGTTTGGTATATGCTATAAAGGAAATGAACTAGGTGAAGCGACAGAGAAATGATGGGATTAAGGTTGAAACTGACTGAGGTCAAGAAGGCTCTATATCAATTTGCCTAAAGACCAATTTGCCAAAGGACAAATATACCCCACACTGCCGAATTCCTAAATAAGATTTCAGACTGTTCGCTGCAATGGTTTCACTGTCAGTGGCAAGGATAGAGGCAAGGCTTCGGTTTGCAAAAATAGAGAACATAGTAAATGATTTTTAATGGAAAGTGCATCCTCAATGAGTGCTAGGCCTCCTAATATGAAATACACTCAAAATTGATATTCAACTAAGCTGAACTGTCAAGTCCTTAGATGCTAAAGAGCTATAGCAAAATGACTGCAGTGAAACCGCTTCCTAAAGAAAATTTCCAAAAGAAACCAAGAGTTCAGCAAATGTGTGTTCAGTGAACTGGCTTGCTCCTGGAAGTCGAAGAAGCATTTCTGAGGGAGTGATATTTAATCTGAGACCAAAAGCATGAGACAGCATAGAAAACTCCTCTATTAGTGATACTTGGACTAGTCGTATAGTACTTACTACACACTATCTTTCATTGTAGTATTTTGTGTACATGTGTAAGATTTCCCACTGTAAGCTCCTCTTAAGGAGCGTAGGCAAGGTAAACAAAAGTTCAGTAATTGTTTACCGATAAACGTTGACTGCGAATGGTGAGATAAACAGAGTGTCTGCTGGATGACCTCTGTGGCTCTCTCCGGGTTGCTTGGTAACACGCTAGCTGGGCTTGCCCTCTAAAAAGTTTCCAAGGGGTGGCAGCACTGGGCAGCTGGTATTCCCAGCACTGGAACGGAACTCCCCTGAGCATCTGTCACCCAAGCTCAGAACATTTTTTCCTCCACATGACAAGCTTCTCTCATGAGAAAGGAACAGGCAAGGTCGCTCTTCTGAAGCAAAACCCTTGATGCATCTAGCTGTTCCAGGCCCACGCATGCCTGTCCAGGGGATGCCAAGAGACAGGACCACTTGCCTTATCTTGCTGTTGACCCTTCTGCCTGTAAATCCCTGCCTGCACTGTGTGGCACAAGCCTTTCCCTCAGTGGGGGGGGGGGGGGGGGTACCCAAGGTGCCATAAATAAATTGAAGAAAATGATAGTCAGACTCAGCTATGATCTAGATTATCCCATAGACATGCCAACGCTAGAAATGTAAATGTGAAGGCAATAAAACCTTGAATCTTTAGTCCTAATGCTTGTTTCTCTTCTTCCAAATAGGAAGCTCAACTGAAGATGCTACATTTGTTGAACATGAGGTATCATAAGGCACTTTCTAGTCTCAATGCAGATGTCAATGATATGATGCTTTCAGAGAATGAAAACCTCACCAGTGGTGGCCAGATAGACCTTTTCTCTTTTTACCTCTTTAGAGTTTGTTAATCTCTTTTGCGAAAATAAATAGTCTAGCTTTGGCGTAATGCTTTGCTCCTTGCAATCTTCAGAGACCCTGGCTGCTTCCCACTTTTGCCCTACAGTTCCTACCATATGGTCATCTTCGCCATGCAAGATGGAGCTCCAGCTACCACACACATACCCCATGTGGTGGAAAGGAGGAAGAGAAGAAATGCCAAGCACCTTTTAAGGACGTATCATGGAAGTGGCTACACAATTCTTCTGCTTATAGCCCATAGAACCTAGTCACACGGCTATACTGGCTGCAAGGGAGGCTGGATAGGGTTTCTTACTGTCCAGGTGACCCTGTGCCCACCTAAAAATCAAGGATTCTAACTCTGGTAAGAAGCTCTGCTGACACAACAGGTAAGTGCTCGGCTACTAACTGAAAGGTTGGAGGTTCAAACCCACTCAGTGGCTCTGCAGGAGAAAAGACCTGGCAGCCTGCTCCCGTAAAGTTTACAGCCTAGAAAACCCTATGGGGCAGTTCTACTCTGTCACATAAGTTCCCTATGAGCCGAAACCGACTCAACAGCTCTTAAGAACAACAACCCTGGTAGGCAGTTTGGGGCAGGCAACCAGCAATCTCTGTCACCAGAGGGTCTACTGGGTGCTGAACATTTCCTTATCATAAAATGGGTTAAACACCTCACAGGGTTAAATAAGATAATAATAGCTAACACTTGCATAGCACTAAATGTATTCCATGGATTTCAGGCAAAAAACCTGCTTATAATTAATTTACATCGTTTTATATAAAAATACTTTTTTGCTTTTAATACTGAATTCCCCCCTCCCCCCAAAACTAAATTCCCCCCTCCCCCCAAAACTAAATTCCCCCCTCCCCCCAAAATATAATTACCAAGTAAGTCCAGGGAAGACTGTATTTTGTTTTGTTTGGAGTTTTACCAGCAGTTTTCACTGTTTCAGAAAACTGGTGGCAACACTACAAGTTGCCCTTGAATCGCCAATACAACACACCTGCATCAGTCCACATTCACAGCTCTGGGTTTTTACTAGTTCAAGCAGCTGACTATTTTGTGTAGAAGTGTTTGAACACTTACATATTGAGATAATATTTTTAGCATAAATTGCTTTCTTTTTTTGCTTTACATTACAGTTAAGACATTGTATTTATTTTTAAAACTATATTTAAAACTTTTTAGATACAAAAGCTATGTATTAATTTCATTTCATGATAGTAATGAGTAGAACTTCGCCTAGCACAAAAGGTGCTTTTGTGTAAATAAGAAAAGGATGTATCCTCTGAGTGGAGGAATTAGGAGAAGGTACCTCTTCTTTGCAGTCGATGCAGCCACATGCCAGGGTACGTGAGTAGGCTAGCGGAATGCAGCTAGAATTCAACCCCTACCTGCTACCTGCACAACTGTATATGGCAGCGCTGGTAAAGAAAGCATTAAAAATACCTGTTGTAGAAATGAGGGAGGCGTTGGGTCTGATGGGCCTGAGAACCACTGATTTAAAAAAAAGATCAAGGATTAAATCCAGAAATACCACAATGTGTAGAGGATGGAAATATGAAAAGGATCAAGCAGATTGGAGGAAACCAAGAGAGAGTGGTGTACTAGAAACCAGTTAAGAAAGGACTTTAAGCAGAAAGTGATCGACTGTATAAGAATGAAGAATCCAAGTGACCAAAACATCAGAAGTGATAAAACACAACAATTTAAAACAATATTTACAAAAAATTTCAATGACATGGAAAAATGCAAGATACCAAAATATGTAGATAAATCTCAATTATGTTAAATAAAATATGGCTATGTATGCCTAGAAAAAAAGACTGAGAAGAAATAAACTAAAATGTTAGCAGTAGTTATGTGATTATGGATGATTTCAATATTCTTTATACTCTTCTGAGTTTTCCCTTTTTAAAAGTTTCGCCATTATAAAAGTGTTGTATCCAAAGTGTGGTATATACATGAAGTAGAATATTACTTGGCCATAAAGAGTAATGAAGTCCCGATACATGCTACAACATGATGAATCTTGAAAACACTGTGCTGAGTGAAATAAACTAAAGGATACTGTATGATCCCACTTACATGAAATATGCAAATATAGAAAGACCAAAGTCTATTAGCGGTTACCAGGAGTGGGAAGGAGGGGGAAAGAGGGAGTCATTGCTTAGGGGGGCACTGAGTTTCTGTTAATGGAGCTGGAATGATTTGGAAATGGATAGAGGTGGTGGTTGCACAACGCGACGAACATAACCAATATCATTGAATCGTACATGTAAAAATGTTGACTTGGCAAATATTTTGTCATATATATATGTTTACTACAACAAGCTTTTTTTTTTTTTTAACAAAAGCATTGTATGGATAATAGGGGGACTGTTATTTTAAGCTCAGTTTTTAAAGCCTATGAAGATTTGTTAATGTTCATGCACATAATTATCTTTCAGTTATAGTCCATAAAATGATTCACAAAGGAATACAGTCACCATGACCCTTAACTCACTTGCATATACATTGCAATTATATACGTTAATTTAAATCTGCAGGTTTTCACCCAAGAATGTATTCATCCAAGGTTAGCTGGTAGATCTTTCACTGAAGAGGTGATAGAGGTGTATTTATTTTCAAAGTTAGCAATGAAATATTAGAATAATAATAGTTTAAACAATATGTTGGCTATATAAGCAATTTAACATTAGCCCTTCTGTTATATTCCAAATCAGCCAGCAGAACTTCAGAGTCTTGCAGAAATCTACCCCGTGTGTGATATATAGTGTCATCTCTCATTCATTCTCTCTCACTCACACAATGCGCATGTATACACACACACACACACACTCCAAAGACTTACCTTCTAAGCAGAGTTGGACACTAAACAAAGAAGTTGGCATTAACTCAAGCCAACAAATTCCCTGCCTTCAATAACATCCTGAACCAGAGTCTCTTCTGCGTCTGAGAAACTTTATGTTTTTATCCACTCTCCTTGCTTAGTTAACTCTCTTCTACTAGAAGAAGATGAAAGTGAGAAGAGATGGGGAAAGGAAATGTATATAATGTGAATTTAAACAGAGTATCTTCACCTACCCAAGTTATAGAAACAGGCCAGATGTCTAGCTTTTCCTTAGCAGATGGGATGAACTAAGTAGTGAAGGTTTTTTTTGTTTTTTTTTTTTCTGGACATAACATCTGAAATAGTCTCAGTATGAAGGATTAAAAATTGTTTCTTTACTGCTGTTCAAGGCCTGCTTGCTACTTAATCACCTTTATGAAAACTCATCAACAAACCATTTGAGGAGATTAACCATACAGTGCCTAAGGCAGCATATGCCTTTTCTGGACAATAATAAGGATATACTGAAATATGTGGATATGGACCATATACAAGCCAACATAATCACACGTTTGTTTTATGAGTAATTTTGACTTACACAAGACATGAGCAAATACTGAGTATGATTTTAATCCATGACAAATTATAAGAATTCCCACGAGATCAAAGAAGACAATTTCTTCATAAGATGATTTGACATATTTGTGGTCTATTTGTGGGGAAAAGGGCAAATATTGTTCTTAATCATTTGTTCTGGATTATAATAAATCCACCTAAATAGCAATGTGACTAATTTGGAATTTACTGGAATTCCATTGGAGCTGAATTTGTCCTTGTTTTCTGAGAGACTTACTAAGAAAGTTAATTTTGTAAATAAGAATATGAAAGAAGTTACTATAAATTTATAAAAAATATTTTCTAATTTTTAAGGAGCATCCCTGGTATCATCAACAATATAATTTCAGTATAAACAAAGGCCCACAAGTACCAGAGTCCCTGATAAACTATTACTACCCTCTTCTATTTTTAAACATGAAATGGGGTTTGTCTTTATAGTATTCTTTCTAACTATAAAAGAAATGTATGGATAATGTAAAGAACTTAGAAAACACAAAAGCACATGTGGGAAAAAACACACTCAAAATCTACACCCAAAGATAATAACTGTTAACTTTTTGAATGATTGTTCTTTGAGTATTTTTTGGTATATTTTTAACCAAAAGAGGAACAAACATTAATACAGATTGGTAAACTGCTCTTTCTTAGCAATATATCACGAACGTTTTCACATGCCAATGTATATTAATTTACAACAAGGTTTTTAACAGTGGTGTGATATCCTATACTATGTTGTATCAGGTTTTTTTGGCGGGGGGAGGGTATTGTTGGACATTTGGGTTTGTTCTGATTTTTTTTTTTTTTGTAATTGTAAGTGACACTACTGTGAACATCTTTTTACATACTTGTTTGTATGTACCTCTTTGTTTTCTTAGGCTAAATTCTTTTTTAAAAAGGTGGTGTTATCATAGGATATGTTCTAATTAAGGTTTTAAAAGCATTTCCAAATTAAAGGGCTAAAAGCCAGAGGGCAAGGGACCCTATTGATATAGTCCATATTGATTAAGGAGGGACCAGTTCCTAGGGAAGGACATCACGCTTGGTAAATTAGAAGGTCAGTGAAAAAGATAAAGACCCTCAACCAGATGAATTGATACCATGGCTGCAACAATGGGCTCCAGCATAACAATGATTGTGAGAATGGCACAGGACTGGGCAGTGTTTTGTTCTGCTGTACACAGGGTTGCTATGAGCTGGAACCGACTTCACATCACCTAACAACAACAATACAGATTAACCTCTCAGTGAACAGGGCAAAGTAGAGAAGGACAGAGAGAGGGCCTGGAGAGGCAAACAGAAGATATTCAGCATCCTCTCCCAAATTAGAGCCTCCTTTCTGTAGTTTTCCCTTTTAGCTCTTGTTTCTCACGCACCTTCTATTTATTTTAATTATTGTCTGTCTGCTCTGTGAAGGCAGGGATTAACTTTTTAATTTACTGCTTGATACCCAATGCCTAGAATAATGCCCCCATATGGTAAACAATAAGTATATTTTTAATATTCCTTTAAATATTCCCTTATAATACTATTCCTTTAAAATGATATAGGATTCCTATACAAACATTCCTATAACATTCCTTTAAAACAAAGGAACTAATAATCCTATTAGATTCTGTACTAGTCAGATTACCCTTGAAGTATGTGGTCAGGCCACATCATACTTAGAGAGGAATGTTGACATGCTGAAGAGTGACGTCTTATGCAGAATAATTAAAGTGACTATGATTGTTTGGTTTGGAAAAGAGGAGTGGGGGCCAGGGATAGGATGGTATGTCTATCTTAAAATATTTGACTCTCTTAAAATATGTGAAAGACTGTCATGTGAAGGATGGTCTAAGTGTGTAGCCTGGGCCAAAGGATGAAAGTTACAGATATGTGCTGCCTCTAAAGAAGGAGCTTTTTACATTCAAAAAAAAACCCAGTGCCGTCGAGTTGATTCCGTTTTTATATAAAACTTTCCCTGGACAATTTTAAGCAGAAAATACTCATTAGGTATTTAGAAATGAGTCAAGTGTCTAATTAATGAAAAACAAGATTTCTGAGGTTTCTTTCAATCTTGAGATCTTGTGATTCAGTAAAGATATTAATATGACCTTTATTTTGGTAATTTTTTCACTAGTTCATCACCAGGGCCAGGATTATACATAAACAGAGAAGGATATAGTCTAATAGATAGTAGTATACATTTTCAGAGTACTCAAAAGTTTTGCTCATAAAAATTTATTTACCACTCATCTCCTGGGGAACTCAAGTTTCACCATTCGAAATTAATTTCTGTGGGTCAAAGCAGGCATGGGCATAGTAAACCTTTTATTTATTTAGGATCAATAGAAAAAATGCAAATTTAAGGTGACATTGAGTAAAAAAAATCTAGTATTATAATTTTTTTTAAAATCTGTGTTTTAGGTGAAAGTTTACACAGCAAATTAGGTTCTCATTTAACAATTTTGATACAAATAGTTCCATGACATAGGTTACAATTTCCACAATGAGTCAGTATTCTTATTCTTTCCATTCTATTTATTCTGTTTCCATAGATCTAGCTTCCCTGCCTCTCCTTGCCTTCTCGTCTTTGCTTTAGGGTAAATGTTGACCGTTTAGTCTCATATACTTGATCATTTAAGGGAGCACATTACTTGAGGGTGATATCGTTTATCTTATAAATCAATCCGTTATTTGGCTGAAAGGTGACCTCTGGGAGTGGCTTCAGTTCCAAGTTCAAGGGATACCTCAGTGTGATAGTCTCGGGGGTTCCTCCAGTACAAAAATGTTTTAAGAGAGAGAAGATATCATAAAGGAATCCAAGTCTTAATATTATTAAAAGCACGGAACATAAATAAAACAAATATTGAGGAACAGTGGTCATTTTCTTCCTTTCTCCTCCTTTGTCTTTTCTTCCTTCTTTTGCCCTCACTTTCCTCCAATTTCATTTCCTTTCTTCAGTAAATAATGATTAAGAAATAGTAACATGGTTCCTGCCCATGGGTCTAGAAGGAGCCAGGTAACAAGAGGTGAAAGTAAAAAGACTTTCACGGCAAAAGAAGGAAAGATGAGTAGAAAAACAGTGACCAAAAAGGGAATGGCCAATATCTCTTGTTTACTTTTTCCTACCTCTGTCCCACCCAGTCCTTGTTTAGTTCTTCCTTGCTGCTTCTGGAAAAAAAAAAAAAATCCATTGCAATAATCATTAAAGAGTTCTGCCAACATTATAGCAAGTTAATCATTGGTTTTATTATATTTTTCAAGATGATCTGCAAAAACTTCTAGTTATACTCAACTGTCATACTTTACTGCTTACTTTGTAATTAATTTTAATTTTTATTAAAGTACTAAGTGTACCTTATTTATAAATGCAAGTACTATGTTGTTGTTAGGTGCCGTTGAGTCGGTTCTGACTCATAACGACCCAATGCACAACAGAATGAAACACTACCTGCTCCTGCGCCATCCTCACAATTGTTGGTCTGCTTGAGCTCATTGTTGCAGCCACTGTGTCAATCCATCTCATTGAGGGTCTTCTTTTTTGGTGACCATCTACCAAGCATGATGTCCTTCTCCAGGGACTGATCCCTCCTGATAACATGTCCAAAGTATGTGAGATGTAGTCTCGCCATCCTTGCTTCTAAGGAGCATTCTGGTTATATTTCTTCCAAGACAGATTTGTTCATTCTTTTGGCAGTCCATGGTATATTCAATATTCTTCAACAACACCACAATTCAAAGGTGTCAATTCTTCTTCAGTCTTCCTTAGTCATTGTCCAGCTTTCGCATGCATATGAGGTGATTGAAGACACCATGGCTTGAGTTAGGCACATCTTAGTCCTCAAGGTGACGTCTTTGCTTTTCAACACTTTAAAGAGATCTCTCAAAGCCTATTTGCCCAATGTAATGCACCATTTGATTTCTTGACTGTTGCTGCCAAGGGTGTTGACTGTGAATCCAAGGAAAATGGAATCCTCGACAACCTCAAGCTTCTCTCCATTTATCATGATGTTGCTTATCAGTCCAGCTGTGAGGATTTTTGTTTTCTTTATGTTGAGGTGTAATCCTTACTGAAGGCTGTGGTCTTTGAGCTTCATCAGTAAGTACTTCCAGTCCTCTTCACTTTCAGCAAGCAAGGTTGTGTCATCTGCATATTGCAGGTTGTTAATGAGTCTTCCTCCCTCCGATCCTGATGCCCCATTCTTCTTCATATAGTCCAGCTTCTCGGATTATTTGCTCAGCATACAGATTGAATAGGTATGGCAAAAGGATACAACCTTGACACACACCTTTCCTGACTTTAAACCATGCAGTATCCCCTTGTTCTGTTTGAATGATTGCCTCTTGACCCATGTACAGATTCCTCATGAGCACAATTAATTGTCTGGGAATTCCCACTCTCTGCAACGTTATTCCATAATTTGTTATGATCCACATAGTCAAATGCCTTAGCGTAGTCAATAAAACACAGGTAAACATCTTTCTGATATTCTCTGCTTTCAGCCAGGATCCATCTGACATCAGCAATGATATCCCTGGTTCCACGGCCTCTTCTAAATTCGACTTGAATTTCTAGCAGTTCCCTGTTGATGTACTGCTGAAGCCAAGTTTGAACAATCTTCAGCAAAATTTTACTTGCTTGTGATATTAATGATATTGTTCAATAATTTCCACATTCTGTTGAATCACCTTTCTTAGGAATAGGCATAAATGTGGATTTCTTCCAGTCAGTTGGCCAGGTAGCTGCCTTCCAAATCTCTTGGCATAGATGAATGAGCACCTCCAGCGCTGCATCCATTTGTTGAAACATTCCCTCAATTCCCGGAGCCTTGTTTTTTGCCATTGCAGCTTGCACTTCTTCCCTCAGTACTATCGGTTCCTGATCATATGTTACCTCCTGAAATGGTTGAACATTGACCAATTCTTTTTGGTATAATGACTCTCTGTATTCCTTCCGTCTTCTTTTGATGCCTCCTGCATTGTTTAGAATCCTTCACTATTGCAACTCGAGGCTTGAATTTTTTTTTCAGTTCTTTCAGCTTGACAAATGCTGAGCATGTTTTTCCCTTTTGGTTTTCTATCTCCAGGTCTTTGCACATGTCTTCATAATGCTTTACTTTGTCTTCTCGAGCTGCCCTTTGAAATCTTCTGTTCAGCTCTTTTACTTCATTTTTTCTTTAGCTACTTGACATTCAAGAGCAAGTTTCAGAGCCTCTTCTTACATCCATTTAGGTCTTTCTCTCCTGTCTTTTTAACGACCTCTTGCTTTCTTCATTCAAATACTATATTCCCTCTTTGGTGGTTACAAGAGAGGGGAGGGTGAGAGGGAGGGAGAGGGGTATTCACTAGTTAGATAGTAGATAAGTTTCATTTTAGATAAAGGGAAAGTCAATACAAAATAAAGGAGAGGTCAACACAAATGGACTAAACTAAAAACAAAGAAGTTTCCTTAAAAAACTGAACACTTCAAAGGCCAGTATAGAAGGGGAGGGGGTTTGAGGACCATGGTTTCAGGGGACATCTAAGTCAATTGGCATAATAAGATCTATTAAGAAAACATTCTGCATCCCACTTTGGAGAGTGGCGCTAACAAGTGGCCATCTAACATGCATGAATTGGTCTCAACCCACCTGGAACAAGGAAGAATGAAGAACACCAAAGGCACAAAATAATTATGAGCCTAAGAGACAAAAAGGACCACATAAACCAAAGACTATGTCAGCCTGAGACCAGAAGAGCTAGATGGTACCTGGCCACAACCGATGACTGCCCTGACAGGGAACTCAACAGAGAAACCCTGAGGGAGCAGGAGAGCAGTGGGATGCAGACCCCAAATTCTCATAAAAAGACCAGACTTAATGGTCAGACTGGAACTGGAGGAACCCCGGAGGCCATGGACTCCAAACCTTCTATTACCCCAAGGCAGGAACCATTCCCAAAGCCAAAGTACTGTGCTATCTCATCAGAGGGAGAGCAATTAGGAGTGTATAGCAAGGTGTATGTAAATTTTTTATGAGATTCTCACCTGATTTGTAAACTTTCACTTAAAGCACAATAAAAATTAATTTAAAAATAAATACTATATTTCACCTAATTTTAGGTTCTATCAGTTATACCCCGTTGCCCATTGCCGGACTCATATAAAACATAGGACTCAGTTATAAGACATACTATTATTTTATGAAAAATTAAGGAAAAGAAAAATGCTGGCAGTTAATGATAAGAGATTTTAAATAATAAGATCTACTTCAATTTCACAGATGTTAAAATGTGAAAATATTATCCTAGAATTTATAAAATATGATAGTACTACAAGGGTTATAATGGAAAATAGCAATACTCTGTCTTCCCTTCCTATCCTCAATTTCCCTTGGCGAGAACCAAGACTTTGCTTGGCCTTGATTTCACCTATGGTGTCTTCTGCCATACAGAAGTTTTTAATTTTAACTTCTCTACTTTATTAATCTTTTCCTCTACAGTTTCTGCTTTATGTTCTTGTTCAAATTTGTCTTTACCTGATGTCATTAAAATATTTTCTGTGTTTTCTTCTTCCCAACTGTTTTATAGATTAAAATTCTTATAATATTGTGACAAGGATTTATCTACATGTAGTTGACTAACACTCTTATTTTGAGAGATTATAAGCACTCTTTTCAATTTGTTATTATAGAATCGTGATACAGTAATTTTCGTAAAAGTTGTGTAAGATATTTATTTTTATGATCTGGCTACTTTATAGGTGAGAAAGGACTTTTGATTTGAATCATTGTGTTCTAATTTTAGATTTTTATTTGCATTTGTATTGATATCAAAACTTTTGCCGGGCTATGGCTTTGCTGATATGCTCTTATCCAGATTCAGCAAGAACTATTAATATGTGCTGTTCCAGTAGAAATATTTCAATTACCATTGACTAAATTAGGGAAGGGAAACCCTGGTGATGTAGTGGTTAAGTGCTACGGCTGCTAACCAAAGGGTCGGCAGTTCGAACCCACCAGGCGCTCTTTGGAAACTCTATGGGGCAGCTCTACTCTGTCCTGTAGGGTCACTATGGGTCAGAATCGACTCAAAGGCACTGGGTTTGGTTTTTTTTTTTTTGGTAAGTTGGGGAAGAGGGACTACTAACAAAAATACTTTGGAACTTGAAATAGTACATAGAGGAGGTGAATGCTATTGGCTCCACTCCAAATACAGGTGAGATCTTTAAAGTGGAAGGTGGATTTGAAGAAGCTTAGGCTCAGGCCTGAGTTAGCACTTGATGAAATTGCTTAGTGGAGCACCACTGAGTGGGCACTTGCATGTGCTTTTCTTTGCAACTAATACCAGAAAAAAAAGTCTTTATCACTATTTTTAATGCTTTTAGAAGCGTGTTTCTTCTTACTGTTTTGTTCTTGGTTTCTTTCATTGCAGTGCAAGTGACCTTAAGTTTTGTCATTTTCAGTGTTTGTCTGAATTTCTTTGCTGCCTGTTATATTTGTCAGGGCTTTTAGTTGCATGTAACTGAAACCTAACTTAAACTAGCTTAAGCAATAAGAAATTAATTATAGTTTTTGTTTTCATTTTTGTGGCAGTATGCATGTAGGTGAGAAGACTATTGTTTGGAATCATTCACTAGTATATGAAAGAAATTTGGAAGCAAATTAGGAGAGAACAAAATATTCTTTACAAGAGAAAATACAGTTGTTTGCTTTATTGATGCTCTTTTATTAGGCGCAGAACACCCTTGTGCCCTTTCTAGCAGTATTAAAGTACTTTCCTTGTAGAAGGACTCTCAATGATAAGCAGGGTTTCTCAATCAGCACTATTGACATTTTTGTTAGATTTCTTTCGTTAGGGTGATAGGTGAGGTTCAGAGGAGGTGGGGAGGAGGGAGGATAGCTGTCTTGTGCATTGGATGATTAGGAGCTTTCCTGGCCTCTACCCATTACATACCAGTAGTGTCTCCCACCTCCCCTGGTCACGACAGTCACAAATGTGTCCAAACATTGGCAAGTGTCCCCCCGGGGTGGTGGTGGGAGGAAGTCGCCTCTGGTTGAGAGCCATTGACTTAAAGAATTTTCATTGTACGTTGTGTCATTTTAACTTTGAAGAAATAACTTTGGAAAAATGATTAATGGGCATTCATTAGCATCAGGTACAAAGATTTGTAACTTGACTGTGTATCACATCAGTTGTGTTCTCAGGAGGTAAACAAATAGAGAATTTAATTGCCGGAACAATGATAACATAATCACTCCAATAGGCACTGCTTCGGAATACCTAAGATTTATCAGAAATAATCTAGACTGAAAATAAAAGCTTCACATGCACAACTGAACATTTATGGATGAAAAATTGTTGAAGTATGAGGTTAACAAGTTTATTTTAGCTTTTTTTGTCATAATTATGGCATATTTTTTAAAGGGACCGACAGGCTTGAAGGAAAATAGTGATTCTGTGTTATTCTCATCTAAAAAATATCTTCTATTTTCAAAAATCATTGTTATATTTGATCTTATTGACCAATATATACTGTAGTTACAGTGAGCAAGATAATACAGACAAATATTTGAGGGATGTATTAATTGTATGCCAGGAAACTTATGAGCTTCCCCAAAACCAGATATGATTCTGTGCCCAATTCTACCTAACACCTACGATGAGGAGTTTTGAGTGACACTTTAACTTATAAGGCACTGGAAGACTTTTCAATGTGTTATAGAAATAATGTAGGCTTATTAGGAACTATAACAACAAAGGAACTGTAAAAATGAGACAATGTTCCAAGTAACTGATATTTGTTCTTAGGTGCAAGAACTAGTTAAGTCAGAAAAAGTCAAGTTTATTCTATACCAAATTAATTCTATTATTTGGTCCTGGCTGTTCTCAGGCTATATTATTTATATTTGCTGCAATTCTGAAAATAAAAAATTTTAAATATTAAATTTGGCAACATTGATATTTTCTTAAGTCCCTTGAACTCTGCAGATCTTACTTTTTGTTTATTATAATTTTATTTATTTTATTGTTGTTGAGAATATCCACAGCAAAACATAGCAAATTCAACCATTTCTACACGTACAATTTGGTGACATTGATTACATTCTTCAAGTTGTGCAACTGTTTCATTCTCCTTTTCTGAGTTGTTCCTCCCTCATTTACATAAATTCACTGCCCCCTAAGGTTCCTATCTAATCTTCAAGTTGCTGTTGTCAATTTGATCTCATATAGATAGTTCTTAAAAGATCATAATGCTCAAGGCAAACTATTGTTTGGTTTTAAGAAGACTTGAGGGAATATTTTTGGTTTAAGGTTTAAAGATCATCTCGGGTCAATAATTTCAGGGGTTTATCCAGCCTTCTTGGCTCCAAGAAGTCTGGAGTCCATAAGAATTTGAAATTCTGTTTTGCATTTTCCTTTTTTGATCAGGATTCTTCTATGGAATCTTTGATCAAAATGTTCGATAATGGCAACACTCAATACATGGAAGGTCAGCTCAATTGGACTGGACCAAAGGCAAAGAAGTTTCCGGGATAAAATGAATGCTTCAAAGGTCAGCAGAGCAGGGGCGGGGGTCTGGGGAATATGGTTTGAGGGGACTTCTAAGTCAATTGGCAAAATAATTCTATTATGAAAACATTCTGCATCCCACTTTGAAATGTGGCGTCTGGGGTCTTAAATGCTAACAAGCGGCCATCTAAGATGCATCAAGTGGTCTCAACCCACCTGGAGCAAAGGAAAATGAAGAACACCAAGGTCACACGACAACTAGGAGCCCAAGAAACAGAAAGGGCCACATGAACCAAAGACCTACATCATCCTGAGACCAGAAGAACTAGTTGGTGCCCGGCCACAACTGATGACTGCCCTGACAGGGAGCACAACAGAGAACTCCTGAGGGAACAGGAGATCAGTGGGATGCAGACCCCAAATTCTCATAAAAAGACCATACTTAATGATCTGACTGAGACTGGAGGAATCCCAGCAGCCATGCTCCCCAGACCTTCTGTCGGCACAGGACAGGAACCATCCCCGAAGACAACTCATCAGACATGAAAGGGACTGGTCAGCGGGTGGGAGAGAGATGCCGATGAAGAGTGAGCTAATTATATCAGGTGGACACTTGAGAGTGTGTTGGCAGCTCTTGTCTGGAGGGGGGATGGGAGGATAGAGAGAGAGGGAAGCTGGCAAAATTCTCAGGAAAGGAGAGACTGAAAGGGCTGACTCAATACGGGAAGAGCAGGTGGGAGTACGGAGTAAGATGTATGTAAACTTATATGTGACAGACTGATTGGATTTGTAAACGTTCTCTTGAAGCTTAATAAAAGTTAATAAAAAAAAAATGTTCAATAATGGTAGCTGAGCACCATCCAATTCTTCTGGTCTCATGGCAAAGGAAGTAGATGTTCGGGAAGACAATTAGTCGCACCTTCCATATCCTCCCCCATTCCTGATTCTCTTTCCTCTGTCGCTCCAGGTGAATTGTGAATTGTTGTGCCTTGGATGGCCACTTGCAAGCTTTTAAGACCCCAGGCACTACTCATTGAACCAGGAGGTAGAACAGAAGCACTAAACATGTTATTAGGACCAGGTCTTAGTTTTGCATTAGTCAAATTAAGGGATCAAAATCGGCCATCTTATAAGATACATCAATTGGTCTCAACCCAGCTAGAGCAAAGGAGAATGAAAAGCCCCAAAGACACAAGCTAAATATGAGCCCAAGAGACAGAAAGGGCCATATAAACCAGAGACTCCATCAGCCTGAGGCCAGAAGAACTAGTTGTTGCCCGGCTACCACAGATGACTGCCTCAACAGGAAACACACCAGAGAATCCCTGATGGAGCAGGAGAACAGTGGGATGTAGACCTCAAATTCTTGTAAAAAGACTAGACTTACTGGTCTGACTGAGACTGGAGGGACCCCAGAGGTCATGCCCCAGGACCCTCTGTTAGCCCAAGACTGGAACCATTCCCAAAGCCGACTCTTCAGACAGGGATTGGACTGGACTATAAGACCAAAAATGATACTGATAAGGAGTGAGCTTCTTGGCTCAAGTAGACACATGAGACTATGTGGACTGCTCCTGTGTGGAAGCAAGATGAAAAGGCAGAAGTGGACAGGAGGGGGTTGAATGGACACGGAGAATACAGGGTAGAGAGGAGAAATGTGCTGTCACATTAGGGGGAGAGCAGCTAGGGATACATGACAAGGTGTGTTTAAGTTTTTGTATGAGCGACTGACTTGATTTGTAAACTTTCACTTAAAGCACAATAAATTAAAATTAAAAAAAATAGATTATCTTAAGGACCTTTCCAGCTTTAAAAAAACTGAAAAAAAAAGAAAGGTTAAAATAAAGAATATCTCTTCGGTTGTAACTATGTTTTCAATTATACAAATAGGCTCTTCCTTTACCCTTCCCCCCCACCCCCCCCCCCGCAAAATAATAAAGAACAGGATTACTTTTCAGTTTAAGAAACAATAATTTTCTTGTAGATAAACATTTCAGTTTTTCATATACATTGAAGAGGTTAGAAAGTGAAATATAATTATTTTAAAACCGTACACCTTAAAATGATATTTCACAATGATGGTGTTAATTACTGTATCTCGAATCTCAAATATAATATAATAGACCAATTAGAAATTTGATAAATTAAGAAGGGGAACGAAAACTGGGTCAGTTTTCTGCTTGTTTATAGATAACAGATTAGATCACATTATTGACAGTATAGAAGATAAAATTTATTTGCTGACAATATTTTATTTATAATATAATTTATCTGTAAATATTTAAGGAGCCCTGGAAGGGCAGTGGTTAAGCACTGCTGCTAACCGAAAGGTTGGTGGTTCAAAACGATCAGCTCTGAGGGGAGAAAGATGCGGCAGTGTGCTTTCATAAAGATTACAGTCTTGGAAACCCTATGGGCAGTGCTACTCTGTCCTATAGGGTCTCTATGAATCCAAATCGACTAGACAGCAATGCATTTGGATGATCATTTAGATTTAATGAAAGCTTTCATTTCCATTTGAGGGGAAGTCTAGGTTGTTCTTGGATCTGTACAATTGTAAATAATGTCCAAGTCAGCAGCCACAGCAGCAGCATTATAACTGTCATTTAGTGAGGAGTTATGTGTCAACACTTTATAGACATTATGTCGTTTAATCATCCTAGCAACTCAGTGAAGTACGTATTATTAGCTAGAGTTGCTAAGTAACTTGCTCAAAGTCCCACAAAACAGTAAGCTTGAGAGTCAGGATCTGTCTGCCTCTAAACTTTGCTCCTTAGTTTTTCTAATTTGAACTATAAGAACCTCAGGGGAAAGAAAAAGAAAAAAACACCCCAATTCTACATTCCACGCATAGTTAAAAGCCTCAGTAAGACAGTGAAATTCCTGTGCTGCATGCTGAGCGGGAATTGTTTCAAGACTGTCAACTTGATTACCCATAAATATGACCTTCTGCATTCTACCGGACTGATCTGTCAGTCTCCACATTAGGGTTTATTTATTTAAATTCTTGTTGAAATTATACACAGAAAAAACTACATAAATTCAACAATTTCTATGTGTACAATACAGTGATGTTGACTACATTCTTCAAATTGTGCAGCCATTCTCACCCTCATTTTCCAATTTGTTTCTCCCCTATTAACATAAACTCATTCCCCCTAAGCTTCCTATCTAACCTTTCGAGTTGCTGTTAACAATTTGATCCCATACACGTTGTAGCAAGTTTTTTAAAAGACTACAAATCTCATGATGGACATCCTTTACTAATCAAGCTAGTCTGTTGTTTTGCTTAAAGAAGGCTTCTGATTTAAGTTTCGGTGAGTGGTCAAAATTAAGATCACTCATATCAGAATGTCTGCTGTGCTTTATTTCACTTTCTACCTGTAAGCAGACGGAGCACCCACAGAAGGCTCTTGGGAGATTAAATTAGAGACAGACTTTTTCAGTTTCTTATAGACCTACCCACTCCTTTGAATGGTAGTGCTTAATAGTGCATTCTTAAAAAAAAAAAAATTTTTTTTTTTTGTTTGTTAAAGAACATTTTCTCATAGGCCCCTGCTGATTGTAAATGAACAGATTCCCAGCCCCCTGCTGACTGCTGAATATATTGCTTATCCTCATCTTTACTCTTTACAGACAGCCTTCATAATAGCTTGCTTGAAAGACAAATGGCACAGTAGAACCTATGATGACTCATTAAAGAAGGACACAGATTTCTGCCAAATGTCACCACTATGCTAATCTGACCTAACAACGGTTTTTGTCATGGTGGAAGAAAAAAAGATGTTCCTGAGGGCTATTGACATCTGTGAAAAGCAGCATAATGTCCCTTTGCATTGTTTTAAGAAAGAGATTAAGTGAAGAAGTAAATGTACAGATGAGCTATAGCATCTTGCCTTTTGCATATACTGTTTCCTCTGCATGGAATGCCTTCCTCTCCCTTCTCCACCTACCTTCAAGAGCAAGCTCGAATGGTACATTCAATATGAATCCTTCTCTGTTTTGCCTTGGTCACTGCTTCCTTTGGGGCTTCAACAACAGCAATGCTTTGTTTATGCCTCTGATACAGCAACAGGCCGCATTATAATTTGGATAATTATTTGTGTGTTGTCATGGATTGAATTATGTCCCCCAAAAAATATGTGTATCAATTTGGTGAGGCCATGATTCCTGCTATTCTGTGATTGTCCTACATTTTGTGATTGTAATGTTATGTTACAGAGGATTAGGGTGGGACTGTAACACCCTTACCAAGTCACATCCCTGATCCAATGTAAAGGGAGTTTTCCTGGGGTGTGGCCTGTACCACCTTTTATCTCTTAAGAGATAAAAGGAAAGGGAAGCAAGCAGAGAGTTGGGAACTTCATAGCACCAAGAAAGCAGTACCAGGAGCAGAGAACTTCCTTTGGACTTGAGGTTCCTGCCCTGAGATGCTCCCAGACCAAGGGAAGACTGATGCATCACAAGGACATTCCTCCAGAGCCGACCAACAGAGAAAGACTTCCCCTGGAGCTGACACCCTGAATTTGGACTTCTAGCCTACTCAACTGTGAGAGAATTAACTTCTTTTGGTTAAAGCCACCCGCTGGTAGTATTTCTGTTATAGCAACCCTAGATGACTAAGACATCTGTCTTGACTCAACTAGAAGCCCCTTGGATGCTGGGATCATATCTTCTTCATCTTTGTCTCCCCTGTACCCAAAACAGTACCCAGCAGAGTAGGTGCTAGGTTAATGATGTGAAGCGAACTTCTTTTTGGGGGGACCAGATCTAGAGTATAGTGATTGTGATCATGTAAATTATTGACGAGTCTTAGCTTTGGCGATTACTTTATGTGCCGCTTTTCAAGTTTCTCCGTTCTTTAAGACAGGTATTGCAACGATACCTACCTCATGGAAGGAAGTTTCTGTAAATGTTTTCAGTTTTTTTCATGTCTATAGATCTATTCAGGCTTTCTGCTGTTTCTTGTGGTGTCAATTATGGTAATTTATATTTTCCTAAAAGTAATTTCTATCTTGTTTTATTTTCATAAAGTATTCTCCTAGTTGTTGATTTCCTCTACATGTGTGATTATATCCCATTCCTATTTTGTATATGTGTGTACTTTATTTTCTTTCTAGAGAAAAAGATATTGAAATATTAACAGTGGCTGTCTCTGGGTGATAAAAATTATGAGCTATTTTTATTTTTTCTAAATGCTCAGAAATCAGTATATATGTATCAGTATATGTATATATCAGTGTATATATATATATAGACAGAGAGAGAGAGAGAGTCATGGATTGAATTGTACCCCCCTAAAATATGTGTGTCAACTTGGCTAGTCCATGATTGCCAGTATTGTGTGATTTTCCCCCATTTTGCCATCTGATGTGATTTTCCTGTGTTATAAACCTTAGCTCTATGATGTTAAAGAAGTGAGATTAGCAGCAGTTACGTTAATGAGGCAGGACTCAATCTACAAAATTGAGTTGTGTCTTAAGTCAATTGCTTTTGAGATATAAAAGAGAGAAGTGAGCAGAGAGACATGAGGACCTCATACCACCAAGAAACAAGAGCTAGAAGAATAGTGCATCTTTTGGGCCTGTGATCCCTGCACTGAGAAGCTCCTTGACCGGGGGAAGATGGATGACAAGTGCCTTCCCCTAGAACCTACAGAGAAAGAATTCCCTAGAGCTGGCACCCTGAATTTGGACTTCTAGCCTAGTAGACTGTGACAGAATAAATCTCTTTGTTAAATCCATGCACTTGTGGTATTTCTGTTATAGCAGCATTAGATAACCAAGAAATATGTGTGTCTGTGTGTATATGTGTGTGTGTGTGTGTATATATATATATATATGTTTATTTATTTATTTATATAGTGGTGACATTTGGGTATCCAAAACCAAAGTCGTTGCTGTTGAGTGGATTCCAACTCATAGATAGCCACCCTATAGAATAGAGTATAACTGCCCTTCCCATAGGGTTTCCAAAGAGTGGCTCGTGGATTTGAACTTCCGAACTTTTGGTTAGCAGCTGAGCTCTTAACCACTGGGCCACCAGGGCCATATATATATATATATAACTTATGTATTCATAAAAATTACTTAAAGAAAAAAATCTCTTCCAGTTTCTTTATTTTCAGTTAAAGAAACTGAGACCGGGAGCATAGATGAATTGTGGCCTTAGGCTGGAACTAGGAAACCTGTTCTGGCTCAGCCACTTTTTAACTATGAGGTAAGAGATCACCGTGATTCCTCTAGTTCCCACCTAATACAAAGAAACTAAGCCACAAAACCACTGTACTTCCTCTTGTTCTCATCTGATATGAATTTGAGGATTACTAGAATTCTCATCTGTTATGAATTTGAGGATTACTAGAATTACTTACTTTATGCAGTTCACTGAGTTTTTTTTGGTGACTTAGCATGTAGTTGTTTAAAAAAAATAACGATTCTAGTGATAAAGGATGTTGTTATTGTTAAGTGCCGTCGAGTTGGTTCTGACTTACAGCGAACCTACGCACAACAGAATGAAACACTGCCTGGTCCTGAGCCATCCTTAACAATTGTTGTTATGCTTGAGGTAAGTGTTGCAGCCACTGTGTCAATCCACCTCATTGAGGGTCTTCCTCTATTCTGCTGACCCTGTACTCTGCCAAGCATGATGTCCTTCTCCAGGGACTGATCCCTCCTGACAACATGTCCAAAATACGTAAGACACAGTCTTGCTATCCTTGCCTCTAAGGAGCATTCTGACCATACTTCTTCCAAGACAGATTTGTTCATTCTTTTGGCAGTCCATGGTATATTCAATATTCTTCACCAACACCACAATTCAAAGGCATCAGTTCTTCTTCGGTCTTCCTAATTCATTGTTCAGCTTTCACATGCATATGATGCCATTGAAGATACCATGGCTTGGGTCAGGCGCACCTTAGTCTTCAAGGTGACACCTTTGTTTTTCAACACTTTAAAGAGATCTTTTGCAGCAGATTTACCCCATGCAATGAGTCTTTTGATTTCTTGACTGCCGCTTCCATGGCTGTTGATTGTGGATCCAAATAAAATGAAATCCTTGACAACTTCAGTCTTTTCTCCATTTATCATGATGTTGCTCATTGGTCCAGTTGTGAGGATTTTTGTTTTCTTTATGTTGAGGTGCAATCCATACTGAAAGCTGTGGTCTTTGGTCTTCATTAGTAAATGCTTCAAGTCCTCTTCACTTTCAGCAAGCAAGGTTCTGTCATCTGCATAACGCAGGTTGTCGATGAGTCTTCCTCCAATCCTGATGCCCCGTTCTTCATATAGTCCAGCTTCTCGGATTATTTGCTCCGCATACAGATTGAATAGGTGTGGTGAAAGAATACAACCCTGACACACACCTTTTCTGACTTTAAACCAATCAGTATCCCCTTGTTCTGTCCGAACAACTGCCTCTTGATCTATGTAAAGGTGCCTCATGAGCACAATTAAGTGTTCTGGAATTCCCATTCTTCTCAATGTTATCCATAATTTGTTATGATCCACACAGTCAAATGCCTTTGCATAGCCTATAAAACACAGGTAAACATCCTTCTGGTATTTTCTGGTTTCAGCCAGGATCCATCTGACATCAGCAATGATATCCCTGGTTCCACGTCCTCTTCTGAAACTGGCCTGAATTTCTGGCAGTTCCCTGTCGATAAACTGCTGCAGCCATGTTTGAGATGATCTTCAGCAAAATTTTGCTTGCGTGAGATATTAATGATATTGTTCTATAATTTCTACACTCGGTTGGATCACCTTTCTTGGGAATAGGTGTAAATATGGATCTCTTCCAGTCAGTTGGCTAGGAAGCTGTCTTCCATATTTCTTGGCATAGACGAGTGAGCACCTCCAGCACTGCATCTGTTTGTTGAAACCTCTCAATTGATATTCCATCAATTCCTGGAGCCTTGTTTTCAGCCAATGCCTTCAGAGCAGCTTGGACTTCTTCCTTCAGTACCATCGGTTCCTGATCATACACCACCTCTTGAAATGGTTGAACATTGACCAATTCTTTTTGGTATGATGGCTCTGTATTCCTTCCATCTTCTTTTGAGGCTTCCTGCGTCATTTACTATTTTCCCCTTAGAGTCCTTCATTATTGCAACTTGAGGTTTGAATTTTTTCTTCAGTTCTTTCTGCTTGAGAAACACTAAGCATGTTCTTCCCTTTTGGTTTTCCATCTCCAGCTCTTTGCACATACCATTACCATACTTTACTTTGTCTTCTCCAGACGCCCTTTGAAATCTTCTGTTCAGTTCTTTTACTTCATCAATTCTTCCTTTTGCTTTAGCTGCTCAACGTTTGAGAGCAAGTTTCAGAGTCTCCTCTGACATCCATCTTGGTCTTTTCTTTCTTTCTTGTCTTTTCAATAACCTCTTGCTTTCTTCATGTATGATGTCCTTGATGTCATTCCATCATCTCTTTCCACAGAGAGATAAAGGATATGCAAGCATAATATATGGTAATGAGTAAAACATTTTAACATGTAATTAGAAGTTGATCGCTGTGTATTTAATGTTTCTAAATTTGTTGTGATTCTACAGTGGGATTTTTAAAGGAAAATTATTTTGAAACAAACTATATCAGTTTTATGTGTCAATTTGGGTAGGCTATAAACCCAAACCAAATCGTTGCTATTGAATTGATTCCAACTCATAATGATCCTGTAGGAGCAGCTGGTGGATTTGAACTGCCAGCCTTTTGGTTAGCAGCCAAGCTCTTAACCACAGCACCACCAGGGCTCTTACAGCACCCAGCTATTTAATCAAACACTAATCTGGGTGTCACTGTGAAGGTATTTTGTAAATGTGGTTAACATCTACAATCAGTTGAGTTTAAGCAAAGGAGATTACCCTTGATAAATCATTTGAAGCCCTTAAGAGCAAAACTTAGATTTCCCAGAAAAGAAGAAAGTCTGCCTCAACTTCTGCCTGAGTTTTCATACTGCTAGCCTGCCCTACAGAAACCCTGTTGGCATAGTGGTTAAGTGCTACGACTGCTAACCAAAAGTTTCGAATCCTCCGGGTGCTCCTTGGAAACTCTATGGAGCAGTTCTACTCTGTCATATAGGGTCACTACGAGTTGGAATCGACTTGACAGCAATGGGTTTGGTTTTGGGGGGGATTTTTTTGACCTGCCCTACAAATTTCAAACTTACCAGGCTCTACAATCAGGTGAGTCAATTCATATATATATATATATATATATATATATATATATGTATGTATATGTATATATAAAATCTCCTGCTGGTTCTGTTTCTCTGGGAACGCTGACTGATAACAGTCTGGGAGAAGAATCCTTGTGGTTTCCTAATTTAAAGCAAATTAGAAAGAAGAGAAATGCATCCCAATTTGGTTGAACAAATGTTTTTTGAGTGCATACTTTAAATTTCTTCCCAAGCCATAAAAAGAAATGCTTTAATTACCTTGTTAAGGGCATAAGCTCCTTTCAAAGAGAGTTTCTACAATTAGATTTTAACTATTAGATAACTAGTTTACTACACTGTAAATCACTCAAGGGCAGGCAAGGCATCTTATTCATCTTTAAACTCTCAGTGGCTTCCCTAATGCCAACCACATATTGAATATAATAATAATTGTGTCTTTTCCTACTAGAATATAAGCTTTATAAAAGCATTACCGTGAAGAAGGAAGCAGGATGCCTGAGAGGCTGCTTTGTGTTTTGGAGGTAGCATATTTCACTCCTAGGAGTACTTCTCCAGCTATATACAAGGTGACAAGCCTTAGGACACTGTGTGACACAATGGAGGTATGTAATAGGTTTTTAAATTAATAATAATGACAATAATAGATGACATTTACTAATGTGCCAAACACTGTGCTATCCCTTAAACAAATTATTATATTTAAGCCTCACATTAACCCTGTGGGATACTGTTAACATCTCCATTTTTCTGAGGTTTGGAGAGATTAGATAAATTATTCAGGGTTATAGAGCTCAAAACCATGGTATTTTCAGTTGCATCATATGCATGTGAAAGCTGGACAATGAATAAGGAAGACCGAAGAAGAACTTATACCTTTGAATAGTGGTATTGGCGAAGAATATTGAATATACCATGGACTGCCAAAAGAACGAACAAATCTGTCTTGGAAGAAGTACAACCAGAATGCTCCTTAGAAGCAAGGATGGCGAGACTGCATCTTACATACTTTGGGCATGTTGTCAGGAGGGATCAGTCCCTGGAGAAGGACATCATGCTTGGCAGAGTACAGGGTCAGTGGAAAAGAGGAAGACCCTCAATGAGTTGGATTGACACAGCAGCTGCAACAATGAGCTCAAGCACGATTGTAAGGATGGCTCAGGACTGGGCAGTGTTTCGTTCTGTTGTGGGTAGGGTTGTTACGAGTCGGAACCAACTCGAGGACACCTAACAACAACAACAATAAAGCTCAAAAATAGTTTGGCCAGAATTTGACCCAAGTCTGTTCTCCTCCAAAGTTGAATTTCTTCACTACTTGGATCTCCGAACTGAACACATGTTTGGTGGCTGAATGAATGAGTGAACTTCCATTTGTAGAGATCTATATTTTTTAAATCACTTTTCTTAGAAAAGGGTTTCTGATTTAACAAACATCTTCTTATGAGAAGGAACACTACATGTGCTTATGAGATTTACTCTACTATATTCAAAGATGCACTGTTGTTTTATGTATCATTTTATGTCAGTTGGAGCCCTGGTGTCACAGTGGTTCAGAGCTATGGCTGCTAACCAAAAGGACAGCAGCTCTAATCCACCAGCTGCTCCTTGGAAACCCTATAGGGCAGTTCTACTCTGCCCTATAGGGTTGCTATGAGTCAGAACTGACTCAACGGTGATGGGTTTGTTTGTTTTAATATGTCAATTATAATTATAAAGATCATTTATGTATCATTATAGTTGTAGATACCATTGATTATTAGATATATTCCAATTTTAGAGGTCTTAAAGTGTATGCCTTGGAATAGGTTGTAATGTTTGAAATGTGCAAATACACATACATCAAAATGGCATGGGGGAGGGGACGGCATCTGACCTCTAAATTCATGAGAGGGAAGGAGAATCAAGATCAATAGCCCAAGGGCTGACTCCTATGAGGCAGAGGTCAGACATGCCTCCATTCTCTGCCATTTTTATCTTTACCAATTCTGACACCAACCACCCCCTCCTACGACGGCACGCTCTGCTTCTCTGCTGGGTTCGATAATTCATTGCAATGGCCATACAACTCACGGACAATACTCATGACTATGGGGTTTATTAGGGAAATAACAGGTTACAGTTCAGGTTCAGGAATGCTCAGGATACAGTTCTTCCATCAGGACAGCTTCTTCTCAGTATGCTTGCAGGCGTATCTCTCTCTGGTCCCTCAGCCTCTGCCCTGTTGGAGCTAGTGTTACAAAGCTGTATTGGCTCTGTCAAAAAGTATCCCAAGGCACCCCACTCTGCCACTAAACCTTGGCCTGAAGGCATTCAGCTCTAGCTATGTGGGTTGGCAAATCTAGCTCCACCAAGTGCCCAGAGGCATCCTACTCCTTCAGCAAGCCTCCTGCCCAAAGGCACTCAGTTTTCTCACTCCATGGGCTGAGAAACTCACCTTACTGTCTCCTGCTGGTCTCTCCTGCCACCCTCCCACTGCTTCTCACCATCTTCAATGTTACAGCTCTCTCTCTTTCTATCTCCTGGTTCCCAGAACATCTCAGCAAAGGAATCCCGAGTCCAAAAGACAAGCTCCATTCCTGGCTGTTCTTCCTTAGTGGTGGTGAGATCCTCTCTCTCCCACCTCTGGGATGGCTCACCTGAAGCACAGCAGGATAACAAAACTGACCAATTCCCTTGGTGGGCCACAATTACCCTATTTGCACAGTCCCACCCAATCGCTTGGGTGGGAATTACAAGACTACGGTGAGAAAGGCCACACAAAGGCAATCCATCACACCACAATATGTTTTCTATATTGCTATGTGAATTTTTTCTATAAGATATGAGGTTAAGTATGCAGTGGTTAAACATGCAGATTCTGGAGCAAGGCTGCCTAGTTTCAAATCCCAGTCTGCTAAAAAAAAAAGCCTTGGCCAAATTACTTAATTTCTCTGATTTTAGATAACTCATCTACAAAACATTGTTTCTGTTAGGTGCCATTCAGTCAATTCCAACTCATAGCAACTCCATGTAAAACAGAATGAAACGTTGCCCAGGCCTGCACCATCCTCATCTGTAGGCCTGGATAGGCATTTTTAGTTTTAGTTTGATTTCTAAAGTTTTTTAAAGTCTATAAAAGGTGAATCAGATTCTTTGCTTAAATTATCTGTCAGCTGTTAGAGGAACAGAGCACATATTTTTGCCTATATTTTATTTTCAATGGCCTTAACTGTCTTCAGGAGGTCTTCAGTCCTATGACGCCTTAAAACAGCCATTCTACCAGGTTACTAACAGTAAAGGGGCTCACAGTTAGAACATTTTGTTAATGAGACCACATTTCTATGTGTTCACTTTCTAGCATAAGCCAATTAATTTTGCATAAAGAAAATTTCTAATCCATATCTCTGGTCTATACTTCTTATTACAACCATCCAGGCAGATGCATGCTCCATATCTCTTTCCAATTGAAGGACATATATTCCTTCATATTTTCTTGCTCTCTTTCTCTCTCCTTTCTGGACTCACCAGTTTGGCCCAATTCTGCAATTGGGCCTTCCCTTCCCTAGCACTATCCTCCACCTTTACTTCCCACAAATAAGCCTTTTATCTCCATTCAGGTAAACAAGGAGCAAACAAACAGAATCCATTTTTGTCACATGAGGCCCATAAGCCCTGTGAACTTATCTGGAATGTGCCAGGCTATTTGTTAACTAAGATGAGCTGTAATGAATTTTTAGAGGCAAAAAAAAAAAAAAAAGAGGTCTTTTGCTCTAAGCCTATGAAATGTTTTCTGAAGTTAACTTTAGAAGTTATCAGATGTGGGTTTTGTTTTGTTTGTTTTATGCAATCCTAATGGCTAAGAAAGAATAAAGAGAAAGAATTTATGTTCTGGAGTCTTGTATTTAAAATTCAAATACTCAAAAAGCCACTAAACCACTTTAATTTCTTCTTGAGAAAACATTTCTTAAGAAAAGAAGTAGGGAGGTTATGGTCTCTTAACGTTTTTGGCTTCTGTGCACTTCCCTCCAGAGACTTTTAAACATTCCTCATGAGCATTTTGTATTTCATTGCTAGTAGTTGAGTCATGTTCAACATGATGAATCAGAACTACTTTTCATTGTCATTCCTCCTTTCATTTAAAAGTATTCAGATTTGCATATAACATATTGTCAATCTGTCTGACACTTCTTAACTAAAATCCTAACTAGAGGGTTTCTTTTCTTCCTGAAACTGCTCCCCAAAATCCTTTATCACTGTATTTGAAGTAGTTGCTCAACTTTCAGAAAGAATACGAGAATAATTCCTCTGTGTGAAATGATGAGTATCATAGTGATTCAATCTGACAATTACTTTCTTTTATTCAAGAAAATTTTATTTCTCTAGCAATTTCAAAAAGGTTACTAAGAAACAATATCAGAAGAAGTCCTTCCTTGAAGGGAATTCGGATGGCATAGCTCCATGTCTATCACAGTCTATGCCATCTGCTGATTGGGTTGACTTTTCCATGGGCAACAGCTCCTCTAGGATTCCAGTGAGTCCTCTCTTCTTGAGCGGAACCTTAGAAGAGGGAAGCCAGTGGGATGAACTGCAGTCCCTGCCACTACATATGTTCTCAGGACTGCAAATATTACTCATTGTCTCCCCCTTCCAATATTCAATTCAGATTCCCCTCACCCTTAGCTACCACCTCTGCTGGCCTCAATGACTCCTTGTGATGTGACCCAGACCCTAATCCCTGAGTGACCTGAGTCCCAAGTCATCGTGCTCTTCTCAAGTTGAGGAAGTACCAAGAAGTGCCTAAGTGGATAACCTGGATGTAAAATGTACTCCTCCCTATTCCCACTGTGTACTCCTGATGATCAAAGTCAATTACAATGCCAAAACAGTGACTTCTTCCTTGCTGGAACCTAGACACAAGGATCCCAAAGTGTCCAGGTGGCAGTGATAGCTTATAGTTCAATGGAACTTTTGTTGCATCTGTTTAGGAAAGCCAGTACCTTTTCGGGACCAGAACCTCTAATCCTGCAGAGTGGATACAGGAAACACCAAATCCACCAGGGTTATTGGGAGTGCTGGTAAGTATGGCCACTCCTGTTTTGATTCTTTGATTCTTGGACCTCATGTATTTTTTCTGTTGGGGACATGGTGCTATATAAATGTCCTCAATTCAACTTATATACTGCATCATAGAGGATAACTCTCCATCTTCCCAGAGTATTGCCTCCAAACTGGGGCTTCAGTTGTGCCTTCAGCAGATAGTTTCAGTGCCCCATTACTCAAGCAGCTTCTGGATTGTAGGATATATGACACAACTGGTGTATCCCAAGGTCATGAGGCAACTCCTACAGCTTTTACTGTAAAATGAGTCCTCTCATTCTACATGATATTATGTAGGCTTCCAAGCTGGTGGATCAAATATTCTACAAGCTCTCAAAAAACGGCGATGGATGAAACCTTGCAGGCAGGGAAAGTAAATTCATATCTGGAATAAGTGTCTATTCCTGTGAGAATGAGCTTCTAGCCCTTCTAGAACGGAAGGAGAACAATGCAGTCAACTTGCTACTACATAGCTGTTTGTTTTCCTTAAGTTTCTTTTTTTTAATGGTGCTATACAGGGGACTCAGTGCTGACAGGTTGTACATTTGGCAGTGCAATGGCTAGATCAGGATTGTAAGTAGAAGTCCATGCTGTCAGGTCCATGTGTAGCCTCCATCTTGGCCACTACGGCTACCTTAATCATGTATCCCCAATGCCAGTAGGGCTGAGGACAGAGGCTAGTTGATATCAACTGACCAAGTAATTTTGTCCATTTGTTATTTTGTGCTATCTCTCTGGAGGGTATTATCATATGGCACAAAGATTTTCACACTTTGTGCCCACTCCTATATGTTCATTCACATACTCTGTATCATACCTCCTTGTCTCTGATCTTCTCACCTTTTTTCCTTATAGGTCCCTGGCCAGCTAACCAGGCTATTTGCCATTGTCCATGTGTCCATACATATTCAAACTTCAGGTCACTTCCCTTCCACACAGTGTAGATGACCAAGTGCGTGTCCTGAAGCTCTGCCCGTTGGGAGGATTTTCCCTCACCACTGCTTTTCAAGGTCACCACGGAGTGAGGCGCCACTGAATGCAGCTGTCATTCTTTTTCACTTACATACTGAGCCAACCCATTCATAAACTAAGCTTAGCCTTTTATGCCCTCCTTCACTATGTCATATGGGACTCCCTATATAGCCATAGGCTTCAGTTGAGGGAGGGCCACTGATGCAGCAGTAATGGATGCCATGGGGGTCTGGGTTTCCTGCTCCCAGGACTTTGAACAGGTTTAGTCATGGCCAACAAAGTGAAACCAGGACAGATCTGAGTTTTATGTGTGTGTGTGCTATATATGAAGGTTTACAGACCAAACCATTTTCTCATTAAACAACACAGACATTGTTTTGTGACATTGGTTGCCAACACCACAACATGTAAACACTCTCCCCTTCTCAAACTTGGGTTACCTATTACCAGCTTTCCTGTCCCCTCCTGCCCTCTCATCCTTGCCCCTGGGCTGATGTGCCATTTGGTATCGTTTTGTCTTATGGGCCTGTCTAATCTTTGGCTGAAAGAGAAAGCCAGCAAGCAAATGTGCTAAGATGTATTAACAAAGGTTAATTTTAGATAGAAGATGTAAGAATGACTATTTTCTTTTTTTTGTACTTGTCTGTATTTTACAAATTTCCTTTAAGGAAAAAAGTCAAAATGTCTTCTCTTACTTAAAAGGGTCAAAAACTACTTATATAAGACATTATTTTACCATCTTAGTACAGTGGTCCTCAGCCCTGGTTGCTTATTAGAATCACCTGAGAAGTCTTTTTTTTCAATACATTGCCATGCCTGGAACCAACCACAGAGACTCACAGTTAATTGTTCTGAGGTGGGACCTAGGCATCAGTGTTTTTTTAAAAAGCATCCAGGTGGAGGAGGAGCCAAGATGGCAGAATAGACACTTCCTCTTTACAACAAAGACCCAAAAAAACAAGTGAAACAAGGATATTTATGACAAGCTAGGAGCTCTGAGCATCAAAGGCAAGCTTTGAAAACGAACAAAGGGGCAAGGGGAAGAAGAGAAGGTTCAGAAGCAGAGAGGAGTTATTGGACCTGAATTGTGGGGAGCCCTCAGGCACCATTCCTGGCAGTGGCAGCTGTGGGCTGGTAATAGTGTTCAGCTGCAGTTTCCTCAGGGAGAAGCAGCCAGCCACACAGCCTACTCACACCTCCAGAACCAGAGAAGAACGGCACTCTCAGCAAAAGCTAAGTACTTGCATATATTTTAACATGGCCCCGAACCCCCGAACCAGCTTCAGAGGCTGAATTCCCTGGGCCTGAGATAGGGACTGTTGAGCCTCTAGAGCCATCCTTCTGGCCTTGGAGATGGAAAAAATTTGCAATGGGGGAAAAGGTAATTTGCCAGCTCCACTAACAGGGGAGCTCAGGACAGAAGCAGTTCCTGTCCAGGCATAAATGATCCATGGACTTTGAGCAACTTTCCCCTCTGCATGGACCTGTGTGGGCCTATTTCAGGAGAATAGGCCCTTGTTGGCAGACTCCAACTGTTTCAGCTGTGCAGTGGAGAGGTGGGTGTTTGATGTTTGACCTTGCTTAGCCTATTAAACAGGGTCCTCACCTATCTACATCAGGGGCCTAAGGACTGGTAGCCCCACTCAGGTCACCCAGCCACCCATGTCAGTGTTCCAAGGATAACTGGTACCCTCTAGTCCTTACAACCAAAAACATTGGGTGCCCATGGTCTGTCTGCAGAACCCACCCACCTGCACGCTCTAGGGAGCAGGGACGATCTTTCCTCAGAGATACTCAGGGGTCAGTTCTCAGCCCCCTGCCTTGTTCAGAGCATGACTTCCTGCTGCAATCAGATACTGGTAAATACACCAACCGCCCTTGCCCCTCTAAGACTGTAGGACACAGCCTGTACCACCCACTTGATGATCAGCTACCTGGACATCTGAGCTGAATTCTTACAAGAAAAGTGAATGGACTCCCAGACTGATATACCTGATAGCAGCTCTAGCTATCTGGGGAAAGTACGTCAGAGCTCCAAAGGTGAAAATAATCAAGCTAGCTCACTCAAGCAACCCATTTTGGCATATCAAAACAAAACAAAGCAAGAAGCTATGACACAGTAAGCAAGCATAAACTAATACAGTAACTTATAGATGGCTCAGAGACAACAGTCAATACCAAATCACATAAAGAAACAGACCAAGATCACCTCAACAAGCTCTCAAAACAAAGATCTTCTAAATGAAAGAGCATTCCTGGAATTACCAGAGACAGAATACAAAAGTTTAATATACAGAAGCCTTCAAGACATCAGGAAGGAAATGAGGCAATACATAGAACAAGCCAAGGAACACACAGATAAAGCAATTGAAGAAATTAGAAAGATTATTAGGGAACACAAAGAAAAATTTAATAAGCTGGAAAAATCCATAGATAGGCAGCAATCAGAAATTCAGAAGATTAACAATAAAATTACAGAAGTAGACAACTCGATAGAAAGTCAGGGGAGCAGAATTGAGCAAGTAGAAACCAGAATTTCTGAACTTGAAGATAAATCACTTGGCACTAATATATTTGAAGACAAATCAGATAAAAGAATCTTAAAAAATGAAGAAAACTTAAGAATTATGTGGGACTCTATCAAGAGAAATAACCTACGAGTGATTGGAGTACCAGAACAGGGAGAGATAACAGAAAATACAGAGAGAATTGTTGAGGAGTTGTTGGCACAAAACTTCCCTGATATCATGAAAGATGAGAAGATATCTATCCATGATGCTCATCGAACTCCGCATAAGGTAGATCTTAAAAGAAAGTCACTAAGACATATTATAATCAAACTTGCCAAAATCAAAGATGAAGAGAGAATTTTAACAGCAGCAAGGGATAAACAAAAAGTCACCTACAAAAGGAGAGCCAATAAGAATAAGCTCGGACTACTCAGCAGAAACCATGCATGCAAGAAGGCAATGGGATGACTTATTTAAAAAATTGAAAGAAAAAAATTGCCAGCCAAGAATCACATATCCAGCAAACTATCTCTTATATATGAAGGTGAAATTAGGACATTTCCAGATAAAAAAGAAATATAGGGAATTCATAAAAACCAAACCAAAACTACAAGAAATACTAAAGGGAGTTCTTTGTTTAGAAAATCAATAACATCAGGTGTCAATCCAAGACTAGAACAGTGGGCAGAGCAATCAGAAGTCACCCCAGACAGGGAAATCAAAAAAACAAAGCAAGATTAAAAAAAAATAGCTGAAAACAGGGTAACAGCAATGTTATTATATAGAAGAAGACAACATTAAAACAATAAAGAGGGACTAAGAAATGTAATCATAGATCTTCCATATGGAGAGGAAGATAAAGCGATACAAAGAAATAAAAGTTAGGTTTAAATTTAGAAAAATACGGGTAAATAATAAGGTAACCACACGGGAGACAAACTATCCTACTCATCAAAATAAAATACAAGAAAAAAACAGAGACTCAACAGAATCAAAATCAACAACAATGAATATGAGGAAAGGACAATATATAAAGATAATCTACTCAGCACATAAAATTAAGTGGGGAAAAGAAACTGTTAACAACACACAAAAAAAGACATCAAAATGATAGCACTAAATTCATACCTATCCGTAATTACGCTGAATGTAAGAGAACTAAATGCACCAATAAAGAGACAGAGAGTGGTAGAATGGATTAAAAAACATGATCCATCTATACGCTGCCTACAAGAGACACACCTTAAAGACACAAACAAACTAAAACTCAAAGGATGGAAAAATATATATCAAGCAAACAAAAATCGAAAAAGAGCAGGAGTGGCAATATTAATTTCTGACAAAATAGACTTTAAAGTCAAACCCACCACGAAGAATAAGGAAAGACACTACATATATGATTAAAGGGACAATATACCAAGAAGATATAGCCATATTAAATATTTATGCACCCAATGACAAGGCTGCAAGATACATAAAACAAACTCTATCAGCATTGAAAATGAGATAGACAGCTCCACAATAATAGTAGGAGACTTCAATACACCACTTTCGGTGAAGGACAGGGCATCCAGAAAAAAGCTCAATAAAAACACGGAAGATCTAAATGCCACAATCAACCAAGTTGACCTCATAGACATATACAGAACATTCCACCCAACAGCAGCCAAGTATACTTTCTTTTCTAGTGCACATGCAACATTCTCTAGAATAGACCACATATTAGGTCATAAAGCAAGCCATAGAAGAATCCAAAACATTGAAATATTACAAAGCATCTTCTCTGACCATAAGACCATAAAAGTGGAAATCAATAACAGAAAAAGCAGGAAAAGAAATCAAACACTTGGAAACTGAACAATACCCTGCTCAAAAAAGACTGGATTATAGAAGACATTAAGGATGGAATAAAGAAATTCTAAAAATCCAATGAGAATGAAAACACTTCTTATCAGAATCTTTGGGACACAGCAAAAGCAGTGCTCAGAGGTTCATTTATATCAATAAATGCACACATACAAACAGAAGAAAGGGCCAAAATCAAAGAATTATCCCTACAGCTTGAACATAGAAAGAGAGCAACAAAAGAAACCCTCATGCACTAGAAGAAAACAAATAATAAAAATTAGAGCAGAACTAAATGAAATAGAAAAGAGAAAAACAATTGAAAGAATTAACAAGACTAAAAGCTGGTTCTTTGAAAAAATCAACAAAATTGATAAACCACTGGCCAAACTGACAAAAGAAAAACAGGAGAGGAAGCAAATAGCCCAAATATAAATGAGATGGGCTTTATTACAACAGACCCAACTGAAATTAAAAGAATCATATCAGATTACTATGAAAAATTGTACTCTAACAAATTTGAAAACCTAGAAGAAATGGATGAAATCCTAAAAACACATTACCTACCTAAACTAACACAGAGGTAGAGCAACTAAATAGACCCACAACAAAAGAAGAGATTGAAAAGGTAATCAAAAAACTCCCAACAAAGAAAAGCTCTGGCCCAGAGGGCTTCACTGCAGAGTTCTACCAAACTTTCAGAGAAGAGTTAACACCACTACTACTAAAGGTATTTCAGAGCATAGAAAAGGATGGAATACTACCAAACTCATTCCATAAAAAGCGTCCAGGTGGTTCTAATGTGCAGCCAGGAGTGAAAGCCATTGAAGTAATGTATTGACTTGTTTAAAAATCTCCTCAATCTCTTAATAAGCTCCTTGAGAAAGGAACTGATTCTAACATTTCATTTTATGCCTTTATGGGGCATTGATTACTATTTGTTGTTTGATTAAGGATAAGAAGATATGATCTGAATTTTACTATCCAGTGTGTGCAACTTTGATCTATCAGAGACCCAACTGGTTTATTTTTGTTACTCCTCAGTGCCTCACACCTATTTTAATATCAGCTTTAAGCTAAATTTCAGTGCCTACCCCTGCTACGGGAACTAGAAATTTTACATCCCTAACACTTAATTGTGCTCATGAGGAACCTGTAATAGATCAAGAGACAGTCATTCGACCAGAACAAGGGGATACTGTGTGGTTTAAAGTCAGGAAAGGTGTGCATCAGGGTTGCATCATTTCATCATACCTATTCAATCTGTATGCTGAGCAAATAATCCAAGAACCTGGACTATAGGAAGAAGAATGGGGCATCAGAATTGGAGGGAGACTCATTAACAACCTGAGTTATGCAGATGACACAACCTTGCTTGCTGAAAGTTAAGAGGATTTTAAAACACTTACTGATGAAGATCAAAGACCACAGACTTCAGTACCGATTACACCTCAACATAAAGAAAACAAAAATCTTCACAACTGGACCACCATGAAAAATGGAGAAAAGATTGAAGGTGTAAAGAATTTCACTTTACTTGGATTCACAATCAACACCCATGGAAGCAGCAGTCAATAAATCAGGCCAAATGTGCTGCAAAAGACCTCTTTAAAGTGTTGAAAAGCAAATATGTCACCTTGAAGACTAAGGTGCGCCTGACCTAAGCCATGGTGTTTTTCATTTGCCTCATATGCATTCAAAAGCAGGACAGTGAATAAGGAGGATGGAAGAAGAACTGATGACTTTGAATTGTGGTGTTGGCAAAGAATATTGAATATACCACGGACTGCCAAAAAATGAACAAATTTGTCTTGGAAGGAGTACAACAAGGCTGCTCCTTGGAAGCAAGGATGAAGCATGGTGAGACTTAGTCTCACATACTTTGGACATGTCGTCAGGAGGATCAGTCCTTGGAGAAGGACTCATGCTTGGTGGAGTGGAGGGTCAGTGAAGAAGAGGAAGACCCTCAATGAGGTGTATTGACATAGTGGCCGCAACAATGGGCTCAAGCATAACAACGATTGTGAGGATGGTGCAGGGCAGGGCAGTGTTTCATTCTGTTGTACCTAGGGTCGCTATGAGTCAAAACTGGCTCAACAGCACCTAACAACAACTGGAATAAAAATAGAGCATGCTCCAGGACCTTGTCAATCTCTTTAATGTACAGATGACTGGCCATAGGCCAAGGCAGTCTACTGTACCCTGGAGGGTTACAGCTGAAAAAAGTTTTAGCCAATGTCTATTCCAAGGCACGTGAGAAGTTGTAAAACAAAACACTCAAAAAAGGTTTTGTGGTCTAATCACTTGGAAAATGCTACATACTATATCTCTGTGTAGGAAAGTTGCAACACAAATTAGCAAAATACTCAGGGGAGTTCTATAATAAAGGAACATATTTCCTAAACTATACCATTTTTCTTCCCACCTAACTAGTATTCTATTAAACTCATGAAGAGAAGTGCTAGAAAAGATTTTTTAAATTTTTCACTATATAGTAATATTTTTGCCCTATTATGCCTATTTTCATGTAAGAAAGATTCACAGTATTTTTCATAAGCCGTAGCACCGTGAGGAATTGTGCATGTCACAGCCCCACGCCACATACATAAATTATGATGCCTCTTGCCCCCACATTCCATGTAATGAAATTTTGACTGGAAGGACACAATCTGATGTGGCAGTGTGTTTATCTTTCCTTTTAGTTTTTATCCTAATGAAGCATTTGGGATGTTTGCGTCATCGCATAACAAATGGAATTGTGACTTGTATTTTACAAGAGATGAAGATGACTTCATGTACTGTCATATATACCAGGAATCACTTGTTGTAGACCAAAAATGTATGAGTGACAGCCAGAGACTAGGCCTAATAGGGTTCCACCAACAAGTTCAGTTAGTACAGAGGGTAGACCCTGTGTGTGTAATTACAACTGTGTTCCTTAGGCTGAGCAGATAGTAAGTATGGAAGAAACAGGATATTTGTAATCAGCAAGCTTGAGTTTAATTCTTTTATGCCACTAATTTTGTGATCCTGGCCAATTAAATTTAATTCTTCTCATTTTTAAAAGGAACACATACACAGCTATTTAACTGTTCAATGAGATAATATATGTGAAAGTACTTCACACAGCATCTCACGTATAGTAGATTCTCAACAAACATAAATTCATTGTAAATATGACTGATGAGCGCAGAGCACCAAAACAAAGAGTCAAGAGTTCAAGAGTCAACATCAACACAGAGAGGGGGAAGCTGAAACTGGAGACCAGAACTGAAGTGACCGATTGTCTTTTCCCAGTTTTCTAGAGGTATTAGCACTGAAATTCCTGTATCTGGGAAACCTCTCAATCCCAGGCAAACCAGTTGGTCCCTAGCTCAAAACTCAGGATAGGGGTACTAATAATAAGGGTATGGAGCCAAGGAAAAGCCAGTGCTCAGAAAATAGGCACAGAGCCTGGGAACATTAGGAAGAATGGTCCTAATATTGACCAATGTTTCTCAGGCAGGAGCTCCCTGACCAGGTTGCAAACCAAAGTCAGAAGATGAGTAGGTAGAGGTAATTAGACACATCTGACTTAACTGAGGGAAACTCAGTGTTATTACAAAATTTTTTACAAAATTAATTTATTGAGTGACTGTGATGATCAGACTAAACTGAACAGTGGGAAACAATAAATAGTGCTGGAACAATAGATTATCTGTAGAAAAAAGAATATAAAATACCCTACCTCACACCATACACAGAAATGAACAACTGAGAAGCCTAAATGTACAGAGAAAAAAATTAAACATTTTAGGAGAACATAAGGGAGAAAAGCATAATAAATAATTTTTTAAAATACACTACAAAAAGGGAAAGACAGATAAAGCTGACTACATTAAAACAAAAAGATCCCATGAACATAGTGACTAGCCAAGACATAAACTGGGAGATAATATTTGCAATGCATTGGACTTAGGTACTTGTATCAAGACTATGTAAAGAACATATTCTTTACAGAAGAAACTTGAATTCTAAAAATGTATTTTAAAAGCTCAAATGTACTACTGATCTGATAAATGCAAGTTAAAATCACAACGATATAACATTTTATACCAAACAGATTGTCATAAATTAAAAAGCCTGACAATACCAAATGTTGGTGAGAATATAGCGTACCAGAAGCTCTCTCACGCTGCTGGTGAGGGTGTAAATTGGCACATCCACTTTGGAAAGCAAATGCTTAATAGCCACAGATGTCGAAAATATATGTAGCATCCTAGAGGAAATCTTGAACATGTATACAGGGAGTCACGTACAAGAGTGCTCACTGTACTTGGTTTATAAGAACAAGAGACTGGGAAAAACCTAATGTCCACCAACTGTAAAACAAATAAATATGGCATAACCCATTCAATGGATGAATACCACATAGCAGTTAAAGTAAAAGACTAGAGCTAGATAACCAAGACGAATAAACCTGAAAAGCACAATATTGAACAAGAAACTGCACGTTGGATAATAATTTGAAGTCTGGTACCATGTATATCAAGTGTAAAAAAATACAATATTATAAATTTTGTGGTTGCATAAATATGTAATAAAAATATAAAAACAGTGACCAGACAAACCAAAACCACTGCCATCGAGTCAATTTCAACTCATAGTGACCCTATGAGACAGATTAGAACTGCTCCAAACGGTTTCCAAGGAGCACCTGGTGGATTCGAACTGCCAACATTTTGGTTCACAGCCATAGCACTTAACCACTATGCAACCAGGGTTTCTAAGAACAGTCACAAGGATAATAAATTGGATAATGGAGGAGGAAAATGAAATCAGGGAAGAGTTTGTAGGGCATCAAATGTGCCTATTATGTTTTATTTTTAACAATACCTGAAGCAGTCACAAAGAGACAAACATTGAATGATTCCACGTGTATAGAGACCAAAGCTTATTGGTGGTTACCAGGGGCAGGTGGGAGAGGGAAAAATGGGGACTCATTGCTTAGGGGACACCAAGCTTCTGTTAAGGGTGATGGGAAAATTTTGGAAATGGAGCGTGGTAATGGTGAGCAGCAAGATAAGCATAGCTAATGTCACTGAATTGTACATATGAAGAATGTTGAAAAGGCAAACTATTTGCTACATATACATTTATCACAATTAAAAAAAAACCTGAAGCAAATATAGTAGAATGTTAAGATTTGAAAAGTTGGGTGATATATGAGTGTTGCTTTATTCCCTGTATTTTTCTGTACACTGAGTATTTTTTTAAGTTAAAAAGATGTAATTAACATTCAACATTTAAACTCAGGTTATTTAAAACATATTTATTCAAGTGAAATAAAACTATGCTTTTAAGAGTTGATAAGTGAAAGTCATGTTTAACATTATTTGAAAAGATTAAGTTAAAGCTATCCATTGTCCTGACACATTTCATTGCCACTTAACCAACACTAGGTGTCACTTTACTTCATGCATTGAGAGCTTAATTTGAGAGCTTTCTGGTTGAAATTAGATGAACCTGAATACATTTTATTGTTTTCTTTCCCCAATAGATACATAAAATGAGAAAAAATGAGAGTGTTCTTGGCTACGTAGTCATCCAGAAAGATGAAGAACAGGTCTATTTTGGTTCACTGTCTTATCCTTAACATTTACTGCACATAATAGGGTTGTGATAAATACTGTTAAAGGAATAGACAAAGGATACAAGAGACCCTAAGAGAAGAAATGTTTACTATCCCTGAAATGTATAAAATCACATTTGGGACAGTTTTTCTTTGAATGGTGGCTAAGTATTTGATGCCACTTTGATGACTAAGGTACGCCTGACCCAAGCCATTGTCTTTTCGATTGCCTCATATACGTGAAAGCTGGTCAATGAAAAAGGAAGATCAAAAAAGAATTGATGTATTTGTGGTGTTGGCGAAGAATATTGAATATACCATGGACTGCCAGAAGAATGAACAAATCCATTTTGGAGGAAGTATATTCAGAATACTCCTTAGAAGTGAGGAGGACAAGACTTTGTCGTTTTTACTTTGGACATGTTTATGAAAGACCAGTCACTAGAAAAGGACATCACACCTTGTAAAGGAGAGGGGAGACCCACCATGAGATGGATTGACACAATAGTGGCAGAAATGGGCTCAGACGTATCAACAATTGTGAGGATGGCGCAGGAAAGGGCAACGCTTTATTCATTGCATCAGGTCACCAACTTGAAGGCAACTAACAGCAATAAATATTTGACGCAGACCTTACGGGGCTGGCAAAAGAAAGAGCAGGGCTCTAATGTAGAAGCTCAGTTTGTGGGCCAATGGGGAGGAGACATTTCCTCGTGTCTTTTAACCAAAGTTTCCTCTGAGTTTATTGGAGCACTGGATCTTGGACAAATTAAAAAAAAAAAAGGACTACTTAAATCAGTAATCATTGCCTTTTAGGAGAATAAGGACCTTTGACAATCAAGAAACCAGGGACTCTCCAAAAGTTTTCGTATAATGTATGCATTTACATTCTGTAATAAACCAAATCCACTGCCGTCGAGTCGATCCCGACTCATAGCGACCCTATAGGACAGAGTAGAACTGCCCCGTAGAGCTTCCAAGGAGCACCTGCCGGATTCGAACTGCCGACCTTTTGGTTAGCAGCCATAGCACTTAACCCCTAGGCCACCAGGGTTTCCACATTCTGTAATATAAACATAAAAAATTGTTGCATTTAGTTTCTGTAGGTTTGCAAAACCCCTAGATTAAGATCCCCTGCCTAAGAGGGACAAAAACACTTGCCTAATTGCCCTTTCTGAACTTCATGAAATCTGCTTTCCCTCTGGTACTGGCCAGAAAGTGCTGCAGGGCCCTGCACACATGCTGCAGGCTAAACAATTTGATCACTTGACGAATCTTATGGAAATCTGACTCATATGAGTCAGAATTGACTCAACGGTGACCCGACGGCAACAGGTTTGGTTTTTGTTTTTTAAAGGAAACATAGTGGGTAAATTCAGGTATTGACCAAACATGGGCAATACCTACTCTGGAAATACTTGATTAATAGATGGCACTCAAAGTATTTATGCATATTTTTTCTATCAGAATATTTAAGAAAATATGTAAAAATGTAGTTGCTTGCTAAAATATTTATTTGGAAGATTGTCCTTTCTTGGGGAGCAAACTGAATCCCAGGAATTGCTATACAAACTAAAAAGATTTTCTTGTGCTTGAATAGTTGTCCATCTGTTTTCATTTTAGACCTCTAGTTGTGCAATGGTTAATTAAGCACTTGGCTCCTAACAGAAATGTTGGGGATTTGAACCTACCCAACAGCTTCATGGAAGAAAGACCTGATGATTTGCTCCCATAACAGCCTAGGAAACCCTATGGGGCAGTTCTGCTCTGTTGTATACGGTCACTGTGAGTCACAATCAACTCAACAGCAATGGATAACGGGGAAGAACTACTTTAAAATTTTATTACTGGTTTTATTTCAAGATAGATATTTCAAAAATAATCTTTAGCCCAAATGATGTGAAATTAAGTGGTTTTATGAAACAAATTAATTTGACTACGTAGTGTAAAGACATTTTAAACAAATAGGCTTGAGATCTCTTTATCCTCACCATTCTAGATCATACCATTCTTCTTCCATATTAAAAAGGCCTTCCCTTTCCAGGGACATTATAGATCTACCAATATCAGGTCCTTAACATGACAACTCTTTTATTTAAACTACTTAGGCCACAATTACAATAAATGAATTGGGCCACCTTTTTTAAAATTATGGTTTTATTCATTAGAGATTATGTCAATATCATGAAAATGATACAACCAGATATCTTTTTCCTACTCTACAACTCTATTATGTAATTCTACTATGTGTGCTAGGCCGTGGGAAAGTAAATCAACAGAATTTTAGAACCCTGGTTTGGTGCGATGACCCCGTGTAGTCCCAGCCAGTCATAACATCTGCTGTGAAATTACATGTGAAATATGGAAGGTGATTTAAGAGAAAAGAGTCTAACTTGACTTCTAGTTAATAACCATCAAAAACCGGCACAAATATTTCTCATAGACAGACAAGTACATACCGCCTTTGTAAGAAGCATAAAGGTCTCCATGCACCAGTTTTATTAAGGCAATTAAAAAAATACAGTTCTGTTTCCTTAAAGCAAAGAGCATGATTATTGATCCTGTTTTGTTTGTAACTGACAGTGTCCCTTGGATGTTTTCTTAAAGAAAATTACCAGTAAAAACAATTTAACTCTGGAGAAAACCTCGTATTTTCACAACTAATTACATAACCATTTATCAAATCAAATTTGTTTTCAGCTATCAAATAAATTTTCAGCTATGGAAAAAAGCTGGGCTTGGCACTTACAGAAGCCTGATTTTTCTTTCAAAAAAACTGTTACCATAAGTGCTTAATTGAATGACCTCCATTTTCTTTGGAAAAAGCCACCCCTTCAGGAGTCATGGTAGACTTAATTAATAAACTTTTATTTCTAGTTCTAGCCAAGATTTTATAATAATGTTTAATTATTCTGTCAATTTCTGGTTCTATGATAAAATATTTTGTCATGATAATTCCATGTGTCAAATTTCAGTGTTTATTTTGCCATCATTCTTGCCACATTTTTGACTGCTAGTATTTTTTAAAGTTAAGTATTTCTCAGCTTAGGGAGGAGTTCACTGATGACTGCACGTGCATAGTATTGTTGTTGTTAGGTACCATAGAGTCAATTCTGACTCACAGCCACAGACCCTTCTTTAAGCTGCTTCTTGAAAAAATAACTTGACCCCTTTTGGGTAAAGTGATATCTTCTTTTCATTGATAATTATAAGCATATCTCAAGGTTCTTGCAGACTCCTCTCCTTTTTAGATAACACCATAGAAGTAGTTTGAGGGCAAGTAAAACAGAAAATATGTTACACCCCTTTTGAAGAAATGCCCTCCCCTTCCCAAAAGGGCACGCTAGTGGCTCAGTGGTTAAGAGCGCAGCTGCTAACCAAAAGGTCAACAGTCGGGATCCACCAGCTGCTCCTTGGAAACCGTATAGGGCAGTTCTACCCTGTCCTATAGGGTGGCTGTGAGTCAGAATCGACTTGGTTTTTTGGCTCCCCAAAAGAATGTAAGCATCGAGAGAGCAGGAACCTGGTCTGTCTTATTCCCTGTGGAATCCCCAAATCCTGAAATAATGCCTGGCACTTTTTTTTTTTTTTACGTAGCAGGTACTCGGCCAATATTGCCTGACTAAAAATAACAACAAAAAACAAACCTGTTGCCACTGAATCGTTTCTGTTTCATGGCAATCCCATGTGTTACAGAGCAGAACTGCTTCATAGGATTTTCTTGGCTGTAATATTCAGGGAAGCAGATTGCCAGGCCTTTCCTTCACAGTGCTTCCAACCTACAACCTTTCAGTTAGTAGTCAAGCACAAACCACTTGCCCTACCTAGCGTGAAGTCGTGAGCAAATCCAATATTTAGGCATATGTGAATCTGACCAGATAAGAAGCCTACTGCAGTCTTGAGATGCCATTCCCCAAGTAGCATTATGATTTTTAAATAATATTATTAAGAGGAATTTTTAACTAAATATTATTAAAATTCACAGAAAAAAATGCTACCTTGAAAGTGACCCCATGGCCTTTATATATTTTATAGTATCCTGAGCCACTGGGCTGTTTAAAGACTTTCACAAGTGAGTAGACCAAAGTTATTTATTTTTATACACAGAATCACTAAATTTGTCAAATAAGATTCACTTTGTAAATTTTAAGAGTTTTAAAAAATCATAGGCATATCACTGATTTTAGTATTAAACAAGTACTAGGTGACTCTGTTTTGTGGCAATCGTAACTCACTTATACTGAAATCCTTACAGTTCCACAGTGTTCTTTACCTGAAATCAAAATTTTTATGAAGGAAATCTTCATTACAAATCATGCTAAAAAATAAGAAAAAAATTAGAGCTTTTAAACCTCATATATAACCATTTGAGCTGTTCAATAATAGAAGAGCCATCTACCCTGGGGAACGTTGAGCACCTTGCTGAGCTTGGACTCTGCAGCCACACTCTGTGAGAATCCTGGCTCAAACCCTTATCGGTTCTATGTCGTTGTGGTTGTTAGTTGCCATCCAGTCAGCTCCAACTCGTGGCAGCCTTAGGTACAATAGAACAAAACGTTGCCCTGTCCTGTGCCATGTTCATGATCATTTGTATGCTTGAGTCCATTGCTGTGGCTATTGTGTCAATTCATTTCATTAAGGGGCTCCCTCTTTTCACTCTCTACTGAACATGATGTCCCTTTCTAGCAACTGGTCTTTCCTGATGACATGTCCAAAGTAAGTGAGTCAAAGTTCTAGGACCTGAGGCAAATTGCTTATTCTCTTGTGCCTTATTTCCTCATCCATAGGGATAATGATAGTATCTCTATTATAGGGTTGGTATGAGGATCATGTGAGTTAAAGTTTGTAAAGTATTTAGAACAGCACCTGGCAAATGTTAAGTGCTTTGCTAAACAAACAGACAGGAAGCATGTAAAAGTAGATGTTAAATGGCCATCCCCCCAGATATTATAAAAGACTTTTGCATGTTCAGGAAGATTGGCCTAGAAGACCATTAAGCTCCCTTCCAGTGTTAAATTGTTATGTTTCTCCCCACCCTGTATTCCCTGCTCCTATAAGATATGCCTTCCCAGCACATTCCAAATATTCCTTATTCATTTTAAACCTTTACTTGTGCCTTTGGAGAATGCCTTCCCTGGCCCTTTTCAGCTTTTCCAAATCTTACCATTTTCTCTAAGTATCCAGGTGTTTCCCCCCATCCCCGGGCATCCCAGTCTCTAGTGTGTTTCATTGCTTTGTCGTGTTCTCTCAAGAATCCCTAGTGCAAAGGGTTAATAAATTCAGCTGCTTACTAAAAGGTTGGAGACTTGAGTCCACCCAGAGGTGCCTCAGAAGAAAGGCCTGGTGATCGACTTCCGAATAAATGAGCCATTGAAAACCATACGGAGCACAGTTCTATTCGGATGCACATGAGCTCACAATGAGTCATAATCCACTTGAGGGCAATTGGTTAATATTCTCTCATTGTTTTAGGTGCGATTACTGTACACGCAGTCAGATTGCAAACCTCCTGAGAACAGTCTTACGCTACATTTTGTTCCCCAGTACCTAAATAAATAGTTATTCAATGAATAAATAGCTGGGGAAAAGTATTGGGAATCAACTCTTTAGTGATAATTAAATGCAAGTGATGTGGATTATATATTTAATGTTTAGACTATTAATGAGCAGTACTTAATCCTAAAGAAGCTTTGGTTCATATCATGAACTTTTCTTTTTTAGGTAAAACATTTGTAGATTAGCTGGTTCCCCTTCATTCCTTCTCTCCTGAAATGGGTGGTAAAGTAAAAATGCCTAGAGCAATAATTTGTGGACAAAAAACAGCTGCACATGAAAAATAATTGATGTGGTTTTGAAATTACTCTGAGGTGGAAAGTAAAATGCCTTTTCAACCTATACTCTAAAAAGAGTGCTAAAGCTAATTCCTTATAAATCATGGAATGGACGTGAAGAAAGACACACGTTTTTGGGTAGTCAATTGATTTTGAATAATCAGAGTTATTAAATTTTGTATATAACATTAGAAAATATTATGCTCACTGAAAGGACATAGCTACAGTCAAAGAAAATCTTACCTGTACCCTTAGTAATGTGAGTTTACTGTTTCCCATCATTACAAATAAGAAAGCTGATCACTTTAGCGTCTTTATAAATTAACTTTTTTTTTTACAAAATGCCTTTGTAGTTTTAGTTCTTTTTTCTATTATGCCTCTGAAATTTTCCTGGGAGTGACCAAAATGGCAAACATTCTCTACTCATTGTGTTTCCCCAGGTGCTGTTATCACTGTTCTGTGGTAATAATGCCACTTACACCTGGTTTGCAGGTATGTGTATGATGTCAGTCATTGGGAGGAGACTGGAAGTTTCAGCCAAAATTATTACATCAACATGACACAGGCAATATTTGATTGAATTTTTTTTTGTTTTTATCTAGATCTGTTTAACAAAAGCACTTTTATTCTAGTTACTTGTTCCTTCATCTGATATACTTATCTCTAGAAGATATGCTTATTAAAAGAACTCTAAGTCCCTGGTTTTCTTTATATAGAGAATGAGTAATACAAGAGCTATTTTTTTTTTAAAGAAATAAAGCAGGAAATAGAAAAGGTTTTAGTCATTAAATTGCTATATCTCTTAGCTAATTCGCACAGGAAGTCTAAAAATTAAGCAGCATTAAAGTGTGACAAGTCACTAGCATATTTCGCTTCTTGATTTGAGTCTGTTGTTAATTTCAATACTTCATAAACAGTAGTTAAGCACGAAGATAAAACATATACATGTATTTTGTTTAATCTTTAAACTTTACAATTTATGATGCTTAGCAATGTCTGTATAAAGAGATAAAAATATTCTAAGTATTATATTTGCTATATGCTAACAGTCTGTTTTGTGAGTCATGGAATTTACTACAAAATTATATAAATATTGTAGTTTAAACCTATGTGTGAATTTTGGGAAAGAAACAGTCTGGGACAATGAAAGACAATTACCTGGACTAAGTAGCTGAGGATTAAAATAGACTTAAAGCAATAAGTATGATATATCAGAGTTTCTATCAGAGTTAGCCAGACAGAAAGGCTTTAATCTCAATCACGTATCAAATATATTTTAGGCACTTAATTCAAATGGTTGTCTACGAATATTTCACTAATATACATTTTTTAAAAATCAATTGCCAAATTGTTGCTACTATAATAGAAAAAGAATAAAAGAAATAATAATTCACACAAGTGTTTACTATATGCTAAGGCATTATTTCTAGTTCTTTACGTGTGATTACTCACTTAACCCTCATTAAAAAATCTATGAGGTAGATGCTATTTGTTGTTGTGTGCCTTCAAGTCAATTCTGACTCATAGTAACCCTATATGGGAGTAGAACTGCCCCATAGGGTTCCCTAGGCTCCCTACAGGAACAGATTGACGGGTCTTTTCTTCTGCAGAGCCACTGGTGGGTTTAAACTCCTAACCTTTCAGTTAGCAGCTGAGTGCTTATCCCAATTTACAGATGAGGAAACTGAGGCATACAGAGGGTAGATAATTTACCAAAGGTCACTCCGCTAGTGAGTGGAAGAGCTGGGATGCTAACCTAGACTTAGAACTCCGGAGTTTGGACTTCTAGCCATGGCACCATTCTGCCTTTGCCGTATGATGAATAATCATTTAATTCATTTTTGTTAAGGCAATCAGAATATCTGGTTAAAGCAGTAAATTATGGTAGGTTGTATTCCTTTACAATATGGAATATCCAAATATGCTGTATAGAATTTTTAAATAAATACTTTGTGTCTTAGTCATCTAGTGCTGCTCTAACAGAAATACCATAAGTGGATGGCTTTAACAAAGAGAAATTTATTCTCTCACAGTCTAGTAGGTTACAAGTCCAAATTCAGGGTGTCAGTTCCAGGGGACAGCTTTCTCTCTCTGTTGACTCTGGTCCCCTGGCCGAGGAGCTCCTCAGGCACAGGTACCCCAGGTCCAAAGGATGTGCTCTGCTCCTGGTGCTGCTTTCTTGGTGGTATGAGGTCCCCATGTCTCTCTCTCTTCGCTTCTCTCTTTTATATCTTGAAAGAGATTGGCTTAAGACACTATCTAATCTTGTAGATCTCATCAATATAATTGCCACTAATCTATCTCATTAACATCATAGTGATAGGATTTACAACACATAGGGAAATCACATCAGACGACAAAATGGTAGACAATCATACAGTACTGGGAATCATGACATAGCCCAATTGATACACAGATTTTTGAGGGACACAATTCAATCCATGACGCGTTCTTAGAAATCACATTCTTGGGTTATTGGAACTGAAAACACATGCTGTTGTTAGCTGCCATCAAGTTGACTGCAACTCATGGCGACCTTATGTATAACAGAACAAAACATTGCCTGGTCCTAGGCCATACTCAAAATAGTTCCTATGTTTGAGCCCATTGTTGTAGCCACCATGTCAATCCATTTCCTGTAGGGTTTCTCTGATTTTTGGTGACTCTTTACTTTACCAAACATGATGTCCTTTTCTAGCAATTGGTCTTTCCTGATGATGTGTCCAAAGTAAGCAAGACAAAGTCGCACCATCCTCACTTCTAAGGAGTATTCTGGCTGTACTTCCTCCAAGATGGATTTGTTCATTCTTCTGGCAGTCCACGATACAGTCAATATTCTTCCCTAACACCCAAATCAAATACATCAATTCTTCTTTGATCTTCCTTTTTCAGTGTCCAGGTTTCACATGCGTACGAGGTGATTGAAAATACCGTGGGTCAGGCGCACCTTTGTCATCAAAGTGACACATAACGATATTGGAATTCTCTACAGGCTAATTAGCAAATGAAATCTCCACTGCACCTGGTAGGAAAAAGACAAATGATAATTAATGTTTATTAAATGCTTACTGTGTGCCAAACATTATTCTAAGCACTTTTATTAACTTATTTAATCCTCATCAAAACTTTATCAGACATGTGTTATTATTATTCTCATTTTATGAACAAGGTTGAGAGATCACGTGCTCATCCTGTGTCCTCTTCCCATCTGTATCCCTTTCTTCCTGGACATTTCTGGATCTTTTGGTACTTTCTTGTTTTCCATTTGTGGGTAATTTAGAAACAATTAGGTGGGGTTTTTTTTTTGGTTAGGAAAGTTGGAATTTTTTATTCAGAATTGAGACAGAAGATAATTGCTGCATCATAACAACAAAAACTTTGAAGGTATTTTGCTGTGCAGTGTGTAATGAATGCAGTTTAGTGTAAAGGTAATAACCAGGAGCTCTGGAGTCAAGTTTTTGGAATCCTGACTCTGTCTCTTCTTAGGTGATCTCGAGCAAGTTACGTAACTTCTAAAGACAGTGCCTCTTGACTGGATTATAGGGAAACATCCTTGCCTTGCTCCCTTGAGTGAAGGGATGAGTGGGAGGAGAGTGTTGAGTGTGTGAGAGGGAATGAAAGTGGCAGGAGGTTATAAAAGTATCTAAAAATGTTTCCTCCTGTCATCACTCAGCGTTTCCCATTACCTATTTCATATTTTCTATTTGTTTAATGATGAAATCTGTTCGATTTCTGTCAGCTTCATCTTAGTCATATGAGAACTGTCTATAATAAATGTGTTTGTATGAGAACTGAGCTACCAGGCCCACCCATGCTGTTACAGTGAGATCACTTTCTGCAACACTTGTTCTCAGTCTGTTTGCCATCTTTCCTGATGTGTCACCAATGCTGTCTATGAACCACACCCATAAAAACAACTCAGAAACAGATTTTCTTTAACCAACATTGTGACGTTGTTGAATTGGAATATTTTTAACTAGGCCACATAGCTGTCTAATTGATCATTTTTCCTCCATTTTCAACACATATTTACTGAAGACTTACTCTGTGCTAGGTACTCATGATATTTAGATAAACTACAGTAATCACTGTTATTACCCCTCAGTGCCTCATAGTAGCAGCAAGCCTAACGTACCTTGTACATTGCTAGTGCAGACTGTTTTTACTCTTTTAAATTAAATTGCACTCCAACCCTTCACTTTTTCTTAGAACCCATCATCTCTATTTCTGTCTTCGGTTTGTACTCCTGTACTAACATCATTATTTACAAATACATTGTTATGGATTGAATTGTGTCCCCTCAAAATGTGTGTCAACTTGGATAGGCCATGATTTTTAGTACACTGTGATTGTCCACCATTTTGTTACCTGATGTGATTTTCCTATATGTTGTAAATCCTACCTCTATGCTATTAATGAAACAGAATTAGACGAAGTTATGTTAAGGATGCAGGACTCAATCTACAAAATTAGGTTGTATCTTGAGTCAATCTCTGTAGAGATATAAAAGAGAGAATCGAGTAGAGAAATAGGAGTACCTCATACGACCAGGAATGAAGAACCAGAAGGGGAATGCACCCTTTGGGCCTGGGGTCCTTGCACTGAGAAACTCCTAGACCAAGGGAAGATTGATGACAAGGACCTTCCCTCAGAGCCGACAGAGAAAGAAAGATTTCTCATGGAGCTTACAACTGAATTCTGGCTTCCAGCCTCCTAGACTGTGAGAGAATGAATTTCTCTTTGTTAAAGCCACTTACGGTACTTCTGTTATAGCAGCACAAGATAACTAAGACAGGATTTGGTACCGAGAGTCAGGTATATGAATTTTGGGGGGCCAATGGGTGGAATGTTATGGATTGAATCGTGTCTCCGAAAAAATCTGTTGACTTGGCTAGGCTGTGATTCTCTGTATCGTGTGATTGTCCACCATTTTATCATCTGATGTGATTTTCCTAAACGTTGTAAATCCTACCTCTATGATATTAATGAAGCAGTATTAGCTGCAGTCATGTTAATTAATGAGGCAGGACTCCGCCTACAAAATCAGGTTGTATATTGAGTCAATTTCTTTTGAGATATAAAAGAGAGAATTCAACAGAGACATGGAGGACCTCATACAACCAAGAAAGCAGCTCCAGCTGCAGAGTGCATCCTTTGGACCCAGGGTTCCTGCATGCAGAAGCTCCTAGACCAGGGAAAGATTGATGACAAGGACCTTTCCCCAGAGCCGACAGAGAGAGAAAGCCTTCCCCTGGATGTGGTACCCTGAATTCAGACTTCTAGTCTCCTAGACTGTGAAAGAATAAATTTCTCTTTGTTAAAGCCATCTACTTGTGGTATTTCTACTATAGCAGTAGTAGATAACTGAGACATCAAAGCATCCACACTTCATTTTTTTCTATCAAGGTCACGATTGACTTATACTCCTCTTTTTGGCTGCATCCAATGTTTATTTCTGGTAGTGCAAGTCTGGTTACATGCATTTACTTTGCACAAAGTACATATTATTCCCTTACCCCCTTTGAGGTCTAGACTTCTGCTATCTAATATGATAGCCCCTAGCACGTAGAACATAACTCCTGGCATATAGTAGGCACTCAATAAATGTCTGTTGAACAAATAAGTGAGTGGAATATTTCCACAAATGGATATTAACGTATATGACTTAAAGTTCTGAACTAGAGGTACAGATACAAAGATGAATTTGTTATACTCTTTGCCCTTTTTAGCATGCAGCTAAAGACCTGCCTTTCTAAGAGAGCTGTACAGTTTCGATCAGGTAAAATTAATTTTGACCTTGCATGGGTGTGTGTATGGGCATGGAATGAGAGTTTAAGAAGTTATTATATAATTGAAAATCTGGTGTCACTGTATGTTTGGCATACTTCATTAACACTGACATACTGACATTTCTTAGTAAGAAAGCAGCAGCTATCCTACGTAATCCTTCTCTCTTTTTTAAGAATTTTTTTATGGCAGAAACTAAGCCATAATGCAACTTAAACTTGGAACTAAGCCAAACAACTAGGATTCATAGGTAAATTATTACTGTTACTATTATTACCACCTTACCATTATCATTATCTCATCACAAATATTATTACTACTAATGAGAGTTGTAATTATATTACTTTTATATTATTTCTCTCCCCAAGGAATTCCTCCTCTCTCTTTCCATTTTTTATCTCATTCTAACTGTGTGTCTATAAAATTTACTTAATTATATAATATTAAACTAAAGAACGTTGAATCAGTACTGATTTGGTGTACAAGAAAGAAGATGCCCTACAAAAGCTGTGTTGTAATAAGTAACATGTCTTCCAGACATGACATTTTTCTGCTTGCAGCTGAAGGTAGAAATATTTTTGAAACAAATTTAGCATTGTGTTTGGAGTCAGGCATTAAGCAGATTTTCACTGGGTGTTTGAAAGAAACCTCACAGTCCTAATTAGACAGAAGAATGAGATACATAGGCAGGGCTATCACATTCAGCATTGTAGGTTGTGCACTGCACAATTCCCAGGCATGCCATTTACAGAGACCATGATGTGAATGGCACACTTAGTGTTCTGCAACAAAGCATCCCTGTATATGTGGAGGTATTGGGAGGAAAAAAGATGACAGTTCACTAAAGTGTTAGGTAGATTTGTGGTCATCCCATTGTCTTTGATAGCAATTTTATTTATTTTCCAAATGTGTTTCTCTGTTCATTTATTTATTTATTATACTTTAGATGAAGGTTTACGGAACAAACTAGCTTCTTATTAAACAATTAGTACTGCTTTGTGACATTGATTACCAACACCACGACATGTCAACACATTCCCCTTCTGGAACTTGGATTCCCTATTACCATCTTTCCTGTCCCCTCTTGCCTTCTAATCCTTGCCCCTGGGCTGGTGTGCCCCTTTAGTCTCATTTTGTTTTATGGGCCTCTTTAATCTTTGGCTGAAGGGTGAACCTCAGGAGTGACTTCAGTACTGAGCTAAAAAGGCATCCAGGACATCTAGGTCAATTGACATAACAAAGTGTATTAAGAAAACATCTGCATCCCCCTTTGGTGAGTGGCTCTGGGGTCTTAAAAGCTAGCAAGCGGCCATCTCAGATGCATCAATTGGTCTCAACCCACCTGGAGCAAAGGAGAATAAAGAACACCAAATATGAGCCCAAGAGAAAGAAAGGGCCACATAAACCAGAGACTCCATTAGCCTGAGAATGGAAAAACCAGATGGTGCCCGGCTACCACCAATGATTGTCCTGACAGGGAACACAACAGAGAATCCCTGATTGAGCAGGAGAAAAAAGGGATGCAGACCTCAAATTCTAGTAAAAAAGACCAGACTTAATGGTCTGACTGAGACTGGAGGGACCCCAGAGGTCAGGGCCCCTGGATTCTCTCTTAGCCCAAAACTAAAAACATTCCTGAAGCCAACTCTTCAGAAAAAGGTTAGACAGAACTATAAGACATAGAATGATGCTGGTGAGAAGTGTGATTCTTAGCTCAAGTAGACACATGAAACTATGTGGGCAGCTCCTGTCTGGAGGCGAGATGAGAAGGCAGAGGGGGACAGGAGCTGGTTGAATGGACATGGGATATACAGGGTGGGGAGAAGGGGTGTACTGTCATGTTGTAGGGAGAGCAACTAGGGTCATATAACAATGTGTGTATAAGTTTTTGTGTGAGAAACTGACTTGAATTGTAAATTTTCACTTAAAACACAATAAAAAAAGGGGGGGTGGTGTCTGGGGGGCCATACTCTCACAGTTTCTCCAGTCTCTGTTAGACCAGTAAGTCTGGTCTTTTTTTATGAGTTAGAATTTTGTTCTACATTATTCTCCAGCTCTGACTAAGACCCTCTATTGTGATCCCTATCAAGAGCAGTCAATGGTGGTAGCCAGGCACCATCTAGTTGTGCTGGACTCAGTCTGGTGGAGGCTGTGGTAGTTGTGGTCCATTAGTCTATTGGACTAATCTTTCCCTTGTGTCTGGTTTTCTTCATTCTCCCTTGCTCCAGACAGGGTAAGGCCAGTGGAGCATCTTAGATGACTGTTCACAAGCTTTTAAGACCCCAGACGCTACTCACCAAAGTAGGATGTACAGCATTTTCTTTATGAACAGTATTATGACAATTGAGCTAGATGTCCCACGAGACCATGGTCCCCCAGCCTTTGGCCCAGTAATTCAGTCCCTCAGGAAGTTTGGATGTATCTATGTAGCTTCCATGACCTTGCCTTGTACAAGTTGTTCTGGCTTCCCCGGTATTGTAACTGTCTTACCCTTCACCAAAGTCACCGCTTATCTATTGTCTATTTGGTGTTTTTCCATCCCCGCCCCTCCCTTCCCTCGTAACCATCAAAGATTGTTTCTTTTTGTGTGTAAACCTTTTCATGAGTCTTTATAGTAGTGGTCTCATACAAAATTTTCTTTTTGTGATTGACTTATTTCACTCAGCATAATGCCCTCCAGGTTCATCCATGTTGTGAGATGTTTCGAAGATTCATCATCGTCGCTGATCATTATATAGTACTCCATTGTATGTATGTACCATAGTTTGTTTAACCATTCATCTGTTAATGGGCACCTAGGTTGTTTTCATCTTTTTGCTATTGTGAACAATGCTGCAATAAACATGGGGGTGGGTATGTCTATTCGTGTGATGACTTTTATTTCTCTAGGATATATTCCTTATTTTTTAATTAATTTTTTCCTGGAAGCCACAAATACTAAAAGTAATTTGAATGAAAAGAGAAAGACAATTTCTCAGTTGAGGATTTCACAATCAATATTAAATCTCACAAAAATACAGGATCACACAAGAGAAAAGTAAATTTAAAATGTGGAATTACAAAGTGTATAAATGCCAAATGAACTAATAAAGAGGAAAAGATATGTGAAAACATTAAAGATGGGATATGACTCTGTTTCTACAAATAACCGCAGTTTACATAGCCTGAATTCTCTCATTACAAAACACCTAGTGCTGAGTAAAAAATTATTTTAAACACATTGCTTAGCTTACAAGACAATTAGAGAAATCTCCAGTCCTTTAACATTATACTTATTCAGTATGTACTAAATGTTCTAAAAATCCATTGCCGTTGAGTTATTTCTGACTCATAACAACACTATAGGCCAGAGTAGAACTGCCCCCATAGGATTTCCAGGTGGTGATTGATGAATTCAAACTGCCAACCTTTTTGGTTAACACCCAGAGCTTGCCACAGCTCTTAACCACTGTGTCACCAGAGCTCCAAAAGTTAAATCAACTGTTGTCTTGTCTCGACTCCTTGGAAACCCTATGGGGTAGTTCTATTCTGTCTTAGGGTCACTGTGAGTTGGAATCGACTCAATGGCAACAGGTTTTTCTAAATGCTGTAGCCAGTATAATTAGAAATGTAAAACAAAAGTTATAAGAATTGGAAAAGAAGGAACAAACCTGTACCTATATGCACATAATATGGTTGCTTATAAGGAAAAAAATCCAAGAGACTCTACGAATTATAAGAACCTAAAAAAAAAAAAAAAATTTTTTTTTTAGTAAGACTGCTGAATGTAAGACCAACATACAAAAATCAATTACATTTTCATACATCAACAACAAAGTGTCAGAAAATATCATTTTTAAAAAGATACCATTTACAAAAACAGCCAAAAATGTGTCTAGAAATAAATTTAATAAAAGATTGGCAAGATTTTTATGAAGAAATCTATAAAATTTTATTGAAATGTCTTTTAAAAAAGCAAGTTATATCATGTTCATAAAAATGTAAGCTCAAATAAAAAAATTAAAAAAAGCTCAAATATACTCCTCAAATTAATTATAAATGAATTACAAATACAATCCAACCCAACTCAACAGATATGAGTAGTGTAATAAAATGAAGTTGCTGGTATTTGAGGTGAATCTGGAATCCTTTCAGGAGTCTTGTATAAATAACACTACCTCTGATAGAAAAAAAAAAATTCCTTGTAAATTCTATTATCAGAAGGTTGAATGCTCAGAGATATGTATTACAGATAGGAAAGCTATCCTATTTCAAAGGTATCTTACTTACCAAGAACTAGAATATTTACCTGAGCATTAGGAAATTAAGAATGTGATTTTTGGCAAAGGAATTGCTGTCTCACTTGCAGGATGGCATTTTTCATCCATGACTCGAAACGGAAGTCTGGAATGCCTTTCCAGTGCCAAAAATGGATATAGGACCTAGGTTTCCAGATCTAGAAGTGAATGTTTTAGCAAGTGCACCCTGCCACACATGAGAGCATCCAAAGCATCCAGAGGTATCTGAATGACTGTACCTCACCCAAAGCCCATTTGTTAAACTATAACAAGCATGCCACCTGTTCCTTCAGAGGCCAATAAGTGATCTTTGAACAGGGTTGGAGTTAAAAAGTAAACCTTATGCTTCACGTTTTTGCATTGTTATAACTGAAATAAAACAACTGACGATAGAAGTATGCAGTCAATGTTTGCTTCTAAGATCAACTCAGTGTTCACATTTTAAAGGAAGAACATATTTGCTATGAAAAAGTTTTTTCAAATAGTCTGCTTTTGAAGCAGCTCATAAAACTATAACACTGTAATCAGCCAACCTTCCTGTACCACAGTTACCTTTCCAGCCCTATTTCCATGAGTTTTTGTTAATACAAAAAAAAAAAAAAAGGATCGATTCAAAACGCAAGATTAGAGATGCTCTTTTTTAGAATTAAATTATTACTTTTTCATTAAAAACTCAAGACAAGGACAAAATCCTCAGTCAATAAGCTTTTTTTTTTTTTTCCCAATAAGCATAAGTGCAAAATTTGGAAGATGGAAAAATCCTGCACCAGCGACGTGATTGATGTTTCCTTTTCACATTTTCTTCTGTGTTTCTGACTCACCCTCTAGCCCTGCTTTTCCTCTCATACATCCCCTTCATTGTTAGAAAGAGAATGACACAAACTGAAAACTTCATGGAAAGCACGCATGGAAATTTAGTTCCTACAATACACACTTTAAAGTATAGAGTTTTTTATTTGCTTTTCTCTTCTGTTGTCTTGTTCACTGGTTGTTAAAACTAAGTATAATCTGAAAAGGGTGCAAAACATAAGAATATAGATTACCTGAATGGTACTATCAATCACCTTGATCTAGTTGGCATTTATAGAATACTCCATTCAACAACAGCAGAACATACATTCTTCTCATATTCACATGGAACATTCACCAAGATAAACCACATTTTCGGTCATAAGGGTCATAAAACATAGCTTAATAAATTTAAATTACGAGAAATCATGCAAAGTATGGTTAGATTACAATGGGGTTAAACTAGAAATCAACTATAGAAAGATAGGTGGAAAATTCCAAGTATCCAGAAATTAAGTAATATACTTCTAAATAACCTATGGGTCAAAGAAGTCACAAGATAAATCAAAAAATATTTTATTTCAATGAAAATAAAAACACAACTTTTCAAAATGTGTGGGACACAGTGAAAGTATGACTTAGAGGGAAATGTATACATTAAATGCATATATTAGAAAAGAAGATCTAAAATCAATAACCTAAGCTTCTAAAAAAAATTTTTTTTTCTACCTTAAGAAACTAGTAAAAAGGGTGAAATTCAATTCATCAACAAGCATATAGGAAATGTTCAATTTTACATACAGTTCAACCAAAAAGATGTAAATAAAAACACCACCTTTACATACTAAATTGGGAAATTTATATTTTTAAAGTTAAATGTCCAGTACTGGTATGGGTGAGGTGAAACAGGCACCATAGATTAGTAGTGATTGTACAAATTGATATAACTCTTTTGGAATGAAATTCGACAGTGTAGCCTTAATTTTACCTTCATTTTGAATTGATATTTCCATTTTAATGATTATAAGGAAATAATTCTAGATTAAGAAAATATCTATTTCACAAAGACAGCTATAAAAATATTATTTATAATAGTAAAACTGAAAACAGCCAAAGTATCCAAATAAGGGTGGTATTACATAGAACAAAGTGTATCCACTCATTGGAACAGTATATGGCCACAAAAGTTAGTATCTTGGGATAATTTATAATAATTTAATAATAATGATAATACATGAAAAGACTATGGAACAAAAATTATATGGATAGAAATAAAGTCAGAGAGAAATATACCCAAAGGAAAAGCTGGTTTCTTTGCTTTGATAGGTTTACCCTTCTTACAGCTTTCTATGAAGGGCATAGTAGCTTTGCTCATGGGCTTTGGAGTCCAGCGGCTCGGATTATCATCTTAGCTTTGCCACTTCACTTACTAGTTGTGGGAGCCTCAGTTCTCATTTGTAAAGATGATGATTGAAGGTCTCTCCCTAGGGTTACTGTGGAGAATGAGGGCGATAATGTACAAAGAGTGTTTTGAGTGTTCAGCACAGGGTCTGTCACACATTAAATCCTCAATAAATGCTAGCCATTTTTTTTTATTGTTACTAGTTATAACAGAAAAAAAAGTCTTAAAAAAAATGTAAGTACATTAGAACAGGTTCATCCGTATTTGCATGGGGAGTTTGTATTTCTATATAGGGCTCTATTTACTGGAAACTTTGGTGGTGTAGTGGTTAAGAGCTATACCTGCTAACCAAAAGGTCGACAGTTTGAATCCACCAGGCGCTCCTTGGAAACTCCATGGGGCAGTTCTACTCTGTCCTATAGGATCACTATGAGTCAGAGTTGACTCGATGGCAACGGATTTATTTTTTTGTTTTTTTTTTTTTTTGAGTGATTTGAATATTCGAGACATTTATTTACTAATTGCAGGGTATTTTTAGTCTTTAAAGGGGCGAATGAATTTCTTTTTATATACAAAAAAAGGTACGCACTACGAAACCATAACTGTATTTGAACCTCTGTGTATTTAAAAGTGGTTTAACCAGGACCACACCACGGAGACAGAGATAAGAATTCAAAGCTACTGGCTTTAGCTACTTGTTACCTCAAGTCTACAGGTTTTGACTTTTTTTTTCCAGAGTAAGAAATAGAGTAATCTGTACTTCTTTCTTTTCCCCTGTTGGGTGGGTGGGAGACCAGAGAGTATGGTAGTCCCACAGAGCAAAATCCCTATAAGATCTTTAGTAGACTGAGAAATCCTCTTCAGCTTTAGGATTCTTTTTAATATAACACTTCATATTGTTTAGAAAGTGGCAATATAATTCTATATGATTTCATCACCAAATATAGAGTTTTGTCCATAATAGAAATATCATAAATTCTAACAAGAAATAATCATTTTTAAAGAAGATTCTTTCTTACCTGTTTGCAATAAAACTTATATTCATTAAAACACTTCCGAAAGAAAGAAGAAAAAGAATTGGGAAAAAGATGTACAATTCCTTCAGGATGAAGGAAACTTCTGCAGTTGTGTTAGAGGGTAACTGTATGCTTAAAAAACGATTGTATTTTCACAGTGAATATTTTTACATTAACTTTTGCTTTAAGATTTCAATTCCTCATAATAGGAAGTATTTCTGTGAGTAAATAATATTTATAAGTAGAAGTCTAAGGCAGAACATTTGGTGTGTTATTTTGAATTGCGCAGAAACACGAATGAGTGTGTTTTTATTGTGTCCTCTACTCCCCTGGCAGCATTTTATGTAATTTATACCTGAGCACTTACGTGGTCACCTCTGGCAAGCCTTGTCCACACGCGTCACCACAGCTATTCAAACCTACCCAATTGTTAAGGCCCAGCATAATAAGTCCACATCCTCCATGTGGCTCTTCTAACCTCCTGAGCCCACAATGCTAATCTACTTTACAAACCACTCCTCAGGCATCATTTTATCGTATTCTGCCTTAAGCTGTTGTATTTTAAAAAATAAAAATCTAACTACTATGTAACAATCACATTGTATCACTGAAAGTTTAGAAGCTAGAGTAACAGTCATCTCTAAAATTTTGATATATATTCTTTCTGTACCTTTTTCACATGCATGTTTCCCATAATTATAATTAAAGCATACATCTCATTTTCTTCCTGTTTTTTTTTTCACTCGACATGTAAAAAAAAGTATAACTGAGGATAATGAAGTAAGGCAGGAGGTGCGATAGGAACATAGAGGGGCAACTAAGTCAATTGGGTAGGTGAAAATAAGAAAGAAAGGTGTTATAGCAGTAACTGTCTGAACTGAATTTCCAAGGACCTGCCAGAATTATCCAGGAAGAAGAGAGGAGTCAAAGGCAGATGGTGTGCAGAAGCAAGCAGCACTAGGCAATGTTGCCTAAATCAGAAACTGCAGGTAGTTCACTGAGTCGAAGCTACAGAGCCTGTGGCAAAGGTCCCTATGTGGAACCAGTATAGCGTGGAAGGCTCGGATGCCAAGCCAAGCAGCATGAGTTCCATCTGCCAACAATGGGCAACCACAGAAACTGTTCATAGGTGTTCCAGCCAAATATATTGGTAAAATTGCTACCTTTTTATGACAAATACAGCTAATTATCTCCCTGATACTTGTCCGGTTCTTTCTAATAGAACCCTGATTTTGCAATGTGCCCACTTAAATACTCAAGTCTCCAGACTTCCTCATGGTCCAGAGAGGCCGTGTAACCCACTTCTGACCAAGTAGATATAAGCAGGCTGGTGAAGCTGCTGAGAAAGCTTTTTTTTTTTTTCCCCCTCTGATGAAAAGGGAAAGACAGCTGGCACATATATTTTTCTTTTCCATTTTTCTTGCCTAGAATGTGAGCACCGTTCCTCAAGGTGGAGCAGCCATCTTGCAATCATGAAGAATAAAATCGCCTTGATGACTTTCTTGAGCAGCTGCACTTGTATTGGATTGTCTACCTCTTGATTTCTTGTCACATGAGGAAAATCAATCTCAATCTGGTTAAGCTTCTGAGTTAGGTTTCTGTTCATGCAACTGAATGCAATCCTATCTAATATAATATATTCACTTCTTGGAGATTCACAATGAACTTAACACATCAAAGATTCTGGGAAGTCCTATTTAGCTTTGTTTAACTTAATATTACAATTATTTGACTACAGAACTCATTTTCCTCAGGACACTTAGTATATCTCACCCAGCATGAGTGTTCTCCAAAAGTTTGGAAAAGGCTGTTCTTTTTGTACTGATCCTGTAGGTGGATAGTTGTTTTATCAAGATAGGGAACACAGAAGGATAAACATGTTAGGAGAGAAGATGATGAGTTTAATTTCGAACATGTTGAACCTGAGACATCTAAGTGGAGATGTCCATGGACAGTTGACTACACAGTCCTGAAGCTCGAGAGTGAGATTTGGGAGTGAGCAAGGCAAGTGATGGTTAAACTGTGGGCTCTTTGTGTTAAACTGTGATTATTAAGAGAGAAAATGCAAGTATTCTCACCAATGAGGAAAGTGGCAGTCTAGTTTTAGAACTAGGAGCCCTGGTGGTGCAATGGTTAAGCACTCAGCTGCTAACTGAAAGGTCAGGGCCCTGGCAATATGCTCCTATAAAAATTACAGCCTAAGAAGCCCTATAGGGCAGTTCCACTCTATCCTACAGGGTCACCATAAGGATGGCACACAACAATTTTAGAATCTTTTCTCTTAATTGCCATGCTATACCACTTCTCTAGAAATAGGAAATGAAAAAAAAAAAAAAAACTTTTGAAGTCAGATACCAAACCTCTTGCCGTCAACTCAATTCTTACTTATAGCGACCTTATAGGACAGAGTAAAACTGCACCATGGAGTTTCCAGGGAGTGCCTGGTAGATTCAAATTGCCAGCCTTTTTGGTTAGCAGCCATGGCTCTCAGCCACTATACCACCAGGGTTTCCTAAAGTCAGACACACTGGAGCTCAAATCCTGACTAGGCCATTTACTTAGCTGTGTGACCTTGGCTCAGTTATTCAACTTCTCTGAGCTTTAGTTTCCTCGTCGTGCAGTTAACAATACCTAACCTTAGAGGGATGTGAGGTCTATAAAGGATACAACGTCTCGCCTGGTAAATTGTAGCTGCTCAGTTAATGTTAATCCCCTTTTCCCTCTATCTGGAAAAGATCTGTTGTCCTCATACTTTCATCTCCTGCGTAGTTCCTAATAAGATGCGCAGGACGATGGCCAATATGACAAACATTATTTCAGGCCACATTAAGATTTCACAGATTTAAGGAGAATTTAAAACTATGCTGAGGCAATTATTTAGTTTCTGCCTACTGAATTTATACAACTTGAAGAAGGAATTCCAGGGTAGGTTAAAAGAGATTACATGTACATGACAGATCTCTCTATTTTACTGATATATATATTTAACATAAAACTTACAACGTGCTTCCTATGTGCCTTGTATTTTTCTAAGCACCTTGCAAATATGAACTCATTTAAAATTTATAATAAACTTACAAGTTAGGTACTATTATTTTTCTCATATGGCAGACAGCAAAACTGATACATAGAGAAATTAAGCAATTTGTCCAGTCACATAGTTAGTAAGCGGCAGAGCCGAGATTCAAACCTGGGCAGTCAGGCCCCAAAGCCCATGCTCTTAACCACTATACTGCTGTACAAAATATTCCAGTAAAGAAATTATCTCATATTATTTACTGTTCTTTCATCCTCAGGATGAAAATAGTAATTTGTCTTGGTGCATCTCTCAATCAATGTCAGAAATATACATAAAGGAACTTTTAGCTAAGAGCCATTTAGACGAGAAAGTGTTAAAAATTTGTGTCAATATAGTGCTGTCACAAGTAACTATCTCAGCAATAATAACAGAACTGCTCTCCTTAGTTTGAACTTTCTAGGCTCCGTATAATTAATTTAAACATGAGAGAGCATGTGTGCATTTTTTTTTTTTTTTTTAGGAAAAGTACTGGTTACCTTACTGGAGGAGCACATGTATTTTCAAAGGCTCTCACTCCCTTCCTAGGAATGAGCAGCTGTAGCCAGGAAGCACATGAACTAAGAAATAGTGCCAGTGGCAGAAGGCTTAGATTAAAGCTCAAGGAAGTTCCCGAGATGATGTTTTTAAAGGGCATGTGAAGGGCATAGAACAGGTAGAAAACAAAATACAAGATTATTTCAAAAGAAACAATTCTCCATTTTATCCTTTCCCAATAGTCTTCCAGTTTAAAGAGATAACAGACTGGATTCATGGAAAATTGATAGACAAGCAATGCCCCTTTTTATCTGGAAACCCAGGTCCTGTGTCCAGCGTGTATTTGTTGGAAGATCTAAGTTTGGCACTTACATCTTACACATCGCTTTCTCTTTCTCTAAATGTGTACAACTATTCCTGTTACCTCCCACACACTGATGCTGGGAGGACAAATGAAATAATGTTTATAGCTCCATGGAAGAAGGATACTAGGTATACTAAAAATATCACTATTTTCAAAGTCCTTTATTTCCTTGGAAAGGTACAGTAAGTAATACCACTTACAAAGTGTTGTTGGAGAGTCAAATTTTCCACAGAAATTTTTCTTTTCTCTTCTTTTCTTTTTTTTTTTAGAAAATAAGTACTTATTTCATTAAGAAATAAAAGTTTTTCAAATTTGGCAATTTTAATTTGACTTATTCTTTAAACAAATATTTACATGCAGTGTATGTTAATGAAAATCTTTCCTTGTGATTAAACAAGACATATATTTTGTCTTATATTAATGACTCTTGAAGACCTATGGGAAAAAAGGGAGGGGATTTTAGTTAACTATAAGCATAATATTAGTCAAAGTCACAAAGCAATTAATGCTTTCTTAGGCCGCTGTTGTTAGAAGCTGATTTCAACTCATAGTGACCTCAAGTGACAGAATAGAACTGCCCCCACAGTGTTTTCTAGATTGTCATCTTTACAGGAGCAGGTCACCAGGTCTTTCTCCCAAGGGGCCTCTGAGTGGGTTCAAACTGACAGCTTTTTGGTTAGCAGCCAGGCACTTAACCACTGTACCACCAGGTCTCCTTCATTTTTAGGCTACAGCAATATAAATCCTAAAACCAGTGGCCATGAGTCAAGTCTGACTCATGGTGACCCCATGGGTGTCAGAGTAAAACTGTGCTGCATAGGATTTTCAAGGGTGTGACCTTTCAGAAGCAGATTGACAGCCCTTTCTTCCAAGGTAGCTCTGAGTGTACTCAAACCTTCAACCTCAAACCTTTTGATTAGCAGCTGAGCACAACTCAGGGACTCCATATAAATCCTAGACCTAGGTTAGGGGAACTGTTAGTCCCATTTTAACCTACACTGATCAGACAGCACTGGTGTTGAGCTCTAGGTGCATATTATAAGGTCAATGTCGACCAACTAAAGTATATCAGAAAAGGGATGATTACAAGGTTGAAAGGTTTGGAAATCACGTTACATGGGTGAGTAAATAAATACTTAGGATGAGAATAGTTAAAAGGAGCAATGAAAACTGACTTTGGGTCTTTGAATACTTATCAGATAGAAAAGAAATTGTACTTACTCAGTATGGTTGTGGAAGACTAAACTATAAACATAAGTAGAATTTCAAGAAGAGAGATGTCACAGTTAAATAAGATAATACCACAAAGGCCTTTTTTTTGAAGCTTTTGATTATTGAAATTTTTAGAACAGAGACTGAATGAACACCGAGCAGAGATTTTGTGGATTCCTGGCAAGGTGAGAAGATGGCCTCAAGTGTCCCTAAGGTCCCTTCTGATTCTCAATATCCTATGATCCATTAGGAATCTCACTAATTATACAAAGTTTTCACAGACCAACAGCTTTACAGCTTTTGGAGCTTTGTCCCTGCACCCAATGGTTCCTTACAGTTTTTTTTTTTTTTTGGTTCTCAGCAGCATTCTAGATCGAATTTGTCAATTATGTGGTTTCTGAAAACGTGTTATTGAAATTCAGTAAGTTTGCTAAGCTTCCTACTAGTTCACAAAATTAAAAAATATTCTGAGTCCATTGCTGAAATTTTCAAAAACATGAAATCATAGGCAATAATATACTTACTACTGAGCAAGATTTTCCTCATATAGGTAAACTTTTCCTGGATAGCTTCTTCTGTATGCAAATATAATTTATACCTAATTAAACGTTGTGTTTACAACCAAATGAAATTGACTGGCATGTTGATTACTTTTCTCCCCTAAGCTCCTTCTTATATAAAGTATTGGTGTAGATTGTGCAGATCCCGTTAGACTATGGGGAATCATTCTGATTTTACTGGTTTTCTCCTTAGTTCCTATTGTCAGTATATAACAATAAGCTTAACACAATTCAGTCAAAAACTTTTGATGAACTTTCATTGAACCCCTAGCAGGGTTCCCCAGTTAAGAATAATGTGGAGGGTATAAGAACAATGTAATCATGTTTTGTGTAGATTAAATATAAAAGACTGTCCTACCATTAAGGAGCTCACTGTTTTGTTAGAGAAAACAAGAACCAGTAATAAGCAATCAAGGAAGTGTATAATAAATGCAGGATTGGTGCCCATATTAAATGCTTTTACAACTCATAGTGAGAAATGGAGTAGTTATGCTAAATATAGTAGACTCAGAGGTTCATATATAAATGTGATTTACACCTGTAAGCACATACAACTGGTATTGGTATCTGTAGTTTTGTGGAAAATATTCAGAGGCACAAAATGAACTCTGCAATAAAAAAAAAATTTGATCTCTACTCAACGTTTGCCAATGTCCCTGATGTATACACGGAATTTTATCTTCCCTTAACTTGCAAAAGTCCCAGACTCAAGTGCTATTTTTTCTCCTTCCATAAGCACCAGCCATTAACAATCCTATCCACAATTAGCTGCTTGTGGTTCCTGCTAAATTGTTACCTGTAACTTATTTCCTAACAGTGTTTCACCGCACAACGTAATCTTAAGTGAGAGTGCTTGGAAGGGCCAAGTTGGTTTTCTTTGTCATTCCCCTACCTCTATACAGAGAAGTTCTTCAACTGCCCACTAGCTAATCCTGTGGCCCCACCCCCACACCACCCCCTTTTTGTAGCACCGTAAGTTTGCATTAGGGACCACCTTTTACACGAAATTAGGTCCATCCTACGATGAAGCAGGCAGTGATTGTTCAGCCAAGATGCCCCCCAAAAAGGCGGTGGAGAAGCACAGAGCGCCACTTAGCAGTTAGCGCGCTCTCAGTGCCCTTGACTTCGTGCTAGGTCGGAGGCTCTGTCTCCGGGTGGTAGGACTCCCGGAGAAGGGGTGGCGGGAGGAAGAAGGAGAGTTTGCTTTGCTGGGGGGTGTAGGAAGTAGGCGCTAGCCTGTTTTGCCGTTTTTTAAGCCCCTTGGCATGCCCTGACCTGATCAAGAGGGAGTCAACTGCGCTCAGGAATGTTCCGGGAGAAGGTGGGAGATCGCTCCCCAGAGGAGGCCTGTGGGTGCTGGAGGGCACCACGGGGGTCAACGCAGTGAGATGCGGAACAAGAGTCGGGAGAGGCGCAAGGGAAACTGGGGGCCAGAGTGACTGGCGGGCGCCAGCGCTGAGGAGGGGAGACCAGAGGGCAGGTAGCAGCTGGGGCGACCGGAGGGGGAGCCGGGACCCCTCCCCAGGCGGCGGCGGCGGCGGCGACAGAGCCCACTGGGCCGCGCGGGCTCCACCGCCCGGGCTGTCAAGCGCGGGGGGCGGGAGGGAGGAGGGGGTGGAGGTGCGAGAGGGAGGAGGGCTGGCACCGGAGCGCCGCGGTGTCGGTGCAATAAAAATGCATCCCATGGAACTGCCCATGGAGAAGAACGGGACCGAGGCGCAGCAGCAAGAGGAGGTGGTAAACGCGGAGGAGGACGCCCAGGAGGCGGCGGCGGCGGCGGCGGCCGGGAAGTGAAAGGTCTCGCAAAGTTCAGCGGCTGCTGCGGGCGCCGAGCCCTGGACAAGCGGCGGAGCAGCCCACAGGGTCGCTCCGCTGGCCAGCGCTGCCAGGCCGGCTATGGTCGCGGGGTTCCCGCCGCCCCCGAGGTGCCCGGGCCCCGCCAGGCCGGTGCCCGAGGGTCACCCCCAACCCAGCGCGGCCACGGCCCGCGGCACCCGGCCGCCGGCGCCCACTGACTGAGCCTGACGCCCCAGGAGGAGGAAGAAATAAAGAACCCCGTTTCCTCCCGAGGACGGTTGGCGATTCATCCCACAGCCGAGGGGTCTCGGCTCCCTCCCGCACCCGCCCGGCCCGGCCCCTCCCGGCCATGGGGAGCTGCGCGCGGCTGCTGCTGCTTTGGGGCTGCTCCGCGGTGGCCGCAGGTGGGTGGTGACGCTGCCGGGCCCCCACTCCCCCTTCCCTCGCGCCTTCTCTTCCCCTTCTCTTCGGGGGTGCAGGGGAGTCCAGGCTGGGAGCGCAGAGCTCAGCTCCCCGGGATGAAATGAGTGGCCATGTTCCGGCTCCTTTCCCCGAGTCTCCGCAGTTTAAAATACTATTGATTTTTTGTTTTTGCAACTGAGATTCACGTGCCCTTGGGTAACCCGATATCTTGGGTGCGCCCAGCCGGGGACACCACGACCATGGTTTCTTTCTGGGTTTTGGCTTGTAAAAAACTGTCTTTCCACTTTGTTAGGGAACAAAGGACCCAGCTCGCCATCCCCAGGCACTTCATGGCCTGAAGAATGATGGGGAGGGGTGGCCCAGCGACCCTGGGCGCGCGTGGGCCGGGGCCGGTCTCTCGTTGAGAGGGATCACGAGCGACCTCATGCTGGGCACCAGGGAGCCAGGTAGGGACACCTGGGGCGGGGGCTGGGCCCTCTCACCAGGGGAGTGGCTGGAACGCAGTGAGACCCCGGACTAGGACCATAGGTGGTGATCACCCTGGATTTGCACGGAGCTGGCTGGCCGCCCCTAGGGAACTGGTACCCTGGCCGAGGCTCCGCGGGAGGTCGGAGGCGGGTCTGCTCCCTGCCTTGGCAACTGGACGACCGGCAGAGGCGTCGTCAGATGCCCTATCCCTCCCACTCCCTGCCGGCTTTCTTGGCTGCCGTTGGCCATTCGTCCCTAGCTCGCGTTTCTAAATTCTGGGTGCCCCTTCTGCTCCTCTCCCGACTGCTTGCGGATCAGCTGGTTTGCAGCTCTGTGTGTAAGGGAGAAAGAAAGTGAGGGACTCTGTAGCCATCCTTGTCTCTCATAAGTATCTCGCTTGCTCCAGAAAGGGGAGTGTGATTTGGAAGAATGGACTGGTACGTAGAGAGCATTGTTGCACTTCTCTCTTTCCTTGGGGCCTCTTCCTCTCTCCCCCCAGAGCCGCTGACGCACACTAAAATCCGAGATTTAGAACCTGCATCCCAAAACAGGAGCATAGGAGCATCCTTTCTATGCTTGGATGGTCACTCCCCTAGGAATCTCCAAGTGTTTTGCCCATTGATTATCTTTTCTGAAATTCTTATTAGTTTGGAGGAATTTTAAATTATTCCATATTTTCCTCTAAAGAGCCATTATAGGTCTAAGATTTGACTTTAACTCTTCCTACTTATGCACTCCAGTGTGCACTTACACATGCTCCCCCAACCACAAGTGAAGTTTAATAAACCTTTCCCCTTTTCAAACCATGTTATGGCAAAAATATGCACGCAATCAAGAGGTTGTAAATAAATATCACAAAGCAAGTGTTTCAAGTCAAAAATACTTGTACGGGCAGTATATGATTTTCCCCGAAATGCTTTACAGGTGAGTCATAGCAAACTGTGTGTTTGTGTGATCCTGGCCACAACCAATTGTTGCCCCAGCTAATCAGAACAATAGCAAACAGAGCCCAGGCATAATGCACACTTCTAACATGACATGTGGAAATCGTGCCTAACGAAGCCCCTTATTTTGGTTGCCAGCCTGTGTGAGGCTGCTGGTTGTCAGTCAGTGTGTGAGAAGTTTTAGCCTAAGCTCTCATTTGGCTCCCTTTAGCAGCACCATGATAACAGTTCAGAGGTGCTCCCTCTTAAGAAGCAGAAATGTTCACTTAGCCAGAATTTGGGATTTGACTTCCTTTTTTCTTCTTTTCCTCTCTGGTTTAATTTTTAAATGAGATGATTTTGTTTAAGGTATTCATAATAAGAATGACAAACCCAAATTAAAGGATTAAAATATATAGCCAGAATGTTAATAAAGTGGATAATATCATTTTCAGTAATTTTGAAACATTAGCATTTGTTGGACCTTTGGGTGGAAGAGTGTGTTTAAGAAGGTGTTTTAGTTCATAGATAATATTTAAAGGTGTGTCTGTGGCTGCCAAACTGTAAACATTCTCCTGTTAAGCAAACAGGTAACTACTGTATAACTGTCACAGGTAGAAGCACTCAAGAGGCACAGAGCATATAAAATAAGATTTTCTGCCCTTTGCCAGTTAGACTTTGTTGGAGGTTTTCTCCATAGTTCTATTTACTTAATATTAGAAATGGATATTATGTGTTTGTGCTCCAATGGCCTCTTGCTTTTTCTCTCAAAATGAGTCCCATTGTATATTTATTAAACCTCTCATATTGCTTTTCCTATTGTTTTTCATTGACTTAAAAATATAAAGTAAAAGAATTTTACAATTCCTCCTAAATGCATTCTCATAAACATACTAGATGATGTTAAAGGACTCAAATTACTTTCAAAAGACTAAATTAAAAAAATTAGGTGATCTTAAAAACATTATAGTGATTTTTGTTAGTTAAGTCATGACTTCAAAAACAAATAACTATATTTCAAATATAGAGAATGTTTATAAAGCAGAGCACTAGAAAAGTTTTAGGCCAATAATGTTTATTCCAATGTTTCCATTTTCCTTCTCCTTCCCCTTTACCCTACGTAATTTCATTTTCTCTTATATGAATTTTACTTCTGAACATAAAAATCAAGCACACAGAGACACAAACACACACACATTTGCACAACAAATGCAGTATAAGTGTGGAACAATGTTCATGCTCGAATTTGGTGGAATTTCCCTTTATTGAAAGTCTTAAGCTCTTTGGCAATAACATGACCATTGTAGATGTAATAGGTGAATAGAGGAGCTTTCCAGAGGATTTCTTTTGAATAACATATGCTTTCCCTTCCTTAGGACTGAGCGGAGTAGCTGGAGCAAGTTCCCGCTGTGAAAAAGCCTGTAACCCTCGGATGGGAAATTTGGCTTTAGGGAGAAAACTCTGGGCGGACACCACCTGTGGTCAGAACGCTACTGAACTGTACTGCTTCTATAGTGAGAACACTGATCTGACTTGTCAGCAGCCCCAATGTGGCAAATGCAATGCTGCCCATCCTCACCTGGCTCACCTGCCATCTGCCATGGCAGACTCGTCCTTCAGGTTTCCTCGCACGTGGTGGCAATCTGCTGAGGATGTGCACAGAGAAAAGATTCAGTTAGACCTGGAAGCTGAATTCTACTTCACTCACCTAATTATGGTGTTTAAGTCCCCCAGGCCAGCAGCCATGGTCCTGGACCGGTCCCAGGACTTTGGGAAAACATGGAAGCCTTACAAGTACTTTGCAATTAACTGCTCGGCTACATTTGGCCTGGAAGATGATGTTGTCAAGAAGGGAGCTATTTGCACTTCTAGATACTCCAATCCTTTTCCATGCACTGGAGGAGAGGTAAGGGCACACATTTCACTCTACACTGTAAGTAAGGTAAAAAAATGTTACCAGCCCACATTTTTTTTTAAAGCATGAAGGTATACTTGTAGCAACATGAATGAAATTAGAATTTTTCATGAGCTTTATTTGTCATAAATTATTTCTCACCCTAAGACATGGATGTGTAGTCATTTTCAAGCAGGTTGCCCACTAGGCTGTGCGTAAGTCAGAATTCTAAGGTCCTAATTTGTTTTGTTTGTGTATTTTAAGAAAGAATAGACACAAAACATTATCACTCCACCTTAGAGTTTAAAAGTGCTACTGATTTTTCCAGTTAGTAGCATCACTAATTGTACTCATGCAGGGGCAAGAGTACTGAGACAGCCTGATTTTGTATCCCAAGCTAGTATCTTCCTGATTCTGTTAACATAAATAGGAAGTAAATAAAAACAAAGCCAAGAGAGAAAAAGATCTGTTTGTCAGAAGGATACTTTTGTATGACAGTGGAGTTTTATTGTTAAGATTCCAAGAGTGCATAGCCAACATATGAAGGTAGTTTCTTTTAAGATACAAAGGTTCTTTTTGGACTCACAGTCAGCTAAGTTTCAGTTTAAGGACTTGGGTCTATCCTGGGCCCAAGACCATCTCAAGCTCATTCTGCCGAACAGCCTACTTAGCTCCTGGTCCAATTTATGTATGGAATGTTTTCTGTTTATTTTAATTTCCCCTCCCCTAAGGGGGAAACAGGTATTTTTAACTTACTTGGATATATCTAGGAAGTGTCCCACCCACAAATATATGCGAAAATCTGGAGAAAACTGGATGGAAGCAGACTATCAAGAGAATATAATAATTTCAATACTTAAATAAATATTGATTCAGAAAAAGAAAAGACCAAGTATAATCTTTCTAATTCTAGTACATGTCTTGAACTTACAGACTAGATAACTGGTTCTCAACTGTGGCCAATTTTGCCCCCCACCCCCGACCTCTGGGGACATTTGGCAATTTCTGGAGATGTTTTTTTGCTGGGGCACTACTGGCATCTACTGGGTGGAGGTGGAGGTGCTGCTAATCATCCTACAGTGCACAAGACAGCCCCCCACAACAAAGAATTATCTGGCCTAAAAAGTTAATAGTTCTAAGGTCAGACTAGGTGTCAGGTATATATCCAATGTGTTACAATGGCTACAAAGTCTAAGATAAGCAAGGATTCTTCTAACAATCATTTACATTACTATTCACAGACTTTCCAGTTAACTGTATTTAATAAATATTGAGCTCCTACTATGTGTTAGGCACTGTCCTCCAGGTTTCTTCCTTCAAGGGCTTCACAGTCTGTGGTAGGCAGACACCTAATGACTAGATCAAGTAAAACCCAAGTCAAGTAGGATATACTGACCCATTACCCATTGCTGTCGAGTTGATTCTGACTCATAGTGACCTATACTAAAAACAAGAAAATTTTTCTTTTAAGTACTACTAATTCCACCTTTGGGTTGTGAGGAAGATGCTTGCTAGGGGCATGATAAAATGTTTTGGGAACTTCTCTTTTCCCCAACTACCCTAGATACATATGGACTTTTGCCATATTATCCAGCTACTTTTTCTTGGTGTACATCTTGAAGAGACTACCAGGAACAGTGCTGCTGTCACCAGAATCAAGCAGGATGTGGCACAAGCAACTGTCCATTCTTCTTCATGGTCTCTATAGTTAGTTTAATATCATAAGCTTGTTTGTACCCTGTCATGATGGTCATTTTTGAAACTACCAGAACAGGAAAGAGATAAGTTACACACACTGCTTTTTATGTGGAAAACACTGTGTTGAAACCAAATGAAGAGCTTGAACTCTCAGTTTGCTTTGGAATTGATCCACAAGGCTTATATTGGCTTTCTACATCTCACTGCTCTAGGTTACATGTATCTATGAAATAGCAAAAATATAGTTTTAGGAAGGACTTCGCAGGCATGTTCTGTTAGCCAGCATCACATTGACTTTATTATAGAAGCTACATATTATATATAATGCTCTAGTAATTACTCATTGTTGTTAGGTGCCATTGCATTGATTTCGACTCATAGCAGCCCCATGTGACAGAGTAGAACCACCCCACAGGGTTTTCTAGGCTATAATCTTTACAGAAGCAGGTAGCCAGGTCTTTCTCCAGCAAAGCCATTGAGTAGGTTTGAACCACCAACCTTTCAGTTAGCAGCCATGCACTTAACCATTGTGCCAGCAGGAGTCCTTAGCAATTACTTACTTAGAGGTGCCTAAAGGAACATTTATCTAACTTATGGTAGTTGCCATTGAGTTGGCTCTGATTCTTGTGACCCCATGTACAACAGACAAAACATTGCACAGTCCTGTTCCATCTTCATGATTGCTGTTAGCTCGAGTTCATTGTTGTGGCCACTGTTTAATTTGAGTGCCTTCCAATATAGGAGGCTCATCTTCCAGACTATATTGGACGATCTTCTGTTGCGGTCCATAGGCTTTGCATTAACTACTTTTCAGAAATAGATTGCAAGGTCTTTCTTCCTAGTATGTCTTAGCCTGGAAACTCCACTGAAACCTGTCCACTATGGGCAACTGTGCTGGTATTTGAAATACCAATGACATAGCACCTAGTGTATTCAAACTGCCGACCATTTTTGGTTAGCAGTCATAGCTCTTGACCACTGTGCCACCAGGGTTTCCTCCAGCATCATATCAACACTCGTGTCACTGCAATATAACAAACTGACAGATGGGTGATCATATCTAATCTATTTGTTGTTGTTGTTGTTAGGTGCTGTCGAGTCAGTTCCAACTCATAGCAACCCTACATACCACAGAACCAAACACTGCCTGGTCCTGTGCCATGCTCACAACGTTGGTATTCTTGAGCCCATTGTTGTAGCCACTGTGTCAGTCTATCTCATTGAGGGTCTTCCTCTTTTCTGCTGACCCTGTACTTTACCAAGCATGATATCCTTCTCTAGGACTGATCCCTCCTGACAACATGTCGAAAGTGTATAAGACTCAATCTCTCTATCCTTGCTTCTAAGGAGCATTCTTGTTTTACTTCTTTCAAGACAGATATGTTCCTTCTTTTGGCAGTCCATAGTTATTCAATATTCTTCACCAACACCACAATTCAAAGGCATCAATTCTTCTTCAGTCGTCCTTATTCACTGTCCAGCTTACCATGCATACGGTGCAATTGAAAATACCATAGCTTGGGTCAGGCGCACCTTAGTCTTCAAGGTGACATCTTTGCTTTTCAACACTTTAAAGAGGTCCTTTGCAGCAGATTGGCCCAATGCAATGCATCTTTTGATTTCTTGACTGCTGTTTCCATGGGTGTTGATTGTGGGTTCAAGTGAAATGAAATCTTTGACAACTTCAATATTTTCTCTGTTTATCATGATGTTGCTTATTCATCCAGTTGTGAGGATTTTTGTTTCCTTAATGTTGAGGTGTAATCCATACTGAAGGCTGTGGTCTTTGAACTTCACCAGTAAGTGCTTCAAGTCCTCTTCACTTTCAGCAAGGAAGGTTGTGTCGTCTGCATAACCCAGGTTGTTAATGAGTCTTCCTCCAATCCTGATGCTCCATTCCTCTTCATACAGTCTATCTTCTCGGATTATTTGCTCAGCACGTGACTGAATAGGTATGGTGAAAGGATACAACCCTAACATACGCCTTTCCTGACTTTAAACCACGCAGTATTCCCTTGTTCTGTCCAAACAACTGCCTCTTGATCTATGTACAGATTCCTCATGAGCACAATGAAGAGTTCTGGAATTCCCATTCTTCCCAATGTTATCCATAATTTGTTATGATCCACACAGTCGAATGCCTTTGCATAGTCAATAAAATACAGGTAAACATCCTTCTGGTATTCTCTGCTTTCAGCCAGGATCCATCTGTGGAGGAAGCAAAATCTTATGTGTTCTCTAAAGCCAAACTATAGGTAGTCCCTGATTTATGACTGGGTTCCGTTCAGATGACTCCATTGTAATTCCCTGTTGATGTAAGTTGAATGCTTCATTTTTTTAGTTCTCATTACTATTGTCTTTTATTATCAGTACCTTTATAAATCCATTATTTGTTTTGGGGGTTGGCATGAGAATGATAACATCAGCAAATTATGCTACAACATTATATGTAGTACATATTATTAAAGATAAAACGTAAAAAAAAAAGGATCACAGTCGTAAGTGCAGTTTGCTGTAACTCAAATACGTCATAAATTGGGGATTACCTGTACTTATTACTACTAATGTTTACATAGGAATTTCAAGAAGATAGAGGCCGTAATTTATGTTGTTGTGTTGTTGTTGTTAGTTGCCTTCAAGTCGATTGCAACTAAGAGCGAACCCATGTGTGCAGAGTAGAACTACTCCATAGTGTTTTCAAGGGTGTGACCTTTTGGAAGCAGATTGCCAGGCCTGTTTCCTGAAGCACCTCTGGATGGGTTTGAACCATCAACCTTTGGGCCAGTAGTAGAGCGCTTAACCATTTGCGCCATTGAGGACTCCTATTTTAATGTACAGTCACCTTTTATATCCAGTGTTTTTTTTTTTTTTTAATTGTAGTTGGTATTTCAGAAGACATATTTTAATGGGAAAAAAACGCATATAGTGATGCCTGTCCCCTCTAAAGCATTATTTGCAAATGTACGTTATGCCATCATATAGTTTCTTCCCTTCAAAGTACAGTTTGGGGAACTAATATTTCCCTCCTGTATTAGAGAACAGAAGAGAGTCTCCTTCCAAGATAAAGATGACAGGAAGCCTGTCTAGAAATATAAATTAGTGCTGAGCTACAAAATAATTTTGCAATATAACTCTATATCATTAATGTCCACCTTTGGAAATTGAGCATCCAGGAAAATAAGTCAAGCTAGTTTCAAAATAAGAATTCCCAAATTTCATTTATTGCTAATTTATGATATTATAGACCTGCATCTTTCTCCATTCTGTATAAGACTGCTTATGACTTTGCTTAGGTATTATCCTACTACTCCAAACCAGACCAAAACAAACAAAAACCCATTGCCATCAAGTCAAATCCAATTCATAGCAACTATAGGACAGAGTAGAACTGCCCCATAGGGTTTCCAAGGCTGTGAATCTTTACAGAAGCAGACTGCCACATCTTTCTCCCATGGAGTGGCTGGTAGGTTCAAACCGCCAGCCTTTCCATTAGCAGCTGAGTGCTTTAACCACTGCACCACCAGGGCTCCTATTACTCAGGCTAACATAAATCTATCCCAGACTTTGTTTCCACTGTTTATTCAAAAATACTTCTTTGAGCTTTTAGGGCCTTAGAGCACCTGTAGTTTTATGTCTGAGGAATCAGGTACCTCCATCTTCAGAGCTGAAGGCACTAGTCATATGAAGAGGCACTTTAAAACATAGGCCCAAAACTTAGAATAATACTTTTGAAATCAAATCATTGTTAACTTTACATTTCTTTTATTTAAACATGAAACAATAAGTAGTTGACACATCAGTACAGTGTAATGAGCCTAGAAAAGGCTCTAAGGAAGAAAATGGCCGAAATCAGATAATCTTTAGTAGAACAGAAAGACGACTAAAATTATGAAGAGAATGTAGTCTGTTGGGTCTGAGTCTTCGTGTTTCTGTAGTCATGTCCCTATTCTCTTACTGGAACATAATTCTGAGCTGCTACTGCTAATGTTTATAATGGCTTAGGTTTTAATAGAAGCCCAGAGTTTACAAACTACTATTATTTGAGTTCTCTTAGTAGCTTCTCTCACAAGCTGTATTAGATAGGTAGGTAGGACAAATATTATTCTAATATTATTTGCCCTACCTAAGTAATTAGCTTAAGCATGTTGGGCTTAAGCATAACAATGATGGTGAGCATGGCGCAGGACCAGACAGCATTTTGTTCTGTTGTACATAGGGTCGCTATGAGTCAGAGCCAACTCGACAGCACCTGACAACAACAACAATAAGTAATTAACAGGTTGTTTTGGTTAAAACTCTTCAGTTGCCCATGACAGAAACCCTCTCAAACCAGTTCAAGGAAACAGGAGATTTTATTAAAAGGATATGGGGAAATGCCTTAGAGCCTAATTACATGAAATTCAGGTAGACCCACAGGAACTAGAAGATCATTGAGTGTCCTTTCTCTTGGTTTCTTTCTCTCATGGCCTCTCATCTGTGCTTCTCTCTGAATCTCCACACTCTATTCCTCTTGGCTTCCTTGCAAGGCTCTTGGCTTCTGTGATGTGGATTTGGCCCTCCCTGGTACAGATTTCTAGCCCTGACTCCACGACTTTCCAATTCAAACTTCCATGTTGTGTTGCTCAACTGAAATTCTCAAGAGAGAGCATCTGAGTGACTCATCCTAGTTATGAATCCACCCTGACCAGCAGCATCAAAGAATGGAGGACGAGTATCCTACAATGTGCCTCCTTCACAAGAGAAGATATTGAGGCTCAGACATAACGTGATTTACCCAACAACACATATCAATTATATGACAAAATTAAAACTAAATCACAGGTTTTCTGACTCTAAGTCTATTATTTATTCTACAAAACCATGTTTTCTTTCCATGATTAACTCCCAAGAACTGCTATCAGAAAGATGTATTCATATCTCCCTTGCTGAATCTCATAGGCATTTGTATTCATTTGGATATAAGACGAAGGCAAAAAAACTTACTGGTTTTCTCCTAAGCAGTAATGTCCTTTGAGACGTTAATTATGGTTTGTGAATAAAAAGTTCCATGGTCAAATTAAATTGGGAAACATTGGGCTTAACAAAGTTAAACATTTATAAACACATAAATATTCTTATTATGCACTCTGTATCCCCAAGTGGGAGATACAGGATGTAACATTCCCAAACTTATTTAGCCATGGAATCCACTTGTTGTAGAACTCCAGTTACCATCCTTCAGGATTCAAGAGATCCACAGAATACATTTTTGGAAATATTGCAGTAGAGGTATTAAGTGTTCCCAAAACCCTAGTAAAAGGCACAGACAGGCCTGGTGGTTGGCAGGGTTTGACATCAAGGATCTCTATCAGCTGGGGGCTTAGTCTCCTATTTAGTTAGAGCAATAGATAATAATAACCTTGAAGCTAAAAATGGTAGGTTAGTTAGGCTTTTTCAGGATGCAAGGAAGCACACTCAGATCACCTCTAGGGTAGAGATGGATAAGGGGCTTACAGAAAATACAGGGAAAGTTAGGTCCCACACAGCTAGGCCTCATAGAACTAGAATTTTGCTCATTGCTATTTTGGAAACAGCATCTGTTCCAGTGACCCAAAAGCAACTCTAAAATGATGTATTTATCAACTCCTTAGAAGTGAGCATCACTTGCTTCCTGTTCTATTAACTCACTTTTGAAAGGATTCAATTCAAAATTGAATAGCAACCAATCGAATCAAACAAGTTTTTCTCCTCAGGGCATTATAAATATGTAAGATTCAAAGGAAGGGCAGCAAAGGCGGAGGCAGCAATATAGAGAAGCCAAGAACAGAGGGAATAGCTGGGTCCTGAATGAAGTAATAGAGAAGGATTGTTAAAGAAGGTAAGGGTTGTGTCTGTCTTATTTACCTCTGTATCCCTAGAATTCAGCATATCTCTTGGATCATAAAAAGCAATGAATAAATCTTTAACTGAGTGAGTAAAAAAATTGTATGACAAGCAAGTATAGGGTGAGAGGATATACTTAAATAACGCAGAGGAACGAATGAATAAGCCATGGGTAAAGGATAAGACTCAGAAACCCTGGTTAATGTGGAGAAGCTGAGCTGGTAAAAATATAAGTTATGGTGTGGGTTGTTGTTGTTGTACAGTAGAATGAAACACTGCCCAGTCCTGCATCATCCTCACAATCATTGCTGTATTTGAGCCCATTTTTGCAGCCACTGTGTTAATCCATGTCATTGAGGGTCTTTTCTTTTTTGCTGAACCTCTACTTTACCGTGTATGATGTCTTTCTCCAGCGACTGGCACCTCCTGAAAATATGTCCAAAGTACATGAGACAAAGTCTTGCCATCCCCGCATCTAAGGAGCATTCTGGCTGTACTTTTTCCAAGGCAGATTTGTTGGTTCTTCTGGCAGTTCATGGTATACTCTTTGCCAGCCATAATTCAAATGCATATGTGCGTATGGTATGGAGAAGGGCAAATAAAGGATCTTAAATAATGTTCATTTATCCATTTATTCATCAACTAATTTTTGAGCTACTATGTGTCATACCGTGTTCCAGGTGCTATGAATATAGCAGTGAACCAAACAGGTAAGATCCTTGTCCTCATGAAATGTAGATTGGAGTGGAGGGAGCTAGACAACAAACAAGTAAAATATGAAGTATGTCAGAGGGTGATAAGCACTCAGGAGAAAATAAAACAGGGTTCGGGATAAAGAGTGTTGGAAGGGCAGAGTTTGCTATTTTTGAAGCAGATGGAAGGATTCGTGTTTGATGGAATGGGCAGTGGCAGGGACTCTGAGTTCCTGAGAGACTCTGAGTTCAAGTTTTCGTGAGTGAACAACATCCATAATTTAGGGTTCCATTTCTTTCAGCCTGTAGATATGGGGAGATGAACCTATGCGTTCATTATTAATATGATAAAAACTGGTAAAAATTCCTTTTGGTAGTGTTTCTTAGAATGAGAGCACTGAAAAGGAATCTAAATGTCATCAATGGAAAAGAACATTACTAATGAGCAATCTGAAGCCTAAAGAGGGTTTAAAAGATTTGCCTGCAATTAGCCAGCTAAAATCTGCCTTTCCTGACTTCTAGTGCTGGGGCCCTGGTGGTACAGTGGTTAAAGAGCTTGGCTGCTAACCAAAAGGCTGGCAATTCAATCCACCAGCTGCTCCTTGGAAACCCTATGAGGCAGTTCTACTCTGTCCTATTGGGTCGTTATGAGCTAGAATTGACTTGGTGGCAATGGGTTTTTTAGTGCAAGCGCTACTTCCCCTGTACTATCTAGGCTAATACTCTTTTGTGCCTGTTGTGGTAGTATGAAAGTTACAAAAACAATATACGTTTGTTTCCCCAAAGCCGTTACGATCTACTGCGTAAGAGATTTAACATGATAATTTCTGAACTAATTTATTAAATACTATGAGATAATGTATAATTAACTCCCAAAATATTGCATATAAATAATAATATACCTTTCAAGATCTGAGTGTTTATATGTCTCTTGAGGCCATTGAAAGGATTGTGTTTTAATACCTTGTAATAAAGCAAGTATAGTAAAGGTGTGCAGAAAATGATAAATTTATTTAAGCAGCTTTTAATGAAGTTAATATTTTTATATTAGAAAAATTATAATTGAAAAATTGTGTGCAATTAATGTCACCAAAGATCACTTAGAAAAAGCAATATGGGAAAGAGTTTCCCAGTTCACAGTTCTTCTGTGCCATTTATCATGCTTTTTATTTGGTTGGGTTCTTTGTGAGGGAAGTACTTTTTATCTAAATAGTAATTAAGTATTTTTTCTAACTAAGATAGTCATCTAATACATTAATGTTCCACCTTGAAGCATATTCTCTGCTGTAATTTTGTTGAATTTACTTAAAAATGAAATATTCTGTGTAGTTGTTTAGATCGATTCCATTATACACACCCTGGGGCTACTCCCTTCCTTTAGTGGTTGGGCTAGAGATATATAGCAGCAGGTTTCGAAAGATACCCTTAATTTAAAGAAAACACAGAAGTGGTTATCAATTAAAATTATTTAAAGAAGCTACATAAAAATGAGAACAAACTCAGAGACCAAATCACTAACATTGGATTTATTGATTTCAAAAGGCAGATTTTTCCTTAAAAAAAAAATACCCTTTCTAGCTATTAAAAAAAAAAAATCTGTTTAGCATGTGTTTGCTTTCCGTTTGTCCTATTTGGTGGTTTAACTTTGCCAATATTTGGTCAAAATATTTCAAAAACTTAAATAAGATTGTAAAATGCTGAACTAGTAATGAATGATTGACACTAAAGAATCAAGCTCTGACAATAAAGAGCAGGTGAGGGGTGGGCACCTGGACGTCAGATATATCTGGCTTATAAGACAGCTTTCTACCAAGGAATGGAGAATCCTGCAAACACGGAGCAGGAGTTTTAGGGCTTGGGTGCTCTCAGAGATGAGGAAGATGAATCATGCCAAAGAATGGGGAAGTTATTGCTTTTGATAAATAATCACAAGTGTCTGAAGACTCAGTGAGTATCATCTCTGCCTCCTCTGCACTCCCATGTGCTCTGTGTTGCTCATATGTAGCTATTATTATATCTCCTCTCTCTTCTACTCCTGTAATGTTCACTCGAGAACCGAGGGACATTGTCCTTTCCGTCTTCGTAATTTACCCTCCAATCCCTGCACCTAGCACAGATCCTCACAAAGCATAAATGTCCAAAGTACATTTGTGAATTGAATTATACGAAAATAACTCTAAAATAAACACCGTGTTTGTTAACTGTGTCAGATGTTACATGTCTACTAAGCCCTAATCCTTTCAAAGAAGTTATGATTCACTCATTCTTTCTACAAATATTTATAAAGTGTGTGCTGTGTGCCAGCTACTGTTTTAAGGGTTGGGGATACAGAGCAAAGAGCCAAAAATTCCTGCCTTTGAGCTTACATTCTAAATGTAAGATGCTAAGTAAATAAGTAAAATACATAGAATGTTAGATAGTGAGAAGTGCAAAGAAAAAATATATCAGGGAAAGGGGGCTAGGAAGTGGGAAGGGAGGATTTGCATGTTTAGACAGAGTTGCCAGGGAAGGACTCACTGAGGCGTTTGAATAAGGACCTGAAGGAAAATAGGGAATGAGCTCTGGGCGTATCTAGGGAAAGAGCAAAGGTCGGAGAAAGAGTTTGCCTGGAACCTCTAGGACAATGAGGAGGCTGGTGGTGAAGCAGAGTGGTTGAGGTGGAGTATAATAGGTGGGCTCAGAGAGATAATGGGTTGGTGAGGAGATTATGTGGGGCTTCATACCTGAGTTTATGCTTACCAAAAAACAAACAAACCCATTGCCGTGGAGTCAATTCTGACTCATAGTCACCCTATAAGACAGCATAGAACTGCCCCATAATGTTTCCAAGGAGCGCCTGGTGGATTCGAACTGCCGACCTTTTAGTTAGCAGCTGTTAGCTTTTAACCACTACGCCACCAGGCTTTCCAAATCTGTTATTTTTAGCATCTGCTTTCATCTCATGTTCAAAGGGGTCCCAGTTTAGACCATAAATTATATGGTCCCACTTACAGGTCACTGGTTTTTATTCTGAGTGATACTGGAAGTCACTGGGGATTTTAAAGAGAAGAGTGATATGATCTATCTATTTATGGTAAAATGTATCACAAAAAAATTTACTGTTTTAATTAGGCTTAAGTGTATATTTCAGTATGGATTACACCTCAACATAAAGAAAACAAAAATTCTCATGACTGGACTAATAAACAACATCAAGATAAAAGGAGAAAAGATTGAAGTTGTCAACAATTTCATTTTACTTGGATCCACAGTCAATGCCTATGGATGGAAGCAGCAGTCAAGAAATCAAACAACGCATTGCACTGGGCAAATCTGCTACAAAAGACCTCTTTCAAGTGTTAAAAAGCAAAGATGTCACTTTAAGGACCAAGGTGCGCCTGACCCCAGCCATGGTGTTTTTAGTCACTTAATAAGCATGCGAAAGCTGGACAATGAATAAGGAAGACCAAAAAAGAATTGATGCATTTGAATTATGGTGTTGACGAAGAATATTGAATATACCACAGATTGCCAAAGAATGAACAAATCTGTCTTGGAGGAAGTACAGCCAGAATGCTCCTTAGAAGCAAGGATGGTGAGACTTTGTCTCACATACTTTAGATACGTTATCAGGAGGGACCAGTCCCTGGAGAAGGACATCGTGCTTGGTGAAGTAGAGGGTCAGTGAAAAAGAGGAAGACCCTCAATGAGATGGACAGCAACAGTGGGCTCAATCATAACAACAATTGTGAGGATGGTGCAGGACTGAGCAGTGTTTAGTTCTGATGTACATATGGTCACTATGAGTCAGAACTGACTTGATGCCACCTAACAACAACAGCAAAGTGTATAATTCAGTGACATTAATCACATTCACAATGCTGTGCAACTATCCCACTATCCATTTCCAAAAAAAAATTTATCAGCCCAAATAGTACCCTGAGGTAGTACTCTTGAAGCAATAACTCCCCAATTCCCCCTCCCCCTGTCTCAAGGTAAAAAAGCAAACAAACAAACCCCTTGCCATTAAGTCGATTCCTACTCAAAGCGACCCTATAGGACAGAGTAGAACTGCCCCCATTAGGGTTTCCGAGGAGCTGCTGGTGAATTCAAACTGCTGACCTTTTGGTTAGCAGCTGAGCTCTTAACCACTGCGCCATCAGGGCTCTGCCTCATGGTGACCACTGGTAAAAGAGGAATAATTTTACTTCTTCATTTCCAATTTCAGTATCTTTTATTTCTTTTTCTTGCCTAATTGCTCTGGCTAGGACACCCAGTTGAAAAGCAGTGATGAAAATGGGCATCCTTGTCTTGTTCCTGAACTTAGATGGAAAGTTTTCAGTCTTTCTCCATTGAGTATGATGTTAGCTGTGAGTTTTTCACAAGTGCCCTTTATAATGTTGAGGAATTTCCCTTCTATTCCTAGTTTGTTGAATGATTTTATCATGAAACAGTGTTAGATTTTGTCAAATGCCATTTCTGCATCAGTTGAGATGATCATGTAGTTCTTTTTTCATTCTATTAATGTAGTATATTACATTGATTGATTTTCTTCTGTTGAACTATCCTCACATTCCTGGCCTGGGGGTGGGGAGTGGTAATCAATGACAGTGGTGAAAAGTGGTTGAATTCTGGTTTTTTTTAATAGATAAAGTTAATAAGGTTTGCTGACAGGCTGGATGTCAGGTGTGAGAGGAAGAAGGACTAAGTATGACTCCAGAGCTTTTAGCCCGAGCACCAGGAAAAATGGAATAGCCATATTCTGAGATGGAGAAGGCTTTAGGGGAGCAGATTTGAGAGGAATGCCAGGAGCTCATTTTTGGACACATTAATTATGAGTTGCCTATTAGACATCCAAGTGGAGATACTCAGTAGCCAGAGGAGAGGTGTGGACTAAGTATATAAATTTTGGGAGTCATCAGTATAAAGATGATATTTAAAGCTATGAAACTGGATGAGATCATCAAGAGAGTGGGTATGGATAAAAAACAGGAAGAGAACTGCACCCAGGGGAGGATCAAACTTACTCCACTGATGCTGCCATTGTTGAAAACATTTTTGTAACTCCCAAAGTGCATAAGAAAAGCAGTCTTACTAATACTGGCTCCAGTTGTTGTTGAACTAAGCAACAACATGAATAATACTGACACTACAGTCAATATGGAAGATGAAGATTCTGAAGTAACAAGAGAAAGGAAAGGCATGTGAGCTGCAACTTTAGATTTTCAAAAGACAAGCCAGAATAAATAGTGAGAATGGAAGGCATTAATTGAATAATGAATTATTATGGACAAGAGAAAGGAAACAGTATTGAAAGAGAATTAAATATTTGAAAGTAACATTCCATTTCCATAAGGGAAAGTTTAATTTTAGGGACCTTCAGATTTTGAGGTGCTCATATTATATTTCATCTTGACTTGTCAAGTTTTTCATCCTTTTTTTTACTCTCAAAATTCCACCTGCAGAAGCCGTTTTTTAGAATACCTCTGGGCCATCATAGTATTGGAAATAAAATTAAAATACTGTACATCTTTTCTACTTAGTGTATTATGAAATTTGGATTTGCAGAATGTAACAGAGAGCATCTACCTAGGTCACAGGAGCTATAGAATTAATACCATTTAAGTAAAAGTGTTTATATTTTCCTAATCAATTTTAATTTGCATGCAGAATTAAAAATATATCTTATTAATATTTTCATGAACTTTGTTCTGTTAAGAAAGAGAAGAGAAAGCCAATATTTAGAGACCACAGTAGAATATACCAGTTTCTGTGCTGGGCACTTCACATACATCTCATATTATCTCTAAGAAACAAATTCTTTTTCTGGTAGATTGTCTTGCTAATGAACAAACAAACACAAGACCACAACCCTCTTTCTAACTCATATTTTACTTCTTTTCCAAACCATCCTGCAACTGGTAGAGAATGCATTGGTTTTATTTGCTGATGTCTACTTTCTGCTTCATGATCACAGTTCCTAAAACAAAAAATAATTATGAAAAATATTCAAATGCTTTCTACATGACATCATGTACATTTTGCCCTAACACTGTCTTTTGGTTACTACCGAAAAGGGCTTCTCTGTTTTAAAATGGAATTGAATAGAGAAAATGTGATCACCCTCTAATGCTATCTAGTCTACATTTAGAATTTTTGCTTCTTTTTATTTCAGCTAGTCTGACCCTTCTGAGGTCTTTGAGATTTCCCGTCAATTTCTCTCAAAGCCTACGTCCCAATAAATAGTTTTCTGACCCCACCCCCACCTCTAAGTGAAAAGTAAAGGTAAATGGAAGACATGTCAAACCAGTGCTATACTGGAAGAACCAGTCATACTCCAGAAGAACCTCACTCTCCAGGAGCCCTCATTCTTTTTGTTGTTGTTGTTGGTTTGTAACTTTGGAGAGACTCTATCTGTTACACCTTAGAACTGCTCCATTGGGTTTTCTTGGCTATAATCTTTATGGAAGCAGATCTCCAGGCCTGTTTCTTCCATGGTGCTGCCAAGTAGGTTCAAATCACCAAACTTTTGGTTACCAGCCAGATGCAAACTGTGGCACCCAGGGACCTTGGAAGCTTCATTCTTTTTGTTTCCCATCCCAATACATTAAAGGGATGCAAAACTTGCCCCCCCCCCTTTTTTTTTTTTTTTTTTTACAATTGCTCCCTCTCTCATGACTCTCAAAGTTCAAGAAGAATGTAAGGGGAGGGGGGTCTTTTGGAGAAGAGGACGGGAAAGGGGTAGTAAGGATATATAGACTGGAAAGCAAAAACAAGCGGTTACCAATTCCTGCTCCTCAACTCCCCTTCCCATGTGCTCCATCAGCTCCTGTTTGTTACTTCTGGGCATTCTTCTTTCTAATTTTCATTTCTTTCCTCAAAGCATCCAGTTATGTCACATTAAACCCATTGCCGTCGAGTCGATTTCAACTCATAGTGACCCAATAGGACAGAGTAGAACTGCCCTATAGCGTTTCCAAGGTGCGGCTGGTGGATTCAAATTGCCGACCTTTTTTTAGCAGCCATAGCTCTTAATCACTGCACCACCAGGGCTCCCATGTCACATTAGACCCTCATTTTATCTGTGCCTCAGTATATGTATTTGTTGGCAAAAGAACATGATACCTAGGATGCCCCATGATTTTATTTCTGAAATCTATTAATTCCCTCAACTCTGTTGCCCCTTTGTCTTTCCATCACACCCCAGCCCTAGATCAATCCTACTATTCACCTTCTTGCTCCTTCAGCTAGATGGCTGAAGTCTACTGGAAAAAGAAAGAACACAATTAATTGTTCTGAGAGATGCCTGTACAAATTTCTCTTTTATTTCAATGTGGCCCTCAACTTCCCTAGAAATCCTTATTTTTTTTTTCAACTCTTTTATTCCTGCAGTGGCTCTTTCAAAGCTTCTCTCCTCTCCCTAAAATTCCTTCTTATCACCCTCTGCCCACTCTCAGCTGACTAGCTTGCCTCATACCTCACTAAGAAATTAGAAACCTGAATGAATGACATACTGTTGAACCCAGAAAGTTCCATCAAGGTGAAAAGCTGAGTCATTCTCAATTCCTTTCTCTCTTTCAACTAGTTTCAATCATTCTCCAAGTCCTATTCTGCTATTTGGGTACCTCTTAAATATGTATGCTTCTCCCCATTCCTGTAACTACATCCCTGTGCAAACCACCATTATCTTTTTGCTGTACACGTTATTGCAACAGTCTCCTGAATGTTCTCTTTATTCTGTCTGTCTTGCTCCCCACAATCTATTCTCTATACTGCACTCTGAAGGATATTTTTAAAATACTAAGTATCACTTCCCTGTTCAAAACTCTTCAGTGACTTCCTAACTCCACAACAGTACAGTCCACATTCTTTAATGTGGCATCCAAGGCCCTTTATAAATGTCCCCGGCCTCATTTCTCATCACTGCCTGTTATGTTCTAGCATCCAGCTGTACCTACTGAACCACTTGTATTACTCTAAGATGACATGCTCTTTCTCATTCTCTGAACTTAGCACACATGCTGTCTTTGCCTGAGATGCCCTTCTCTGCCCCTCCCCTCCCTCAGTTTCAGCTCTGATTCACTTAGCTAAGTAGTCACTCAAATATTTTTGGATGGTAGATAATTCCTACTTATCCAAAAGACGTTGCTTAAACTTTACCTCTTCCCGAAATTCTGGGTTAAGTACACTATACCTGTTGCCGTAGAGTCAATTCTGACTCATGCTCTGTAGGACAGAGTAGAACTACCCCCATAGCGTTTCCAAGGCTGTAAATCTTCATGGAAACAGACTGTGACATCCTCCTCCTGCGGAGCAGCTGGGAGGTTCAAACCACCAACCTGCCTGCTAGCAGCTGAGCACTTTAACTACTGTGCCATCATGTTAATTATATCGACAGCACACCACATTCACTTCTATCATAGTACTTACCACATTTTTTTGTGAGTTCCTTAAAATAGTCCAGACCACACTTTATTAAACACCTCCTTAGCACCTAACATGCTGCTGGACATGTTAAATAGATATGTATCAAATGAATGAACTATAAGGCATTAGTATTTTTATCATTATTGATAATAATTTTTTATTGCTTTTTATGGCTTTAAGCATTTTTATGGCAGCGTAATCATATGCAGACACACCAAAACAGTCTGTTTGGGAGATGACTTGCTAAATGTCCCAGAAGTTAACAATCTAGGATGATAGAATCTAAGGCAAATAATTGATTAGTACAGTTTCTCAATACGAACATGTCATGCATTCCATCTCTTCACAAACTCAAAGCCACAGACTCTATTCTTAATCTCCTAAGACCTGGCACAAGGGTTCCAGTTTAGAGGGAAAGGCACAAATCTGTCACTGCCTCTTGGAAGACAGTGCAAGGTGCACGTAAAGGTTAACTTGGGAATTTAGTTTATTTTAATTTTTCATCAGTATTGTAAATGATTGGGAAAAGTGTTTCATGCTTCTATTTCTGCAGTGTTCCCTGCTGGGCTCCTTTTCACAATGCTGTGCTGGATACAAGGGTGGTTGTTTTCTGATTCTGGAATGCAAACAATCACCTCTTATGACACTGTCTCTGGAAAAGCTTGTGCAGCTATTTGGATCATTTGGATAAAATGCCAAAATTGTTCCTCCCTATCCTTAAGAGATGCTGTTTAAAATAGCCCAAGTTCAGCTCACCTGCCTTTGTAGAGCTGGGAGGATAAACTAGGTTTGGAGAAGGAGGTTTAAACACTATTTTCCTTGCTAAAACACATGCAAAAAAACTTTTTTTTTATTTCTAAACTGTGCCTCTTCCCTATTACCTTAACTTCATTGTAGTGTATTCTTGCTTCAAGGAGTTCACAGACTGGCTGGGACCCAAACCCAAACCAAATCCATTGCCGTCAGGTCGATTCGGACTCATAGTGACCCTGTGGGACAGAGTAAAACTGCCCCGTAGGGTTTCCAAGATTGTAAATCTTTACGGAAGCAGATTGTCACATCTTTCTCCTGTGGAGCAGCTGGTGGGTTTGAACCATCAACTTTTCGGTTAGCAGCACAGCACTTAACCACTGTGCCACAAGGACTTTTCTGATTGGGACAAGCTTTAAATTGTTATCTCTTAAAGGGGAAACCCTGGTGGCATAGTGGTTAAGTGCTACAGCTGTGAACCAAAGGGTCAGCATAGTGGTTAAGTACTACAGCTGTGAACCAAAGGGTCGGCAGTTCAAATCCGCCAGGCGCTCCTTGGAAACTCTATAGGGCAGTTCTACTCTGTCCTATAGGGTTGCTATGAGTCGGAATTGACTCAAGGGCACCGGATTCAGTTTTGTTTTTTTCTTAAAGGATGAATAATAACTGAAAGCTGGAGAAAGGAATCCCAGAGGGGAGGGAATTCCATGAAAAAGTGTAATGTCTAAGGAAAGTAAACCATCAGAAAGGTGGAAGGGTATGGTGTGGTAGGTTTGGGGGAGAAGCGAGAATTGGGGGCAGATGAAACTGGCCCTGGAGGCTCAGTTACAGATTGTACACGGCCTAGTGTGCCAAGTATTTTGGTGGGTAGTAGAGATCCGTCAACAGTTCTTCTGGGTAGGGATAATATACTCAGAAAGAAAACTCGGGGAACAGTGTAAAAGATAACCAGAGAAAACTTTATGAGATTGAACTTACTAGTTATAAATATAAATTCCTCTTTTTCAAAAATCAGCTGTACTAGCACCAGAGAGGTGTGGCTTATCATCCATTCATGTGAAAAAGCCTGAGGGTTTTAGCTGACTGTAATCTCAAATGTGAGTCAACAATATTTCATGACTGTCAAAAAAGCTAATGTAATCTTAGGCGACATTACTTGATGAAAGTTGTTCCAGATAAAGGAGAGAATAGTCCTTCTGTCCTCTTCTCTAATCAAAGCATAGCCAGAATATTATATTCAGGTCAAGATATTCCTATTCAGAAAAACTGAGCAGAACTGGTGAGATCAATTAGAAACCTTGTTATATAATGAACAATTAACTTGGGATATTTAGCCTATGAGAGAGGATTTATGGATGTTCGGGAATTGCTAGCATTCTTCAGATGTTTGAAGAGGGATTAAATGGACTCTGATGCTTTCAGAAGGTAAGAGTATGACCAAAGACTTTCTAACCAATTAGATTGTCCAAAACTAGAGTGGGCTCCCTTGAGTTTCTCATCCTGTGAAATGTTTCAGCAGACGCTGAATGATCAACAGTGAGAGATAGTATAAGGAAGATTCATGTACAGATTCAGAGGTTGGTCTCAGGATCCCTAATGTCCCATCCAATTTACAATATTGTGAATTGTACCATACGGTGTGGAATACAGATGCCCCTGGGATCTGAGTAAATGATTTAAGAAAACCTTTTACACCCAAATTAATCTAGTAGCAGAGGACTTGTGTCTGCAACTGCATAACCGAATCATGTTAGTCTTTCTGCTGGCTAGGCAGGAGCCACCAAATTTGGTGCAACTTTATTGGAGAGATCGTGTTTCTTGCTACTGCAAAATGAGAGGTCCTTCTTCTTAATCACTGAACACAAGGAAGCGGCCTCTTAACTGCCAAAGAAAGGAGTGGTGGGGGGAAAGGGGTGGGAAGAAATGAGTCCCTCCTCTCTGAGTCTATTTTGTTTTGGTGGAGAAATGAATTAGGGCAAGAGTATTAATAGATGACAACTACATTTCATAATATTACTAGATGCAGTGTGGTAGCATAAGGAAAGGATTTGGAGTCCCACATCTAATCTGTCACCAGGTACTGGTGGTTTTACCTTTAAGACAGTTCTCCATCTCTACTGCCAGAACTCTAGTTCAAGCTCCCCTCTCTCACACCCAAACCTTTAAAGTAACCTAACTGGCTGTCTCCTTATTTTGGGTGTCCTTAGATTTTTCATTTGTAAAATTGGATCACTGTAAGAAAGAATAAGATAAGGCATGTACAAATACATTTTATAAATGGCTAAAAAAAAAGTCAACTGTCTTTGAGTCTATATAAATGTTAATTGTTATTATATTAGTGAAATGGACTTTTTGGGCTAGTTCATTTAGTCATTCAGCAGATATTTGGGTGCGTGCTATGTCTCTAGCACTATCCCAGGCTCTGGGGGTACAGTAATAAACAAGATAGATAAAAAAATGCATTCTAAAACCCAACTGACTTACAAGTGAATTTTTAGAACAAAAACCATTTGTAAATTAGGGACTTCCTGTACTAACTTTGGTCAACAGTCATTGTTTCCAAGGGCATTGAAGAGCTATATTTTTGCTTAGTGCTTTCGGACAGACATTTATTAAAGGATGACATCAGTCTTGGTCAATTAACAGCAGATAAAGCGAATAAAAGAACTGTGTAGCCCAGTCATCCTCCTAGGCAGGAAATAGACTGGGAGGAGTTAGGTTTAGAGAAAAATGAACAAATGAACAAAAAATGAACAAATTAGATGTATGAAGGACAAAGCATGTCTCTTAATTCCACATTTAGTCCCACATTTCTATTGTGACTTTACAAATTCTTGTTAAACTATATTATGAATGTCAAGCACAAGATAAGTAACTAAGTTTTTAAAGATATTTTTAGATGGCAATGTTATGATTAGATACAAGTATGAGCTTAAAGTAAAGTTTCTTATCAAAACTGAAAAATGTATCCATCTGTACCTTGCTGGTATCTAGACACAGGGAGGAATTTCCAAGGGATTCTAGGAAGAGGTTTTCTGTAGTGAACTTAGAGTGAATGAGCAGAATTAGGTTCCTGGCTCTTGTCCGAATTCCCTACTTGGACTTGCCTTTATCCTTTTATTAAGAGTAGATATTCTATGTGATTTTATATGACAGAATTAGGTTCCTGGCTCTTGTCCGAATTCCCTACTTGGACTTGCCTTTATCCTTTTATTAAGAGTAGATACTCTATGTGATTTTATATGACAGATTTGTTAAGATTAATGGACTTTTAAAATAATATGATTTAAAAAGCCTCACATGAGGCCCCGTTTAAGCTAGTCAGGGAGTTACACCACGTTTAAAAGATAATCAATTTAAAATACTTTAACCAGAACTCACACCCAGCTGTTTTCCAAGAACTTTGTAAAACATGCACCAGGCACACATGGAAATTCACGGGCAGGAGTTCAGTGATGTATTATTTCGTTCTTTAGCTCTTCTTCTTAAACAGAAGCTAATGCATTGATAAAGCATTTAGCCTCTTTTAGCTGGTCTAACAGGGGCTGTGAGTGTAACCAGTAGGACGTGTTACCTATGGAGCTGACGCCTGGTGCTGGCATCCTCAAGGGCCAGTCTAATCTTCTGGTCAGCTTCCAGCCAGTCACCTTCATCACTTCAACTGCTTTGAGAGCAAAGGGAACTGATTCTGCTTCATGCGTAGTTACTGAATATTTAAAATGCCACCTCCTTGTTAACCCAACCTTTACCCACTGGTCTGCCTGTCAATTTACCTGACATGTAACCAGAAATATCATTTTGTCATGAACTACATAATATGATGATAAACCAACTCATTCCCATCAAGTCGATTCTGACTCATAGTGACCCTGTAGGACAGAGTATATATCTGCCCCATAGAGTTTCCAAGGAGTGCCTGGTGGATTCAGACTGCCAACCTTTTGGTTAGCAGCTGTAGCACTTAACCACTACACCACCGGGGTTTCTGATACAATGATAGGTGTTTGAGAAGATGCAGATAATATCGTAACATTCTAATTCATATATAAAAATGACACTTTTCTCCCCTTCCTCACCTTCCAAAATAATGATACTGGACTGACAATTTTGCCTCCATTGTTTTGCTATGATTAGAGGTGAGTGCTCAAGAGGTTAGTTACATAAACAATATGTCTCATATAAACCAAAAAAAACTATTGCTGTCAAGTGGATTCTGACTCATAGCAACCCTACAGGACAGACTAGAACTGCCCCATAGGGTTTCCAAGGAGCAGCTGGTGGATTTGAACTGCCAGACTTTTGGTTAGCAGCCAAACTCTTTAACCATTGCACCATCAGGGCTCCATGTCTCATAGAATACATTTTTTTTTTCTTTCACACACCACTGCCTCCACTCAATCAACTTCATGTCTTCCCAGAAGAGTTATATTGAAAATACTATAGGTCTTTTTTTTTTTTGAAACCCTGGTGGCATAGTGGTTAAGAGCTACAGCTGCTAACCAAAAGGTCACCATTCGAATACACAAGGTGCTCCTTGGAAACTTTATGGGGCAGTCCTACTCTGTCTTATAGGGTTGCTATGAGTTGGAATCAACTAGATGGCAATGGGTTTGGTTTGTTTTTGGTTTATAGGTCTTTTAAATTCTTAATATTGCTTAGGTTATAGAAAAAGCTTTGAGTGCATTTGGCTTAAAAAATAAAATTGGAAAAGGAATGTTCAGAAACAAAGGTTAGAGTTTGTTTGACAGCTTAGAGGGAAAAATGTCTAAAAAATATTGTCATCAGTAGCTTACATGTTCAAATAAAACAGACGTCATTTGCTACCCATTGGAGTGTTAAAAGATCTAGAAACTATGTGATATGAGATACTGCAGATAATTTACTTGAGGAATGAAAGTTAAGATAAGTTGATGTTTGCACTTAAATATTTGAAGGACTTCTATACTGAAAATGAAATAGATTTATTTTGTATAGCTCCAGGACCAGTTTGTATACATTACAGGGAACATATGCTGGCTTAATACACAAGAACTTTTTAATGATTAGAACCATCCAAAAAAAAAAAAAAAAAACCATGCTGCCTGTTTAGGGTATAGGATCAAGTAGAGAATGGTTGGGTATCACCTATTATAGGGAATCTTCTTGCACTGAGAAATTTGGATTAAATAGCCTTATGTTCACCTCTAATTTTTTAAAAAATATTTTGAGCTATTTTTGACACCACTTTTGATAGAGCTCAATTATCAAGAATTGGAGGATGAATTAAATTTATGTATTATTTATTTTATTATTCAACTTAATATCTACAGTACCTAGCACACTACCTGATACAGCGTGTTTTCTCAATAAGGAATGGTTGAGTTAATAAATAAATGATTCCTTTATTAAGAAGCTTAATAATAAATCTGGGATTTTCACATAAACCTGAGATTTTCTCTTAATCATGACTTTGTCATCATTTAGAAATAAATATGACACTGATGATAGGAGACACAATCAGAATTTATATTAGCCAAGCTTACAATCTATCCAGGTTTGAAATCTTGTTATTACTTAAATTTATTGAAAAAGAAACATTTGGGAAGGTGAGGCCAAGATGGCTGAATAGCCAGATGCTTCCAGCAATCCCTCTTACAACAAAGACCGGAAAAATCAAGTGAAGCAATTTATGACAAGCTAGGAGCCATGAACATCAAAGGCAAAGTTAGAAAACAGACTGAGCAGCAGGGGGAAGCAGAGTTGGTTCAGAAGCGAAGAGGAGTTACCAGACCTGAATCACTGGGATCCCTCAGACACCATTCCCAGGACCAGCTGCAGCAGGCTGATAGTAGGGTTCAGCAGCAGTTTCCTGAGGGAGAAGCAGCCAGCCACCCAGCCTACTCACACCTCTGGACGCAGAGAATAACGGCGCTCTTGGCAAAAGCTAAGTGCTTGCACATATTTTACTGTGCCTCCCACACCCAAGATGGCTTCAGTGACTGTTGATTTCCCTGGGCCTGAGATAGGCCCATTTGAGTGTCCTGAGCCATGTCCCCGGACTTGGAGAAGGAATAAATTCACAACAGGGGGAAAAGATAATTTGCCAGCTCCACTAACCTGGGGAGCTGAGGACAGACGCAGCTCCTGTCCAGGCAAAAACGGTCCATGGACTTTGAATACCTTTCCCCCCTGCATGGACCTGTGTGGCATGCAACTGTTTAAGCAGTGTGGTGGAGAGGTGGGTTTTTGATATTTGACACCACTTTGCCTATTAAACAGGGCTCTCACCTACCCACATCAGGGGCATAAGGACTGGTGGCTCCACTCAGGTCACCCAGCCACCTGCCACAGGGGTCCAAGGATAACTGGTACCTCCCAGTCCTTACAAACAAAAGCATTGGGTGCCCATGGTCCATTTGCAGAACCCACCCACCAGTATGGTCTAGAGAACAGGGAAGTGCTTTCCTCACAGACACTCAGGGGATGGTTCCCAGCTCCCTGGCTTGTTCAGAGCATGACCCCCTGCTGCAACTAGATACCAGTACCTACACAAAACACCCCAGCCCCTCTAAGACTGTAGGACAGAGCCTGTACAACACACTTGATGAGCAGCTACCTGGACACCTGAGCTCAATCCACACAAGAAAAATGAATGGACTCATAAGCTCATATACATGATAACAGCTCTAGCCATCTGGTGACAGTGTGTCAGAGCTCCAAAGGTGAAAATTATCAAGCTAGCTCACTCAAGCAACCCATTTGGGCATAACAAAACAAAACAAGAAACTAGGATAGTAAGCAAACATAAAATAAACTAATACAATAACTTATAGATGGCACGGAGACAACAGTCAATATCAAACCACATAAAGAAACAGACTATTATCACTTCAACAAGCTCTCAAAACAGAGAATCAAAGCATCTTCTGGATGAAGGTGCCTTCCTGGAATTACCAGATGCAGAATTCAGAAGATTAATATACAGAACTCTTCAAGACATCAGGAACAAAATTAGGAAGGAGATCTGGCAATACGCAGAACAGGCCAAGGAACACACAGATAAAGTAGTTGAAGAAATTAAAAAGGTTATTCAAGAACATAATGAAAAATTTAATAAGCTGCAAGAATCCATAGAGACAGCAATCAGAAATTCAGAAGATTAGCAATAAAATTACAGAATTAGACAACACAATAGAAAGTCAGAGGAGCAGAATCGAGCAAGTGGAAGGCAGAACTGGAGACCTTGAAGATAAAACCCTTGGCACCAATATATTTGAAGAAAAATCAGATAAAAGAATTTTTAAAAAATGAAGAAACCTTAAGAATCATGTGGGACTCTCTCAAGAGAAATAACCTATGAATGACTGGAGTAACAGAACAGGGAGGGATAACAGAAAATGCAGAGGGAATTGTTGAAGATTTGTTGGCAGAAAACTTCCCTGATATCTTGAAAGATGAGAAGATATCAATCCAAGATGCTCATTGAACTCCACATAAGGTAGCTTTTAAAAGAAAGTCACCAACACTTATTTAAATCAAACTGGCCAAAACCAAAGGTAAAGAGAGAATTTTAAGAGGAGCTGGGGATAAAGGAAAAGTCACCTGCAAAGGAGAGTGAATAAAAATAAGCTCGGACTACTCAGCAGAAACCATGCAGGCAAGAAGGCAATGCGATGACTTATATAAAGCATTGAAGGAAAAAAATGGCCAGCCAAGATGCTTATATCCAGCAAACTGTCTCTCAAGTATGAAGGTGAAATTAGGACATTTCCAGATAAACAGAAGTTTAGGGAATTCATAAAAACCAAACCAAAGCTACAACAAATACTAAACAGAGCTCTTTGGTTAGAAAATCAATAATATCAGGTATCAAACCAAGACTAGGACAGTGGACAGAGCAATTAGATGTTAACCCAGACAGGGAAATCACAAAAATAAATCAAGATAAAAAAACACACAAAACAGGGAAACAACGATGTTATTATGTAAAAGAAGGCAACACTACAATAATAAAGAGGGACTAAGAAATGTAGTCATAGATCTTTCATATGGAGAGGAAGACAAGGCGATATAAAAGAAATAAAAATTAGGTTTAAACTTAGAAAAATAGAGGTAAATATTAAGGTAATCACAAAGGAGACTAACCTACTCACCAAAATAAAATACCAGAAAAAAATAGAGACTCAGCAGAATCAAAATCAACAATGAATAAGAGGAAAAGCCAATATATAAAGATAAACTACTCAGCACAAAAAATTAAGTGGGAAAAAGAAACTGTCAACAATGCACAAAAAAAGACATCAAAATGTCTGCACTAAACTCATACCTATTTATAATTACGCTGAATGTTAATGGACTAAATGCGCCAATAAAGAGACAAAGAGTGACAGAATGGATTAAAAAACACGATCCGTCTACATACTGCCTACAGGAGACACACCTTAGACTTAGAGACACAAACTAAAGCTCAAAGGATGGAAGAAAATGTATCACGAAAACAACAATCAAAAATGATCAGAAGTGGCAATATTAATTTCTGACAAAATAGACTTTAAAGTTAAATCCACCACAAAGGATAAGGAAGGACACTATATAATGATTAAAGGGACAACATACCAGGAGGATATAACCATATTAAATGTTTATGCACCCAATGACAGGGTTGCAAGATACATGAAACAAACTCTAACAGCATTGAAAAGTAAGATAGACAGCTCCACAATTTTAATAGGAGACTTCAACACACCACTTTCAGTGAAGAACAGGACATCCAGAAAGAAGCTCAATAAAGACACGGAAGATCTAAATGCCACAATCAACCAACTCAACATTATAGACATAAAGAGAACGTTCCACCTAACAGCAGCCAAGTATACTTTCTTTCCTGTGCACATGGAACATCTCTAGAATAGACCACATATTAGGTCATAAAGCAAGTCTTAGCAGAATCCAAGACACTGAAATATTACAAAACATCTTCTCTGACCATAAGGTCATAAAAGTAGAAATCAAGAACAGAAAAAGCTTGGAAACTGAACAAAACACTTGGAAACTGAACAATACTTTGCTGAAAAAAGACTGGGTTATAGAAGACATGAAGGATGGAATAAAGAAATTCAGAGAATCCAATGAAAATGAAAACACTTTCTATCAGAATCTTTGGGACACAGCAAAAGCAGTGCTCAGAGGCCAATTTATATCAGTAAATGCACACATCGAAAAAGAAGAAAGGGCCAAAATCAAAGAATCATCCCTACAACTTGAACAAAAAGAAAGAGAACAACAAAAGAAAACGTCAGGCACTAAAAGAAATGAAATAATAAAAATTAGAGCAGAACTAAATGAAATAGAAAACAGAAAAACAATTGAAAGAGTTAACAAAACCAAAAGCTGGTTCTTTGAAAAAGCAACAAAAAATTGATAAACCATTGGCCAAACTGACAAAATAAAAACAGGAGAGGAAGCAAATAACCCAAACAAGAAATGAGATGGGTGATATTATATCAGACCCAACTGAAATTAAAAGAATCATATCAGATTACTATGAAAAATTATATTCTAACAAAGTTGAAAACCTAGAAGAAATGGATGAATTCCTAGAAACACACTACCTACCTAAACTAACACAAACAGAGGTCAAACAACTAAATAGACCCATAACAAAAGAAGAGATTGAAAAGGTAATCTAAAAACTCCCAGTAAAAAAAAGCCCTGGTCCGGACAGCTTCACTACAGAGCTCTACCAAACTTTCAGAGAGGTATTAACACCGCTACTACTAAGGGTATTTCAGAACATAGAAAATGACGGAATACTCCCAAACTCATTCTATAAAGCCAGCATATCCCTGATACCAAAACCAGGTAAAGACTCCACAAAAAAAAAAAAAATTACAGATCTATATCCCTCATGAACTTAGATGCAAAAATCCTCAACAAATTCTAGCCAATAGAATTCAACAACATATCAAAAAAATAATTCACCATGACCAAGTGGGATTCATACCAGGTATGCAGGAATGGTTCAACATTAGAAAAACAATTAATGTAATCCATCATATAAATAAAACAAAAGACAAGAACCACATAATTTTATCAATTGATGCAGAAAAGGCATTTGACAAAGTTCAACATCCATTCATGATAAAAACTCTCAGCAAAATAGGAATAGAAGGAAAATTCCTCGCATAATAAAGGGCATTTATACAAAGCCAACAGCCAACATCATCCTAAATGGAGAGAGTCTGAAAGCATTACCCCTGAGATCAGGAACCAGACAAGGATGCCCTTTATCACCACTCTTGTTTCAACATTGAGCTGGAGGTCCTAGCCAGGGAAATTAGGCTAGATAAAGAAATAAAGGGCATCCAGATTGGTAAGGAAGAAGTAAAGGTATCTCTATGTGCAGATGACATGATCTTATACACAGAAAAACCCAAGGAATCCTCAAGAAAACTACTGAAACTAATAGAAGAGTTCAGCAGAGTATCAGGATACAAGGTAAACATACAAAAATCAGTTGGATTCCTGTACACCAACAAAAAGAACACCGAAGAGGAAATCAAATCAATACCATTTATGGTAGCCCCCAAGAAGATAAAATACTTAGGAATAAATCTTACCAGAGATGCAAAAGACCTATACATAGAAAACTACAAGACAGTACTCCAAGAAACCAAAAGAGACCTACGTAAGTGGAAAAACATACCTTGCTCATGGATAGGAACACTTAACATTGTAAAAATGTCTGTTCTACCAAAAGTGATCTATAGATACAATGCAATTCTGATCCAGATTCCAATGACATTTTTTAATCAGATGGAGAAACAAATCACCAACTTCATATGGAAGGGAAAGAGGTCCTGGATTACTAAAGCATTACTGAAAAAAGAAGAACAAAGTGGGAGGCCTCACTCTACCTGATTTTAAAATGTATTATACCACCATAGTAGTCAAAACAGCCTGGTACTGGTACGACAACAGATACATAGACCTACGGAACAGAATTGAGAATCCAGACATAAATCCATCCACATATGAGCGGCTGATATTTGACAAAGGCCTAAAGTCAGTTAAATGGGGAAAAGACAGTCTTTTTAACAAATGGTGCTGGCATAACTGGATATCCATCAGCAAAAAAATGAAACAAGACTCATACCTCACACCCTGCACAAAAACAAACTCAAAATGGATCAAAGACCTAAATATAAAACCTAAAATAATAATGATCACAGAAGAAAAAATAGGGACAATGCTAGGAGCCCTAATCCACGGCACAAATAGTAAGTAAAACATTACTAACAATGCAAAAGAGAAACCAGATAACTGGGAGCTCCTAAAAATCAAACAGCTATGCTCATCCAAAGACTTCACCAAAAGAGTAAAAAGATTATCTACAGACTGGGAAAAAGTTTTTAGCTATGACATTTCTGATCAGCATCTGATCTCTAAAATCTACATGATACTGCAAAAACTCAACCACAAAAAGACAAATAACCCAATTAAAAAATGGGCAAAGGAGATGAACAGGCACTTCACTAAAGAAGACATTCAGGTAGCTAACAGATACGTGAGGAAATGTTCACAATCATTAGCCATTAGAGAAATGCAAATCAAAACTACAATGAGATTCCATCTCACTCCAACAAGGCTGGCATTAATCCAAAAAACACAAAACAATAAATGCTGGAGAGGTTGTGGAGAGACTGGAACACTTATACACTGCTGGTGGGAATGTAAAATGGTACAACCACTTTGGAAATTGATTTGGTGCTTCCTTAAAAAACTAGAACTAGAACTACCATAGAATCCTGCAATCCCACTCCTTGGACTATATCCTAGAGAAATAAGAGCCTTTACACGAACAGATATATGCACACCCATGTTCACTGCAGCACTGTTTGCAATAGCAAAAAGATGGAAGCAACCAAGGTGCCCATCAACAGATGAATGGATAAATAAATTATGGTATATTCACACAATGGAGTATTACCCATTCAATAAAGAACAATGATGAATCTGTGGAACATTTCATAACATGGAGGAATCTGGAAGGCATTACGCTGAGTGAAATTAGTCAGCTGCAAAAGGACAAATATTGCATAAGACCACTATTAAAAGAACTCGAGAAATAGTTTAAACAGAGAAGAGAATATTCTTTGATGGTTATGAGGGGGGGAGGGAGGGAGAGGAGACTTCACTAATTAGATAGTAGATAAGAAGTATTTGAGGTGAAGGGAAAGACAACACACAATACAGGAGCAGTCAGCACAACTGGATTAAACCAAAAGCAAAGAAGTTTCCAAGATAAACTGAATGCTTCGAAGGCCAGTGTAGCAGGGGCAGGGGTTTGGGGACCACGGTTTCAGGGGACATCTAAGTCAATTGGTATAATAAAATCTATTAAGATAACATTCTGCATCCCACTTTGGAGACTGTCATCTGGGGTCTTAAATGCTAGCAAGCGGCCATCTAGGATGCATCAATTGGTTTCAACCCACCTGGAGCAAAGGAGAATGAAGAACGCCAAAGACACAAGGTAATTATGAGCCCAAGAGACAGAAAGGGCCACATAAACCAGAGACTACATCAGCCTGAGACCAGAAGAACTAGATGGTATCCGGCTACAACCAATGACTGTCCTGTCAGGGAACATAACAGAGAATCCCTAAGGGAGCAGGGGAGTAGTGGGATGCAGACCCCAAATTCTCGTAAAAAGACCAGACTTAATGGTCTGACTGAGACTAGAAAGACCCCGGAGGTCATGGTCCCCAGACCTTCTGTTAGCCCAAGACAGGAACCATTCCCAAAGTTAACTCTTCAGACAGGGATTGGACTGGACTATGGGGTAGACAATGATATTGGTGAAGAATGAGTGTTTTGGATCAAGTAGACACAGGAAACTATGTTGGCATCTCCTGTCTGAAGAGGGGATGAGAGGGTAGAGGGGGTCAGAAGCTGGTGGAATAGACATGAAAACAGAGAGTGGGGGGGAAGGAGTGTGCTGTCTCATTAAGGGGAGAGCAACAAGGTGTTTATAATTTTTTGTATGAGAGTACGACTTGATTTGTAAACTTTCACTTAAAGCACAATAAAAATTAAAAAAAAGAAAAAGAAACATTTTTAGAAGTTGAAATGAGATTTAATTTGTTAGCATATTTCTACTTTGAAGTCGGAGTTTCAATTGTGAGCTTTCTTGCTCTGTAGGCCCAGTGGCTTAAACATCCTGAAAAATTCTGTACTTGCAGCTTTCCTCGATCAGTTTACTCTGTGAACAAAAGAAAATAAGACTAACTTCATAGTTTTCTACCCTTCTGAATCATATAAATTAGACTTACCAGTCCTTTAGTAGATCTATTTTATTTCATCAAAGTAGAGAAAATAAGATCTACTTTTTACTTTTTATGACAATTGCTCAATTACTGGTCTTTATGTCAACAAGTCTCTGTCTGGTCCTTCTAATTCAGCTTTCAGTTCTCTTTCTTAACTGAACTCTCGCAACTAATCCTCATACTTCAGACTAGAACTTAATGGAAAAAGGTATCATAAAATTTGTCTCTATTGGGAAAACTTTTCATGGTGTTAACGCCTATCTTCAAGGTCTCCTGAAAGCGAAGGACAAAGTAGCCCTTATGCTTCCTAGTACTAAGGTAACAGCAAATATTTATCTGTGGTCTAGGGCAAGTGGAGAGGTCCCTTTGAAGTCTATTTGTTTGGTAGCCAGGATCTCCCCACCAGAGTAACAGTGTTTAAAGCTTGGTTTTCTTTTTTTTTTTTTTTTAACCCTAATCAGGACATTTTGGTTACTACTGATTAAGCTTCTTAAAGAAAAAGTTGAAAGCAGATGTTGGTTAGGTTTGCGTTATAGAAATCCCTCAGTAGGCACACACATGTTCAACAAAGAAGCTAGTTTTAAAGTCAAACTAATCAGCAATTGTGCTTTTCCATTGATACCTAGTCAGGGGAAGTGTTTGTTAATTTATACACATATGCATTTTTATAAGGAAGATTAATTGAAGGGATAAACAGAGGGTCCTAACCAATTTTAAAGCCTTTAATGTTAAAAAAAAAAAAAAAAAAGCTAAATCTTTTGCCACAATGGATAATTAATTTCACTGGCATTTAGTCTTATTAGGATTTAAGAGTTTTCTTACTCTTAAAAAGTGGATAAGAGAAAAGAACTATATGTTTATAGAAACATAGATATGTTTAGATTGTTGTTGTTAGGTGCCATTGAGTTGATCCTGACTCATAGCGACCCTATGTACAACAGAACGAAACACTGCCCAGTCCTGTGCCATCCTCACAATTGTGTTATTCTTGAGACCACTGTTGCAGAAGTTATCAAACAATATCATTAATATTGGAACCCTGGTGGCACAGTGGTTAAGTGCTTAGCTGCTAACCAAAAAGTTGGTAGTAGCAGGGTTAAATTAGCCCTAGGATAAATGCTACCCTGGATTCACCCTAACAAAAATTAAAACTAAAAAGATCAAACATATCCCAAGTAAATTGACTGCATGCAAGAACAATGTCTAACGTTTCTTAGAGAAATACATCAAAATCCAGCAACCAGCAACATAAAATTCACAATGTCTGATGTTCAATCAAAAATTGACAGGCATGAAAAGAAGCAGGAGTAGAAACAGACCCAGAAATGACACAGCTGATAGAATTAGCAGACAAAGACATTAAAGAAGCTATTATAAATATATACCATATGTTCAAGAAAACATGAATATGTTGAGGAGAGAAATGGAAAATATTAAAAAGATACAAATGGAACTTCCAGAGATTGAAAGTGCAAATCTGAAATGAAAAATATACTGCAAAGGATTAACAGCAGTTTAGATAGTACCGAAGAAAATATTGGGGAATTCAAAGGCATTGCAATAAGCACTATAAGACAATGAAGTACAGACAGAAAAGAGAATGGAATAAAAAGAGCATATGGGACCTGTGAGACAATATTAAGTGGTCTAACATTCATGTAATTGGAGTCTAAAAGGAGAAGCAGAGGATCAAAAAAAATATTTAATGGGATAATAGGCAAATTTTTCCCAAACTTGAAGAAAACTATAAATCCACAAATCTAAGAAGCTCAATAAACCTCAAAGAAAAGAAACATAAAGAAAGCCACGCAAAACCAAGTTGTCAAAGTGATTCAATGAAGAACGGATAGTCTTTTCAACAAATGGTGGTGAAACAATTGAACATCCATCCAAAAAACCAAACCCAGTATCATCGAGTCAATTCCTACTCATAGCGACCCTGTAGGACAGAGTAGAATTGCCCCATAGAGTTTCCAAGGAGTGCCTGGCGGATTTGAACTGCTGACCCTTTGGTTAGCAGCTGTAGCACTTAACCACTACACCACCAGGGTTTCCTGAACATCCATAGGCCAAAAAAAAAAGAAAAATGAACCTTAATACTTTGTTCACACTATATACAAACATTAACTCAAAGTGGACCATTGACCAAAATGTAAGTGCCAAACCTATAAAATCTCTAGGAAAAAAAAAAATAGGAGAAAATACTTATGACCTTGAGGTGGGCAAAGATTTCTTAAATAAAACACAAAAAGCACAAATAATAAAAGGAAAATAATGATAAATTGAACTTTGCAAAAAATATTTGAAAATCATGTATACAAATATATATTTACATATAAAAACCTATAAAGAACTTTTATAATGCAATAAGAGGAAAAACCACCAGAAGAAAAACATGGGCAAAAGATTTGAACACACTGTTCACCAAAGATGTATGTCAAATAAACACAGGAAAAGATGCTTAACATCATTAGTCAGTCAACCAGTAAATAATAAAAAATAAATAGGGCAATGCAAATTAAAACCACAATGAGATACTGCTCACATTCACTATAAACAGTAAAATTACAAAGACTGACAATAGCAAATTGGTGAGGATGTGGAGCAACTAGACCTCCCTTCATACATTGCCAGTAGGACTGAAAAATAGTCTAGCCACTTTTAAAAAACAGTTTGGCAGTTCCTTATAAAGTTAAATATGCACTTACCACACTACCTAGCAATTCCTCTCCTAATACCCAAGAAAAATGAAAACTTATGTCCTCACACTCACTTGTATGTGAATGTTCATAGCAGTTTTATTCATAATAGCCAAAATCTGGAAACAACCCAAATATCTGTCAACTGATGAATGAATAAACAAACTGCCAAAATTCTTCAATCTCTTCTCTCTTGCTTCCATTTCGTTGTCACTACTGTTTTCTGAAAACTTTACACACTGACCCTTATTCCATCTAGGTTTTCAAAAAGTCACCTGTGATCTGGCCAAATCCGAAAAGTTTTTCTCAGTCTTCTTTCTTTTGAATTACATTTACCATTTATTACATCTTCTTTCTTTGCGTTCTCCGTTCCTTTGGGTATATGATACTAAATTTTCATTATTTTCCAATGTTGCTTATTGACCCTTTTTTGTATTATTTCTGGCATTCTCCTTCCTCCTGACCTCTAACCATGTGTGTCCCCCAAAACTTAACCTTTAGTTCTATAGGTTTTTTTTTTTTTTTTCTGACATTTATTTCTTTGCCTCTCACATGTGGTTGCTTCCCTTCTTCCATCCAGTGCCTTTACTATGGTTTAGGCTCTTCTCTTTTCTATATTAACTCTCCTGAAGAGAAATGCTGTTCATTTCACGTTCCTAATCAACTGCTCAAATACTTTAAGTTATTCTATAGCCAAATGAGTCAGCTATGATATAATGGTAATAGCACTGAACTTGGACTCCAACAACCTGAGTTCAAATATTACCTCTGCCACTTACTAGTAGGTGACCTTGGACAAGTCACTTAACATCTTTAGTTTTCCTATCTAAAAAATGGGAATGAAAAATATCTACTTCATAGGTTTACTGTAAGGATGAAATGAGATAAATAAAAATGAAAGCAGTTTGTAGAATACAAATAATTTCTAAGTGTGAGTACGGTTTTTCAATAAATATGTGTTCACTCTTACTATAACTATACACTAGTGGGCAAGACAGACAAGGTCCTCCTGTACTCATGAAGCTTACTGTCTAGCATGCAATACAACCAAGTAAAATAGGTAAGTGCTAAGTCTGAAAGAAATAACAGGCATTTAAAGTAGCACATAAGAGAAACCGCTAATCTAGGCATGGAGTGGAAAGGGATGGTTAAGAAAGCTTTCTGAAGAAAGTGACATCTAAGATGATACTTAAAATATGGGTATGAGTTGGTCAAGTAAGAAGGCAGGGCAGTGGGAGCCAATGGCAGGTGTGAAAAGCTTTCCAAGCAGGTGGAATAGCACAGGCAAAGGCCTGGGAAAAAAGTGAGAATATGAAGCTTTCTAGGAACAGGCAGGAATTCAGTATGACTAGAATGTAAATTTGTAACCAAAGTCACAGGGGTGGGAAGTTAAAGCAGGGAGATCAGTTGGGAAAGACTGTAATAACCTAAGTGAGACTTGATGGTGGCCTATACTTGAGCAGGGCTAGTGGAAATGGAGAGAAATGGATAGTCAGGAGGTAGGTGGTCAAATCAACAAGACATAGGTTTGGGGGGAAGAGTGAGGGAGTCAAAGGAGTTAAGAGAGGTCCTGAAAGCAACTTAACTTACTCAGGAATATACTATGTAGATGTGGTTTATGATCAGGGCCTAGCACTAGACCTGCAACTAGGATGGGCTAGATGTGATGGCTCAGCTGACAGCTTTCATTCAGACAGACCAGATATGACGTCCAAGGATACAGCAATTTCCGATGTAGGTCAGCAAACAGAGGGGATCAATATTTGGAAGTTATCCAGGTAGACAGACAATCTACGAAGCCTCAGACAGATGTCTGAGAGGTCTGTCAATGAATCCTAGACACTGGCTGCATTCACAGATAGGACTCAGTCCCAAAGAAGGGACAATGGCAAAAACAAAGCAACTACCCAGTAAAAGGCTAGATACCAATCAATTGCACTTATAAAGATCAGTGATTTTCCAAGCATTTCTACATTTGTTAAGGCAGTTGCCATTGAGTTGACTCCAACTCATGTGTGTCAAAGCAGAACTGTGATCCACAAGGCTTTCAGTGGCTGATTTGTCAGATGTAGATAGCGAGGCTTTTCTTCCAAGGTGCCTCTGGGTAGACTACAGCCACCAACATTTTTAACAGCCAGGTGGGTTAACCATTTGTACCACCCAGGGACTCCCTATATCTGATACCTTTTGGAAAATCTTCACTACATACCTGTGAGCCAAATAGAAGCAGGTATCATTGCTTCTAGCAAGGGTTACAGTTAGCCACATCCTTTAATAGAACACAAGTGGCACAGTTAATCACATCCATTATTAGAATGACAAGTGGAAGTGAGATAAATTATATATGTTTTCTTTAATCTTATATTTTAAATCTAACTTTATTTCAGAAACAGCTAGATACAGAAACAAGTATAAAGTAGGTTATAGTGGAAAAGTCATTAGGTCAGAAGAGACTGAATTCTAGTCTTAACTCTGTCACCAAACTATTGGTTGACCTTTAGCAAGTCACTTTAAGCACTCTAAGCCTCAGTTTCCTCTAGTTGGGCTAGATCATTGATTGCTAAGGACTCTCTGACACTCAAAGCCTATGATTCCAAGTGCTACGGGCAAAGGAAGAGCTAGGATCCCCCATTGACTGGAGAACAATTTTTATTTATTTTTAGCCCTGATCTTTAATTTTATTTTGGTTTCTGTCTTGTTTCTTGTTCCTCCTTGCAGTTCTGTCATTTCCCTTCCCCCTGAAGATATTTAAGGAGCTGCCTTTTCATCATTTTAAAACTGTAAATATGCCCTTGAAACATGCAAAGAGGCTTTTGTGTCCTTACAAATCGAGGTTATCATACAAGTAAGTCACTTGAGTGCACTGCATTCCTCAGCTTGCTCCATTGAGAGCTTTATTAGACTATAGTGTCCTATCTCAGAAGGACTAGTTGAGTAGATAAGACTCTCCCACTTTAAAATGTGGGCTATCTGATGAAACAAGGTGCCTAATGTTCCAGAGTATAAACAAGGGCATTTTGGTGTTATCTGAAAGACAGACACACTTCTCTCAGACAAGTAGGTGCTTCACTTAAAGTGGCACATTCGAGGACAAATGTTCTAAAATTAAACCAACCAGCTGCTCCACTGCAGACGCCCACGTGTCAATTATGCTACCTTCTCCTTGTCCAGTCTTCTGTTTGCTTAAAACCAAAACTCCCACTCACTGCCACCCTTTAAAAGCCTAAATTTTCACATACTTTCCAAAAAGGCTAACTACACACAAAAGCAGAAAGCCTATATCAAGAGCATATTACAGTATATATACTTATCTCATTGGATCTTTGCTCTTTGAGTTTTTCAACTCGGATACGTAAGAGCTTCAACTTAAATGGTGCCAGTGACTGGCTACAGAAGTCAATTGAAGTTTCACCTTCCTTGTTAAAGTGAAGTGACAATACAAAAACTTGAGTGTGTGAATCCCACTAAATTTTAGCAATCTAAAAATTATGAGAGGTTCAAATTTTGAAATAGCTTAATAAATACAGTGAAGCCTGTGAGAGCTGGAACTCAACAGGACTGCCTTGTTTTGCTGGGTCTCGCAAGTTTTCCACATTTGACACGGTACAGTCTTACGAATTTTTAATCACTCATTTTAGTGGAAAATATTTGAGTTTTCCTTCTCTGACAGGTTTCTGCCTTACATGGTTTCCGGCTTTTGCAGGTTTTGCTGAGTACAAATGGAAGCAAATAGATTGGTTTCTATGTTTAGGTCTTAAGTGTGTTGTCAAGCTAACAATAATCAGAACAGTTGTCAATGAAGAGTAACAAAGTTCAACTGAATTAAGCAAATGCCGTTTGCTAGTAAACAACCAAATAAAATAAATGATGGCTTTATAATACAGTTGAAGTCCTGGTGATGCAGTGGTTAAGAGCTCAGCTGCTAACCAAAAAGTTGGCAATTCGAATCCACTAGCCACTCCTTGGAAACTCTATGGGGTAGTTCTACTCCATCCTATAGGGTCACTATGAGTTGGAATCGACAACAACGGGTTTCGGTTTCTGGTTTTACAATACAATCAGAAATGTTTCTCAATGCTATCCTAATCAGGCTTAAATAGGTCAAGGGAGACGTGTGATTTTTTTCTCATATAAAAATAGCTTTTATTGTGGAGGTAATTTGTTTTTTTATTGAAGTATATTAGACAAAAGTTCCAGTGGTTCCTGCCTAAATGTTTTGTAATCAGTCTTGCAGTTAAAGTAAATTTATTACTGAAAATATATTATTCAAATTTGGCATTCAAAAAGTATTTTAGTGTTGATTAATATCAATAAATAAAATCAAATTTTTCTATAAAATAAAATTTTGCTAAGCATGTTGGAGCTGGTACAAGATTAGCATACAAATAAGATATTTTGTATAATGATTAAGTTTAATATTAAGTACTAAAAAAAAAATTTTTTTTTTTAAAGTACTATGTACCTACTATTTTCTCTTAGGAAGAAAATGTACATTACAAAAATATAATTTTATTATAATCATACTATTATTTTTATATCATAAAATTAAACCTGTCTTCACATGATTCTATATTGACCCATTCATTCAATAAGTATCACTGAGAATCTATAAGACACTAAATTAGATGTCAGGGATACAAAGATGCATCAAACATAGTGTAAATAGTGAAAAACACAATATAAAGTAGATTATAACAGGTATCATGAGTTACAAATAAAATTATAATAAGGGTTTATGTGTCTAAAGAAAGATACAAGTTACTAAAACATACAATCATTAAATAAAGTCACAAAGTTTAGATCTTATATTTTAAATTATTTTTCATATTTTAGATTGATATGCCCAATAACCCTGGTGGCGTAGTAGTTAAGTATTTGGCTACTAACCAAAACGTTGGCAGTTCAAATCCACTGGAAAAAAAAAATGGAAAAAATATCTGAAACAATAGTTTTCAGGTATTGGATATCATGCAGCGGTGGACAGTGATCCCTGAGAGAGGTGGTACAAATCGGGTGAACCCTGTGATTGCCCAAGCTTACTGCCAAGGGAGAGTTTCCAGGCTGCAGTTTAGGAAGGAGGAGACTAATACATTTCCTGAATTAAGGAGCTGAGAGTCTGGGGAGGCCAAGAGTTTTCAGGTTAAAGTACCAGAGAGGAGAGAGCTTCACTGAGAGAGACATATAAAACCCAAACCCAAACCCAGTGCCATCGAGTCGATTCCAACTCATAGCGACCCTATAGGACAGAATAGAACTGCCCCATAGAGTTGCCAAGGAATGCCTGGTGTATTTGAACTGCCAACCCTTTGGTTAGCAGCTGTAGCACTTAACCACTACACCATCAGGGTTTCCAGAGAGACATACAGAGATCTACAAATGGCCCTCACATCTCCAGCTGAGTACTGATCAATGCATGCATGTAAGAAAACTACCCAAGGCCAGGAAAACCAACCAGAATGACAGAAGGAACACAGAGGTCGTACAGGCCAGGAATAGTCAGCCAGAGTGGAAAACCTCCACTTCAACCTTGTAGCTCATTCCCCCATTGCCGTCAAGTCAATTTCGACTCATAGCGACCCTACAGGACAGAGTAGAACTTCCCCATAGGTTTCCAAAAAGTGGCTGGTGGATTCGAACTGCTAACTTTTTGGTTAGCAGCCTAACTCATTAACCCACTCCATTGCCGTCAAGTCAATTCCGACTCATAGCGACCCTATAAGACAGAGTAGAACTGCTAGAGTAATTATAATGGTATTACCTCAATAAACAACAACAAAAAAAAAAGTTGTCTTTGAGTTAATTCTGACTCATTGCCTCAATGCAGAATTAGCCCTGTACTAGAGGGTATACTGGTTCTACCTAACAAAACTTAAAAGCAATCCTCAATGGAAGGCATTATGCTGAGTGAAATTAGTCAGTCGCAAAAGGACAAATATTGTATAAGACCACTATTATAAGAACTCGAGAAGTAGTTTAAACAGAGAAGAAAATATTCTTTGATGATTACGAGAGGGCGGAGGGAGGGAAGGAGGGAGAGGGGGCTTCATTAATTAGATAGTAGATAAGAACTATTTTAGGTGAAGGGAAAGACAATACAGGGGAGGTCGGCACAACTGGACTAAACCAAAAGCAAAGAAGTTTCCTGAATAAACTGAACACTTTGAAGGCTAGTGTAGCAGGGGTGGGGTTTTGGGGACCATGATTTCAGGGGACATCTAAGTCAATTGGTATAATAAAATCTATTAAGATAACATTCTGCATCCCACTTTGGAGAGTGGTGTCTGGGGTCTTAAACACTAGCCAGCAGCCATCTAAGATGCATCAATTGGTCTCAAGCCACCTGGATCAAAGGAGAATGAAGAACACCAAAGACACAAGGTAATTATGAGCCCAAGAGACAGAAAGGGCCACATAAACCAGAGAATACATCAGCCTGAGACCAGAAGAACTAGATGGTGCCTGGCTACAACCGATGACTGCTCTGACAGGAAACACAACAGAGAACCCCGGTGGGAGCAGGAGAGCAGTGGGATGCAGACCCCAAATTCTCATAAAAAGACCAGACTTAATGGTCTGACTGAGACTAGAAGGACCCCGGTGGTCATGGTCCCCAGGCCTTCTGTTTGCCCAAGACAGGAATCATTCCCAAAGCCAACTCTTCAGACAGGGATTGGACTGGACAATGGGATAGAAAACAATACTGGTGAAGAATGAGTTTCTTGGATCAAGTAGACACACGAGACTATGTTGGTATCTCCTGTCTGAAAGGGGAGATGGGAGGGTGGAGGGGGTCAGAAGGTGGCCAAATGGACATGAAAAGAGAGAATGGAGGGAAGGAGTACGCTGTCTCATTAGGGAGAGAGCAATTGGAAGTATATAGAAAAATATATATATATATAGAAAAGTGTGTATAAATTTTTGTATGAGAGACTGACTTGATTTTTATACTTTCACTTAAAGCACAATAAAAATTTTTTTAAAAAAAGCAGTCCTCAAAGAAATCCAATTATTTACAGATAGCAGTATGGTAGATTTAAACACAAATTCTTTTTTTTTATATACCAACAATCACATTAAATGTAGAAAGGTCTAGACCCTCCAGTTAAAGGCATAGACTATCAGATCAGATAAAATATAAATAAATAAATAACAAGACCCAACTATACTGCTTACAAAAAAATCCACTTTAAATATAAAGACACAACTAGGTTAAAAGTAAAAGATATACCATGCTGACAATAATCAAAAGAAACTTGAGTGGCTATGTTACTATCAGACAGAGTAGATTTCAGATCAAAGAATATTACCAGAGATAAAGAGGGACATTTCCTACTGATAAAGAAGTCAATTCATCAGGAATATATAACAATCCTAAATGGCTATGCACATAATAGTGAGTTTTAAAAATACAGGAAGAAAAAACTGATAGACTTACAAGAAGATAAATGGATAATTATAGTCAAAGATTTCAGTGCCTCCCTCTGTATATACAATTGATGGAACAAGTAGAAGAGAATCAGTAAGGATACAGAAGACTTGAATAACACCGTCAACCAACTTGTCTTCATTAATATTTATAGAACATCCAATGACAGGAGAATACACAATCTTTTCAAGTGCAGAAGGAACATTTACCATGGCAGATCATATACTGGGCAATAAAACAAGTCTCAATAAATATAAAAGAATTCAAATCATACAAACTATGGTCTCTGACCACAATGGAATTAAATTAGAAATCAATAAGATATCTGAGAAATCTCCAAATATTTGGAAATTAAATAAGACACACTTCAATAACCCATGGGTAAAAGAAGAAACCAAGAGAGAAATTAGAAAGCATTTTGAACTAAATGAAAACATATCAAAATTTGTGGGATGCACCTAAAGAAATACCTGGGGAAAAAGAAAGATCTCAAGTCAATGATATACTTGAAGAAACTAGTAAAGAAAAGCAAATTAAACCCAAAGTAAACAGAAATAATAAAGATAGAAGCAGAAATCAATAAATAGGAGAAAATCATTGAAGCCAAAAGCTGCCTCTTTGTTTAAAAACCATTAAAGAACAACTGCGGTTATGATTCTGAAGTTTCCATTTTTGATAAATAAGAAACCCTAGACCAAAGTCCATAGAAAAGATCTAATATTTCTATTTGTTGGAGTACTTGCTCATGCCTCCCTGGTCCTTTTCCTAGGTGTCATGGATTGAATTGTGTCCCCCAAAAATACGTGTCAACTTAGTTAGGCCATGATTCCCAGTATTGTGTGATTGTCCACCATTTTGTCATTTGATGAGATTTTTGCTATGTGTTGTAAATCCTATCAATATAATAACAAGGATTACTGGCAGTTATAGTGATGAGGTCTACAAGATTAGATAGTGTCTTAAACCAATCTCTTTTGAGGTATAAAAGAGAGAAGCAAGCAGAGAGATAGATAGGTGGGCCTCAAAAACTACCAAGAAAGCAGTGCCAGGAGCAGAGCACATCCTTTGGACCTGAGGTTCCTGGGCTGAAATGCTCCCAGACCAAGGGAAGACTGATGCATCACAAGGGCCTTCCTCCAGAGCCAGCAGAGAGAGAAAGACTTCCCCTGGTGCCGGAGCTCTGAATTCGGACTTCTAGCCTACTGGACTATGAGAGAATAAGGTTCTCTTTGTTAAAGCCATCCACTTGTGGTATTTCTGTTATAGCAACACTAGATGACTAAGACACTAGGGATATGAAAGCTCTTGTGTGCCGCTGAAGAGAAAGAATCCATAAAGCCATTTAGAAGTGTATTACAAATTCTTATGTAGGGATTTATACGTATGTGTGTGTGTTTAACACCTCTCACTGAGAGTGCAGAATTTGTGACAGCATCTTGCTTTCTTTTTCTACATCCTGTACTCTGCTTAGCTTCTCCTTTATAAAATGGTATTTGAAGAAATAGTTCATTTATTCATTCAACAGTAATTACGAAATGCTACAATGTACCAGAGTCTGTGGGAGGTGCTGGGGGACACAGCCATTAACCAGATAGACAAAATTTCAGCACTCTGAATACTGAGCCTTATACATTAAACAACTAAATAGGCAATAACAATATAATAGTGTAAAAGTGCTAAAGTCAATAGATGGGTAATCAACTTGGACCTGAAATACTCCACAAGCTAGCAGTTAAAAAGAAACTTTTTAAATGTGATAACTAAGTTTCCTGAATTATTATGATTCAACATAGGCAATAAAATTCCAGGCATGAAGCAATATATAGGTATGAATTTGGTTCTAAAACTGAATTCCTTGACTATTATGTACCTAATATTTATTCTATTCCTTATTCTGTTCACATCGTGTTGAAACTATTTAAATTTGCATCTCGATCACAGCATAAATAAGATGTGTGGAATGATGTTTTTACTAATTTTCAGTATTTCTGAGAGATTTTTGTGAGTATTCTAGAAAAGAAAGAAGAGATAGGCGATTCTAACCTGTATTGAACTTTTTAAGGGTCTCTTTGTTACAATGGGGCACAAGAAACGGCAGGACCTGAGCCAAGAACCCAGATCCTCAGGCTACCTTTCAGGGAGCGCGGGCTTAGGGAGGAAGTCAGGCAAGAGCAGAGAAATGGGAAGATTCTAAAGGTGAGGTAGGAAAGGGTCCATGATTCATTTAGAGGGTCAGATTTTTTTTTTGTTTTTTTAATTTTGTATTTCCTTTCACCCATTGACTCCACATTTGGAATTATTAGAAATGCCCACAAAGTTTTAGCTACAAGATTTTCATTGCAGTTGGTTATACTGAAAAGTTGGAAACAACCTAGATTCCTAACAATAGAGGCCTGGCTAAATAAATTATGTCATATCTCACCCAAAATCCAGTGCCGTCGAGCCGATTCCAACTCATAGCGACCCTATAGGACAGAGTAGAAATGCCCCACAGAGTTTCTGAGGAGCACCTGGTGGATTTGAACTGCCGACTCTTTGGTTAGCAGCTGTAGCACTTAACCACTATGCTACCAGGGTTTCCCATGTCATATCTATACAAAGAAATTCCAAGCAGGCTTTTAATGTTATGTAGCACTGTTTCTCAAACTTTATTATGCATCAAAATAGCCTGAAATTATTGCTGAAACACAAATTACTGGGCCCCATCTCCAGAATTTCTGATTCACTAGGTCTAGGATAGGGTCCAAGAACTTGCATTTCTAACAAGTTCCCAGTTTGATACTCATGCTGTTGGCCTGGGGGCCACACTTCGAGAACCACTGACATAGAAGTGTATTTACAGATTTGGGAAGATATTCACAAGGTATTGTTAAATCGAAACAAAGCTGTTTACATTCTGTATACGTACAGAAGTTTAGATGGAAAGATATTGTCCAGTTGGTATCCCTGGTTGTCTTTGGGTGGATCACATTGTAGACCTTTTATATTTTGAGTGACAGATTTTTATGTAATAAGCATATTAATCACTAAAAAATAATAACATTTTTTAACTAAAAAAATAAGATCATGAAGTCCTGGTCAGTAGCACTAACAAGCTGGAAATATCAAAATAAGCTTGATCTTAGTCACCCTCTGGCTTTTTAAATACATATTGTTGGAAGTGTATATTTAGAAGCAATCACAGACAGAGGGACAGTGATGGGCCCATCGCTACATGCTGTTTCTTACCAGAACAACAATGGAAATGGCTGAAATTACATGGAGGGCTTCAGCACATTTTCTTACTTCATGTTAGTGCCATGTAGGCTGCTTCTGGGAAGTATGAGGAAAAACTGGGTGGGACCCAAAGGGCGACCTGCCAGAAGCTTGAAGCATCTGGATTGGCGTACTCTGTTTCCGGATGCAGGGCAGATCCATTTCCCAGGGTATCAGATTAAGGCGTCTCCTTTCTGGAGAAAAGACTTCATGGTTTAAGCTCCGGTTCACTTTTGTGTCTGTAGCACTCTGCTGTCTCCTTTCCAGCATGTAGCCTCAGGGATCATGCTGTCCCTTCCCTGCTGATATCAGCGTGCCAACTGTGGTGTCATGCACAACAAGCACAGAGTCACCATTCAGCTTCCACAGTCTGGATTCAGGAAGCAAAAGAGCTTCTAAGTTCCTACAAACCTTGACAGGTCTTCCTCTGGCCTTGCATACGCTGAACATTTCTCAAGGCCAGGGAGGGTGGGATGGGGAGGGAGAGGGAGTTAGGGTAAATGTCAAGACAGGAACAGAGAAAGCAAACAGTTGCTACCAATGTTCAGGAAAAGGAAGGGTGGGCAGACAACATAGAGAAATACACCATAGGCTTCACAGTGGAATACTTATTTGGTTAGTAGTAGTTATCCTTTCTTGTGTCCTTGCTTTACTACGGTTGATAAAATAGGAAGTAGCCACATTATTTATTTTATTTACAGCAAGAGTTCCTCATGAATATCTAACAGAAATGCCAGTACTTGGGGATGTCATTGAAAATAAGTCCCAAATAAAATACAAAATGGGTTCAATTTTTAAAACTTATTCAAAATATAAAATCATGTTCTAATTTAGGCTATTAAAGAAAAAGACATTACTTCTATATTGACTCACACATGTGACATAATATTTGTGGGAAAATTTTATCTCATAATGTTTTGGTTTTTTTTTTTTTTTCCATCATTTTACATGTGGATAAATGGGGCAGATTATTGTTTCAGTTTAAGATACAACTTTTTCTAAATTTTACAAGTTTAGAAATTTAAACAAAATCGGTTGCCTTCAAGTCGATTCTGACTCATGGCAACCCCATGCGTGTCAGAGCAGAATGTGCTCCATGGGATTTTCAGTGACTTCCAAGGAGCCTCTGAGTAGACTCAAACTTCCAACCTTTCCGTTAGGAACCAAGTGCATTAACTGTTTGCACCATCCAGGGATTCCAGAAATACACATACTGGTCAATTTTTCAGTTATTTATTACTATAGTTATAATGCAAGTTCTTGCACTTCACCGTCTAGTGCTATAACGTGAAATGCAGAATGTGAATCTGTTTGTTGTTGTTAGGTGCCGTCGAGCTGATTCAGACTCATAGCGACCCTGTGCACAACACAACAAAACACTGCCCAGTCCTGTGCCATCCTCACAATCGTTATGCTTGAGCCCATTGTTGCAGCCACTGTGTCAAACCATCTCATTGAGGGACTTCCTCTTTTTGCTGACCCTTTTCTGTTTTACCTAAGCATGATATTCTTCTTCAGGAACTGCTCCCTCCTGATACCATGTCCAAAGTAAGTGAGACAAAGTCTCACCATCCTTGCTTCCTGGCTGTACTTCTTCCAAGATAGATTTGTTCCTTCTTCTAGCACTCCACAGTATATTCAATATTCTTCACCAACACCATAATTCAAAGGCATCAATTCTTCTTCAGTCTTCCTTATTCATTGCCCAGCTTTCTCATGCATATGAGGTGATTGAAAATACCATTTTCAATTGAGTTGGGAGCCCCTGAGTCCTCAAAATGACATCTTTGCTTTTTAACACTTGAAAGAGGTCTTTTGCAGCAGATTTGCACAATGCAATATGTCATGTGATTTCTTGACTGTTGCTTCCATGGGCATTAATTCTGAATCCAAGTAAAATGAAAGCTTTGAAAACTTCAATATTTTCTCCATTTATCATGATGTTGCTTATTGGGTCCAGTTGTGAGGATTTTTAATTTGTTTTCTTTCTTTTTTTGATGCTGGAATTGGATATTTGTTGCGCTGATTTTAATGCTTATATTTATATGATTGGAAACCCTGATGCCATAGTGGTTAAGAATTCGGCTGTTAACTAAAAGGTCAGCTGTTCAAATCCACCAGGCACTCCTTGGAAACCCTATGGGGCAGTTCTACTCTGCCCTATAGGGTTGCTATGAGTCAGAAGTGACTCAACAGCAACAGGTTTGGGTTGTTTGTTTGTTTGTTTTATTTATAGGATTACCAGAGAGCTCCTCATAAGCCTCTTGAGGACAAGAAATTTGTCATCGATCTTTGTATACTTACAGATATAGCATTCTCCATTTAGTAGGCATTCAATAAATATATCGATGGATTGATTTTTAACCACAGAGTTCTAATAGATTGAACAGTGATTTATTATTTAGTAATAGACACATGTTCCTAACACAGTCCTAAGTTTTGCTCTTTTGCCTAATAAAGCATATGAGGCAACATATTGTTTAGAAATACTATCATCCTCCAACTACCAAAAAAAAAAACTGTTGCTGAAAAGGCAGAACTGCCCCCATAGCGTTTCCAAGGAGCAGCTGGTGGATTCAAACTGTTGACCTTTTGGTTAGCAACTGAGCTCTTAACCACTGTGCAACCAAGGCTCTATCCTCCTACTAAGATAGGGGCAAAATAACATTTATGTTGGATTCTGCTGATTTAATTTTTGTTTTCTTTATGTTGAAGTGTAATCCATACTGAAGGCTGTAGTCTTTGATCTTCATCAGTAAGTGCTTCAAGTCCTCTTTGCTTTCAGCAAGCAAAGTTGTGTCATCTGCATATAGCAGGTTGTTAATGAGTCTTCCTCCAAGTCTGATGCCACCTTCTTCATATAGTACAGCTTCTGGGATTATTTGCTCAGTGTACAGATTGAATAAGTGTGGTGAAAACATACAATACTGACACACCTTTCCTGATTTTAGACCAGGAATCTGTTTAGGACTCTATATAAGGAAGGTTAGTTGTTTGAAATTCAGAAAGGACTTCATTGTAAAATAAATAAATAAATGTTTTAAAGTCTTACCTATTACACAAATGCCAAGAACAATTTTATAATTAATCAATTCCTTCACCAAAAATTTACCTTCACCTCCTGTATGCCAGGTACTGTCCTGGGTGCTGGAGACACACCAGTGACTAAAACAAAGTCCCTGCTCTCATAAAGTTTATATTCTAAACTGGGAAGACAGCAAACCAATAAACAACTACAAATATAGTGTGCCCAGTGGTAAGAAGTACTAAGAAGAAAAATAAGGCAGGGCCCTTATAAGGACCTTGTGTTTAATCTAAAAGAAATGACAGGTCTTTGGGCAGGCAGTGGGTTTAATCACGGGAGTTTACAGAAAATCACTCTGGCTGCTGGATGAAGAACAGACTGTAAGAGGCCAAGTATCCAGTGAATTATTACCCTTTCTTCCCGAAGTTATATTTCATTGAGGACAGCTCTGTACCGTGGACCTGGAAATGTGATCCTACAAAGTTGATCATTGCCTTTTCATACTTCTAGTGTAAAATTAATTTCTAAAATGAAATTTTTATATCTAAAATATTGCTTAAAAGGAGATTTTTTCTGGAAAGTTGCTTTAAGATACATTCTCCCTAAATGAGACTTTTTCCAAAGCCTGCTTTTTTATAATTATTTTCATACTACTTGGTTATCAAAAATGTTTCTGGGTTTTTGTTAATAGAGCTTTAATACACCTTAAAAGCCAAAAGATACTTAAGAATTTCTCGGGGAAACTTTATGGATCTTACTATAGAAATTGAGTTTTTTTTAATCTATTTTTTGTCTTCTTAAAAACATGCATACCAAGGTATAACTTAGTATTGGCTCCCTTATAATGCTGTTTCATATTATAACATATTTTGGATTTTTTTTTATATTCCTTTGTTTCCACTGGCAGTGATTTTCTCCCTCCTTCCACCAACCCCTGTTCCCCCAAGTAACAGGTTAGCTAAAGAATTTTATACCATCCCACCCACCCCAAGGCCCTTCTTACTAACCCATATAATGTAAACACACACACATAGGCCCAAAGGCCTCCCAGTAGCCAAAGTCTGTCCCTTCTGAACCTTCCTCCCTCTGGTTTCCTCCCTGGAGCTAGTTTTAAATTGCCTTAAGAGTCTATATATAACCTACACAATAAAAATAGTCTTATTACATCCTGCATTGGACCAGAAGTGCTGTTAATGATCTTGAGCAACCACTTTGGTCACTAGGTTTGGTTTTAAGTGACTATTTTTACTGTTTTCAGAAATAATCCACCCTCAAAGGATGTGTATTCACTACCAGTAAAGATATTCCAAAATGTGCCACAAGCTTGGACAGGCAGTTCTAGGAAAGCACAAAAAACTATTTGTAGCAATGGTAGCCCAAATTAATAACTGATTAGTCTTTCAATGTGTCTATATTGAAAGGGTCAACACTCATTTAGAAACATAAATTCCTGGATGTTGATTTTGTAGTTGCTACCTAACTGGTCTTCTGTTTCTATTCTTTACCCTTTATAATCCATTCTCCTCACAAAAGCAAAGGTTATCTCTTCAAAAAGTGTAAATCAGATCATACCACTTCTCTGCTTAAAACCTTTCAGGGGCTGCCCACTATAGTAGAATGACTCTACCATGACCTTCAAAAGACTCTCTATTTGATCTGTAGTGTACTGGCTCTCTGCCCTCCTCTCCAGCCTCTCTCCCCTTGTACACTGGACTCTAGTCACACTGGCCCTGTTTTTCCTTGAACAAGCCAAGCTTGATTCTGCTTCAAGGCCTTTATACTTACTGTGCCTTCTGTCCCAGAATGCTCTTCCCCCAAGATCTTTGCATACTAGCTTCATCTCAACATTCAGGTCTCTGCTGGTTGCTGTGTTTATAATTCTTCTGTATCCAAACAGTAGCACACCTGCTCCTTGATATAACAGGGCAGTTCTTCCCCAGGTGTGATCGAGGTCTAAAAACCCCTTGTTATCACTTCCAGTATACAAAAGGTATAAGGCAAACCAGGACTATATTGGACAAACAACTGAGGGTTTGCATACAGACCTATATACACATGGTGTTTTTTTTTTTTACAGGTTATTTTCAGAGCTTTATCACCACCATATGATGCAGAGAACCCTTACAGTGCCAAAGTTCAGGAGCAGTTGAAGATCACCAACCTCCGTGTGCAGCTACTAAAACGACAGTCTTGTCCCTGTCAGAGAAATGACCTGAATACAAAGCCTCAGCATTTTACACACTATGCAATATATGATTTCATTGTCAAGGGAAGCTGCTTCTGTAATGGCCACGCTGATCAGTGCGTACCTGTGGATGGCTTCAGACCTGTCAAGGCACCAGGAGCATTCCACATGGTATGTAAAGCAAGGCCTCACCTAAGAAAAACAAATCATAAATTCCCTTCAGCTTAGTTCCCTCAGAGTTGGTATATGCCTAACATAATGCTTCTTGTTTCTTCCTCTGCTGATTACTCTCCTGACTCCATTTACAACCTATGAAGTGCCTATTAACTTGTTTTTTAATCTTCAGCTTTAGAATTATAAATAATCAAACACGATAACCAGATTCCTCATTCAGTGAAAACACCCATGCCAGTTTTTAGTACCCTGACCTCCAGATATTAAGGGTAAGGTGAGCAGTAGTGAGAAGTTGGCATAATCATGCTAGTGGCATTATCACACAAAAGCCAGTTTTGACAGTAAATGGGGACCATTGTTGAGTAGATTTTAAAATGAAAAAAAAAAAGAACCTCAATTTAATGAATGCCTGGCATCTTTTGCTGCCCAGCCAATACAATGAATAATAATTCTCCTCTCCTGAAGAGTAGCCTAACCCCTCTTACTCCTAAAAAAAAAGGCAGAGCTAAACTCTCTTTCCTCTAGGTTCACACATCTTCCTGTGCTTTCTGCTGAATTTTTCCTTATCCAAGTCCCCTAGAAGACCATGAAATCCCTGAGGACAGTGACAGTGATCTTTTTAACTTCAGGGCCTAGTGAATTACCTGAACCAGAAGTAGGTGCTCAATGGGTGTTTTATTGAATGATAGTGACATAGGAATAGGGAGATGATGAAAGATTAATATCATTGTCTGTCTTCACTTAACCTTCTTTCAAAAAAGATACAGACGCTGCCAGCAAGGACGTTGTTGTGACGCATCCAGAGTTTATGGTTGGGGATTAGGCAAGGAGAAGGAAAATAGGAGAGCATGCCAATTCTTTAATGTTATATTTTGCCCTGATACTACTGAGCTAACAATAATAATAAATAAATAAAATTTAAAGGACCTCACAGTATCCTTACTGCATTACCTAAAAGGTAGACTTCCACATTGTTTCTTATTTCTCTCAGCCCTGATGTAGGATAAAACCAGCCGGGACCATGAACCAGTTAGCCAGCAAGACAGTTTGTATTGGCTGTGTTGCTGGGGTAACTAAAATGACTAGGATAGAGTCCAGAGAATAACAAAGATAGAAAACAATGCTATTACTTCAAGAAGTAAAGCTAGGGCTCCCAGAGTTGAAGAACATGCAGCATTCACTCAATAAATACCTACTAGTTTCCAGACACTGAAGGATCTTTGGACTAATATTGCTTCAAATAAAAAAAAAAAAATCAAATAAAGTATGGAATAATTTGGTATGTCTAAATTAATTGAGTTCAGGTATGATTCAAATAGAAAACAGTCTAGATATTCTAGAGACATGTCAACCTGCTGGACTGTAAACTTAAAAGTTTATGTGAGGTAGAGTGCTAATAAATTTCTGCCATTATATTTTAAGTGAAAACATTGAAAGCAGGGTATGCAGGCCTTCTGTTTCCTCAACTGTCTTTCATAATCCAAGACTTATAGGACCACTTGATGGTAGAATCCTGAGCAAAGGGACACATACAAGCCTAGAGGCCTCCAAAACATGACACAGAATAGGCCCTTAATAAATAGTTGTGAACTCAAATTGCTGGGATCAACCATACCAAATTACCAGAGTCCTCAAGAGCCTTATAAAACCTTCATGAGTATGCATTTAAAAGCAATAGTTCTTGGGGTTTATTGTGTTGTTGTTTTAGTAAGATCTCTGAACTTAAACTTTCAAAAGAGTTAGCAACATCTTCTAAGGCTAAGGGGAAAATTCTAGAAGTTTCTATTAGTTCTCTGAATTCAACAAGGGATAATTACCCAAAGTTGACAGAAACTTTTGCAGAAGCCATAAATACAACTATTCCATACAACTTTCTGACAGCAAGAAAATTATCAACCCATAAGTTGATATAGATAACCAAATGAAGGGGATCATATAGTAAATGTTTTTCCATTTCAAAGGGATGTTAGAATGAGAAATCCCCATCCTAGAAGACTTTGTGGAATGGAAACCTCATTTCCTTACTAATCTCAGGATTCTTTAAAATGGAAAGCAATTTCCTTTTTAAATAATACCAGTTTTGTGACATCCTGCTACCCATTTTTCAAATTGAATTCAATTGGCAACAGGGATGGTAGCCCCTAGTGCTGTAGCTACAGCACATGCATTAACAAGGCCAGGCCAAGCCAAATCTGGAGCTGGGACCAGGCAAGGGGTAAAAACCAGGCAAAGTGGCCAAGATTATGTTGGCTTCCAGGAATACAGTTCCATGAGATTCCAAGCTGTCTCTTCTCTCCTTTTTTAAAAAAGTCAAAAGCAATTGGGCCAACAGAGGCTTATATTGGAGATGTGAAAGATTCATTTTTCTCCCACCCCTAAGCTTAGGTGCATTTTATTTTTATGTATATTTTTTCTGGATTGTAAAGAGTTGATATTAAATTTGGAAATAGTTGCCTCTTTTGAATGTGATGTTCTTATTCCCATAATTGCTTAGCTGAGCAAATTGCACATTAAAAGTGTAGTTTTGGGGGGTCTTTTGTTTGCCTCATTAAGAACATAGCTATGAGGTCAGTTGTCCTTGTACATTTGTGTAATATTGTTATTAGGACAAGTAATAAATTAATGAAATCTGATTTTATGAGCTAGAATTTTTAATGGCTGGTACAGAATTAAGGAATTAAGATACTTTGTTTCTTAGGCTATATAAGTGTTTAGGGTCATCTTCTTTCTTTGGGAGAAAGGAATAGGAAATGGCAAGAAATGGGATACAAGTTGGCGGCACCATTTACCTTGAAATGCTCCTAGGGAGTCTTTTAAAGTAGCACCACCTGCTCCATGATTCCTACTCTCCCCAGATACTTTCCATTTATGCCTCACCAGTTCGCCAGTTCGGTGTTGCCTCATCTGTTCATTTTGCTGGAAGGCAGAACAGCGCAATGATTAAAATTCTGGCATTGGAGTACACAGATCTGGATTTGACTCTTGATAGGATTAACTAAGTTACTTAGTCTCAATGAACCTTAGTCTGCTAACAAAATGAGTATAATATCTACTTTACATAATTATTGAGAGAATATACACTTTACATGGTTATTGTGAGAATTAGGAAATATGATAACCAATGCCTAGGATAGAGTAGATACTAGTACTTATAACTCGTTGCCATCAAGTTGATTCTGATGCATAGCAACCCTAAAGGACAGAGTAGAACTGCCCCATAGGGTTTCCAAGGAGCACCTGGTGGGGTCAAACTGCCGACCTTTTGATTAGCAGCTGTAGCTCTTTAACCACTATACCACCAGGGTTTCATCAAGTACTTATTGTAGATGATATTTACTTTGTATTATCTCAGCTACCTTTGCTACTTCTTCCACGTATACATCCCCAACAACAACAAAAATAAATCATAGCTTATGTGCTGTTTGACATACTACAAGGCTAGGAGTCTTCTGGCAAGGAAAAACCGTACTTAGACTTCAGCCTGCTGGAATTCCAGAAATTATGTGAAAATGAGACCTTGAGGCTTTTCTCTTTGCAGCTGTAGAGGACTCATTTAGTCTTTTTTCCCAGCAGCTGGTGATTTTACAGCTGTTGGGTGACGAATGGTAATGCAAAGGAACATATGGAACGTTTCATTGTCTTACTGAAGTATCAACCACTGGAAAACACAAAGACTTTAGAATATCGTGGAGGATGTTTAAATGCCTTGAACTATACTTGTTGAAGGTGAATTTTTCTTTCGCACTCAGAAACTCTTTATAAAAGAGTGTTAATGTTTTTACTTATATGTTCTAAGAATAAACATTGAGACCTCTGGAGTCATAATAATAGAACCAAAAAAACCAAACCCATAAGCCATATAATAGAACCAAAAAAACCAAACCCATTGCCATCGAGTCGATTCCGACTCATAGCGACCCTATAGGACAGAGTAGAACTGCCCCATAGAGTTTCCAAAGAGCCCCTGGCAGATTTGAACTGCCGACTTCTTGGTTAGCACCTGTAGCACTTAACCACTAGGCCACAATAGAGTTTGATGAAAATACTACTTAGCTAGCTGTATAAGGCAGGTTTTAGGATCTTTCATATAATTTCATTGCAAGTTTTTCCCAACTGAACTTCTATGTATTTATTTATGTATTTGTGTTTGCATATCTCACATATCAAGTTTGTATAAATTCAGAACAGATTTAAGACCACAGTGTTCATCTTCTTTTTAAAATTACTTTATTGTACTGTGAATAAGCCAAAAGTATAATTAGAAAGCTCTTGACTTTTCAAGGTATTGAAGAAAAGAACAGAGGTTTAAAAACAATTAAGTTATTGTTGTAGTCGTTGTTGTGTGCCGTTGAGTGATTCCAACTCCTAGGGACCCCAAGGACAGTGTAGAACTGTCCCATAGGGCTTCCTAGGGTATAAAATGTGGCAACTTGCTTCCATGAAGATTACAGCCTTGGAAACCTTATGAGGCAGTTCTACTCTGTCCTGTAGAGCCACTATGAGTTGGAATTTACTCGATAGCAACGGGTAATCTTTACAGGAGCAAATTGCCAGGTCTTTTCTCCCGAGAGTGACTGATGGGTTCAAACCCCCAACCTTTCAATTAATAGGCAAGTGCTTAATCATTGCACCACCAGGGCTCCTTAATGAAGTTATTAAATTAGAATATCTATTAAATTGAAATTTAGAAATATTTTTATAGAGTAAAGCATACATACATGTTTGGAAATGAACATCTGTAAATTAGTTATAGTTTTTCTCAGCATAGAAAAATATTATCATGGATTATACGTTGAATGCTTACTGTGCCAAGTCTTGTGCTGTCATGTTACCAGTGGTATTGAATTTAATCTTCACAACAACAGAATGATGTAGTGTCATCATTTTCTTTCATAGAGGAGGAATTGGGTCTTAGAAATGTTAACTGACTTCCTAAAAGCTAATAAATGGTAGAGCCATAGTTTAAACTTGCTTTTCAGACACTAAAGCCCATTCTTTTGTTGTTGTTGTGCTGTTAGAGAGTTTGGATCTAACCAGGGTAGAGTGATGTCAAGAATAGAAAAAATAAAGAGGACAGAGGGGCAAGGGAGACCAGGCTGGAGTCAAGGGATTTATTACCATGATAGACCACAGAATCTAAGTAAGGAGGGAAGTGAGGACGTAAGAAGGCAAAGCCTGTTCTCACGACCAAAGGTTAGCTGTTTTTATATTTTATTAAGCCCTTTCACATGCATCAGGTCCCTAGGTGGTATACATGGTTTGCATTCGACTGCTAACCTAAAGGTTGTCTGTCCAAATCACCCAGCGGTCCTGTGGAAGAAAGGCCTGATGATCCGCTTCCATAAAGATTACAGCCAAGAAAACCCTGTGGAACAGTTCTACTCGTAACACATGAGGTTGCCACGAGTTGGAATCGACTTGAAGGCAATGGACTTGGTTTGATTTTCACACGCATTTTGTCACTTGATCCTTACTACAACCCTGGAAGGCTGTATTTCTATTCTGCAGATGAAGAAAAACTAAGGTTCAGAGAGATTAATTTACTTGCTTGAAGTCATAGCGACAGAACAATCACTCACACTTAGAGTACCCACTTCCACCCACAATAGGCCTTCAAGATAAGACTTTTAATAAAAAGACTCTCCTTATAGGGATAAATAATCTAAGTCATCTACATTTTAATATGGGACCAGAAATTAACATTGATTCATCTGTTCCATTCAACAATTAGTGAAGTTGCCCAAAGGGAAGTAAAAGAGAAAGAGTAAAGGCAATAAGTTTGGATAATCTACAAAGTAAATAATTTAGAAGTGACTATCTTTTGGGGAAGGAGCCCTGGTGGCACAGTCGTTAAGTGCTCTGCTGCTCATCAAAAGCTCTACAGTTCGAATTCACCAGCAGCACAGTGGGAGAAAGATGTGGCAGTCTGCTTCCACAGATTTATAGCCTTGGGCAGCTCTCCTTTGTCCTATAGGGTTCCTTTCAAGGGTTCCCCCAGAACATTTAAATGCTTATTTATAGGGGTTTTTTGTTTGTTTGTTTTTACTATGTGACAGAGAAGTTAAAGAATAAAAATACCTGAAAGCTAAAATATTGGTGTCAGAGCAGATATCTTTAAAAATAAAATATAAGCCAGTGGGAAAGTAAGGTGGATTGGATGTGCTTTGCAAAAAGTGAAGCACATATATATTCCGGTCAGAAATGTGGCATGGTTAAGGTACAAAAAATGAGTTTCTTTAATAGGTTTAAGCTGCTAGTTCTTACAAATTTGGGAAGGAACAACTTAAATCTGGATTTTTTTTTTAATAACTATAAAGTATCCCCCAATACTGAAGGCATATCTCACTTTGCAAATTTTCTCATGAATATTTCCTTTCCAGTGTAGCATCTTTGGGCCCATCCTGCGGGAAGTTGGGAGCTATAGTCAGAACTCTGTCTGGAAGGCTAATATAATGGGGTCGGGGAGCTACATGGAAAGAGAAAAGCTGAGGTTACAGATAGATATCTAACTTCTGGTTCACAACCCAGGGTCTCATATCTCTATGGTATTTCATTTGTGTCCTGCCAACTTTGTAAGAGCTGGAAATGTACTTCAATTTGTCCTAAAACAATTACATTCAGTAGAAGATAAGTTGTAACTTAAGTCCTCATTCCCTCTAGCAAGAAGAATTTTTAGTGACCAGACAAATAAGGTTAAAACATATACATGTGTGCATGCACACACACATGCACATATGTTATAATAATTCCAGAAGACAGAGAAAATTAACAGCCATTTGAAATAGTGAGGAAAACAAAGTCTGTTAATCTTGGCATTCAAAACCTCAATAATATAACTGGAGCTTCAGTTGTATTTTATTTTCGCAATGTAAATACTTTAATGAAATAAAAAAGCATATATGTGGTGATACAAAAAGGACTGTAATATTTGTTAGGCATCCCTGGGTGGCACAAAGGGTTAAGCGCTTGACTACTAGCTGAAATGTTGGCAGTTCGAACCCACCCAGGGACTGCTCAGAAGACAGGCCTGGCTATCTGCTTCTGAAAGGTAACAGCCCTGAAAACCCTATGGAACAGTTATACTCTGCACACATGGGGTTGCAATGAGTCGTAAGTAACTCAAGGGCAAACAACAACAATAATATTTGTTAACTGATATTAAGTTTTTATTAATATAAAATTTTGATATCATTTTAGCTCACTGCTCTAGTTGTCTAGATTGAAAGAGAAAATTATGGTTTCAAAACACACACTCAAAATATATTTTTCAGCTTTAAAAAAGCTCACATGTTACAAACGGAAAAAATTATAACCACTTGATGATTACATTTGTTCCACTATTAAAGATTTTATATACAATACAAATAATTATGAAATTCATAAAACTATACACTGATCAAGTGTCTTTTGCCTTTAATTTTTACATCTCTAAGGGTAAAAAAAAAAAAAATTTTTTTTTTTTTTAAGGGTGCCACTAAAGGAACTCTGGTGGCACAATTGTTAAACAAAATGTTGGTGGTTCAAACCCATCAGCTGCTCCATGGAGAAAAGACCTGGCAATCTACTCCCATAAAGATTTCAGCCTATGTGCAGGGACCATGGTCTCGGGGAACATCTGGCTCAATTGGCATAACACAGTTTATAAAGAAAATGTTCTACACTATACTTTGGTGAGTAGTATCCGGGGTCTTAAAAGCCTGTGAGCGCCCATTTAGGATATTCCACTGGTCTCGCCCCTTAGAGAGCAAGGAAGAATGAAGAAAACTAAAGGTACAACAGAAAGATTAGTCCAAAGGACTAATGGACCACATCTTCTACAGTCTCCAGTACTGAGTCCAGTACAACTAGATGGTGTCCGGCTACAGCCACTAACTGCTGTGACAGGCATCACAATAGAGGGTCCCAGACAGAGCTGGAGAAAAAAGTAGAACAAAATTGTAACTCAAAAAGAAAGACCAGACTTGCTGACCTGACAGAGTCTGGAGAAACCCTCAGAGTATGGCCGCCGGACACCCTTTCAGCTCAGTAGTGAAGTCAATCCTGAGGTTCACCCTTCAGCCAAACAGTGGACAGGCGCATAAAACAAAATGCGACTAAAGGGGCACACCAGCCCTGGGGCAAGGACTAGAAGGCAGAAGGGGATAGGAAAGCTGGTAATAGGGAACCCAAAGCTAAGAAGGGAGAGTGTTGACATGCTGTGGGGTTGTTAGCCAATGTGATAAAAAAAAATATATGTACTAACTGTTTAATGAGAAACTAGTTTGTTCTGTAAACCATCTAAAACCATCTAAAAAAAAAAAAAGGAAAAAAAAAGGTTTCAGCCAAGGAAACCCAATGGGGCAGTTCTACTCTGTCTTCTAGGGTTGCTACGTGTTTTATTGTTTCCCAGATAAGGCTTTGGTAAGCATTAAAAGTAAAGAGAACATGGGATCATATTATTCCATATACTCAATAGAGGCTGAAAGTCATAGTTGTAGCATATTTTCTCTTAATTCTCACTTATAATTTAATTCAGTTCTGCTATGTAATGAAAAAGGAACTTAATTATGTGGGACTACACAGAAATAGAAGTGGTGGAAATACTGGTGCTCCAAACATTGCCACCTAATTTCATTTACATGCAAAGCAAGAAATTACAGCCTATTTTGCCAGCTAAGTCACTACCAGTTATCAAGTCGATTCCAACTTATGGTGACCCCACTTTTTCAGAAGTAAATTGCCAAGTCTTTCTTCCAGGGCACCTCTGGGTGAACCTGAACCCCAATCTTTCAGTTAGCATGAGTGTTCAACTGTTTGCACCACTTAGTGGCCTTTAAACAAAATTCCTATCCTTCCTCAGGCCTCCCAGAGTCCCCTGTACTTCTCTCAATTAAACCATTTACCTCACTGTGTTATAATAATTTTTTTAAGGGCAAATACTGGAACATTTGCAACGTCTAACATATAACAGGTTCAAAAAGTCTTTTAGAATCAATGGCATTTTAAAATTAAGAGATTAATTTCAGATAATAATGTTAATAAGATTAATAATAATGACTGCTCTTAATTAACTGGGTCACACACTCCTATATATACTTTTTCTCTTTTAATCCTTAAACATATAGTTGGAGCTGCTATTAGTATCCTCATTTTATAGGTAGGAAACTATGTCTTGTCATTAAGGATTTGCCCAAGATTATTGAGAACAGGGATTAAGAACCTCATGTAACTAATTCCAAAATTTATTTTATTTACGTCACATTTATCCACATAATGCTAAGAAAAGAACCCCAGAACTCCTCAGTAGAGTTTCCTGTAGATTAAGGTGCTTACTGTTTTCACTGTGGCAATTATTATGACCTCATTAAAACAATAAGATAAAGACTAATAATGTATTTTAATATAATCTAGGGGAAAGAAAATCTTCTCAGACATGCTTTGTAAATAAATGTAATCATACAAATATTAGGAGTTTCAGATTGACTTTTCCACCTTTGATCTAGAGTCACATTTCTTCAGAGAATAACTAAATTATTTTTAGTATTTCTTTTCCATTATTGGATTTCTGAAAAGCAAGGCAAAGGACAAATAAATAGTGAGATCATTTCTGATGTTTCCATTGTTTTTCTTAAAGTATTTTTCAGGGTATGGATGACATAAAATTTTCTGGAGCATTTTTAATGTGATTTTCTTAGTTAACCAGAAAAATTATAATAGATATATCTCTATTCACATATATTGCATTTTAATTTTAAATGTTCTAATCTTAATTTTCTTTTCCCCATAATATTAAAACACCTTTATACTTCAACCATAAATCACTTCATTTTATAATTAATGTAGCAATCAAAACATTTATAAATTGACTAATATATACCACTAAATTAATGCTGTGATACTTGTTACATTTCAAGGAGGATGTTGCTAAAAGACCTGGTGTAACAAGAGCTCTGTGAATCCATTCTACTGTACAATATTTCCTCAGATTCATCAGATTACAGAGGGATTGACTCAGTTTGGCCAGGGAATCTGTCATCACGTAATACATATCTAGGAAAGCAAGATCCTACTCTCTGTTTTTTAGATATTAAATAACGGACAGTTGTGAAGTTTAAAAGGTTCAAAATTAGGAGTAAATTATTCTAGTCAAGCACAGTAACACCTGCTTGAGTAAAATGCTAAGCTATTCAAGAGCTACTATAGCACAGAGAAAGGCATCTTATAACAGTTTTCATAATATTTCAATACCTAGGGTAGCCATTCTGCATAAATTACAGGACTTGAAAAACACAGAATAACAAAATTTATAAATACTAAGAGGTAAACTGCCTTAAATACATCAGCTATCCCTCAATGTAATAAATAGTACTATTTTTTCACTTAATTTATTGTACTGCACTTTCAAAAATACCTTGTTTCATATCCTCTAATACCTTTATACTATGAATATTTAATCTTGTTTTTTCATCCAAATAAACTCTCAAAATTTTTTTGTCTAGATCATTGCTAACCCAGCTACGGCTGTTATTTCTGGCCATATACAGACGATCACAGATTTCTTAATGGCCCTATATTCTATAGGCTCGCTATGATTGGGAATCGACTATACGGCCATTGGATTTTTTGTTTTGTTTTTTCTGTATTCTGATAAAAAGTTGCCAGCACAAGCATAACTTTTTACTAAAACATGTTTCCACCTTGATCTTTCATATGAGCATACTCAATAACAAAGACTGTGTTTCACAAGATTCACCTAGAAACAAGCAATTTTGCAATATGAAAAGAAGCATCTGAATTAATTCAGCCACAAAGACTATGGAAGAAAACATGCCCTGGCAACTAGCGTCTTGTACAACAATCAGGGGCTCATTTATCTTAAACAAGTCAACTTTTGTAACCCCTTCTGCACTGTATAGAATACTGAGTGACAGTCAAACAGAGCTGTCAAGAAAGAAGGACAACAGTGGGCAATGTGAACTAGGATGAATTTTTTTTTTTTTTAAAGAACTTTGCAAGAGAATGCAAAGTAGTCTGTGACAAAGAATTTTCCTTTTAAAATAACCAGAAGCTATGTGAACACATTGAGCAAGTGAATGTCAATGGGGTGAAAAGTACTTAACAATCCCCCACAGCATTTCTAGTAGATTTTACCTGGCCCCTCATTACAAAAAACAGTCTAAATCCTAAGAGACATTGAACAAAACCCTACAAAACTTTCCTTCATTCTCATGTCAAACCCTCACTGCTTGACAGATAAGTTGCTTACAAAATGAGCTCTAGTAGTTCTTGCCTTCACTTAATTTTCCAGGTTTTTTTGCCTGATAGTTGTGCTAATAGTTTTGTTGTTGTTGTTCAATGTCGACCCATAGCAGCCTCATGTGACAGAGTAGAATTGCTCCATAGGGTTTTCTTGGCTGTAATGTTATAGAAGCAGATTGCCAGGTCTTTCTCCCTTGAAGCCACTGGGTGGGTTCAAACCTCCAACCTTTTGATTAGCAGCCGATTACTGAACCGTTTGCTCCACAAGTTATATGTTTGTTATTAGTTCCACTTTTTCTATTTCTTTCTGAAATTATAAATATTAAGGAGCTACTAAGAAATTAAAATTTATATGATCCCTTTAGTCCTGAAAGAGATTATATCATAAAAATTATTTTAGGCATTTGTGGGATGGGGAAAAAAAAATCCAGCTGTTGGTATTAAGGTTCTAAATGGAGCCTCTAATACACAGCACTGGGTTTTTGGTTAATACCTTAGAACTCTCTTGGGAGTTCTGTTTCCTGTCCTATTGCTGATTTGCATATGACTTTAGAGAAGTTTAAGTGTAAAAAGACAAGTGCAATGTGGGATTGTGAAAGCAAGACTTAAGTGAGATTAAATGTAGCAACGGTTCTAATAACGTAAAACGGTGACCAGGTAGCCACTTGGTTTGAAAGAAATTTTGAGTTACTTAGCTGTGTAATGAGACAGTTTCTTATATAGTATTATAAGAAACTCAGAGTGCCTTTAAGCAAGAACTGCAGGAAAAATCTAGTGCTATTTGTCAATCTTCTTTTGTTCCATATCTTGCAGCTAAAGAAACTGTGGCTATTATACAGGAGAAAGGAAGGCCAATTTGATATTGTAAGGCAGTGAAATCTTAGATATGCTGAAATAAATGTCTCAAAATCAGAATGCCCTATTTTATTGTCATTGTAAATTTACAAATATGAAACAAAATTATGCATATAACCTAGCTCAAGCTTCTGTTAGAAATAAATTTTAAAAGCCCAGTAGTCAGAAATAATTTTTAAAGCCCCATTAGAAACAAAAAACAAATAAGAAAGTGGTTTATGCAATGAAGTGATGGTGGCAAAAAAATCTTATAAATTGGTAATAGTATAATCTTATCTAAATATAATCTTCTTTGGCCTCCCAGGCATTACAATTTTTAGCTCACTGTTATTTGCATTTTTATGACAGAAATATTAATTACAGTCCCCAAAGGGAAGATAAAGTGCCTGATGATACTGAAAAGACAAAGCTAGTAAAATTAATCTTGTGAAAATATGTAACATTTAAAACCCACTTAGCTGTAATACCAAAAAACAAACAAACTTGTTGCTGTCTAGTCGATTACGACTCATAGCGACCCTGTAGAACTGCCCCCTAGAGTTTCCAAAGAGTACCTGGTGTATTCAGACTGCTGACCTTTTGGTTAGCAACTGAGAAACTTAACCACTACGCCATCATGGTTTCCACTCAGCTATATAAACCATGTTGAAATTCCATTTTTAAAGTAAACCTTTAAGTAGACTTGATAGGAAACCCTTAAGTAACATGTGGAGAGTACGAAATAGCAGTGTTAAAGGTTAAATTTTTAAAAATATAAAGGCATAACTCACACAGATTTAAAATGAATGTGTGTCAAAATTTTGCTTAATTCATTAATTAATGAGAGAATTAGTAAGACATTACAACCATTCAAAGGAAAATTCAAAGAACCACTTAGGTTTTTAAGTGAAGTTATTTTACTAACAATATTTTTAAAACTCAAAAGTGTTTTGGCATTTATTGTAAAGGCCCAAGCTTTGCTTTTCTCTTCCTAGAACAGTTTCTGTCTCTTTCTTTCTGCATATGGTTGGATTTGGGGAGTTCTGTTTTTTGGCTTGTCATCCAAATTTTGCAAAAGGGGTCATGATGTATGTTAAAAGATAAGCCACAGAACTTGATTTCAGTTCTTAGTTCTAGTTGTAATATTAAAAACAAAGCTCTGCTGAACCACAGCCTTAAGCAACCGAGGAATCGATGCTTATAATTTGAGGTACACAGATATGGTAGCATTGGGAATTTGGGAGGTGTGAATGCTTATGAACATTCCTTCAACTTCTGATTTCTTGAACTAAATAGCTTGGACAATACCACAGATAAACTGTCATTTAGACATATATATCAAAGTTTTAGGGCATATGAAAGTTTGTACAAGAAAAATGGAAATAAGCCAGAAATATGAATCTAAAGAGTTCACCTGAGTTCTTCATAACCTATATTAAAACTGGCTATTAAAGTTATCACACTACATAATAGTACTATCCCTACCAGATTATGTCTAATAGGGATAGTAATAACATAAAGGAGGTGCTATCCAGAAAGAACAAATCTTTAATTACAGTTCATTTACATTCCTGGTTGTCATCTTCATTTGTAAATTTATTCACTGGGGTCTTTGATAAGTAGAACTTGTTAATGTTTGTAGTGGCCCAGAAATACCCCTAAGAGGAATCAGCATTTTCAGTGTATCTGTATACAAAGATTTTACATCTAACCAATGAGAATCTTTAAAAATATTCTCTATCCCTGTATGCCCTGAACTTATTTGTGCCAGCTGTAGGAAATTCGGCCTATTTGTCCTGTATTCAGCTGTCTCAAAACTTGCTAGGCTTCTCCCAGAGGAAAAGGGACTGATAATCCACTCAAGAACAGAATACCCATGAAATGGCTCACCTCGACTCCAAACCAGCATTTGTCCTAAAGAGCTCTTAAAGGACAAATTGGTTGGGACACATCGTTTTATTTATTTAATACCTTAAAGAGACTTGGTCTCATGGATTGAATTGTGTTCCCCCCAAAATGTGTGTCAACTTGGCTAGGCTATGATTCTCAGTATTGTGTGGTAGTCCATCATTTTGTGATCTGATGTAATTACTCTATTGTTGTAAATCCTAACCTCTATGATGTTAATGAGGCAGGATTAGAGTCAGTTATGTTAATAAGACAAGACTCAATCTATAAAATTAGATTTTATCTTGAGTCAATCTCTTTTGAGATATAAAAAAGAAAAGCAAGCAGAGAGACAGGGGAACCTCATACCACAAAGAAATTAGTGCCAGGATCAGAGGGCATTCTTTGGACCCAGGGTTCCTGCACTGAGAAGCCACTAGACCAGGGAATGACTGATGACAAGGACCTTCCCCCCAGAGCTGACAGAGAGAGAATGCTTTCCCCGGAGCAGGCACCCAGAATTTGGACTTCTAACCTCCTAAACTATGAAAGAATAAATTTCTTTTTGTTAAAGCCACCTACTTGTGGTATTTCTGTTATAGCAGCACTAGATGACTAAGACACTTGGTTAAAGTAGATCCTTCAAAATGCTACTCCCTAGGGTTTTATAACAGCATAATTTAAGAATTAAGATGGGGACTCTGGAGTCATACTATCAGGGTTCAAATAGCTCCACCACTTACTGGTTTTGTGAATTTGGGCAAATTATTTAAACCCTTTGAGCCGCAGTTTCGTCATTTAAAGTGGCAACAATAATTATACCTACCTTTAGAGTTTTTGAGTGAATTAAGTGAGTTGATATTGATAAAATGCCTAGAGCAGTGCCTGGTACATAGTAAATGCTACTCGATATTAGCTACTACTACTATTATTATTATTCTGTTGTGATCCATAGGGTTTCATTGGCTAATTTTCAGAAGTAGCCGGCCCTTCTTTCTAGCCTTAGTCTGAAAGCTCCACTGAAAACTGTCCACCATGGGTTATCCTGCTGGTATTCAAAATACTGTGGCATAGCTTCCAGCATCATAGCAAAATGCAAACCACCACAATACAACAAACTGACAGACAGGTGGTTGAAGACAGAATTGATGCATTCAAACTGTGCTGTTGGTGAAGAATATTGAATATACTGTGAACTGCCAAAAAGAACGAAGAAGTTAGTTTTAGGAGTAATGAAACCAGAACATTCCTTAGAAGTAAGAATGGCAAGACTTCTACTCTCTTACTTTGGACATGTCATCAGAAAAGATCAATCACTAGAAAAGGACATCATGTAGGCAAACAAGAGAAACTCTCAACAGGATGGACTGACACACTGGCTGCAACAACGGACTCGAACATACCAATGACCATCATTCTGTTATACATAAGGTTGCCGTGAGTCAGAGCAACTAACAAATATTATTATTATTTATCATCGTTATTATTATTATTCGCATTTCCCTCCTTGACTGACCTGTGTTCCTTGGACTTACAGTATATTTCCCAGGGCAACTATAGATGACCACTACACATGAGGACATATTTACCAACATGTCTTGCGCAGATGTGAGCCAGTATACCCCTCGTAGGAGCACACTGGACAAAGCTGAATGCCTTTCAATCATTAAAAAAAAAAATTTTTTTTCTTTCAGTCATATCATATCCAAAATCCTGGTATGTGACACTTAATTGAAAGTATCCTATTTCCCCTTCAAATGCATAATTAGCATTTTTCATGGCAAGTTTTCAAAGTGCAACTAAGCTCAGTAACTTAGTTTCTCAATGCTCCATTAAGTATATGTTGGCTGAGTGCAAAATTAACAAATATTTATTGAACACCTATTATATGTCAGTTGCTGGGATTCAATGAAATTTAAACCACTGTTTCTTCCCTGCAAGAGTTTACAATCTGGTGGAGAAACTCAGATAATCACATGATTACCAAACAGCAGGCTAAATGCACTGTTTCCTCGTGAAATTTGCATTGGCTTCATTCATGCTTTTTTTTCCCAGGTCTGTCAGCCAGAACAGGTTCTTGGCAAAATATTGAAGTAGGCACAGTTTGTCTTTGGCTCATTCCCTCTACCCTTAAGGTATTCCCTTTCCCTACTCCAGGAAGTCCCTTCCTCCTCTAGGCAATACTCCTGATTCTAGTCTTGGAATTGAGAACAGATAGTTATAATCCCCACTGATGTGTTTGTGGCTAATAATTTAAGGATTTGCCCCTCTAAGAATAAGTGCATTTTTGGTAGGAAGCTCCTGAACTAAAAGAGTGAGTCTCAGCTGGAAGAATTTCAGGCAACAGGCTAGCCAGAAAGAGAAAATTCTCTAAGTACTGGCCAGTTTTCATCACTTTAATCATAATAGTTTTTGTCCTATACCTATCTTTATTTTGATGTCCATAGTCTCTTATAAAAGCTGTTTTCGCTAGCATTCAAATACAGACCAAAGAACACATTGCAGACTTGTTCAGTTGAAGGTATTCCCGGTATATATATTATTGGGCAAGTGTTTGGAATACTTAGCTTTCAATCTATTTTTCCCCATCTGACAGAATGTTTCCAGCCACTTCTTCCACCAAACTCAATTGTTATTCCTCATGTTCACATAGAACTTCCACTTCTTTTAAATTAAAAAATGCAAATCTTTAATGGGAAAAGGGCATATTTTATTCTTTAATGAAAAGACATGTTTTCTTCACAATGCTTTCTACTCAAAGGTTGTGTTGTAGCATTGTTTTGCATGTTTTTGTCCTGCATAAGAAGGAGTAGGTTCTAACAGGCTAGCCCATTATTATAATTTATCTTTTCATACATAAGAAATTCATTCTTTTAGGAGTTAACCCTTTTCTCTAAAAGGGACATACTATCTCTTTAGAAATTAATCAGTTTTGGCCTTCACATTTTGTCTTAAATTGTTGCATAGCATTGTTCCACTTTCTAAATAATTTGTCGTAGATGAATTGCTACAGCTGCCTTTAAGTGGGCAGTTTTCTTTGGTTCACAGAATAAGCTCTATTTGTATCCTTTATAATGAACATTTTTTAAAGTTCCAATGATGATCTGAAAGAATATTTGTATGTGTAAACAATAATGGCATGATAGCACAAGAAAATAACGCAACTTATAAAATCCAAGAATTTCTAAATACTTAGCTGTAAAACAAATCTGTTTTTTTTTTTTTTTCGTCCCACTTTCATTATCAAGTTTAGTGGGACGTGAACAACACGACAGTCAAAGAACAGTTGTTTCCTTCTTTCTTGGGAAGCAAATTTTATGAGACACTCCTAGAAGAATTCACTTAAGTACCTAAGTCCTCCAAAGCGTTAGCCAGATTGATTTTCTGCTTTTGTAACCCCATTGTGATGAATGTCACTGGTGAGTGTCAGTAGATGATGGAAGTGCACCTCTATATATGGAAGGCAGGAGCTAGAATAATCTTCAGTCTGGGGTTACTTCGCTGTTGTTATTGTTGCATGCCATCAAGTCAATTCTGACTCATAGTGACCCTACAGGACAGAGTAGAATTGCCCCATAGAGTTTCCAAGGAGCGGTTAGTGGATTTGAACCCCGCAACCTTTTAGTTAGCAGTCTGAGCTCTTAACCACTACACCACCAGTGTTACTTTAGTCACAAGAAATGGGAAAAGTGCAGTAGAGAAGAGGGAAAGCAGTAGGAAAGGAATAAGAAAGAACAGAATTTTAGTTTTGTTATAAGCCAATATCGGCAAATGAAAGTCCGTTTCAGAGACTATTAGCTCTCATTCACTTTCTCATTAGCACCACATCAGGTAGTGCCTGCAAGAAAGATCTATTATCCTAGCTCTCCCTTGTTTGATTTTCAGATGGTTCTGGAAACGTTCTGCATTTCTAGGATGGCAACAGGACTGAGCTATATAACATCTGGGTTTTCTCTGGTAGCTCAGAAAAAGGATCATGGGTAGTCAGCTGCCTGCAACCAAGCAGTATTCACAACGCAGAGAAGTGGGCTTAAAATCATAGAACCTTAAGACTAGAAGGATCCTAAGAGTTGTCCACACCAATCTTCCATCTAATGTTTAAATATTCTACAACATCATGATAAGTGATTATCCAACCCATGTGCTTGACACTGTCAATGACCAGATTCTCCCAACCTCCTGCCATGGTCAATTTCCTCAACCACATGGTTGCTGACTCATAAAAGCCTCCGTCCAAAAAGGAACAACGAAAAAGCAGCTTTTTTTTTTTTTTTCTGTATCTTCCAATGAAGAATCTGAAAAATAATAATTTCCTCATTTTGCCCCCCACCTAAATTTTTATTTCTGTAATTCCAAATAAGGAGCCCCAGTGGTACAATAGTTAAGCACTCAGCTGCTAACCAAAAGATCAGTGGTTTGAACCCACCAGCTGCTCCTCAGAAGAAAAGACCTGGCAATCTGCTCCCATAGATTACAGCCTAGGAAACCCTATTGGGCAGTTCTACTCTGTTCTCCAGGGTTGCTATGAGCTGGAATCAACTTGATGGCACACAACAACAACAACATAGTGCCAAATATGAAGAAATAATATTTTCCATGTCTATTTGGCTCTAATATATAATATTTGTCATCAAAGTACACAGCTATTAATGAGCATGCTATTCTAGGAATTTCTCAAATTACTAGTTTAAAGTTTATATGAGTCCCTCCCTGTAAGATAAATATGCTAAAAAATGACTGGCAACAGGTTAATGTTAGGAACAAATAAACTCAATTACATATGAGTTGGAAAACTTTTGACATCAACAGAGAAAAGTACTTTTAGTATAAAAGAGGGGTTTATGAAAATGCCAAGGTGTATCTCTTTGGCATTTAGGAGTTGTATGTAGTTTTGTTGTTAAGGTAGAATTTCTCATTTTCCAGTTAGACAGTCACCACAATAGAAGACACCAATCTTCTTCAACTAAGCCTTAAGTATATAATCCCATTTTCCTCCTCTTTATCTGGTTCATGTTTGTGTACCAAACAAGAGCTATGTTTAACTCGTTGCTAAAGTTTCCTTTTTCTGTCACTGACCCCCCCCCCCCCCATGGAGACCTAGTTTTACTTGCGCATTTTTCAGAAGCATCAAATAGTGGGTGATCTTTCAAGCTTGAACAGCAACAGTTGTATCGCTGAGGAAGGATTTCTTGTTTCAAACGGCCTGGGTAATGATTTACAGTTTGGTAATTCTGAAAATGACAGTTTCTTGAATTTTTCTGTGTGCAGAAAAATTTGCTGGGCTGGCATCTTTCAGACCCTGGGAGGTTGATCTGAACCCTCAGCATGTGGAAACAAGGGAATGCTCCGAAATCCTTGCTCTAGAGGGGATTGACCTGTACGCATTATCCGGTGATACATGTGAATGTTTGATGAGGTTACCCTAAATGTCTTTGGCCTCCCGAGGCCTGGAATTTATGGACCAGGACTAACCTATCAGTTGGATGAAATTACATATAGGCCTTGGGCATTCCAAGACCAAACCTGACAAATTGAACCTATAATAATAGGTGACTTCCTCTAAAGAAAACTAACAATATTTTGCAGCATATGCTCTATAGCTGGTTGTTTAAAAGTAGAAAGAATGTAAAAAGGCAGTAAATGAGAATCAACAATGCTTTAAAATTCTGATTGTTAGAAAATGCACCTGGACGACACTGACTGCTGGAATGCATAAACTGGGATAAAAAAAAGAACAGAAAACAACAGGAAAAGTGGGAGGGGAAGAAAGATAGGAGGGAGGCAGAAAGAAATTTTTTGAAAAGAAAGTATATTTAGTATACCTTTCAATCATTCCCTTACTCAAAAATCTTCAATGGATCTACATTGCCTACAGGATAAATTCCAAAACTGATGTTTACTTTAATGTGTTCCATGATCTGGATCTAACCTACGTCTCCAACATATAACTTCTGGTTTGTTTATTGACTGTTCCCTGAATATTCCTTTTGGGTTCTTCTTGTCTTTGCTCATAAGGGAAATTTTATGCATCCTTCAAGACACGGCCTCAGGGACAAAACTTAGAAGTTTGATACCCAAAAACCAAAACCAACGCCTTGCCATCAAGTGGATTCTGACTCGTAACAACCCTATAGAACAGAGTAGAACTGCCTTATAGGGTTTCCAAGGAGTGGCTGGTGGATTTGAACTGCCAACCCTGGTCCAGTGGCTAGCAGCTGGACTCTTAACCACTGTAACACCTGGACTTCAAGTTGGATATAGGTAGCATTTACTGTCCATGGTCTCTATCATATTTACTTTAGACCCATTAACATTTTCTGTAATGACCTCCTCAGATAGTACTCCGTATAATCCCTTTACCAAAAGTGATGGATTAAGATAGTTTATTCTATGAATCTCACTCTAATTCTATCAAATTATTTGTATCTTGGGTGTTTTGTGTTCCTGTTGTTTGTTTGGTTTTGACAGTTTGTGCAATATAGGCAATTACAAAACTGCTTTTTCTACTAATCTAGATCATGCTACCAACTTCTGCCAGCTATGTAAGTATGCCTTCATATTAAACTCTTCAACCTAGGAAAATTTTTCCTACTCAATTTTTCCAAAAACTATTGTTGTTTGAAATCAACAGCTAGTACTACATATAAAGGATCATCTAGCTTTTATGACGACCTTTAAAGAAATTTATGATGCAGAAGTTATCTGATAAGAATGAGTTTATATTTTTTCATGATGAGAGGAAATACTAAAAAAAAAAAAAGATTTAATGAAATCAGTAGGCTTCTCTGAAGGGTGATGGTATGATTTGGGAATGGACAAGGGTGCTGGCTGAACAACATGATGGACATAATTGATATCACTGAACTCTATTTGTGAAGATCATTATAAGGTCAACTGTTTTGTTACATACATATTTACTACAATAAAAAAAAATAGTTTAAAAAGAAGCAGTAGGATCCAGGAACTACAATGAAAGGTCTCACTCTTATAGAACAATAGAAATTGCATTCCTATAGATGCCTTACTTGGATGTGTGAATGGAGATGTATAGTTAACGCTTATAACCTCACGGGACTTCTACATATAAATAGTTCATATCAGAACTAATCATGAAGAGAAGCCTAGAAAATAGGTAACTATAACTCACACTTGGGCATTTCAAAACCAAAAAATCCCCAAGGCCACTGCCCAAGGTCCATGGCAGTCATATAACACACTCGAATAATACAGATGCTATTCCAGAGTGCCTCCACCAGTGACACCAAAGATGTATATGTTAGGAGAGTATTAAAAGAGAAAGGGATTCCTGGGTGAGATGACACAGTTTTTTCAAATGTTATCTTAGGTCAAACAGGATTACATCAGTGTATTGGTGTGGCTATTTTCAGGCTTGTTGAATTCTACTTTAGGGATCCATTTAGTTCCTTTACCATTGCAGTCAAAATATTCAAGGTGCATTGAAATAAACTTTATTAGCAGATTCTACTTAACCTCCTAGTGCTACACCTTGACTCTCTGTTTCCTCTTCCTGGAAAGACTCTTCCCTTCTGCCTGTTGGAAATGCTGCCCATCTGTCAAGGGCTATCTCAAATCCCAACCCCTCTAATAAAGCCCACCACAACCACCCACCCATAGTGATTTCTGTGTTTTATGAATTCCAGCATTATTTCATTTCTTAGGTACTTATTTATGATCTTGTTAATCTATTCTTTTTTCTATGTAAGTCTTTTTTCCCTAGCTACACCATACCTTTCTTGAACACAGAATTACATTTTATAATGCATTTTATACCAAACACAGTTTGTACACCAAACTATGCTTAGCAGAGTGACTCTCCCATGTACATATTCATTAATATTTGTTGACTGTTTTGTGCCATCAAGTCAATTCTGACTTATAACAACTCTATATGACAAATAGAGCTGCTCAATAGGGTTTCCTAGGCTATAATCTTTATGGGGCAGATTACCAGGTCTTTGCTCCCAAGGAGCCACTGGGTGGGCTCAAACCACAGACCTTTCATTTAGCAGCGGAATGCTTAACCATTGAGCCACTAAACCAAAAACTCATTGCTGTTGAGTTGATTCTGACTCCTAGCAACACTATAGGTTGGAGTGGAACTGCCCCATAGGGTTTCTAAGGCTGTAAATCTTTATGGAAAAAGACTACCACATCTTTCTCCAGAGGAGCAGCTGATGAGTTCTAACCACCAACTTTTCAGTTAGCAGCCGAGCACTTAACCACTGTGCCACCAGGGCTGCTTTATTTGTTGACTAGTTGACATAATGTGTTACCTTTATGCTGAGTTACCTTTAACACTGTTTCTCAAATAAACAAAAACTCATAGATCCATAAGAATACATTTGTGAATCCCATTCTGAGCTCCTTTATAAAACTTTCATTTGTACAGTCATGTCATCATTTGCCAATAAATGCATCTTGGTACTGGAATTCATGGCAATACTTAGTTTTAGGAGGTATTTCAGATGATTCAAAATATTAATTTTTGGAAATTATCAGTGAAATAATACAAAAAAATTTAAATTCTCATAAAACTTTCAAATCACTAAGAATTCTACTGAAGTATTCTTCCCTGTTAGAAATACTATTTTAATAAACCCTCACCTCAAATACTCTGAACTGTGGGTTCAAAAGAAAATGCCTAGCCAATAGACAAAATGTATTCAAAACCTTAAAAATGTACATATTTTGATCCTTCAATTTTACTTCTCAAAAACACATCCCAAGGAAATAAAAATATGCACAAATACTTAGCTACCAGAATATTCATTATAACACTGAAGATAATATATAAAAATATTTAAAAGCCTAAATAACCAAAAATAGATGATTGGCCAAATAAATTGTACACAATACAAGAGAGTCATTACAATGTGCGTTATACAAGAATACTTCATGAAAGGGAAAGATGTTCTTAACTTATTAATGTTAAAAAAAGTTACAAATATATATTTTAAAGTACCAGAAATACGTGTTTCATATGTCAATAAGGATATTAATTTGTGATGAGAGTACAGATTTCTAAATTTTCTATAGTAAAGATATATTACTATTGTGTGAAGAATAAAAAAGTTTAAAGATATTTGTCATGGATTGAATTGTATATCCCCAAAAATGTGTCAATTTAGCTAGGCCATGATTCCCAGTATTGTGTGATTGTCCACCATTTTGTCTTCTAATGTGATATCCTATGTGTTGTAAATTCTGCCTCTATGATGTTAATGAGGCAGGACTCAATCGACAAGATTAGGTTGTGCCTTAAAACAATCTCTTTTGAGATATAAAAGAGAGAAGCAAGCAGAGAGCCATGGGAACCTCATACCACCAAGAATCAAGAGCCAGGAAAATAGCATGTCCTTTGGACCCGGGGTCCCTACACTGAGAAACTCCTCCACCAGGAAAGATTGATGACAAGGACTTTCCTCCAGAGCTGACAGAGAGAGAAAGCCTTCCCCTGGAGCTGATGCCTTGAATTTGGACTTCTAGCCTACTATACTATGAGAGAATAAACTTCTGTTTGTTGAAGCCATCCACTTGTATTTCTGCTATAGCAGTACTAGATGACTAAGACAGTATTAAACATTTAAATAAATGCCTAGCCAGTTCCTCAAGTGGGCCGTGGCATGTGCCGGGAGCGGGGCATGTGCAGAGGTGGTCCCCCACTGACTTTGCGCATGTTATCAGGTGGGATCATTCCCTGGAGAAGGACATCATGCTTTGTAAAGTAGAGGACCATCGAAAGAGAGGAAGACCCTCAATGAGATGAATCGACACAGTGGCTGCAACAATGAGCTCAAGCATAACAATGATGGTGAGGATGGCGCAGGACCAGGGAGTGTTTCCTTCTGTTGTACATAGAGTTGCTATGAGTCAGAACTGATTTGATGGCACCTAACAACAATAAGCCAGTACCTCTGAATTTTTCATTATGGTTATATGTCCTACAGCTAAGAAAATATGTTACTTAATCCTTTGAATAAATTATAAAAAAAAATAAGGAAGAATTAATCACTCATCTTGATTGCTAACTTCTTCAGAAAAGTGAATGAATATTGTCTTATGGCTAAAGCCAACCAGTGATAAGAGATTGTAGGAAGAACTTTCTTCCCTGGCATCATTTGTACTCATACCTCTTAATTATTTTTGTTTGTAGGTCCATGGGAAGTGTATGTGTAAGCACAACACAGCAGGCACCCACTGCCAACACTGTGCGCCATTATACAATGAGCGCCCCTGGGAGGCAGGTGATGGCAAAACAGGGGCTCCTAAAGAGTGCAGAAGTAAGTAACAAGCCCACAGTACCCAAAAGCCTTCTCTGTAAAATAAACTTATCTGTGGACACCTTGTTGGCTCTAGAAACACAAAATAAAGTGGTGACAGACAACTGTAAGCTACACAAGCATAGCTCATATCATTGCCCACTATGACTTCCAACTGTCACCAATATAACTATTCTCCCACATATGTGTTGCCTGTTTGCTTGGGTTTTTTGGTGGGATATAAGCACCCTCCTTGAGAACTTGGTATAATGAAAACATGACTTGACACAAGAGCAACGGAGGGTTGTGCTATACCATTATCTTCATAGCTCGGATATTGAATTGTAATAATGGAAACAGCTATCTTGAATTCAGTCCCCAAAACAATCCTATAAATTAGGTAGTCTTTATCCCATTTTAGAAATCAGGAAACTGAGGCTTAGTAAAATTAATTGCCTTGCCGAATTAGTAAATAATAAGCCAGGACTTGATCCCAACTCTTCAGACTCCAAATTAGATGCTTTTCCCATAATACCATAATGCCTTTCTTTTCACTTATGACACCTGAACTGACAGATCAGATTTGAAACCATTCAGTCAAAAATGAGATTGCATTATCAAGACCAACTTTAGGTGTGTGAGGTTAGAGATTAGATGGGATAGAAAAAAGTATAGGAACATGAACCTTTTTTTTTTTCCTGCAATTCAAAATGTTCAGAGAAGTCCACATGTCCATACAATGTTTACACCCACAAACCTCAATTTTAGAAGGATTTAAAGGCAAATATGGTGGGTAAGGAGTCTTTGGGTGGTATAAATGGAAAATATGCTTGGCTGCTGACAGGTTGGAGGTTCAAGTCCACTCAAAGGTGCCTCAGAAAAGAGGCCTGGTGATCTACTTCTGAAAAATTAGTTATTGAAAACTCTTTGGAGCACGGTTCTACTCTGACCCACACATGGGTTGCCATGAGTCATAATTGACTCAAGGCAATTGGGTTTTTATTGTGGGTAAAGCTGTGAGAAGTCTCTTCCCGTACATAATTTGGGATTGTAACTGATTTATTTTTGCTTCTAGGAAACCTAAAGGATTTCCTCTAAGCATAAATCTTAAATTGTCTTATAATTTCCTTTTTAAAGATCATGAATCTGGTCAAAATATCATAACACGTCAAGGAAACAATGAAAAACAATAGTGCAAACATTTTCAAATACAGTTGACCTTCATGAAAAACTCTGGATTCTTAATCTGAATCACTCATCAAGAGAATCTAAAGAATTTCTCCTAAATTCCTAGAATGCCATTCTGGTCCTTTCCACAGAAAGTGACTGCATATCTAAATACATATAGAACATAGAAACTTGTCACTTGACACTATTGACAGATAATCTTAGAAATGCCTTTGAGAAATCATTACAGAAGAGACTCAATAATAATAGTAATAGTAGTAGTTTTGTTTTAGAAAGAGAACTGAGGCTTCTATAGTAACCTACCTCATGCTCACCAGTACAACAATAGCTGAGAAATGCTTCATGAAAAGCAAATCAATCTCTGCCAAGCTACTAACCCTGTTAACCAGAAGTTTCTTTTCATGCTTGTTAAAAACAAAACAAAAAACCCATTGCCATCAAATCAATTCTGACTCATAGCGACCTAATAGGACAGAGTAGAACTGTCCCATAATTTCCAAGGAGGGCCTGGTGGATTTGAACTGCTGACCTTTTGGTTAGTAGCCGTAGCTCTTAATCACTGTACCACCAGGGTTTCTAAGCGAGCATGAACTTGGGCATGGATCTTCAACATGAATTGTCACTTCCGAATAATGCCTGACAAGATCAGGTGACCCACAGTGATGACAGTGGCCCTTGGGAAATAGCAGCAATGGAAATGGTGAAGTGTTTCCGTCAAAGAGGGAAAAACTGTTGACCACTCTACTATCTCTCCAAAATAAATGTCAACCTGCATTCCTAAGGTAACCATAATATCTCCAGCTAACTAGACAAATTATACTTTGTGGAATTTCAGGCATATCCTACAGCATGTATTTTTTTTTTTTAATTAAGAATCTATAAAGAAATTCTAGAAGGATTTACAAGAAACTGAAGGAAAAAAAAAGTAACCTATTGAAGGCAAAGGGAAACAGGGTAAATACCACTAGGGAGGCTGGAGTTCTCAATTTTATATTGTTTTAATTCCTGTACTGTGAAAATATATGCTATAAAAAAGCTATGCAAGAGACTAATTTAAAAAATTAAAATCATCCATCAGCTGAACCTGTTTTTTAACTGCCTGAATATTAGTGAATCCTGTCGTTTTATTTTCAATTTTTTTCCTTCTCTATTTCCAGCCTGCAAATGCAATGGGCATGCTGATACTTGTCGCTTTGACATGGCTGTGTGGGAGGCATCAGGGAATCGTAGTGGTGGTGTCTGCAATGACTGTCAGCACAACACAGAAGGTCAGCACTGCCAGCGGTGTAAGCCAGGTTTCTACCGTGACCTCCGGAGACCCTTCTCTGCCCCAGATGCTTGCAAATGTAAGTGCATTCATGGTTACTGGAACGAAACGATAATTTGTATAAAAGAGATGAATCTTTCCATCCTTCCTTTTGCCGGCTCAACAGAGAGGTCATGAATTCACATGTAATACACTCACAGACCTCACTCAATTTTTTCATTCATAAGGGGCAAGAATTTTCAATCTGTCAGATGAGAACAGTGCATTATTCATAAGACAAATTTCCGCTCTCACTCCCTGTGAAATAAAATTGTTTTCTTTAGAACCACATTTTGAAAAACAAGATGACTAATAAAACAGAAAAACAATGATGAAGAGAGATGTATTTAAGGCTATTTTAAGACTAAAATATAAATATAGACTATAAATGGACTCAGTTGATAAAACAGTGATTACCTGTACTTATATCATTCTACCTTTCATCTCCAGAATGAATGAGAACACCTGAAAAACCACAGGTTTTGGTTTTATTATTACGTCACTTTTGTTGACACTACTCTAATGTATCATAAATTCAGAAAATAACCGTAATTTCCTTTCTTCCAAAATACTAAATTCTTATAGAAAGAGTTCTGCTTTTTGTTGGCATAACTTCAAGAAGTTTATTTGACAAAAAAAGCAGAATTTTAAAAGACCTACCCAATTCATATGGTATTTTCTGAAACCACATATGATAAATATGAAGAGTGCATTCAGAGCTTAAGTAAGTAAGTGTCAAATATGGATGACTAGCTCATCTAACTACATGAGGATTTACAGGTCTATCAACTCAGAAATTATTAGACAACAGAAACCACTCAAGACTGTTCATGGAGATTGATGATCATGCCCTTCCTTTCCCCACCAAGGACTCCGCGTTCTAGCTCAAAAACAGTGACAGGAAGGGAGCAATACAATGGGAAGTAATGAGTTAGAACCTTGGGGTTATTTTAATTTAAAGGAAAAATTACTTTGCTCTTGAAAAGTACTTATTTTTAACATCGGGCATGAGATATCAACATGAAATTTGAGCGTGCTTACTTGTTATAGGTTTTTCGCTCTTAAATAGTGGAAGTTAGAGAGTGGCACAGCTCCCTTTCAACATCGAGCCTAAAATTTGGATTTCTGTCATATTTGTTTTTACTGAGAATCCTGGTTTGTGCTCAGACTTTTATTTTAATAGTCAGCAAACAGAGCCAGATTAGATGCCTTCACTGCCACTCACTGGCCAGGTGACCCTATGCCAGCTATTGAAACTCTTTGAACTTAATTGCTTTATATGTAAAATACTTCCCCGTAGGGTTGTAATGAGGACTACATAAGATAAAATACGTAAAGTGCTTAACACAATGTCTATCATAAGTAAGCCCTCAAGAATTAGAAAATATTACTATAATAATTGTTGTTGTCCTATAAAATAGAAGGTGGGAAATAATATAGGGTTTCTGCTCTTTATTGATTAAAAACCTTATGTCGAAGATAATTACTTCTTAAAATCCACAGTACCTTAGGGATTCAAATACAGGACCCTTAACCCCATGTGCTGATTGAAGTGTCCATTTATAAAACTGCTTCTACTTAGAACATATTCGGAAGCCCTGGTGGCATAGTGGTTAAGAGCTATGGCTACTAACCAAAAGGGTCGGCAGTTCGAATCCACTAGGCGCTCCTTGGAAATCCTATGGGACAGTTCTACTCTGTCTTATAGGCTATGAGTAGCAATCGACTCAATGGCAACAGGTTTTTATTTTTATTTTTTTGGTTTTAGAACACATTTAGTCCTAATACAAGTTTGCATATATGTTTATATGGTTAGGTAGGCTAAAAAGTTTGGTATTTTTTCCCTAGGACACTGGAAGCCATTGCAGTTACTTAGTTAGAAAAGTGTCATACATTTCCAATATATTTTAATTTGAAAGCATTCCATATTATTCATTGCTTTTCACTTTACAAATCAAATTTTAAACTGCTTGGTTTTGTAAAATCATAAGAAAGGTTAATGTGCAAAGGATTAAAACAGAGATAACTTTTTTTTTAATGCCTAAATTTTACCCATAAAAAGAGAAAAACAAAAGACTTTTCTGGCACACTTGGAGCCAAAATTATATATTTTGTTTATTTTTGTTTTGTTTTTATTTTATTTTGTTTTTTGTCACTATTGTATGTTCAAGTCATGGCTTATATTTTTACTAAATGTAAACAGTCTATAATCTGTAGCTTTCTAAACCCTAAAGAGATCGTGATTTCAGAGTTCTATAAAAACAGCATGAAAGAGAATGTTATTTTATAAGTGACTCCTTGTTAATAGTCACTATTTACTGAGATAGCTCTTCTAGAGACTTGTGCAGAACAGGTTTTGGTGTTCAAACTATCAGTTTTATGAAAAACATAAGCAAAATGTGAGAAGGTAGCCAAAATGAACAAGACACATAACTTTTTATTATGCTTTTTCAGTTCAATGCACTTGAACAATTAGGATATTTTTAAAGCATATTCTTTCATTCAACAAATTCTTATTGACTACTACTGTGTATGATGGAGCTGTGACTGGGCAAGAGAGATACAGTCTTTTCACAAAGCTTACATTCTAGTGGGATATATATACGTATATACACATACACACACATACATATATATACACATATATGTCTTTATGTATTTAATATATACATATATGTGTACATATAAATGTATACATTATATATATGTGTGTGTATGTATATACATCCACATGAGTAATATACACATGAGCAAAAGAATAATCAGTATTGTGTTAGAGAGTGTGGAGGAAAGCACATAAAAAAAAAAGCACACAGGAGGGGAAATTAACAAGAGTTGAGTGCTCTAGGTTCTGACTTGAGACCTGGGACTTAAGTTTAATAAGAATTAACATAGCATGACTAGGGGTGTTCTCAGCAAAGGGAACAACCAATGCCAAAAAGAAACCAAAGAAATAATATAAAATATTCTGAGAACTGAAAAAAAAAGTTCAGCATGGCCATAGAGGTAAGAAAGGCTGGGTGGGCACTAATAGTATGAGGATGAGAGCAGTAAAGAGGATGGATAACTGGCTGGAGGTGCCTTTGACTTGGACTTCTCAGTGAGCAAGGGTGAATCATGGATTAAACTACCCACAAGTAGTTGATAATCAGTCAATAAGCATCATTTAGTATAATTGTCTGGGCCCTATTAAGTTAATATTTATAAGTAATATCCAAGTGTCAGAAGACCAAAGACACCAAAGCCATTCCAATAAAAACTCCATCAAGATCACATTAAGGCATTCCCCAAAAACCTGAAACATAATAAGGTAATTGTAACATACAGTAGAAGCAACAGTCAAGAAATCAAAGACATATCGCATTAGGCGAATCTGCTGCACCAGACCTCTTTGAAGTTTTAAAAAGTAAAGATGTCGCTTTGACGACTAAGGTGTGTCTGACTGCGCCCCCCCCAAAAAAAAAATCCATTGCAGTCTAATCAATTCCGACTCATAGCAACCCTATAGGACAGAGTAGAACTGCCTCATAGGGTTTCCAAGGCTGTAAATCTTTATGGAAGCTGGCTGCCACATCTTTCTCCTGTGGAACAGTTGGTGGGTTTGAATCACTGACCTTTTGATTAGCAGCCACAAACTTAACCACTGAGTCTTTTCAATAACCTCGTAAGTATGTGAAAGCTAGACAGTCAAAAAGGAAGACAGAAGAAGATGCATTTGAATTGTGGTGTTAGTGAAGAATATTGAATATACTGTGGACTGCCAGAAGAAAGAACAAATCAGTCTTAGAAGAAATATAAGCAGAATGCTCCTTAGAAGAGAGCATAGTAAAACTTTCAGCTTGCTTACTTTGGATATGTCATTAAGAAAGATCAATTGCTAGAAAAAGATATCATGTTTAGTAAAGTAGAGGGTCAGCCAAAACAAAGGAAATGTTCAATGAGATGGATTGACATGATAGCCACAACAATGGACTCAAACGTACTAACAATCACGAAGATGGCACAGGACTGGGCAGTGTTTTGTTCTGTTGTATATATATAAGTTCGAAATGAGTCGGAGCCAACTCTGACAACCTATTTGTCTGGATTAGTTCCTCAACCCCTTAAGCTGTCATTCACCTACATCTAGGCTACTGAAAGAACTGAAGACACAAACTACTAACAATAAGTCATATTGCTAATCACTGCTAGTTAACAAATACTTATGTGATACTTAATACACCAAGTAGGCGGAAATATAAAAATAACTGATATCGATTTAACCTTTTTAGCATGATTTGCAAGGAGCTCCTGGGTGGCACGGATGGTTAAGCGCTCAACTACTAACTGAAAGTTTGGCAGTCCGAACCTACCCAGAGGCACCTCTAAGAAAGGCCCAGTTATCTGCTTCTGAAAAGTCACAGCCTTGAAAATCCTATGGAGCACAGTTCTACCCTACAACACATGGGGTTGCCATGAGTCAGAACTGACTTGATGGCAACTGGTTTGGTTTTAGCATAATTTTTTTGTAGAAGGTAGATGGGTTTCCACCTCCTGTTTGGGTTCCTTCTCCAACAGCTCCCTGATCTACTAGGTAGACTGCCAGAGGCAGGCATATCTCCATCCACTTTATGATTGTTCCAGGATATGCTTAGAGCAGAGACGCCTGTAATCCACTTCTCTAGTTTCCTTACTGGCACCTTCTTCCAGAATATTCCTCTGGTTCTTCTCATCTGTTTTCTGATTCCAATGCTTAACTTATCAGCACATCCAATTCTTCTCCCTACCTACTCTTCATAATATATTGTTTGATTGCCAATATGTTTGACAACATTTTCATTACTATTTAGTAACATTTCCATATCGTTAACTCCCTTCTTAGCAGATATATCCCTATGTCACCTTTGTAGTTATTAATTCTGATAGTTACGACAAATAAGTTAACATACTTAACATTTATTAATTACCTACAATGCAAAATGATTTCATTTTACATGGATCCACAATCAACACCCATGAAAGCAGCAGTCAAGAAATCAAAAGACACACTGTATTGGGCAAATCAGCTGCAAAAGGCCTCTTTAAAGTATTGAAAAGCAAAGATGTCACCTTGAGGACTAAGGTGCACCTGTCCCACGCCATAGTGTTTTCAGTCACCTTGTATGCATGTGAAAGCTGGATAATGAATAAGGAAGACTGAAGAAGAATTGATGCCTTTGAATTGTGGTATTTGCAAAGAATATTGAATATACTGTGGACTGCCAAAAGAACAAACAAATCTGTCTTGGAGGAAGTACAACCAGAATGCTCCTTAGAAGCAAGGATGGGGAGACTGTCTTCACATACTTTGGACATGTTGTCAGGAAGGATCAGACCTGGAGAAGGACATCATGCTTGGCAAAGTAGAGGGTCAGTGAAAAAGAGGAAGACCCTCAATGAGATGGATTGACACAGTGGCTGCAACAATGAGCTCAAGCATAGCAACAATTGTGAGGATGGTGCAGGACCAGGCAGTGTTTTATTCTGTTGTGTATAGGGTCACTATGAGTCAGAACCAACTAAACAGCACTTAACAACAAAAACAACACAATGTACAAGATTTAATGCTAGGTGCTGGTAGAAGTACTGCTGTAGCTAAAAATCTTACCCACATTATTTCCTACTTTACTTTTATGAGAAAGGTAGTACTGAGAAAACAAACTGATACAAAAAAAAAAATTTTTTTAAACTATCTCAGTGTGTGGCTCCATCAACATGTACAATATTATTGAAAATTGCAATTTATTATATTTATTCTTCTGTGCTTACCAAGGCAGAAAAGGAACCTGCTACTCAGTGTGTGGTCTACAAACCTGCAGTACTGGCATCATCTGGTTGCTAGGTAGAAATGCAGAGCTACTGATCCCACCCCAAACCTACTGAATGGGTCAAACATGCACTTTAATAAAATTCCCAGGAGACTGTATCATGTCAAAGTTTGAGAATGCTGTAGAATGCTTTTTAACAAGGATTAAAAGCATTTTAGCACTTAACTCTATGGTTAATTTTTAAAATTAGTTAGATTATCCTGCTATTTCCTGAGCATCCAAATGAACCAAGGTTTACATCTCTATTTTTGTACATATAGGTTTAGAATGGTTTTTTGAATTACATATAAATTTATTGAGAAAAAATGGAAATCTGGATAGACGTGTTTCTATGGTACAGTATTTTCCAAAGTTTGATCCATGAATCACTATTCTACGAGATGTTAATATTAATCATGTGAGAGGAAATTTTTACATGGTCTTAAAATTTAGGAAATGGTGAATTAATCAAAGGTTTCTTTACTTCAGGATTTCTCAGAGTCTTTAATATGCTAATGTTCATTATATACCTCATTGAATGCTAAGGGTGTGTTTCTCAAACTTAACCAGAGAATTGTGGGGCCAGTATTCTACAGAACATGCTGGAAAATGTTGCTACAGTGTAGTGGTCAGATCTATATGCCTACTTAATTTGAGAAGATGTATCTTGGAAGATTCCTTCTGTATACCCACCCAGTGCCGTCGAGTCAATTCCGACTCCTTCTGTATATAAAAAAATTTTGTTCCTAATTCCCCAGTGCTAGAGCCTACAACTGTATATCAAGGAAATAATTAAGCTTATATTTCTATCAGTGAAATAATCACAAACATAATCTCCCCCAAAAATCTTTCCATAAATCTTCCCTAAAAGACCTTACGTTCTAGGTGGAGAGAAATTTACAGTAACAGACAATTTCAATACACTGTGGTGATTGGCGGTGGTGGTAGTGATGATGATGATACATAATGGTAATAGCTAACATTTATTGAGTGCATACTATTCTCCAGCCACTGTTCAAAGGGCTGTATATGTATTAACTCATTTAATTTTCACAAAAGAGCTCTGACATAGGTACTATGATATCCCCACTTGATATGAGGAAAGTGTAATGAAAAAGATATACTGAGTGTTTAAAGGAGAGTATGGGGTGGGGGAGACAATTAAGGGAAGACTTCCTCAAGGTGATGCCTCAAGTATTTTTTTGATAGCTGTTTTTTATTTTTTCCTCTAGAAGTAGTGAAACACAAAGTTTGCCCTACTTTCTAACATTAATGGTTACGTTTATTGCCTTTAATGGAATCTAGAAAATGAAAAGAATTTATATTCTTCCTCACAGCATCTGTTGTCATTGTTGTCAAGTGTCATCAAATCAGTTCCAACTCATAGTGACCCTATGTATAACAGAACGAAACTCTGCCCAGTCCTGCGCCATCTTCATGATTGTTGTTATGCTTGAGCCCATTGTTGCAGTCACTGTGTCAGTCCATCTCACTGAGGATTTTCTTCTTTTTCTCTGAGCCTCTATTTTACAAGCATAATGTCCTTTTCCAGGGACTGATCCCCCAATAATATGTCCAAAGTAGGTGAGATGAAGTCTCGCCATGTTTACTTCTAAGGAGCATTCTGGCTGTACTTCTTCCAAGACAGATTTGTTCATTCTTTTTGCAGTCCATGGCATATTCAATATTCTTTGCCAACACCATAATTCAAAGTCACAGCATCTACTATAAACTTAATAGAACACTTACCTGGGCATATTGGTTCATTCAATAAATATTGGTGACGTTATACTTGGGACTCTATTCACAGCTAGGTAGCTAACTCCCTGCCAAATAAGCCAAGGACTTACTGACCCCGTTAATCATCCAGGCTATTTTTTCCCTCCCATTCTCATGATAAGCACGGTTCTAGATGCTAAGGTTCTTATGTGTATACTTGTAGATATGGTCATAAATTTATCAAATCTGAATAAATGGGACCCTGAACCAAATCTACTAGATTTATTCCTGTGAGCAATTAAATCATCTCTGTTCTCATGTCCTCTTTACTTCAACCTCAACCTGAGTCTACTGTGAGACCCAGCCAATCAACTATACATTTCCATAGCCAGGAAATCACTTCCAAGGATTCCAGAGATATTGTTTGTTTTTTTAAGGCTAGTGGAGATCACTGAAACTGAATTTATTTCTACAACTCAAAAAAAATAAATAAAAAGGACAGTGCATTTAAGGTCTGTAAACACAAGGGAAAATGTGATCTCTCCAGCTGAATCTGGGACTGAGAGAAGAAACAGAGGCTCAAACTGGCTGGTTGCTAAGATACAGAGATAAAATGGAAACCAGAATTATCACTGTGTGCTGAGGTACTTCAAGAAATACTATTTCTCTGCTCTCAGAGACCAGAGTGTTTCTAGAGAAACTCACTTGAAACCACTAAATTTACTATGGGCTTTAGTCTCCTATAACCTAAGTAGATTTTTCTATGGCAGGCACACTAAAAATGTGAAAACAACCCTACAAGACAATAGTGTGCTGGTAAACTGGCTCTCTGTGGCTTAAATATTTCCACCATGGTCAATTTCAAGCTACCAGATCATTTTTCATCAGGAAGTCAAATAGTCTGTACCAAAGGTAGAATGGTTTCTCTCCTTGGATAAAATCTTGTCTTCTACCTTCACGGTCCTGCTTCTTTGATCTCAAGCACCGCTCCTCACCTCTAGCCTGGATGTGAGTCAGAATCACTTGGAAGCACTTACTGAAAATGCAGAATCTCAGAGCCCTGCCCAGACCTACTGAATCAGAATCTCCAAAAGGAATGAGGACAGAAAAAAAGCATCACTGGTGATTCTGATCCAGCCTTTGGTCTCTGGCCAGCATTTGAGAACCATGGGTTTTTATGGGCATATACCATTCCTGTATCTAGTGTGAGTTCTGTTCACTCCCATACTTTTATGAAAGATTTTGTGCTAATAATTATCCGTAACATAATCTACACACTGAATAGCCATGTCTCTAACAGAAAATCCTAAAGGGTTACTGAAACTCTGGCTAGACATGCTTTTCCTGACATGCTAATAGACATAAATGTTGATAAGCATTCTTATCAGTTATCTTTTTCCACTTAAGAATGTCTAACATACAACCTTTGCTTTTTTCCCAGAAAATTTCTGCAGAAATTCTAAGATGTCTGCTTTTCATGTAACAGTTTCAAAAGTTATACCTGGTAATGCCACTGGAGAATTCCCTCTTATTCATAGTATATAGATTTATTTACCATAAATACCTCATACTTTAAAGTGAATTATTATAATGAGTCTAGAATTTATAATAAAAATTTACTGGCAATTTACTTTTAATTCCATACTTACATATTTCAGAACATAACATTAAACTACTATGGGTATAATATTGTGTCCATAATTAAATAATCATTGAATCTAGTTCTTCATGAAGTCCCCTTTTTCTCTCCTCCTTTTAACACTAAAGGATATATCAAATATTAGATGGATGAAGAATGGATTGGGTATATAATATTGATAGCTATTCCATGACACTTTTCTATAGGAAATTCCCCTTACTTTAGTAGAAAACATGGCTTGAAACAGATGTTTAAAGAAGTGCTTTGTAGAAGAAAATTAGCTCTTTTTCTAGGAAACAGATAGCCACATCTCTATAGGCCAGTTAGTTACTTCACAAGAAATTTATTGACTGTCATGTCAAGGCACATATTTTTAACTGTTGCATAGTTTCTCCTCATATTTAGGGAAAAATCAGTAAATGGAAAAGACGGCAGAATTCATTCCGTGTTAAACAACCTCTTGAAAAAATGGCATGCCCTTCCTTCCTCCTTGATGGGCCAAAATAAATGTAGCCAATTGCCATTTAGCAGAGAGTACTAAAAATAACCTTGGTCCTTCTGCCCTAAAACCCAGACCAAGTGTTTACCAAGATACCTTATGGTTACTCGGTTACTGTTACCCTAATAGCCAGCTATCCTTATAAAGAAAGGGTTCTATCTTTTTTCTCCTTACTGGCTTAGATGACAACTGCTCAACTGATGGAAGCTCAGGTCTCTGGGTGACTGATTATCTTGCTTCAGTCTAGCTTTCCATCCTCCACAGGCTGCTCAGATATTACGATTTCATGATGCCTCAAGAAGAATCTCTGCGTTTCTCTGCTTGCTTTTACCTATAGTTAACAATGATTTCATTCCACCTCTGGTATGGCTATTTGTTCCCTTTAAATTGTCTTAGAAGTAAAGTTTTTAAATCAATCAAACCCAGAATACATTACCACAATGACACAATTAGGAACCTATAAACACCTTCTATTTTTCTTTCCTGTGCCTGTGTTCCACTCCATCTCAGAAAAAGATAATTTCCCAGGGGTCATTGAGGTCTCTTCAAATAGTAGCTTAGTGGGCTTTTCCTCTCAAATTGTGGTTTTAGCAAAGCCACATGACTTCATTTTATGTCATATAAACAACTTAGACCTCTTTGTTTTATATTGAAGCAACTGTGAATGATTTCAACATAGAATCAATATGAAGTAACTGTTTTGGAAAAGCAGACTTTAAATAGAACCAGTGACTTGGCAGTAGTAGCAGGGAAACTTTCATCTCAGTTTTGTTTTGTTTTTTTTAATCTAGAAAATAAACCATAAAGTTAAGAAGTAAAAGATATTTAAAAAAAAAAAGATCATAATGTAATAATCATATTAGGCCTATCTTTAAAAACAGATTAAATAACACATATTAAAATTCACCCCCCAAAAGGAGACCATTTTATAAATTGATGAATAATAAAAGCCGGTCAGGTCTGGGAAGAGAAGTGGGAGAAATCATTAAGTTCTCTAAAATGTCTTCAAAACAGTAAGTGTAATTCACTAAATAAATAAATAATATGCCATTCTGCATTTGAAGAGGACAAGTATTAAATAATCAAACAAATCATTATAAAATACCGAAAGCCTGGAAGAGTCCAGACAAAATTATAACGGATGTAAAGAAGACAACAAATAGCATTTGTTGAATGTCTGGTATGCACCAGACACTGAACTGCACAATTTACGTGTTATCTCACCTAATATCTTAATGAGATGGATGGTGTCTTTTCTATTTTACAAATAAGAACCAACAGTTACAGTGGAGTTGATTCTGACTCATGGAGACCCATGTGTGTCAGAGCAGAACTGTACTCCTTAGGGTTTTCAATGGCTGATTTTTTGGAAGTAGATCACAAAGTCTTTCTTCCAGGGCACCTCTGCATGAACTCAAACCTCCAATTTATCAGTTAGCAGCCCTACATGTTAACTATTTGCACCACCCAGGGAATCCACAAATAAGGACACTGAGGCTTAAGTTGGTTATGTAATATGTCCAAGTTCACACAGCTGGTCAGTGGCAGGGCTGAGAGTTGAACCCAGGTTCATCTGACTCCAAAGACCTTGATCCAAAGACCTACAAAGAACCAAAGATCTCTACTCAACATTGTGACCTAGTTTATGAAAACAAAATGAATAAACAAAGGCAGAAATAACCAGACATATATATTAGAACCAAAAATAATTCTTAAGGGACCTTGTTTAAAAAAAAAAAATATGGCAGCAGGTTTTGTTTTTGAGGCCCTACTTAGTAATAAATAGCCATGTAAAGTTGGAGAGTGTTCAAGACAGCCCAAGAAAAACCATTTTTAAAAGAGAGATACTAATGAATAAAGAAGATAAATATTCTCAGGTTAACTAGGAAACTTCTCAGAAAGAATACAGTAACTGTTTACAGATACTCAAAAAGTGTAACTTGATATAGGGGAGAAGCAAAAAATGATTTACTTCCCTAGAACAAGGAGCCATAATTAGATATAATTGGATGAAAGTGAGGAAAAGGAATTTCAAATTGATTAATGTAGTTAAAAAATTTTGCTGCCAGTGAAAGGCATTTATGGGTGGGGAATGTTACTACAGAGTTAGAATAAAGAACTTTTATTACACATAATAAATAATAAAACTCAACTTTGAAGCACAAAATGTAGTGAAATAGTCTTGCACTCATGTAGGGAATAGTCTTGCACTGGGAAGATTCAGAATGATTAATTTTGTTTTCACCATTTTAGTTTTCTATGGATTTCTTAGATTTTTGTTGTTGTTTCTAATATCTTATAATGTTGTAATACTGTATTGCTAAGATACTATAAACCTATAAAATAAGTAGTATGAGTCTTTTGGAAGGTTCATCAACACATAAAATCACTTCATAATTGTCACTTATTGGGACAATTGATTGCATCCCTAAAATGAGTCAGCCATGGTCCTAGGTTTTAAAAAAGATTTGGTTACCACCTTCTAGACCATCACGGTGTGCTGTAGAGACAGCAGTGAGGGTGAAAAATCATAAAGAGATTATATTGGAGGCCAGAAGACCATTTAATCATTAAGAAAATTTATTCAGTGACTACAGTTCATTCATTTTTAAAAGTTCAATCTATATTTTTTCAGTGCCTGCTGTTTGGCAGGCCTGTGCTAGTAAATATACATACAATGAAACAGACAAGATCCCTACCACCATGGAAACAAACAACAAATTTACCCAAGCAAACAGGTAATTAAAAAATGTTATGAAGAAAAAATAAAGGGTGCAGTGGCAGATTATAACAAGGACTAATTACATGAGTTCAAAAGAGAGATTTAAGAAACAGGAGAGATGTTCAAAAGATGGAGTCAATAGGGCTTGTTTCTCCAGGGGAAAAAAGGAGTTGGAGATGACCCCAATATCTGGCCAGATACCAGGATGGATTGGGAATACAGGTAACTGAGCAGGTGGTATTTCTTCAAAAAAAAAAAAAAGATAATGGGGTATGATAAAACCAAACCCTTTAAAGCAAAATAGAGCGACCAAAATTACATCAAAATTTTCGTGTAATAAAATTCATCTGAAAAAAAAAGAAAAAAAAATTCATCTGTATGCTCAAAAGTGTGTCCTTCTGTTTTAACTGAAGTAGCAAACCAAGAATATAAAATTGGCTTTTTAACTACCTAAAAATACCAAACCCGTTGCCGTCAAGTCGATTCCAACTCATAGAGACCCTATAGCCAAGCTCTTAACCACTGCACCACCAAGGCCCCTTTAACTACCTAATATCTCTTAAATATACTGGAACTGTCTCAGTTACAACTAATAAACAGAAAAGTAATGATACAGAAAACAAATTGAGGGTCAGAGAAGTGGTTGCATAATAAAGCACTAAAAATAAAGAGTATGATTTTTGTATTTATTTGCATTATGCATGTAAGAGTTTAGAAGACAGATAGGAAATATGTTTAAATACCTTACATTATTATTTTTTAAAAATATTCAGAGTAGAATTGCCCCATACAGTTTCTAAGGAGCAGCTGGTGGATTCAAACCATTCACCTTTTGGTTAGCAGCTGTAGCTCTTAACCACTAAGCCACCAGGGAAGCCACCAGGGTTTCCTATAGAGGAGCAGAAATGACTAAATCTCAAGGATAAACGGATATCCTTTTGTAGGGGATGTACAATAACTTTCAGGAGACACTGCATTTCAGTAAATGAAAGGTAAATCTTTCTTTATTGTCTTATTTATTCTGGCATTTTAAATTTCAATTGACATATGCTTTGAATTTTATGGAACTAGCTATCTTTGAACAGAATGTATATAACATTTAAAGGATAATGGAAAATTGTTCTGTAGGACAGTATGGGAGTAAACTATAATGCTTTTCACAAAGCAAAGTTCATTTACAATTTTTTCTTTATTTTTACATAGCTACTATTCATCTACTATCAAAGACAGTTGATAGTAGAAGGAAGAGAGAAAACAATACCAAAAAAGGAAGAAGACTTTATCTAATGTTTGGCTTCACATTTAATATATTATTAATAGTTCCTACCATCACCTTTTTGCTTAGAGCTGTATCTCAAAGTCATCTCCCTTAACTCCCCTCCCCTCTCCTCTAAGAACCTCAGCAGGCAGCTAGGCAGCTTTTGAAACGACTTTGTTATTAAAAATTCCCTATCAAACCATCAGCAATTCTGTAGAGCCTTGGCTTTTTCAGGAGAAAATAATGCTGGGATGCACTGCAGAAGGAGTGGCGACTGGGCAGTGGTAGAAGGGCTGGACAAGCAGCTTCTTTCCCAGAGGAGGCCTTGAACTTTTGAGTTCCTTTTTAGAAAAGCTAAATCAGGAACAAATACTTCAGGGTATTTTGTTCCCAGTGTAACATTTACTAACAAAATAGCAAAAGCTAGAGCCATCAGGTAATATTAAGGAATCCTAGCAACTTAAAAGGAGTAAGAGCCTGAGCTGAACTGGTTTTTACAGTAAGGTTGACATCATGAATCACACTCTGGAGAGTGAAAGACATGCAATTATACTCCTACAGTTCCAGTAAAGGTGGAAATAAAGTTGAAAAAGCAGCAAAAGTTTCCTTTGACTCCACCATCAAAGGCTTTAGCAACCCCATTAGAATAAAGGGAGCCATAACTCTTCCATTATGTTCCTGGCCATTTTGTACTCATATTTACATATTTATTATGTCCATGTAGGTTGACAACTGTGACTTTAATCCTACATTACCTTGCTGGGTACCCCCCAATAAGTAGCAAGATCATAGTTTTTTTCAACATACTCATCCACAATGTGAAAGTAGTAACGGATTCTTCTTATCCAAGGAAAGGAACTTATAACAGGAAAGGAATCTAACTTCACAGGACTTAACAGTAGTCCAGAAAGCTCCTATGTTGCCACCTAATTCCTGCCAGGTGCAAAGCAAAGGATTTCAGTCTATTCTGAAAGCCAGTTAAGCCATTGTTGTTGATGTTAGGTGCCACTGAGTGGCTACCAACTCGTAGCGACCCTATGTAGAACAGAATGAAACACTGCTGGGTACTTTGCCATCCTCACAATCGTTCTTATGCTCAAGACCATTGTTGCAGCCATTGTGTCAATCTATCTCATTGAGGGTCTGACCCTCTACTTTACCAAGCATGATGTCCTTCTCCAGGCACTGATCCCTCCTGAAAACATGTCCAAAGTACATGAGATGAAGTCTGGCCATCCTTGCTTCTAATGACCATTCTGGCTGTACTTCTTCCAAGACAGGTTTGTTCATTCTTCTAGGAGCCCATGGTGTATTCAATATTTGGATTAATGATATGTATTAAATATTTCAATATTAATGATATTTAGTTAGATCATTAATTGCCTTTAAAGAAAACAATGTGCTCCCATGCACCATGGACTACCTCTGCTATAACACTTATATTGTCCTGTAGTTACTTATTTGCACATCTTTCTTCTTCTGCTCAAGAAATGTGACTCTTTGTATTCATCTTTGTATTTTCAGCCCCCAGCATAATTCCTGTCAACACTAAAATTCAAGAACTCTTTGGCGAAAGGTGTGAATGAATGAATAAGTGAATGATGGGCATTTTAAAACTAATAGGTTTCAGTCAGATAATAATAATAATAGCTATTCTTTGAGTATTTTATGCCACTGTTGCTAAATATTGTGCATATACTATCTCATTTAATCTTCACACAAATAACCCTAGGCATAGGTATTATTATTATTTGCACTTCATTAATGAGAAAATTGAGTTTGAGAAGGTTAATTTTGCAAAGAAAGTCTTATAAAGTGCAAGTCTCATAACCAGAATTTGAACTCATCTTGACTCCTAACCTTGTTTTCTGCCTTCCTAAAATATCTTATAGACAATTTCCAAACAGCTGAATTTATTGTCAAACTTTGTGGTTGAAACAAATACTAGTTTCAGAACCTTATGAATGCACAAGGTTATTTGAAAATGTGCCATCCATTGTTTCATTAACAGTTATGTCTCCTGGTTAGAAGAGCCTCCAAAGCAGCCTCATACCCTGTTTTCTGTAAATGCTCTACAGGGGACAGTGCTTCACATAGTAGATGCATTGCTTCAAACATTATCTGTAAATAAAATTTGTATAACATTTAGCAATGATCTAAATTCATTATTTGAAGGGGACCTGTTGTGAAATATTTTGTTGAGTACTCATGTCCTCTGTCTCAACCGTTTTGAAAGTTTTGGATTGTTTCTTCAAGTTTTATAGCAGGACACACCAATACAGAACGTCCTATTCAAAATACGTCATTTGCCTTATTAAAGAACTCTCATGAAAATAATTGTGAATTAAAATGATATTTTCAATAATTTTTATTTTGCCCATATGGCAGCTTACAGCAAATTTGGGGGGGGGGGGGATTTATACTCCTCTAATGAATGATTTTCCATCTAGATAGGCTATACAACTTTCTTATAAATATATCTGGCTATCTCATTCAAAGCATCATTTTGGCTTTCAAGAACAGTTCAACACAGGTGTATACTCCAAAAATTACAATGAAAGGAATAATTAAGTCCAGAGTGAGAGTATATTACGATAGTTCAATATTCACTATTGTGGTTTATGTCAAAGAAAAAGCTGAAGTCAAGGATATATATTTTTCTGATTGGGTTGTGACTCTGACATTCATCCGCAGAAAAGTAAGTGCCTGGGTTACATTCTAGATCAACACTCAGTTAGAAACATATGTTAAGGAATCAGAACCAGAGCTTACTAAGATCCCCTTTTTGCCCCAAGTGAGAAGAAAATATATTTGCCTTTTAGAAGAAAAGAAAAAACGCAGATTATGTGTGTCAGATATTGACTGCTTTACAGACTTCAGAAGATAGGTATGCAAGGCAAGTCGCGGTGTGCAGTCTGAAAAAGTATTCCATGATAAGTGTCAGGGCTTTCTGCCTGGAGCTAGTTCTGCATAGTTTCCAAATGGTATTTTTATATTGTAATTATGCAAAAAGTCACATTGACTGAGATCCTCTAGTACATGTGATAGAATCACATTCTTCTCTGGTCATTCCTGAAATGTGTGTAGGTTTCAAAATATATGGTCAAATCAAAGAGGTCAAATCCTAGAAATGCCGGAATTTTCTATTGAAGGAAAAGATAATGGTGGTGGTAAATGCTATATATTACAATAAATGGAGGTCCTATAACACCTTCTCTCATAATCTCACCTATGTGCTGCTAAGAACTAAGTTGACCAAATGGCTTAACTGAGTGATTCAGTTAACTGTTAATTTAACCATTTCAAAATGATGAAATTTTCACATTGAAGTATATGATTTCACCTAAGGTCATTTTCCAAACTATTTTGAAGATCACATTTTGATATACTCATATGTTATATAACCCCTTCAAATTTTTAATTTAAAACAAGTAACACATCAGTGGTGCTTTGATACATTAATAAAAAATGCTTAAATATTCTGATAATGAAACCCAACCAAATTAAAAAAAAAAATTAGGGAATTTAGAAACAGCAATTACCATAACTGTATGAATTTAAATAAAGCCATTCTCCTAAGTAACTCAACGTTTTAGAGGCATAATCTTTACTTTTCTCCTTGCATTGGGTGAGATTTTTTTTATCTTGGCATAATTATTTTTCTAAACTATGGATCTGTTCACGAGCCAAGATTATCTTTTTTCAAATTATATCCCTAGTGACTTGCTCAGTACTTAGCACATGGTAGGTGCTCATCAAATCTTTGTCAAGTAAGTGAGTGGATAAATAAATGCTACCTTAAAAAACACATACATTGTTAGCCTTTAAAGCAATGTCTCTTATGGCTTTTTCCTCCACTGCCTTTTGTTAAGTAGCTTTTTCATCATTGCCTTTTAATTCAATTCAACAGTTATTTTCTGAAGAGCAGTTATCCACCAGTTGATAATTGCTTACAAGTGCCAGGTACATACAGTATAGCTCATTTAACCCTCAACACACCCTGGTAAAATAGAAATGTGGGGCTCAGAAAGATAAAAAAAATTTAGCTAGGAGTTGAACTCAAGTCTGCCTCTAAAGCCTGTGCTCTTATCGGGCTAAGTACTACCACAGGGGATAGGTGAATGAGACCTATGCTCACCCTGAAGGAATTTACAGACTGGTTAGATAAAGAGAAACAAGTTAAACATCCAATTGTCTGTAATGCAAAATAAAATGTGATCAGAGGTATAAGAAATGTTATTTTTAAAGCACTAGAGGGTTTCAAAAAAAAAGGATAAATCATGTCCAGCTGTGTTGAGATAAGGAATGACTTCTAAAAGAACATACGGCCAGTCTGACCCTTAGATGGTCAACTGCAGTAGCTGCCCTGGGCCTCAAATTTAGTGAGGTATTGGAAGGGGTGGTGGAGGGAAGGGTGCTGCACCTCACTCTCTTTCCTGAATACCATGAAAATTCATTTCAAAAGTTGTCTTTGATAAGAGAAATGTCAACAGAGTTCCTATCTCAAGCACTTCCACCAGCCAGTGATTGACTTGCCCCATGCATTTTTTTTTTTTATGCACCTCTAGGCATTTAGGGATATATTAGATATAGATCTTGAGGGAAGGATAGAATTTTAAAAGATAGATATGGGAGAAAGGATTTTCCTGTTGAAACTAATAAAAGTATATGTCATGGATTGAATTGTGTCCCCCCAAAAATGTGTGTATTAACTTGGTTAGGCCATGATTCCCAGTATTCCATGGTTGTCCTCCATTTTGTGATTATAATTTTATGTTAAAGAGGATTAGGGTGGGATTGTGACACCCTTACCAGGTCACATCCCTAATCCAAGGTGAAGGGAGTTTCCCTGGGGTGTGGCCTGCACCACCTTTTATCTTTCAAGAGATAAAAGGAAAGGGAAGCTAGCAGAGAGTGGGGACCTCATACCACCAAGAAAGCAGTGCCAGGAGCAGAGCATGTCCTTTGGACCTGAGGGTTATGTGTTGAGATGCTCACAGACCAAGGGAAGATGGATGACAAGGACCTTCCTCCAGAGCTGACAGAGAGTAAGCCTTCCTCTGGGGCTGATGCCCTGAATTTGGACTTCTAGCCTACTTGACTGTGAGGGAATAAATTTCTCTTTGTTAAAGCCATCCACTTGTGGTATTTCTGTTATACCAGCACTAGATGACTAAGATGGTACAGAAACAACAAAGATCAGGGTATGTCTAGAATTCATCCTATTTAATTAGAATACAGGCTATATGTAAGAGGGTAATGAGAAGTTAAAACTGGAAAAGTAGGCTAGGGTCACAGTATGAAGGACCTTGCACTAAGGGTTAACTGTGTTTTGTAAACTACAAATGCTTCATAAATATTAGAATTATTACTACTAACATTTATTTGAGTGAGGGAGTGAATAAATGAATGATATGAGATTCTTTCCAAGAGGATAATTCATACCTTTTTGCTCTGTTTCAGTGGTTCTCAAACAAGGAAAGCATAAAAAGGGGAGAGAGGAGCTTGTACAGACCATCTAAGGAATTTTTACAAGCTTCATACATTCATGCTGGTTTGAAAACCACTGCACTAATAATGATTGGTTTGAAAAAAATGAAAGGGAAATCTAATCAGAGTAGTATACTATCAATGCCTGTACTTCTTTGGCTCCTATTCTCAACAAAGTCACCAATGACCACCTGACTAACAAGTTAATGGCCTACTTTCAGCTTTATGACTTCAGATTCTACATTACTTGACACTGTTAACCGCTTAAAACTTTTTCATCCTATGTCCATGACATCACTGTCTTGGTTCTTTTCCTCCCTCTTTTCCTGATCCTTGTCAATGTGCTCCACAATACACTTCTGTGTGTACAGTATGGATGTTCTCCAGTGTTCCATCCTTGGTCTTCTCACTCTGTACACCATTATCCCTGGGAAATGAAATTATGACCGTGTCACAATTTTTAAAACTTCTTAAGGTTCTTTATGCCCAGAGACTAAAATTCCACTTCTTGGCTAGGCACCTCCACAGTCTGACCCTAAACTAACTCTATGGCTTTTTCTTCTGCCTCATCTCCTTCTACTGCATTTCACTAAATCTATACTCCCGATACACTAAACTTTTCACATTCCCCAAATAGGCCATGTCCTTTCATATACAATTCCCACAGCCTGGAATGTCTTTCATCTACTATGTACCAGCCACTTCTGGAGCCTAGAAATAAAAATAAGAAGATAAAGATTCTTATGGCAATGAACTCAGAGTCTAGCAGTAGAGGAGATAAGCATACAAACAAATAATAATGATGTACTGCGATACACCAAAATAAAAATATACATAAAGAACAGAGGGAGCATACAGGAGAGAATGGTTAACTGTCTGGAGTAGGACAAGAAAGCATGTCAGGGTGCAGATGGACAAGGTGGCAAAAGGAAATCCAGGCATGGCCAAGCACACTGAGGCATGAACTAGTTTGACATGTTCAGGGAGCTTCAAGAGATATTTTTGCAGGAACAGAAAGTGCAATGGATAGAATATCTATAGACCAAGCTGAAATAAGCAACTACCTGCATTCTTCTCCTTTCCAACTTGAAGACTTCTACTCATCTTTTAGGATCTGGCTCAAATGTCTAAATGACCCCTCCTCTATGAACCATATCTTATTCCCTAAACCTGTGTGGGTTTTGCCTCTCAGCTCCTATAGCACTTCATACATACTTCTAGTACTTACCACAGTGTATAAAAAATTTTGTTTACCTCTCTGTTTCACCCACAAGATGATGAGTTTGTTTAAGGCTGGCACCATTTCTTAAATAAGCATAGTCCTGACACTTCTACAATAATTGTTTGTTGAATTAATTAGTAATAATAATAATAATGTACACTAAGTAATTTATGTACGTGATTTCTTTACTCCTGGCAAGAACTGTATGAGGGTAGATATTCTTAGTTCCATTTTACAGACAAGAAAACTGAGATAATGACAGAATAAGTATCTTGCTCAAAATCATTCAGTTAGTCCGTAGTTATGATTTGAACTCAAATAGTTTTAATGGCAAAAAAATAACAAAACAAGCTTCCAAGGGGAGAAAGAAAGGATTGATAGGGGTCTAGAATATTACTTGAGAAGACTTTGCAGGAATAGTTGGCCTACTAGGTGTCAGGCACTGTGCTACGTGCAGGGACAGATTACCCAAAAATGTGGTGAAACCCATGTGAACTTGGACACTACAGATTAATAAGTAAGCCCATTCGAACCTTGCTTAATGTAAGCCCATGTGTACCTTGCTTACTGGTTAATCCACCCCTGGCTATGTGCCTTGTTAATGTAATTTCACAAAAAATAATTTCATTCTCACAAATTCTCATGAGATGTAGATACCCCACTAAAGAAATCGAGGTTCAGGGAAGTTAAATATCTTGCCCAAGATCACAGAGCTAGTGAGAAGCAACTCCATAAATGATGATTGCTCCCAGTATTTCTCACTTGATTCTCTGAGAAAGGAGTAGAAAGATGGCAATAAAGAGATTATCCAGAAGAGCTTATATCAGATAGTCTCATTATCATTGATGAACTAGAAATCTTCTGACCAAGAGGGTTGGGTGAATTGAAAAGCCTGGGGAAGGTCTAGGACAGCCACTGTAAGAAGTATTATTTAAAAAAAAAAAAAGCCAGGTAAAATTGAATAAAGAGGGTTAACGAGCATCAATCAGGGTATCAACTGAAGCTAGGGTACATGAATTTGTGAAACCAATAAGGACTTTTGTTTTTTTTTTTTTTACTTTTTCAGCTATCTTTGCTATCCCAAGAGCAAAGAAAGTGTTAGGAATTGTCAAATTGAACAGAACAGTAGTGGTAGGCAATTGGGAGTAGAGAAAAGGCTGAGGGGAAGAATGCTTGATTAATAGCAAGGACTTGCAGAAATGGCTGACTATAGATTCCAGTCTGAAGCGGTAGATTTAACCCTACCAAAATTAAATCCCTGGTGGTGCTGTGGTCAAGTGCTACAGCTGCTAACCAAAAGGTCGGCAGTTCAGATCAACCAGGCACTCCTTGGAAACTCTATGGGGTGGTTCTACTCTGTCTTACAGGGTTCCTATGAGTCGGAATCGGCTTCACAGCAATGGGTGTAACCTCTCAAGTGTGGCTTTCATGCTCTCTGGCGATTATACTTTATTTCCTAAGTCTCATTCACTTTCCCACTCTCCTAGACAATTATCTCTTGTTGGCTCCTCTCTCCTCAACTTCCAACATCTCTCTCCCTTTCTTCCTGTTACCTGATGACCTTACTTCCTATTTCACCTAGAAAATACATGCAATCAGAAGAAAAATCCCACTAGCTCCCATCACTGCATCTATCCACTTGTGTACATTTATGTCCATATCCACTGCCTTTCATCTGGTAAGTATGAACTGATCATGCCCCTATCTAAGGCCAACACCTTCTCTTTTACACCAGATTCCATCCCTTCTTTCCTAGTAAAGTATACTCAAGTATAAAAAATATATATGCCTCCAATAATTCTACCATCTTTCTTCTATTCATTGATTTTTCTATTTTGACTGGATCATTCCCATAAGCATCAAATGTGTTGAAATTTCTCCCATCTTAAAACAAAACAAACAAAACCCCACACCATCATTTGAGTTCAGATCCCCACCCAGTTTCAGCTCCTACTACATTTCTGTGCCTTTATGGAAGAGTTCCTCAAAAGAGCTGTCTGTACTTGTGCTTCAATTCCTGTCCTCCCATTCACTCCTGAGTGTTTTTCAGTTAGGTTCCACACACACTATTACATGAAACTGTTCCTATCAAGGACACCAATGGCCTCATGTTGTTAAATGCAATAATCTGTTCCTATCCCTCCTCTTCCATGACCTATCAGTACTTGACACATCGCCCTACTTGAAACCTTCTTTGGTTGGATTCCGGAACACTATACTCATGATTTTTTCCTTTCTCGCTGTCTCCTTTTCTGTCTTATTTGCTGGTTTATCCTCATTACCCCAACCAAAAGGCATTAACAGTTAATCTTTGATTCATAGTTAATGCCTTTAATTTTAGAATAAATTTTTTGGTTCTTTTTTACACACTTTCACTTTCACATAAAAGAAATGCTTTTATGACTGTATCTTGCTTATCTGTAATTATTCTCTGAGTGTGGTGAGGAAAAACCATATTGGGATTGTTGGGCCGAATGTCCACACAGATAACCTACAGTCATTGATCCTTGTGTGTCCTTTTGGTTGCAGTATGTTCCTGCCATCCAGTTGGATCAGCTGTCCTTCCTTTCAGCTCAGTGACCTTCTGTGACCCCAGCAATGGTGACTGCCCTTGCAAGCCTGGGGTGGCAGGACCACATTGTGACAGGTGCATGGTGGGATACTGGGGCTTTGGAGACTATGGCTGCAGACCTTGTGACTGTGCTGGGAGCTGTGACCCACTCACAGGAGATTGTATCAGCAGGTGAATGTTTATAGCTCTTGCTCTCATCTATGCATCTTTCAGATTCTTTTGAAAAACTGACAGGTATTTGGGGAATCTTACATGATGTCAGTGGAGCAAAGGTTTACTTGCACAACTTTTTAAAGAATTTTAGTCAAGCTGTAGAGTCAAGTAATTTGTTCTAGCAAGATTCTAGAGATGGGCTAGTCCATTTTTTGCAAAATAAATTATTATTCTTAACAGTATACCCTTATATCAGAGAGAAAACACTATTTCTGAAAAGTGAAAGAATGCGAACTGATATGGTTTAAATCATTAGAAATATACTTTATTCAAATTCTAAGAAATTCCTTAATAACTGCTTCATTACTTTCTATTTTGTTAGCAGCACAGACATAGACTGGTATCACGAAGCTCCTGTCTTCCATTCCATGGACAATAATAGTGAACCAACCTGGGAGTGGGAGGATGAGCAAGGATTTTCTGCACTTCGACATTCAGGTGAGACAGCAGATATAACTGGGTATCATATTTTCAGGTGTGGTTATGAGTAAAGGAGCCCTGGTGGTGCAGTAGTTACATTTTCGGTTGTGAACCAGAAGGTCAACGGTTTAAGCCTATCAGCCCCCCTCGGGAGAAAGATATGACAGTCTGCTTCTATAAAGATTACAGCCTGGGAAACCCTGTGGGGCAATTCTACTCTGTCCTATAGGGTTACTATGACTTGGAAGTGATTCTATGGCAACGGAGTTTTGGGTGGAGTTTTGAGTAACCATGATTTGTGTGTGACAAACCAGAAAACGGCTTTTGGATCCTGTGACTGGGAATTCTTTAGTTCTAAGGCTTAATGAAGTAGTGACCTCATAAATCTGCAACTATGAATTATAAAAACCGAAGACCCATTGCTGTCAAGTTGATTCTGACTCATAGTGACCTTATAGGACAGGGTAGAACTGCCCCACAGAGTTTACAAGAAGTGAGTGGTGGATTTGAACTGCTGACCTCTTGGATAGCAACCAGTAGCTCTGAACCACTACGCCACCAGGGTTTCCACTATGAAATATAACTAAGGGCTATTTTAACAAGTCTTTGTTTTTTTTTTCTGATTATTAATTTATGTAGTTATTATAGAAAATTTGGTAGATGCAAAACATCACGGTAAAAAGAAATAAGACACCCAAAATGTTGCTGCTCCGCTGTTAACACTTCAGTATATTTTTTCCCTCTCTCTAACCACACTGCTTTACACAGTTGAGAGCTAGCCAAATACATCAGGTTTGAAATGTAGAGATCCGCTATGTCTTAAATATGTACAAAGCAAAAGCTAGGTGTTAATTCCTTATGTTTATAGATTTTTACAACTATAAAACAAAAATTATTTTGTTTTTAGTGTAATTTTAGTTTTTACTAAATATAAGCCAAATAATAAAGCCAATAAAATTCAAAGTAACACTAATTAAATATGGAAATGATTTTTGCGCTTTTGCACAAACAGGGATTTTTAAACTATCTTTTTATTGATAATCTCTAATGTAATTTCATTGTATTATATTATACTTATTCATTTGTCATATCTACATCTATTATATCAACACATTATATCTGTTCTTTGAAAACAAGGAGAGCAAGTTGCTTCAGTTTCTAGGCCCACTTACAGGACTATTTACATAATTTGTAGGTTCCTAGTGCAAGATGGAAATGCAGATCCCCTTGTTCAAAAATGATTAGGAATTTCAAGACAGGGACAGCAGAGCGTTAAACAAAAAGCAAGGCCCTTCTGAGCCAGCCCTACCCACTTACCTAGGCCTGCAGTTTGTTAAATATCACAAACCCAGACCATGGTCAATAATCTTTAGGATTTTTTTTTTCCCCAGCCTACTTCCATTAGCAAGGAGAGCCTTCACCCCAATCTCTGCCTTCAGAAAAATGAACCTAACCCCAGGTGCTTTTAAGTCCCCTTTACTTCTTAGGGTCTGAACTCCTAACCACTACTGCCTGATCCTGGGCCCAGATCCAAAAGACCTATGAATGCAGCTACCTTTCCCTTTCCATATTCATTCATTTCTAGTCCACAGAGAGATTTAACTGGTTTTTGACACAAGATATGTCTTTTCATTTTCTATTTTATCTAACATTGTTATGTGCATGGAACAGAGGGTGTATTAAAGTATGAATTTACAAAGCTATGTTGACAGAGAGTCTCTATGATAAATTTTCACCAATATTTTATTATTAAAGTTTTCAGACATAGAGAAAAGTTAAACAAGTTGAATACTCATATATACCCACCACCTAAATTCTATCTATCTTTTAAATCAGAACAAAATCACAATTTTAAAACATTCTTATAGAACATTTTGATCAGTCAGATTCTACAAATGAATCATTATCAAAAGGTGGAAAATATACAAATTCTCCTGGAATCTAGACTTTCTAGATGCATGGAGGCTAGAATCCTTGAAACTATTGCCTTGAATTCTTGAAACTATTGCCCTGAGATAATATTTAAAGTTGAAATCTTAAACCAAAATATCCCTTGAGGACCATGGTCTCAGGCACATCTAGCTCAACTGGCATAACATAGTTTATGAAGAAGATGTTCTATATCCTACTTTGGCGAGTAGCATCTGGGGTCTTAAAAGTTTGCAAGCAGCCATCTAAGATACTCCACTGGTCCCACCCTGTCTGGAGCAAGGGAGAACCAAAGACACAAGGGAAAGATTAGTCCAAAGGACTAAAGGACCACAACTACCACAACCTCTACCAGACTGAGTCCAGCACAACTAAATGGTGCCCAGCTACCGCCACTGACTGCTCTGACAGGGATCAAAATAGAGGCTCCCGGACAGAGCTGGAGAAAAATGTAGAACAAAATTCTAACTCCCCCCAAAAGATCAGACTTACTGGTATGACAAAGACTGGAGAAACCCCAAGAGTATGGACCCCAGACACCATTTTAACTCAGTACTTAAGTCACTCCTGAGGTTCACCCTTCAGCCAAAGATTAGATAGGCTTATAAACCAAAACGAGACTAAATGGGCACACCAGCCCAGGGGCAAGAACGAGAAGGCAGGAGGAGACAGGAAAGCTGGCAGTGGGGAACCCAAAGCTGAGAAGGGGAGAGTGTTGACACGTCATGTGGTCGGCAACCAATGTCACAAAAAAAATACGTGTATTAATTGTTTAATGGTAAATTAATTTGCTCTGTAAACCTTCATCTAAAAAATGAAAATAACTGTAAGACTAAAATATATATATATATATCCCTTGAAGTCTTCTTTAAACCAAACAATAATTTAACCTTAATGTCTGCCTTGAACATTGTGCTCTTTTAAAAATCTATGTATATGGCATCAAATTGACGACAGCAACTTCAAAGGTTAGAGAAGAAACTTAGGGGGTAGTCAGTTCATGTTAATGGTGGAGGAATAACTTGCAAAAGGTAGGAAAGAATGGTTGCACAACTTGAAGAATGCAATCAATGTCACTGAATTGTATGTGTGGATATTATTGAATTGGTGTATGTTTTGCTGTGTACATTTTTAACAACAATAAAAAGAAATAAAATAAATTATTTTTTTAAAAAAAGAGGCATCACAAAAGATAATAAGCTTAGGGAGGATACAGATGATCAAATCTGATGTACAAGTGGCTTATTCTTCCTTAATGGATGGATTCAGAAAGCTCGTCAGTGATTGAATAAATATGTTGCATTAGTGGATGATTATGTTTACAAGTATTGCATTTTGGTGTTCCGGAAGAGACTGAAGTTATACTTGCCTTCAAAACAAAACAAAATGTTCTCATAGAGAATTTTTGAACCCTTTAAAAATCCAGAACCTAAATTTGAGAAAAAGGGGTATTTGCAATTCTGTATCATGTTTTTTTCACTTAACATAATATTCTGATCATTTTCCTAAGGGTTTTGTTTTAATTTAAGCAGGATAGAAGGTGGGAAAGATAAGGTACCATGAAGCTGTCATATTTATCTTTTTGATATTCAAAAAAGAACAAAATATTTCCCATTAATTTTCACCTTAATGCTACATAGTCTGAGTTCTATTATTTTAATGTCTTTAATGACAATTTTTTTAAGTTTTTTGCTGTTTTTCTAACATGATTTTCGTAATTCTCCAACTTTATCTGCTAAATCAGATCTATAATAATCAAGTGCTTAGGACTATAGGACATTCATACATGTTACTGAGAAGCTGGCAGCATACCAAGTAACCACATAAAGCACTGGCACCAGAATGACTCCAGACTCTCATGTCCATGACAGCTGTTAGGTCTATGATGTCCCCAAAGAGTCTCCGAAATTCATCCGGATGAGCACGAGACTGAAGAACTCATCGTTCACTTTTCTACTAAACAGCAATATTCCCTTGGGTACAAAATAGTGGTCCTTGACACCTTTTTCAATAAAATGTGGTGATTAGTTTCCTAAGCACTGTGATATTGCCAATTTAAAAAAGTGTTTCCTCACTCAATACATGGAAGGTCAGCTCAACTGGACTGGACCAAAAGCAAAGAAGTTTCCGGGATAAAATGAATGCTTCAAAGGTCAGCAGAGCAAGGGCGGGGGTTTGGGAACCATGGTTTAAGGGGACTTCTAAGTCAATTGGCACAATAATTCTATTATGAAAACATTCTGCATCCCACTTTGAAATATGGCATCTGGGGACTTAAATGCTAACAAGCGGCCATCTAAGATGCATCAATTGGTCTCAACCCACCTGGATCAAAGGAGAATGAAGAACAAGAACACCAAGGTCACACGACAACTATGAGCCCAAGAGACAGAAAGGGCTGCATGAACCAGAGACTTACATCATCCTGAGACCAGAAGAACTAGATGGTGCCCGGCCACAACCGATGACTGCCCTGACAGGGAGCACAATAGAGAACCCCTGAGGGAGCAGGAGATCAGTGGGATGCAGACCCCAAATTCTCATAAAAAGACCATACTTAATGGTCTGACTGAGACTAGAGGAATCCCGGCAGTCATGGTCCCCAAACCTTCTGTTGGCACAGGACAGGAACCATTCCCGAAGACAACTCATCAGACATGAAAGGGACTGGACAGTGGGTAGGAGAGAGATACTGATGAAGAGTGAGCTAATTATATCAGGTGGACACTTGAGACTGTGTTGGCATCTCCTGTCTGGAGGGGGGATGGGAGGATAGAGAGAGTTGGAAGCTGGCAAAATTGTCACGGAAGGAGAGACTGGAAGGGCTGACTCATTAGGGGGAGAGCAAGTGGGAGTACGGAGTAAGGTGTATATAAACTTATATGTGACAGACTGACTTGATTTGTAAACGTTCACTTGAAGCTCAATAAAAGTTAATAAAAAAAAAAGTGTTTCCTCAAATATATGTGCCTGCCTACCTATCTATCTACTGTGCATTATACTCTTAGTCGAATGCTGTTTTTATAGAAACTTATGGTAGATAGATAGAGATACCTATTTATATTTCTTCCTGTCTAGACCCATAGCCACCTCTCTAGCTCGGACCCAGATCATATTTGATTGAGAGACAATAGCGGGGGGTTCAGGTTCTCCCAGACCCACTCTTAAAATCTGGCTTTGCTACTTGTTAGCTATGCTGCCTTGGACAAGCTAATGAACTTCTCTCATGAGAGAGATACCTATCTATCTACCATAAGTTTCTATAAAAACAGCATTCGACTAAGAGTATAATGCACTATGCCTACAAAAAAAAACAGGATACCCTTAATTTCTACCACTTCTTGTGAGGTAGAGAACACCAGGTGTAAAATGTTACTTCCTGAACAATAAAACTGACTTTAACTAGTACTACAGAACTGTAAACAATGCTTATTTTTATAATGTTGTAAGAACCCAGTATAACTAAATAGCTTCCCCGCCCGCCTCCCCCCCTCCACTGGACCCTTCCAGATTGCCTTTAAGAAAGCACAGCTGGGTTGAAGCCCGATCAACAAAGATTTATTTAAGAACAAATTTTAATATTTGAACTCTAAACATATGAAAAGGGAGGTATTGGAAAGCAGCCAAAGAAAGATCTTCAAATAATAAACCTACGTATGTTCTTATAGTCTAAAAACCGAAGGACTAAAGGCAAGAACGTTATGTTGAGGAACAGTACATGTAATTTGGGGTTCCACTGGTTTTATGGCATGGTAGGTCACCATGCTCTCCTGCATTGGTGGAATTATCAAAGGCTGTGGGCTATCCACTCAGATTTCTAAGATTTCTGAATGATTAATCCTTTCTGCTATGTTTAGTTTATACAAGCAGTATTATTTAACAAGTCACAACAGCTGATTTTAAATACCTTTGATTTCTCTTTCCCACTGTTCAGTTCCACTGGGATTTTCCACTTATAAATTCTCATTCTCTGCTTTCTATAGAGGCTTTAGCTAGAACCAGTATGTCATTTTTTCCTATATTGCTATCTCTACTCACCTAGCCTCACCAGAACTGCTATTTTCATTTCTACTTGGAGTTTCTGTAAGCAATTCTAATTCATTATATTCTTCTAATGCTAGATCTCTGCTGTTTTTGCCTGACCAGATCCATCTCCCCTTCTTTCCTGCTATTCCTGTGGTAGCTCAACCCAATTATTTCTTTGGGGAACTGCCCTTCCCCTATGTAATCCAGTTTTGGAGAAGCCAATCAGGTGCTCTCTCCCTGGAATTTAAACTGAAAGTTACAAAGTCCAAAAATTATTAGAGGTCATGACAGACTGCACAATAGTTCCTGCTACCAAGATCTCCGGTGCTTTCCTGATTCTTATCCTTCCTGAGTCCTGGTTCTTCAGCTTTTCCTCTTTTCTGTAAACTACTCCGTATCTAATTCAATAATTAAATTAGACAATTGATTACTAAAGAAAAATCTCAACTTATATACCCCTGAAGTATACCACTTCTTCTAATTTCCTTATTTCTGTTAAAAAAAAAAAAATACTATAATCCTCTTTGTCATCTTAAAACCTCAACTTCATCTTTACACTTTCTTTTCCCTTGCCATCATCCAATCAACTGACAAGATTTATAGACTCTTCTGCATTGCCCTTTGATATTTCTTCCTGTCTAGACCCATAGCTACCTCTCTTGTTTGGACCCAGATTATATTTGATTGAGAGACAATAGCGGGGGTTTCAGTTTCTCCCAGACCCACTCTTAAAATCTGGCTTTGCTACTTGTTAGCTATGCTGCCTTGGACAAGCTAATGAACTTCTCTGAGCCTTCATTTTTTCATTTTATTTATAATGCCTATCTCATAAGGTTATTATAAATATTAAAGATTATATGTTTAAAGTTTCTTATATGTATATAACTATAGGAAGCATTTGAATTCGTTACTATTGTTGCTATAATTGATTTCACTAGCTTCATGGGTCTCTGCCTCCATTTTCTCTCAACTCCAATACTTTTAATACAGCAATGCCATATTAATTTTCATATATATATTTTTAAGCTATCAGTTTAGAGAAATTATACATAAAATTAGCCTTTATCTAACAAATTAAATTCAGGCCCAACTTGTATATCAATCAAGGCCCTCCATATCTTCTATTATTCTTCTTGACTCAATCCATACCCCAGATAAACACAGCCACTCAGTCTTCATGAACACACCCTGCCCTTTCTCCCTTACATTTCTTTGCTTGCTCTTTTATCGCTATCTTCCTATCAGATTTCTGTCAGAATTTTAAATGAGTAAATAAATGTAAAATGCTTACAGTAGTGCCTGGCACATAATAAGCACCTTCAGTAGGTATTAGCTACCATTATTATTACCACTCATTGCCTATGAAATGCACTGCATGAGAGCAGAAAAGGAAAGGGGGAAAATTGCATCCAATTTTTAAATCAGGAAAAATGAAAATCCTATTCACTCTGGGATCTAGGGATATAAAGATGAATAAGACATAACCATTGCCATCAAGGAACACAATCTAGATAAGAAACAGACACATAAATAAGTATGAGAATGCTATATATAGACTACGTGCAAAGGCATTTTGGAAGTCTTCCACAGTGCCTAGTAAATCTCTTGCACATAATAGTTGTAATATATAGCTTTAACTGTTAGGGGGAAAATATCCTCCTTGTTCTTCAAAGTCCATTTTAAATTCTTCTTCAGATGCAAAACCTTTTCCCATCTCGCTAAACATATGTGATCTGTGATCACATATCTGTGATATGTGATTTGTGAAGTACAAATCATATCGTACTTCTCTTAAAACATATTACTTTTTATATTCTTGTTTTATACACTTGAAGGGAAGAATTGTATCTCACATCTTTATATATTCTGAGGTATAAAGCACCATGCCTTGCACATTATAGGCGCTCAGTAAATACTTGTAAAATTGTATGGCATTACCTTAATGAACTGTCCAACCATTTTATTTTGTTTGATTTTGCTATGGGGAACATTAATTGTAAAGAGACAATTGTGTTTTCTATAGGTTATTCCGCTGCTGCTCTTCATGAGGTTTTCACTGGCTAATTTTTTTCAGAAGCAGACCACCAGGTCTTTCTCCCTAGTCTTCTTAGTCTGGAAGCTCAGCTGAAACCTGTCCACCGTGGGTGACCCTGCTAGTATCTGAATACCAGTGGCACAGCTTCCAGCATCACAGCAGCACACAAGTCCCCACTGTACAACAAACTGACAGACTTAAGGTGTGCCTTACCCAAGCATGGTGTTTTCAATCACCTCATATGCATGCAAAAGCTGGACAATGAATAAGAAAGACAGAGGAAGAATTGATGCCTTTTGATTATGGTGTTGGTAAAGAATATTGAATATACCACGGACTGCCAGAAGAATGAATGAATCTGTCTTAGAAGAAGTACAGCCAAAATTCTCCTTAGAAGCGAGGATGGGGAGACTTTGTCTGACATACTTTGGACATGTTGTCAGGAGGGATCAGTCCCTGGAGAAGGACATCATGTTTGGTACAGTAGAGGGTTAGTGAAAAAGAGGAAGACCCTCAATGAGGTGGACTGACACAGTGGCTGCAACAATGGGTTCAAGCAGAACAGCGATTGTGAGGATGGCGCAGGACCAGGCATTGTTTCATCCTGTTGTACATAGGGCACTATGAGTCAGAACCAACTCAATGGCACCTAACAACAACAACAACATAGGTTACTCATTCAGTTTTTCCTTTCCATTAGCATGGAATACTAATACTGGACCGTATTTATCATAACATCCATTACAAACATTAAAACACGTAATTTCTTCTACCTTTCTATATTTTTCTTAGGTCAATATTTTATTGGATGATAACTAATTCAATTCAGAAAGAGATCCTACTTCTTTGACTGACTTTCCATGGTTTCTTACAATCACTCAAGCTTTAAAGAGTTGTGTCACCTGGATTTACTTGCTGATTTCTTTATTTTCTTCCTAAATAACTAACATCGTTTTTTATTTACTTTCTGTAGGTAAATGTGAATGTAAGGAACAGGTGTTAGGAAACTCCAAGGCATTCTGTGGAATGAAATATTCATATGGTGAGTTTGAAGATCTTGAATGCTTCTGAGTACCTATTCAAATTAAGTACAAAGATTGTTTTAGAAAATCCACAGTCTGTCCCGCAACTTTCTCAATAAATCAGTGCAATAGTCTAATATAATGATACCAAACACAGTATTCTGGTCTTGACCTAGATTTTCCTAATATAGGCGGTGTTGAGTGTCCTGGTAATGGTAGGATGCTAGTAGAGCAAAAGCAGTATTATCGTACTATAAGAAAAAAAGGCACACATAACAAAAAGAAGAAAAAAAAACTGTGACATATGATCCTTTCTTATGGATGATTCATGACTTATTAATCAAAAAAGGTAGTCTCTAGCCACTTAAATAATTCCTGTGCTAGTTTATCATGTAGTAATACCAAACAGAAGGAGCCCAGTAATACAGTTAAGCTCTCCGCTGCCAACAGAAAGTTTGGCAGTTTGAATGCACCCAGCGGCTCTGCTGGAGAAAGACCTGATGATCTGCCTCGTAAAAGATTACAGCCAAGAAAACTCTACGGAGCAGTTCTACTCTGTCACATGGGGTCGCTATGAGTAGGAATCGACTTGGCAATACCTGACAACAACAACAATACTAAGCAGAAATAAGCTTAAGGCAGTATTTCACGGTGATGACGAACACAGGCTTTGGATTCAGGTAGACATGAGTTTGATTTCTGGTTTATTGGGTGAGTAACTTAACGTCTCCAAACCTGTTTCCTCATCTGTAAAATAGGGATAATGCCATCTTCCTTATGAAATGAGATTTTTTAAAAGCACACAGGATATCACCTAGACATACTAGATGCTCAGTAAATGGTAGGAATAAGAGGATATATATTTGAGAGGCACTGAGACTAGCTCTCTGTGTCTGTGTCTGTACTCTAACCTCTCTGAATACTCGAGACTAGTCTATCTTTCACAAAGCAGGAATATACATCATATAAAATATACAAAAAGGAAAATGGCACTGCCTTAAGCGAAGACTGTCACTACCTTCAAATTCTAAATGGCTTTATGTTTACTACTAAGTGCATTAAAGATACCTTAACAACATATTCCTGACTAGTGTCTGGGGCTTTTTATTGTACTATAATTTATATGACCTAAAATATACACTACAATGAAGGGAAAATTCGAAACCAGGATTTCTAAAACCAAGTGTTCAGGTTCTTGATAACATTGAATTTAATCTCATAAAAGATGGAAGAAAAAAAATGTAAATGCTAAAAACCTCATAAATCTTATCTAAAATCACAGCACATTTCCCTCCTTTATCTCTCATTGGCTAAATGTCTGAAATGTATATTGCCTAGTAAAGGAAAGGCAGTTTAGAGGGAATGGCATTTCCTATCAAAAGCAAAAAGCATGACAGTTTAGTTGAAAGTCAGCTTGTTCAGTGAAAATACCCGCTGAGTCTCATTATTGTATAGATTTGGTAGCTCTCTGACTGCATTTACAGGCAACCACATTGGCAACTTTTAATACAACTGGATTATTTCCCACCTAACAGAATTTGAATGTTCTTAAAGATGTAATGAAATCTCTTGGTTTTATCAAGTGCAATACTCCTACAGACTTGGGAAAAAAAATTGATTTCCCCCTCCCCATTCTCTGCCTTAATGGCCAAAACACTTGATTCATTTTTTTATTCCTCTAGCAAATACATACTGAGCTACAATACTGAGTAGACGAAGTCCCTGCTTTGACTTTAGTTAAGTAGAATAATAATGTTGTTGTGTGCCATAGAGTCAACTGGAATGCATAGTGACCTTGTAGGACAGAGTAGAACTGCCTCATAGGGTTTCCAAGGCAGTAATCTTTACAGAAACAGCCCTAGTGGCCCAGTGGTTAAGCGTTTGTTTGCTAACCAAAAGACTGGTGGTTCGAACCCACCAGTGGGTCCACGGGAGAAAGATGTGTTAGTATGCTTCCATAAAGATTACAGCTTTGGAAACCCCATGGGGCAATTCTGCTCTATCCTATAGGGTCCTTACAAGTCAAAATTGACGGCAATGGGTTTGCAGTTTTTTTGTTTTGTTTTGTTTTAATCTCTACGGAAGCAGATTGCCACATCTTTCTCCCATCAAGCAGCTGGTGGGTTCCAATCACTGACCTTTTGGTTGTCACCCAAGCTCTTTACCACTGCACCACCATGGCTCCTTAGAATAATAATAAACCCAAACCCATTGCCATCAAGTCGATTACAAATCATAGTGACCCTACAGGACAAAGTACAACTGCCTCACAGGGTTTCCAAGGACCGACTGGTGGATTCAAACTGCCAACGTTTTGGTTAGCAGCTGAACACTTTGCTTAACCACTGCGCCAGTAGGGCCCCAGGAATAATAATAGTGACCCTTTGTTGAGCACTGGCCATGTACCAGGCACTATGCTATGTATTCTTCATGCATTTATCTCATCAGGTTCTAGTCCAAACTCTACCACTAACCAACCAGCCATGTGAACTTGAGCAGTTCACTTAACTCCTTAACACTTAATTCCTCACACATGAAATGAGACTAGATGAGGTCTGAAGACCTCTTAGAAGTTTAAAATTTGATGATTCTATAAAGACGGCTGGCTGACAGCCATACTGTCAGGGTATGGGACCAGCAAGGACCAGCAAGGATAGAGTTCACTAATTACACACAGTCTTCTTTTTGAGATACAGAAGAGTCAGTAAGAACACTCTTAATAGTATAGAACATTGCATCCCAATGTTCCTTAGCTCTACTTTCTTCTCAACCCCAAAGCATTCCATTACTTAACCCCCAGCCATTTCATAGACTGAAAAGCATAATCACTATAAAAATTAAAAAAAAAAACAAAAAACCATTGCCATCAAGGTGACCCTGACTCATGGCGACCCCATGTATTACAGAGTAGAATTGCTTCACAGGGTTTTCTTGGCTGTAATCTTTACAGAAGCAGATAACCAGACCTGTCTTCTGTGGTACTGCTGGCTGGGTTTGAACTGACAACCTTTAGGTTAGTAGGCAAACACAAACTGTTTGTGCCATGCAGGGACTTTCCAAACAAAAAAATCCAAACCTGTTGCCATCGAGTTGATTCCGACTCATAGCGACCCTATAGGACAGAGTAGAACTGCCCCATAGAGTTTCCGAAGAGCAGCTGGTGAATTTGAACTACCGACCTTTTGGTTAGCAGCCAAGCTCTTAACCACTGCACTACTCGGGCTCCTAGAATATGTAAAATATATTCTTTTATGAATACATGTCAAATATATTAATTTCGTTCTCTAGGCATAAGAGTATAATATGTTATTGTTAGGTGCCATTGATTTGGTCCCAACTCGTATACAACAGAACAAAACACTGCCCAGTCCTGTGACATCCTCACAATCATTGTTATGCTTGAGTTCATTGTTGCATTCATTGTGTCAATCCATCTCATTGAGGAACTTCCCCTTTTTTGCTGACCCTCTATTTTACCAAGCATGATGTCCTTCTCTAGGGACTGGTTCCTCCTGATAACATGTCCAAAGTATGTGAGATGAAGTCTCACCATCCTCACTTCTAATGAGTATTCTGGCTGTACTTCTTCCAAGACAGATTTGTTCGTTCTTCTAGCAGTTCATTGTATATTCAATATTCTTTGCCAACACCACAATCCAAGTCATTAAGATCAACTCTACTTTGAGGAGGCAGCTCTTCCCCAGTCATCTTTTGAGTGCCTTCCAACCTGAGGGGCTCATCTTCCAGCACTGTATCAGACGATTTTCTCCAGTATTCATAAGGTTTTCACTGGCTAATTTTGTTCAGAAGTAGACTGCCAGGTCCTTCTTCCTAGCCTGTCTTAGTCTGGAAGCTCTGCTGAAACCTGTCCATCATGGGTAACCTTGCTGGTATTTCAGTACTGCTATCGTAGCTTATCATAGCTTCCAGCATCACAGCAACACGTAAGCCCCCACAGTACGACCAACTGACAGACCCATGGGGGAAGAGTATAATATAATAAGAATAAAATAAATAAAACCAAGATAACAAGTATACTTCCTATATACCTTCTTTCTGTTTAGATGTGATAGCTGAATGTGTTTAAGATTATATTTGCAGTAGGCAGATGGCTGATATTCTCTTCATATAGTGATGTCAGAAGGAGTAGAACTTGAAAATGTCTAAGAAAAAAGAATATAGTTAATACAGATAAATGAGATAAAGCCATTTAAAAAATAGATGAGCCTGATGATTTTTTAAAACAAATTTCCACATTTTCATCATTACTAATTCACCTATTATATTATGAAATGCATATTTAAATTATTGTTCACATTTATCAAAATATGAAATTCAGAGCCCTGGTGGCAAAGTGGTTAAGAGTTCAGCTGCTAACCAAAAATTCGACAGTTCAAATCCACCATCCACTCCTCAGAAACACTATGGGGCAGTTCTGCTCTGTCCTATAGCATTCCTGTGAGTTGGATTCAACTTGATGGCAATGGGTTTGGTTTTTAATATGAAATTCTATGCATTTTGACTTTTGGAATTGTGTTGTTACAGTGCTAAAAATTAAGATTTTATCAGCTCACGATAAAGGCTCCCATGCTGAGGTCAATGTGAATGTAAAAAAAGTCTTAAAATCTACCAAACTGAAGATTTTACGAGGAAAGCGAACATTGTATCCAGAATCATGGACTAACAGAGGCTGCACTTGTCCAGTCCTCAATCCTGGTGAGTATTAAACTTTTCCATTTTAATACGTACCTTGTCTCTGCTGATTTGCTGCTTGTTGTACATTCCCTGAACCACAATCTAAATAAACTCAGCAATAGCATCTCTTTCCTCTTTACCGTTTGAATTCTGGGAAAAATCCAAATAAAATTATTTGAATTGGCATTAAAAACTATTTCCTTTCCACGTGTTATGTAAAAGTCAAATATTTTAAAATCGAGCAATATAATACTGTCTGACCTAACAGTGAAGTCTCATATGGTGCCAGGTGCCAATAGCATAGAAAGGACTTTCATGAATTTATCTGTCAGTAATACTTTATCTCAAAGTTGGTTCTTATTACAGTGCCCTGGGTAGAGCCTGTTCCCCAAGGAAGTTCAAATGCAAAATTCCATCTGTGCAAATAATATTGAATTCATTTTTACTATTACATGAGAAGCATCTGTTTCTTCTGGGCAGAAAACAACTCTCAAGTTCTCATCATCTTGTTTCTCATTAAATGATCATTCTGGTTTCATATTAGAAACAACAGAAACAAAAAAAACAAACAAAAAAATTATAGAATCTTGGAGTAACTCAGGATGGCGGGGAATTTAATTTGCATCTTGAAGTGTTACTGCAGAGGTAGAGACACCTCTACACTCTACCAGTGTGCTTTTCATACTGTGTCATCAGCTGCTTATTTCTCTGTCTCGCTCATCAAATTTGAGGACAGGATTTAGGTTTTTGATCATAGTACTACTAGTACCTACCATCAGGACCCAGATTAAAGCAGTAACATAGTGCCCAGATAGTAGGTTCTTGTAAAACAAATAATAATTCTCCCCCAAATTATCTCTATTTCCCCATTTATGTAGTCGTCATCTGTGTCTTCATGGCACTGATAAAACAAGCACATAATTTATGTTCTGGTTCTAATTCCTTCCAAATATTAAATCTAGGAAACCACAGGCATGTTAATAAAGCCTTTTGTGGTCTTTGATTAATAAATTTGAAAGAAACCAGTAATAGAGAGAGAAGAAACTTTCAATAAAATATACTCCCAATCTAAACAGTGATGTAAAACTCTTAATTTTTTAACTGTTGACCAATCTCTCACACCCGTTTCTACTCCTTTCAGTATTTTATTTAAATTAATTTAAATTTTAATAAAGAAAAGGGGAAAAATGAATATTTCAAATCATTATATATGGATATATATATATATTTTTTTAATATAGTTCCAAAGAACAAATTAAAGTAAGCAGCATCTTGGATTTTGAATACAGGAAACTAAGAATCATTCATTTAAAGTTCTATTTCCCAATCATGTGTGCTTAGGGACTTTTCTTATAATCACTTTTCTATTACCTTAGCAAAAGTTTTTTTTTTTTTTTATTTTAAGTCTGCCCAAATTTTGAGTAAGACATTAAAAACAAAAGCTTTGAGCATCTGAGCCACCCTCCAGGAGGTGGACTATATAGTGCTTCCTAATCAGGTTTCTGCCAAACAAAGTCAAAGAATCAACTGAGTTCATCACTATTGAAAACAGAAGCACAATTATTCAAAGAATTCTTGAAAACATGTTTACTTACTTTGAAGAAAAGACTGGAACCTGCCAAAGCAAAACCAGACACTCTTTCATTTTACTTTGTTTTTCCGTTTTTACAAGTTCAATAGCTGAGGCCAAAGAAAGCTGATAAGAAAATTCTGAAACTTTACACGCCAACTTGCTTCCTTTTCTACTTTTGAAAAGAGGCAATCTAATGGGACATACCTGCAAATTCATTTATTCCTACGTTCATACATACATTCACACATCTATCAATCATAAATGAATGCCAAGAATAGCACTAATGTATTGTATTTCCTTTTCCTATGGGTACAAAATAAACTTTGTACCCTCAAACTTATAGCAAAGTAGATACGAATTAGCATAGAGATAGGGAAATCAAACGTAAATACTAATAAAATATGCAACAGAAAGCATTGCTTTACATGCTAATTTTTAGTATGATGCTGCTGCATAATTTATGGATTTATTCAGCATCATTTTTATTAGTTTAATTTATATATTTTTTTAAATTAATGGTAAATTCCTGCAGTACTTGTTTTATTTATAGCTTCAAAAATATACTCATTTAAAATACCAGACTTAACACTAAAGTTTTCTAAAAATGATTTATTGTATTCTATAAATGAGGATTTTTTTTTAATCTTAGAGATGACATAAGCAATATCAAGACCACTATATTTTTAATTAGTCTATTAATTAAATATTGGGATCACTTTTATGCAGAAGCTAAGGCTACCCTTTAAAGATTATAAATACCTTATAATCCTTCTTATACTTTGCTTTCTGGTGTTTGAAACTTCTCTATGTCATTATTTTCCTTTTTCTGTCTTTATGAAAACACTGTGGTAGCTAATTTTAAAATTAGGACTGGTTTCTTTCAATGTTTTAAATATAGAAGGAGTACATGTATATTATAGAAATCTAGGGGAAAATTTAAAATTTCGCATTTCTATCCCCAGAGATCATCTCTGTTAGCACCTTAATGTAAATCCTTCCAGATATTTCTCTCTGTATGTATATTGTGTTTTTAGCCAAATAAAATCATAGTGTATATATACTCCATTCTGCAACCTGCTTTATTCAGATGATGATCTTTACCTTTAATTTCAGTTTATTTTCTTATTATCTAATACTCAGACCATATCCCAATTTGCCAACTGACCCCAAAATGTCCTTTATAGCCGTTTGTCCATACTAGTATTCAATCCAGGACCACACATTATATCTAGTTTTTAAGTCTGTCAAGTCTCGTTTATTCTAGCACAGTTCCTTCTTTGTTGAAGAAACAAGGCCAGGTGTCCTATGGGTTATCCTACCTTCTACATCTGTCTGGTTGATTCCTGTGATGCCATTTACTTTGTACCTCTATCTCTTATATTTCTTGTAATCTCTAAGGAAAATCTCAATGGATGCAAGATAAACATTTGACTAGAATTCGTGATAGATAGTGTTGCATACTTCAAGTTGAATCATCAGTGTTGCTAAGCTTGACTCTTGCATTAGAGTGATAACAATCTGATTCCCCCAATAGGCAGTTTCGTTTTTCCTTTTGAGACTGGAAAACAATGGGTGTGGTGTTACTTAGTCACTATCCAATTTTCCATTAACCATTCACTTTATGATTTTTATCACAAATTGGTAATCCCATCCAGAATCAATAATTTCATTAGAGTTTGAGAAATGATGTTTTTCTAATTCTGCCTAATTCCCTTCACTATTATTTTTATTTTTTTATTAGCTAGCATTCTTCAGTAAAGTAGGCAGGACTTTCTCTCTCCAGCTGAGATATTAGGTTACCATGAAATACGGTTCCTATAGTAAAGACAGGATAAATAGTAAATTGTTTCCCTTTCATTTCCAATTTTCAAAGTAAAGAATGGTTTTAACAGCTGCCTCAAAAAAATCACAAATTAATTTTTCTCTGCCTTTCTCTTTTTTGAGTATTATTTTGGAACTATGACTCAATGTTCATTGCACACAATTATTATGTTTCTCGATGTTCAAATAGCACAACTTTGACAAGGTATTACCCCTTCTTGCTAGCTCCTTTTAAAATACCCTGGTAACCCTTGTTCGTCTTTGAAAATGTCCTTTCTTTTTAGCATAATAAGATGTCCCATGCTCACCTTGTATCTTTCTTCTATGGACCTGGAATAAGACTTTCTCCAAGGAGCCTTGTTGTGTGTGTGTGTGTGTGTGTGTGTGTGTGTGATGTTAGAAGAGACCACAGTATGTGTGTTATAGGTGTTCATTACTTCTGGGATGACATTTTTTCAAGGTCATTTCAGTGAATGAACAAGAAATACAAATATTTTTAAAAGCCATATTATTTTCAATTCAATTTTAACGTCCAGTGTTTTCACTTAATTTGATTTTTAAGGTATATATCTCTTTCCACTGCTATTCACAGGATGGCGCAGGACCGGGCAGTGCTTCGTTCTGTTGTGCATAGGGTCGCTATGAGTCAGAACTGACTCAGCGACACCTAACAACAACAACAGATCTCTTTAGCAGGAGAAGGATGTGGCAGTCTGCTTCCATAGAGAGTACAGGCTTGGAAACCCTATGGGGCAGTTCTACTCTGTCCTGCATGGTCTTTGTGAGTCGGAATTGACTTGACAGCAACACGTTTTTTAATATCTCTTTATCTTGTACTGGAAAGTTTTATTTTATAAACATCACTATTTATTTGCCCTGCACTACAAAATTAAAATTGTTTCATAATACCAATGCTAAAATATTGCTACAAACATCTACTAAGGGAAATTATTATATTTCTCATTGTTGACATATAGGTAATGAGACTGCCCTTTCACTTATTCGTGTTAGCCAAAATTTTCTATTTGAAACCCAAAAAGAGTTTTGAATTATAAAGTCAACACTAGGTCTGGTCACGAAGTCTCTGGGTGGTGCAAATGGGTAAGTGCTCAGCTACTAGCCAAAAGTTTGGCAATGCAAACTCACCCAGAAACACCTTGGAAAACAGGCCTGGCAATCTGCTTCCAAAAGGTGACAGCCTCAAAAAAAACCTCTGTTGTTGTTAGGTGCTGTCAAGTCGGTTCCGACTTATAGTGACCCTATGTGCACCAGAACGAAACACTGCCCAGTCCTACTCCATCCTTACAATCGTTATGCTTGAGCTCATTGTTGCAGCCACTGTGTCAATCCACCTCGTTGAGGGTCTTCCTCTTTTCCACTGACCCTGTACTTTGCCAAGCATGATGTCCTCCTCCAGGGACAGTTCTACTCTGCACACATGGGGTTGTCATAAGTCGGAATCAACTTGACAGCAACTAAAAACAACAGTTAAATCTCATCATTTGTGCGTGTGTGTATGATAAACACCCTGTATTCCAAAAACACCTTGACTTTATATAGCAAACATGTTATTTTATGTAATCTATTTTTTTTATAGCTCTCTTCTAATATGTTTTCCCAAATGATCGTTTCACTTATATGAAATTCTCCTCCATACATTACCATACAAAGTGAGACTCCAAAAAATACTTGTTTCTAGCAGTATGTTAAGTGACTTTAGAGTGTTCATTTCTTTACCATAAAGAATAGTATAGCATAAAAGAAGGGTTTTGGAATCAGGCCTGAGCTTTAGTCAGGGTGCTGCTACTTACTGGGAGACACTGAACTGACTGGTTTTTTAACCTTGATGAGCTTCAGTTTCCTCATTTGTAAAACAAGAAGAAAAATAACACCTATTTCATGGGTTATTTTCAAGATTAAAGGAGTAATATATGTAAAGCACTTAGTACATAGTAAATACTTATTAAGTGTCAGCTATTATTGTCAATTATTCCATATTCTGACTATGAATATCTAAAACCATAAACTATAAATATATACAAGAGTGCTGAAGTACCATCTCCCCCTTCAATAAAGTATGATACTATATAGCCCCTAATTTTGTTCTCTTTTAGGTTTGGAGTACCTTGTAGCAGGACATGAGGATGTGAGAACAGGCAAACTGGTTGTGAATATGAAAAGTTTTGTCCAGCACTGGAAACCATCTCTTGGAAGAAAAGTCATGGACATTCTAAAAAGAGAGTGCAAGTAGCAGCAAAAAACATGCATAGCACATAATGGCACTTCTCTATGTACAAAACACCAACTAAATGGAAAGGAGACCTCAAAATGAAACTGGAATTTTTTTAAGTGCCAAAATATATAGAAATGGTCCAGTGTATAGGCTTTGTCTAACCTAATCTCTCCCTGGGCCCATGTTTAAATACAGTTTTGTTTCATAAAGAAGAGTAGAAAACCATATGCTGATACCAGTTTTCTATGGGACTGATTCTGAAATTCATAACTATTTAGAATATTTGAATAGCAGTGAGATATTTAGCAGTAATCCATTAAGGCCAATACATCTAACAAGGACTCCTCCGAGCTTCAAATATGTTACATACATTTGATGCTACTTAAATTAATGAATGAGATTTTAAGGAATCCCAACCCTACTATCAGGAAAGGTATTTCTTAAAAAGAGCCTTCTCTTGTTTGTTATGTATGAACTTTGGTCTGTGGGGTGTTACATGGAACCTCTCCACATGTGTATAGTATTTCCTTGTATAAAGCACTTTACTACCTACCACATGTGTTGTGAAAGTTTGGAGATTGTTGTTGACAGAAAGAAAGTATGTGTAAGAAAATCTACTGAAACAGAAGCACTGCCACTACATGTGGACAAAAGTGACCATATAAAGGAAGTTGTACTATTTAACTGAACACCTGGAGAAACTATGTGAAGATGCAACCTTAAAGGAAGATATGTTTGCATGAAGTCTCAGCTCCAGGCTAGAGGTTAGATTCCACAGATAATGGCCATAATGAAACTTTAAAAAAAAAAAAAAACTAAACAAGAAGAGACTTTAAAATAAGAGAAAGGAATCATGAGTGTAAAAGTAAGCTTGGATAAAGTAGAAATGGACTTTTAAATTTTTAAAAAGTTCATTTATTTGCAATGCACTTGTATACACTTCAAAAATTATTGTAGACACAGAAGTTGTTTTATTTTTGTGTTTAGTATTTAAATCTGAATATTGAAGCAGTTTTCCTATTTGTCTTTATTAACAGTATGTGGTCATTATATTTACACATTTTTTTAACACAATGTATGTGATAGTTCACCAGAGTACAGCTTTTCATTATCCATCATCTGTACCAGTGCATAACCACTATACATACAGTTTCTTCTGTACCTGAATAAACAAAACTTGAACCACAGTGCCATAGGATTAACTTCACATACAGAACATATTTTTTCCTGAGGTCCTGTGGACTTGCAAAAAAATATATATATTGCTTTGTTAATTTGTTTTTATATTTCATATATGTAATAAAGCAATACGATCTCTGGGTTTTTGTCTCAATTCCTGATCAGCTCATTCAATGATGCTAAAGATTTCCTTCTCTTAATCAGGGAACTCAAATCTAATTCCTTAAATTAAGAAAATCAAATAAGGGCCTGCTATTTCTAAAGTATTACTCTAGTTTGGGAATGAAGTGAAAGCTAGGTTCCCTGTAAAAAAACACCTGTTGCTGCCAAGTCGATTCTGACTCACGGCGACCTCATAGGACAGAGAAGAACTGCCCCATAGGATTTCCAAGAAGCGCCCGGTGGATATAAACTACCGACATTTTGGTTAGCAGCCGTAGCTCTTAACCCACTACACCACCAGGGTCTCTGAAGCTAGGTTAAACAAAAGCTAGGTTAGATGAGTTTATTTTCTGTAGCCTTCGGACATGAACTGTTTTCATCAGTTGCATTGTGGTTTTTAAATTACATTGACTTTTTAATTTAAAAAGTAATACAAGTTCATTGTAGAAAATTAAAAAAAAAGTATAATGAGGAAAGAAACACTCTAATGAAACCATCCTGAGGTAGCAGTTGTTAGTGTTTTAGTGTCTATACATATGCATACCTTTTATAGAATCGGAATCATATATACATACTCTTATGAAATCTTTTTTCATCTGTAGCATGTCTCTCAGCTTTTTACCTATCTTATCCTGGTAGGTGGAATGCTATCTAGTAGAGTATCATTTAGAAGCAACTTACAAAGCATGTTGGCAAATATATCATACCAAGAAAAACATTTTAAATACAAATACACAGGATTTTCTTAAGTTTCAGAATTGCCAGCTTGCTTTCTTTTCCATTTTAGTTTATTTAAAGTAAGTTACTATTAGCCATCAAAAAAGAAGAGTAGAAATAATGTCCATTTGAAAAAAGGATGGAAAGATGTCCATAATATATTAATAAATGAAAAAAATAAACTGCAGAAATGATATGTTATTAGTCCCATCCTCAAAACACATTTATAGTATATATAGTTTCTTAAAAGGTCAGAGAGAGAGATTATAGCAGTATTTGCCCCTTGGAGAAAAGAGGGAGGGAGATTTTCCCTTTTTATTTTATGCACATCTATATTGCTTTTCTTTCGATGATCATGTACTACTTTTGTAATTTATTTTTTAAATGAACTAAAATTTAATCAATTGTTTTTAAACTATGTTCAGGTAAAATCATAACTAGAACTTTGGTTTTATCTAGTTTACCAAATTGTTGGAACTCAATATGTCTTCCTAGTTGTCTTTGACTAGAATCTTCTTCTTTAGTTGCTTTTTCAAGGACTTTTTCTGGAAACCTTCCAAAAGGTTAAGTCACAGTTATAATAATCCCTTAATGTCTTGGTTCTCAAATCACTTGCAGCCCTTTTTACTGTGTTTTAAATTTCCTATGAGCATCAGCTGCTTCCCAAAGTGAAGGGGGGAAGAAAAAGGAGAGGAAAGAAGAGAAAGAAACTTTGTGTTCCGCATTTATAAAAGTAAACAACAAAATGGAGTGTGACCCAGCCTCCTCATGCCCCCCGTTCCCATTCCATCACACTGCTTCTACGTGCACTTTCGGTTCTTTAGCATCTTTCGACATAACCGACTCCGACTCCTGTAGGAAGGCAACAGTCAAATGAAACTTCCCTCTACGGCCTCATACAAACCTCCCCCCAAAGCTTTACTCCAGTAACTGTCGGGCTTTATTAGTCAGATTAGTTGCATAATGTCCACATACCTATCTGCATAATTTGCCTGGGGTCAACACAGTCTTCACGCTCTTATTACATCATTGACCCTGCAGAGGAAAGTTACTAATATTTAGCGTTTGAGGTAATGGAAAGTCTCAATAATAGGATAATCTTTTAATAGTGTCCACTACTGAGGTCAGATCTGTGGGGATGTAACCATGAGTCCAAAAAGCAGTGTCCATCTGGCTATATTAAACAGAGAGCAAGGCCTATTATGGGTCAGATCTGTGGGGATGTAACCATGAGTCCAAAAAGCAGTGTCCATCTGGCTATATTAAACAGAGAGCAAGGCCTATTATGGGTAAACGCAGTTCTCTGGGACGCGTAGACACTCTGGGCTCTTGCGAAAGAAATTCTTTTTGAAATGATCAGGGACTTATCAACTGCAAAGGGTGGGAAAAAGAACCTTGAAAATTCCTTGTGTTATCCCTTTGCCACTCCTCTGGAATGCCTGAGAACAAGGACTGTGAGCACTGCCTCTGCCACTGAGCAGTTTTGTCTGAGGCCCCAGCTCTGAATTGCTTTTGTGTTCATTGTTTCAATGATAAGCAGTTCCCTAACCTAACTTTATCAAAGAGCCAAATTTACTCACGACTTATTTCCCACAGTTTGGAAGGAAAATATTTATGAACAACCTCAATTTTGTAAGAGAGATTGGTATGACAAAAACGGACTAGAAGCAAAAGGGTGTGCCTTGTATTACATTTTTTTTCAAGTTTCAGAGAATGATTTGTCTGAGAAGTTTTTTTTTTCAGTAATGTCCCTCGTCCCTCTTTCCCTCCCCTTTCACCAATTTAAATACTTTTCTATTTTTTTTTTAGCATTATTGACTGTTTGAAACCTGCAGCATTTTTTTCACTATAAATTCCCAGATTTATTATTAGCCAGTTCATACATGCTGAATAACTAAAAGTAGAATGTTAGTCATAAGAAAGAAAGAAATATGCACTGGGTCAAAGAGATATTTATAAAATGTGAGATGTGTGTTCTGTTGAGAGAGGGCTCTTTTTGGTAAATGATAGATACATCTCTACTTTCTAAACATGTAGTCACAGGTGGGTGACCATGTTCCAAAGCTTGGTCATTAGTAAGAAATTTTAATTTACAAATCCAAGAATATCAGTATTTATTGAGAATGATCAAATCATAGTGTATTCATCTGAACAAGGGGAGTAGCAGCCAGGCAGGGAACCTTGCTCCCCAGAAAGAAAAATAACCATTACTAGCAAATTTTCACAGTATGAGTAAAACAGTCTGCCCAGAAATCCCCCGGATACCTCCTTCTCAGCCAGGATACTACCAAGGGATTCAAACTTGGAGAATAAAAAACGAAAGAGATAAAAACAGTAATAGCAAACGACTAAGAGTTTACTATAACCTAAGCACTTTTCTAAGTACTTTACATGTGTTATTTGATCTTCTAACCACTCCTGAAGCAGATGCTATTATTATTTCCATTTCCCAGATAAGGATACTGAGGCACAGAGAGTTGAAGTAAATTGTCCAAGGACACCCAGCTAATAATGGCAGAGCCTGGTTTTGAGCAACCATTCTGACTCCCAGAGTTCATAATTCAACCACCAAAAGGAAATTCTGGCATTCAAAAAAGAGTCGGTGTGAAGTGAGGACAACTGCACCATTTTCCCCATGGACTGTCTTTTGTGGAGCACAGTTGAGGGAAGAGCATCAAAGCTTGACCTTTCTCCCAGTTTTCCTTTCCCATACTCCAAATTATAATGTATTCCATTATTCCACTCTGCAATTATATCATTTTTCTCCCATCTTTCTCATTGTTATATGGCCATTGGGGTAATACTGCTTACAATAATTCATATCAGATAAAATGATAAGAGTCCCTTTTATACCTTGGCTCTTTTCCTCTTGGTCTGGTTTTGTGAAATCCATTTGGCAAAAAATCCGCTTTTGCATTTATCAGTAATGACCCTGAACAAGCTACTGTGAAATTCAACAGCATTTCAAATCAATTCTTTCAGCTCTGACTTTGGCTTTGTAGAGCAATTCTACTGGCAAGATGAATGAGAAGTTAGTTACACCAAAAAGAGACAAAGAAACAGGAAAAAATAGAGAATGTAGACACTTTTTCAACCCAGGAGAAAGAGCAAGAGGCAGGAAACAAGGGATAAAGATATAAGAGAATAAAGGAAAGCAACAGCTGGACAAGAAACCAGGTGGTTTATTCTAGTAAGAATATGTAAAAATATTTCAAAGGAGAATATACTCAGTCAACCAATTCTTCCATTGCTAGGTATGATGATTTATGTGAGATATTTCCAAATATTTCATGCAAAATTTTTCCATCAAACTCTCTTGCTGTTAGTTATGTTTGATGAGCCAGAAAGCTACAGAAGAAAGCAATGCAGAAACCTTAGGTTTAGCACATTAGGAAACCAATTAGATAATTAGAAGACCAATTAGTTTTGCCATACACTGAAATAGAATTTTAAATTTATCTTTCACAGATATTTAATATCAGTAAGTATTGCTTAAAAGTCTTTTTTCAATATTCTCACTCATCATAATAATGAGTTTCACTTTTGCCCTCATTATGTACCAGGCATTGTGCTAAACTTTATGTAGATTATCTCCTCAGACCTCACATAATAACCTTGTGAAGTAGGTGCTATTATTAGGAGGATAGTAACTACCTAGGATAATTACTAACCAGGGCTAGAGGAGCATAGTAACTAACTAGGGCCAGCAGAGTTACATAACTTGTCCAAGGTCACAAAGCTAGTAAGCGGCAAAGCTAGAATTTGAATCCTCATTTTACCTACCTTTAGAGCACATACATTAATAACCTCTATGCTCTGCTAAAGCCAATGACTCTCAAACAGTATGCATAAAAATCAGCAGGCACAGTCCCGACCTCAGAGAGTCTGTTTCAAAAGGTCTGGGTGGGGGCCAGGGATGAACATTTTAATAAGCACGAATGGAGATTCAGATACAAGTAGTCTATAGACAAGACTTTGAGAAACAACTGCTGCAGATACTCTTGCAGAACGGTCTCAACAAGGTCATACAATTATTTATTAGTTTTATTTCTGCAAATGTAGCTCCTCCTGATCATAAATCTATTAGGCCTTCATCACAAATTTTATTTTATGAAAAACAGAATCATTAGTACTGTTATGGTTACCCAAGAAGTGAGGTAGTGGAAAAAGGGAATTCAAAGGAAAGCCCTCCTACCGTCAGGCTACTTTTTAGCCTGGCCATCAACAGAATTGTGAAATGCCTAAATTTGTCTTTGATACCTTAACTCCTTCATCCACTTTGGTCAATCTCCTCCTCCCAAGTGCCCATTGCCTTCATGCTGCTCACAGTCCCCACTAAGATGCTACAAAAACTCTCAACTCTCAAAGTTTCCAGCCTTAAAAAGTATACTTACTTATCAAGATGATACTCTTGACCAAGAGACAAATAGAGTGATAAGATAAAATAAATCATTCTAATGACTTACTTTCCTCTTTTTCCACTTCCCTCTTTCCCCTAACAACTTTATTGACCCAAATAAACCACACATGTCTGCAGAAAGCTTTTAATGGATGATTCTAATCATGGGAATTTTAGGCACTGGTGGCAGGCCAGTGAAGGAGATATTTTTGGTCAGATGTGCCTTTCAATGCCTCATAAATCAGGCTGCTTAGGCAGCTTCCTAATTTCCCTGTAGCCAGTGCCAGTCCTGCTTACATACTCTGTACCCCGCTCAGACTTGGGAAGTAAGAAGAAATGTGAAAAAGAAGCGACGCTGGGAAAGGAAGGCATGAGGCACTGCCTAACTTTTTTTTATCCTCTCTCAGAAATGAGGGGAAACCCTGGAGGCATAGTGGTTAAGTGCTACAGCTGCTAACCAAAAGGTCAGCAGTTCAAATCCACCAAGTGCTCCTTGGAAACTCTAAGGGGGCAGTTCTACTCTGTCCTATAGGGTCACTATGAGTCAGAATTGACTCAACAGCACTGGGTGGGTTGGGTTCAGAAATGAGGATTCAAGTCACAAATAAAATAATAATCCACACAGACTTTGCTTTTTTTTTTTCCTTGTAAATGAGAAGCAAAATCCGGGGTAGCATTTAAAGGAGAAAAATCTAGGAAATGTGCTCAACTTGCATCAACAGCAAGTAGAATTCCTTAACATCAGAAACACTCATTTTACGCACACACGTACACTCTCCAACCGCTTACGTATGGAAACTGCCCTGCAGTGACCTTCGGCAACTTAGACAGCTTTTGATAGCAAATGAGAATGCACAACTGGATATTTTTATCGGCGTGTTCTCTGCCTCTGATAAATGTTATACTAAGCAGTTTGAAGCAAAAATACAGTGAATACATTTAGCCTTTTTTTAAAACACAATATGTACATGTACAGTCAATCTGCATCTTCCAAAATTTTACAGCTTTCACCAGCTGCATCAAGAAAGAAGACTAAGTTTAGAAAAGACCCCCAAGTTTTCACTTGCCCTCAGAAATTATCCTACCTAAGTTAACAGCTATTTAAGAAGTAGTATTTAAAGCCTCATACCGGCTATAGTTGATGTTGCAGGCCTCCCAATGTCTTTATAAAATGTGTTTTCTGTTTTTAAACAGAAAATAAAATAAACGACATATGCGTCATTAAAGAAATATCCTACAACATGAAAAGTGCTTTATGATCTGTTTTTGTGGCCGTAAACAGATGCTTACCCTTTCTAATTCTCACTGAGGCTCATTATGTAAATTTCTTACTGAAGCCACAGGATTTGAGGAAGGGCACTGGTAGCACCAGCATATTTGGAGCATCAAGCACCGTTACGATCGTTACCTCAATAAATGCTCAGGACAACCTTTTGAGAAAAAAAAAAAATTTTTTTTTTTTAATTTTAACCTTTTGAAGTAGGTATTAATATCCAACTCTACAGATGAGGAACATGAGATTAAGAGGAGTCAAGTATCTTGGCCAGCGCCACACAGCTTGTAACTAGCAGAGTCAAGTATTCAAGGCCAAGTCTGTCTGACTCCAAATCTTATGCTCCTTCAACTACATAATATTGTTTTAAAGCGTTCAGTTCCCTTCTCAGCATCATTTGTTGGATTGTAGGTCTTCTTTCATTAACAGATATTTCTTATGACCCTACGTGGTAGGTGCTGTTGTAGGCCCTAGGGATATACTAGTGAACAAAACAAAATCCCTACTCTCACGGAACTTACATTCTAGAGGGGAAGGACCCCCAGAAGATAACTAAAACAGTCCCTGCTCCTTCTCCACATTATAGGGCTTAGTTGTCGAGTATTTATTAATGCCCTAAATAATTTAAGTATTCTTTTTCCATCACTAAAGAGATGATTCAATATAATATACTCTGTGTCTTGTTTGTATTGAACACTGTTTTTTCCCAAATGATTTGAAAGCAATAAAATACTAATTTGTCAGAGTGGAATGCTGTTATAATTGGATAATGACCACCAAGCAGGAGCTTTTTGAGTCACCCTAAATGCCTGGAGGGTAGCAACAGAATTTGTCCTTCTACCACCTATTATGGAGCTGACAAGGTCCTGCTCTGTGCCTCACTCATTAATTTTCCTGTTGACTTTAAAAATTTACAACAATTCTGTCTGATGCTCATGTGTGAGAACGACAGGATTCCGCTTCTGCCCAGGCCATGGAGCATTGGCTGGCTAGGCTCCCCACAAGCCTGCTGGGGGCTCATCTACTCAGTTATGGTAGCTTGAGAAGATCCACTTGCCTCTGTGAGAAATAACAGTGACCATAATAGAAGAAATTCTAGGCATTCTTTCAAGCCGTTGGGAAGTTCCAGCACATTCCAGCTGTGAAAGAATTCAAGTCCCTCCACTCATGTCAAAGCTCCACTGCCAGCCATGTGTGCTTTGTACATTTAATAGGCCAAGGCCTAGTAATTAACTCTATAAATTCTCTCCCTGCCTAATTACCATGAATTGCTGATTCTATAGGGAAATCAGTCTTGGATTTAGTGACTCCTCAGGCTTTGGACAATGACAGATTTCAGAAGTTTCAAGATTCTCAACATTAAGAATTGCTATTCTGGAATACTAAGGCAATCATCTGTGACCTAGAGATTGGTGCACAATGTTTTTATTTCTTAAGCTTTGGAAATTCTCATCCATAACTACTTATGACTGTCATAAGGAGAAGCCTTCCACTCCTGTCAGGGACAGGAAAACGAAATGTTATGGTTTTTTCTAGGCCAACTACATCCTCCAGATCACCCCTATATGAATCTCCCCTGAAAACATCATACTCACCTGTGAGTCTCTTTAGGGAAACTCACTTCCTGCTTACCTCCTCACTCTTCTTTGCCTATTTCTCCCTTTATAAAGGAATGAAAGAGAATAAAAAGAAAAGCAAAAGAAGTTGCTCTAATTTTTCTTAATGGAAAAAAATTCTCCCATAATTAAGAAGTGTCTCTGAGCATCTTCAATTGGTACAAATTTAGGCTATTGTTACCAGCAGCCAAAACCACTGACCTTGATAATATGGCAGGAGTAATTATTACACTCTACAAACAGAAACCATTTCTTTTTCACTGTGCCACAGATTCAGCGTGTATTTCTTTCAACATGAGAATGCATGTGGCTTCACTCCAATAATTATGAATGAGAATTGAGAGATGGAAGGGGGGGGGAAGACTAATACAACTCAAACACTAGCAAACAGAGGTCTGACTGGGAAGATAATACGAACAATATGTTACACTGGGAAAAGTGCTGCAAAAAAAGGGCTGAATGGGACTTGGGGGAAGGTATTATAGAGAACGTGATTTGAATTAGGTCTAACAGCAACTTCTCAGGTTTTGAATTTTACTAGGCAGAGAGGAAAGTCTCCACACATTGTGGCTTATAACAACTATGATGACTCAGATGCCCAGACTCCTCTGAAATCCAAACAATGCTGTCACTGAGATTGTATATACCTTATCTTCACAATAACGTGCTGCTAATCTTTGAAGCAGGTGCTACTACTATTATTCCCATTTTACACATCAGGAAAAGGAAGCTCAAGTAAATAATCAGACTATTTATTGCATTGCAGATAGTAACAGAGCAAGAATACAAGCCAGTTCTAAGTCCCAGAATCTGTGCTCTTAGTCATCATACTATAGCACTTCTTCCTTGACACGTGCATCTCAGACTGCAGAGACAGCCAACTGCTCTGGCTTCCCCTGAACCTTTCTGTTCCTTCTGGTCTTCTGGGTCATTTGCCAGAAGGACTCAGGATTTGAAGCCTGAGACAATAAACTGGGTAACTTTCCCTGCAGCCAGCAACCACCCACAGTAGGAGCTTCATCATCTACATTCTCTTCTCTCTACCACAGCTGAGAAATAATGACTGCTCTGCAACCCTTAGTAATAAAAATCACTGTCTGATAGGAAATGCTGTCGTCATAGCCCCATTTCCTAACAGTATACCCTATAGTACAAGTATACGTGGTACTCTGCCTAAAAAGGAAAATAAAAATTTTAGATGGCAATGATAAAGGTTCTACTTCTAGACCACCACCTTAGAAGAAGGAATGTAACAGTTGATAAGAATATATTTATTTGTTTTCATATTAAGTTAGTCCATTCTTTTCTATAGATTGTACAAACTCCCTCAGGGCAGAAATCACATCTGTTTTGTTCACATTGATCCCCTTTGTAAATCACAGATCCCTGTATAGAGTAGGTACTCAGAAAATATTTGTCAAATGAATAGAGTGATATTCCCAGATCAGAAAAGCAACTATTACTTTTTATTATTTATTCATTCAACGAACATTTGTTGAACAGCTACTGGAAAAGACAGCACAGTGGCATGGTTACACACACAGACTCCAGATCCAAATTGCCTGGGTTCAAATACTAGTTCTGTCATTTACAGCTGTGTGACCCTGGGCAAGCCAACTAAACTTTCTGTATTTTAGTTCCCCAGTCTGTAAAATGGCGAAAATAATATTCTCTACCTCACAGGATTATTAGGAAAATTAAGTGAATTAATATATTATTGAAAGTATTTAGAATAGTACCTAGCACAGAATAAATACTATGTGTTTGCTATGGTGATGATGATGATGTGCCAGGCTGTTCGAGACACTGAGGATACAACAATACAGGTCCCTGCATGAAGGTAACTTACATTCTAGTAGGAGAAACAAACAATAAACCCATAAACAAGTTAGTAAAATAACCTTAAAAAAAATCTTAGATAGTTTTAAATACTATAGAGGAAATGAAGTGTCCCTGGTGGTATAGTGGTTAAGAGCTACAGCTGCTAACCAAAAGGTTGGCAGTTCAAATCCACCAGGCACTCTTTGGAAACTCTATGGGGCAGTTCTACTCTGTCCTATAGGATCACTATGAGTTGGAATCAACTCAACAGCAATGGGTTTGATTTGGGTTTTTTTGGTGTCAAGAAACTGACATGAGACAGAGTTTAGCATGCAGAATGATTATTACAGAGTACCCTCAGGATCAACATTTGTGGGAGAAAGAGGAGGGAACCAGAAGTGGGCAGAGGGAGAAGTCAAGCTGCAAAGCTGACCCAAAAATAGCCTCAGGGAACCCCCAGAGGAGTATGATTAGAATGACCCTTCAGGGTTGTCCCAAGTTGGACCGAGGTAGCCAGATCTTTACACACTCCATATGATGTGAACCAGCATAGGAAGGGATGTGACCTTGAGCAAGACCGCTCTCTACAGCTGAAGAAATCCCTAAAGGGGCTGACAGCTGAAGACTGTCTGCCAACAGCTGTGTAACAAAGACGACTCAGGCAGCACAACACAGTATGCATTGCACCTGCAAATATGATAGTGGAGGTGGGTAGTTACCTGAAATAAAGTGGTTATGGAAAACCTTTCTGAGGAGGTAATATTTAAGTGGATAACTATATGATGAGAAGGTGATAGTCATGTAACTAAGTGGGGGAAAGCATTCTTCTTAAAGGGATAGCAAGTACAACGTCCTCCAGCTCAGAAAAAGACCAGTGAGGCGGAGAGTGGTACGAGATGAGGTCTAAGGAGGCAGGCAGGGGGCAGAATGTAAGAGTCTTGCATGAGTTTAGATTTTATTCTAGGTAAGATGAGAAGCAATTGGAGGAAGTGGAATAACTAATTTACTTTTTTAAAAGATCCTGCTGGCTGATATGTGGAAAATGGATTTGGAAAGGATCAAAGTGAAAACAGAGAGACCAATTAAAAGATTATTGGAGTTTTCCAAATAAGAGATGGTATGTTGATGAAGATAGAGAAAAGTGGCTGTATTTAGGACATGCAGTTGTCTGCAGGAAAACCTGCGGGGCTTGCTAACAGATTAAATGTGGAATGTGAAGAGTCATCAAAGATGACTCTTAGTTTTATAGCTCGTACAAATGGAAGGATGGTGGTATCACTTATTTAGATGGGGAAAAATCAGGTTTAGAGCTGAAAATAAAGAGTTCCATCTTAGACTTGTTTGGTTTGAAATGCCCATTAGACCTCAAGTAGAGATGGCAAGTGGTCAGTGGAATATACAAGTCTGCAGCACAAAAGAACAGAGGTCAAGGCTAGAGACTTATATTGGGGAGTCACAGGCAAATAGATGGTACATTGGTTTGCTATTGTCACATAGTAAGCCATTCCCAACACTTAGTGGCATAAAACAACATTAATTTATTTTTGCTCACATCTACGGATTGTCTGGGATTCAATCTAGACATCTCTACTTCTATCTGCAGGTTTCTGGGTCAGCTAGGGCAGCTCTACTCTCAGGGGTGGATTAACCAACAAGCAAGGTATGCACAGACTTACAGTAAGCAAAGTATGTGTGGGCTTAATTGTATTTAATGTGGTGAAAACAGGTGATACTGTGCACTATAGATTAGTAAATAAGCACAAGTAAGCCCACGTGTACTTTGCTTACTGGGTAATCTGTTCCTGTCTATATATCTCTCATCCTCCTGGGACCAACAAGTCAGGAAAGCAATGGTAATGGCAGAGGCTTGAGAAGGCAAATGGAAACATGCAAACCCTTAAGAAAGATCCAGGCTCATGACACACCTTCACTTTCATCAATACGTCATTACCCAAAGCAAGGCACATATTCTAACCCCAAGTCAAGGTGTGGAGAAGTACAATCTGCCTAGGATGATATCCTAGATGCGAGAGGTAGGGGGACATGAAATTAGGACCAACAATGTAGCCTACCACAGACGAGATCACCTGGAGTAGGAATGTAGGTAGAAAAATTAACTGAGCCTGGGACAAATATCTGGGGTACTTTAGAATTTACCAGTCAGCTAGAAGAGGAAAAACCATCAAAGGTTTAGAAGGACATCAAGAGCAATTAGAGAGAAATAAAGAGAACATGAGAAAAATAAGAAAAAAACAATATTTCAAGAAGGAGACTGAAGTGTTGCTGAGAGGTTAAATAAAATATGAACAGAGAAGTGGCTGCTGTAACTGGAAATATGGACCATCAATCCAGGTTTTCTGTGATAGGACAATAGGATAGGTGAGAAGGTGAGACCTCACCCTCTCATCCTGGGTTATCAGAAAGCAGGAAAGCAAATTATGTTCGGACAGTAAAACACCACTCTGTCCAGAATAATGGGATTAGGAAGGTAAGCAGTTGATTATAAGGTTGGAAAGGTAGTTTAAAGTCAGATTTAAATCTTTTTTTTTTTTTTAAATAACTTGCTAAGAAGTTGGAACTTGATTCTTTAAGCAACAGGGGGTCATCCAAAGTTTTTCAAACAGGAAGTGACATATACCAAGGTTTTTTTAGAAAGAAAAATCTAACTGCAATATTAGCTGGATCTGAGAGAGAATAAATTGGTGACAAAGAGGCCAATTATTCTGGTCTTGTTAGTCAGACTTCTTGACCAGATCCTGACCTCTCCAGAAAGCCTTTAGGTTCTCTTACAGTAAGTTCCTGATGCTTGTTGCTGTTGACATTTTTCTTTCCTGATTCCTCCTTGTCTGAATGACCTTAGTTGATTTATGATAACTTTCTAATCAAAATCCACCCTCCATCTCAGCACTCATTCATTTAGGAGAAGTGGAAATACCCCCCTTTCCCTTTGTGTTATGTAAGAAACACCTCCCCTAATGGGCTACACAAAGTAGTGTGGGAACCACAGCCTGTTAGGCCAGGTTCACAGTTTCAGGCTCCTGACTTGCCCACCCACCCCTCAAACCCTCTGCTTTTCTGCCCCCAGCCCCATCCCTGTCCATTCTCCCAGATTACTCACAACACACTAAAAGTTCATGGAGTTCAGAACATAGTGATAGCCTTGACATGCTGGTATAGGTACTATTCTTTCACTAGTCCTCCTAACTTCAGGCTTGACATCTGAGTGACCTTTCACCTTGTGTGTGCTGATCCTAACTAAAGTCCCACTTGGACCCTCTAGTGACTCTGAGTAGCGGGTCAAGGGGAGTAGAAGCATGCGAAGAAATGACCCTGAAAAGCAGCCACTATGTCCGCTATGTGAATCAGTCTGCACTGCTTTCCAAGAAGCCTTAAAGGCAAATACACTGACAAATATCTCAAATAATGAAATATTACTGTTTAGTATTACATAGTAATTTGGCTTGGAGACTTTTTCTTACAGTCTCATTCCTGGGCTTCCAACAGATCTATGGAAAGATGAACAGGTGTTGTTTCTACAACATGTAGATTACTTGAAAGGAGCTATAATTTAAAATGAGAAATTGTTATTAAACATGAACTACGATTTTCCTTGTTGATTGTACAGGGCTGTGATGTTTTTCCATAACACATACATCTTCGGTTGCTATGCATGGTATTTTCCTGATGTCTGCTAGCCAAATATTCTTCAACTGACTGGTCCTTGTGGGAAATGGAGAAAATCATACAACTAGAAAGTTGGAAATAATGCCAGTATTCAAATCACAAAGACAACGTGGAAACAAATATTCTGCTGTCATCCTGGTGTACGCTGTTAACAAATGACTTAATTTGGCAAAATTGGCAACTGCTTAATCCTTTCAGGCCTTTATCACTTCCAAAAACCAAACCAAACCCAGTGCCATCGAGTCGATTCTGACTCATAGCGACCCTATAGGACAGAGTAGAATTGCCCCACAGAGTTTCCAAGGAGCACTTGGTGGATTCGAACTGCCGACCCTTTGGTTAGTAGCCATAGCACTTAACCACTACACCACCAGGGTTTCCCATGATCACTTAAATAGTGAAAAATTGTTTCCCTGACCTCCTTGGTACCTCAGCTGGTTGTGTTGCTCACTGGGAAATCTTTTCTAGTGTAAAGGGACACATGAACTCTCTTGGACTCCATCAGGAGAGTTCTAGTTGCATTTCCTTGTCACAGATTCTTTTTGTGATTTATGCCTTTGCCTTCACTCTTTGCTCTGGAAATAAGACAAAAAGTAACTACGATACCCACTCAGAGTTGCTTTATACTACCATTACATTAGGCACCCTCAGAAACAGCATTAATTCTGGTCTCTGCTCTCAGACTATTGCATTATTTCATTTCTTCAGAGTAAATGATACCCAGACTAGGTTACTAATGCTCCATGCTGCTCCTTTCATCCATGGCTCCCCCTAGTCACAAAGCTCTTATATACTCTGGCATTCCTTGTTGCTTCATAGTTAACATTTCTTACGGTTACGATGCAATGCCTTTGTCAAAGGGTTTCTCCATGAGTCTCCACATTGTTTGCATAGATTATATCTCATAGGTCTTTCCAAAAAAAAAAAAACTTTTTGAATTTAACTTGTTTAAGATCCTAGAATATTATAGGTAGGAAGCTAGCTAAACAAAGACACCCCAGTTACACTGAAAGCTGTCACTTCTTTCCTTTGGCTCTCTAAGGCAGGGTATAGGCCCACTGACACTCCATTAGCCTCATGTCCTTGACTGAGTTTTTGTCCTGTCATCCATGATCCCCATCTCTACTACCACCCCCAGATGAAACTGGGACACATAAGCAAAAAAAATTAGCCTGTATATTTCTTTGTTCTCCCAACGTATACCTATGTATTCCCCCAGGTTGTATCGCTAAAGGAATAGAGTCCAGGACTAGAGCCTATGTAAGAGTCAAGTCACTTAAAATATTTATTGAGCACCTTCTTTATGCTCAATACCAAGGAGTACTTGGCATACAGCTATTATCACTAGTCCCAACAAGCTTCCCTGAAAAAGTGATTACATCACATGCTTTTCACAGTCTCATTACATTCTGGTAGCTCTACTGCAATACTGGATAACTGCATACTGTTGAATGGAGCAAGTCTGGGCCACAGATGAATCAAAGGAAGACCGAGTACAGCTGATGCCTTCATCCCTCCTCTGTTCTCCACTCATCACAAAGCTCAGGGTAAAGAGTACCTTTATGTTATGGTCATTATTTTGTACTTCCCTCCTTGTTTCATTACCTCATGTCTGTTGCTTAGACTGTAAACACAGAACAAATGCCAAGATATTGAGCAAAGACACCAGGAAACCCAGCTCCATATACTAGACTCACCTTTGTTCTTTTGGCCTTATGTTATGTTTGTTTAAAGACGGCAAGAAAAAGGTGCCACATAGCTCAGTGCTCATTTGCTTCCTGCTCTGTTAGGTATTAAACCGCAGAAACCTAGTCTCCCTTACTATAGCCAACTGATTAGAACACTCACCTCCAACTTAATGCCCCAGGAGAGTTCACCTCTTCTTTCTTCTCTGCTCTTCTCTTCTCAAGGTCCTGTGAGCTAAACACCATGATATAATAAGTAAGAAGCATATGTTGCAGAGATTTGTCTTCTTTATTGTTCTGTTCTTAGGAAAAAAAAAAAAGAATAGTTGATTATCTCAACCTGCACATAACTTGTGGGACAAAAAGATTCCTGTCAAATAATCCTCTCTTGATGAATTCCCTTGACTATCGTAAAGTAAGACATGGCCTTCAAGCATTAATACCCAGACAATAAAACAATTGTGTGTTATTTAATTAGCTTATTGTTTTGTTAATGTACATTCCTGTGGTTACACCACTTTCCACACAAACCTGAGAAAATACTACATGGGATTTAGAATTTTTCACCAGCATGTCCATATTTTTGTTTCATAGTTTTTTACTTTTATTTTTTACCTCCTAGGCAGAATCTCTTAATGTTTCGAGGTTATCTCATAACAATAGTTAATTTGTTAAGTCCTAGAAAATTATAACAACAATAAGCCTTTGTGCAAACTTTTGGCATACTGGATATTTCCAGCTAAAAAAAAAAAAAACCTGACAGATCCAGCTGAGACCATTGTCATTTTTGTACCATCTAATCCCCATTATGAAGAGATTTTTATCAAATTGGGTAGTGATCATCTGGCAGTATAAGCAATACTAGAAAAGCCAATTCAATAAATCGGAGGGGTTATTCCATGTCATCTACATGCCCAAACAAGAGAAATAGCATATTGGTTTTAATAAATCCTCAGTTTCCAGCCAAAGGCCTTTCAGAGCTCTTGCAGTTCTCTGGAATTATTAAAAAAAAAAAAAAAAAATCTTTATGGAACTAAAAGGGAAACTTCTGATTTACTATAAAAAGGAGATTTGAATTGGGCAACTTGCTCATTATGCTGTGTAATTACCTAATACACATTATCACCTAACAATTATTATCTCCATTTTACATACGTGGAAACAAAACCCAAAGAGTTAAGGAACTTGGTCATAGTAGCTAGGAAATGATGGATCCAGAAGCAAAATTTCCCTCATGTCCACATTATTAAACATGATATCAGAGGATGTTGCTGACCTTTATCAGCGATTCCTTCTTAGTCCCAGAGGTTGCCTAGTCTAGGCAAGATGTATGTAACCAGGTGACTTAGATCACTGTGCTGATGAGGCCAAGAGTCATGTGTTGATTCAACAAGTATCAGTGAGCAACTTCTATGTGCCAGGCACTGTTCTAGGTGTTAGGGATAGAGCAGTGAATAAAACAAAGTTCCTGCCCTCAATGAGCTTGTATTCTACTGAGGGGCAATAGACAATAAACAAATAAATACATAATATTGTCGAATAGTGATAAGTGCTATGGAGAAAAATAAACGTAAAGAGAAAACCTCAGTAGAGGTGCTATTTTATATAGGTGACCAGGGACGTTCTCCATGATAAGAAGACTTCTGAGTAAAGACTGAAGAGAACGAGGGGAGGGAGGGCAAAGTGAACTGTTACCTGGGGAAAGGACATTCCAGGCAGAGGGAATAGCAAGTGAAGGGCCTAAGCTCCCTACATCTTCTGGAAAGCACTTAAGAGGCCAGTGTGGCTGGAGCAGAGTAAGAGAAGGGGGAAGTTGAAAGAAATGAGGTGGAATGGAGTAGTGGGGAGGGGAAGTGAGCATGAAGGGCACTGTAGATTCTGCAAAGATTTCGTAGCCCCTGGAAGGTTTTTCAGCAGAAAACGAGGAGTGACATACTCTGACTTAAGTTTTAAGAGACTCTCTATTAGCCAGTTTACTTGGCTGCTGACTAGTCAACAAGGCCACAACCTGCAAACAGAATGAGAGGTAGGATAGTAGTGCATGAAGTGTGGGCTTTAGAATTAGATCTATATTCAAATCTCAGCCTCCATCACCTCTTGCAGGGGCAGATTATCCAACAAGCAAGGTAAGTGCGGGTTTATTTGTGCTTACTCACTAATCTGTAGTGAACAATTTTACATGGGTTTTGCCACACAAAATCAAAGTGAAACTCGTGTGAAATTGTTAACTTCAAATTAGTAAATAAGCAGAAGTGAGCTGTTGCTTACCTTGCTTACTGAGTCATCTGCCCTGTCAGGGACCATAAACATGAAGAGGCTTTGATTCTGTAGGAAGGCCCTGTGGGGCTGGGAAAGAGACAGATGCCCGCTATACCTAGAAGCAGACTCTTTGATGTGGTGAAAAAATGTGAAATTGTTCACTACAGATTAGTAAGTAAACCCGTGCTTTCCTTGCTTATTGGATGATCCATCCCTGCCTGCTAGCTCTATTAACTTTGCACTGGTTATTTAACCTCTCTGAATCTTTCCTCCTGCAAAAGAAGAATAGTAAAACTACCTTACAGAGTTATTTGTTAAATTAGGTATTGTAAAGCACCTGAAATATAGTAATTAACACTAAAAAAAAGTGATTAATTGTTGAATTTAATTTTATCATTAAAATTAAAAGTAACATAGAGAAGACTTGAATTGGAAAATATTTCTTCTGTGTTACTGAATAATAACAATAACAAATTATTAGTGGGCAAAAAAAAGTATGTGTTCTTTCTCTTTTTTAAAAAACTATTTTGAGAAATTTTCAAACACACGAAATTAAAGCAGATGATCTAATGAATAGCTTCGATAATTAGCATTTTCCAATCTTATTTTTCTGAACTATTTTAAAGCAAATCTCAAATATATTATCATTACATCTATAAATATTTCAGTTTGTATCCCTAACAGATAGGAAATTTTTTTAACATAACCCAAATACAATGATCATATCTAACAAAACCAACAATAATCTCTTAATATCATCTAGTACTCAGTCCACATTCAAATTTCTCAATTGTCTCAAAAGCATCTTTTTACAATTGCTTTATTCAAATTAGAATCTCAACCAGGTCCATAGATCGCAGTTGGCTTTTATCTACAACACTTTACTCTTTTTTTTTTTTCCATGCCTCTTATTTTTGAAGAACTACCATTTGAAGTATGTGCTCTACTAATGGCTAATCAGTAATGTTCCCTCCATATGCAGAAGTCATTGAATCTACATACTGTACTACAGAAAGCTCCAAGTGCTCTTGGAGAGGAAGGAGTGAGAAAAATGTTTTCTACTTCTGAAGAGTGGAGATTAACTCAAGCCCGGTGAGAATGTGCCACTTAATATGGTGAAGAAACAGCCAAGAGCAAATTTAGACTTTTTAACATGGGTATAACTATCATGGAAATGGGCCATAAGACCTGAGGTATTTCTTCCAGTCCTAGAATTCTCTGGAACTTAACATTAGATATGTATTTAGATAATCATCACAAAATAATGACTGATAGAATTTCCTGTTTTCTGTTAAAGAACAATCCAATAAACTTTTCCTGGCCTCGTGAAAAGGGGGTAGGTTAGTTATTACTATGGAAGTCCTATATTTCCCTTAAAACTGACATCTTAATTGGGTTGGTTTAGCTAAATTCAACTCTGGAGTCATAGCTAGAGCTAGTTGACATTCATCAATTCTTGCAGGTAATTCTTAGCAGAAGACCCAAAAGAATTAAAGGGATACCAATAAATCCTGAGTAAGAATGAATACTTGAGATGAAAGAAAAGAAAACCAAGTAGCTCCTTTCGACTTTATACCATAGCATTTTGTTGCAATAAGTGACTTCTGGAAGCAAGTCAAAAATTCAGATTAGATATTGGTTCCCATATGCTTTTTTAACTACCAAGTACATAATTCCATTGTAGACCTTAATAAAAGACCAAAAGCAGAGATTAGGTGTTTATATTCATTGCAAATTATTGTGGACTTGGGGATCCTTTTGAAATGACCATGAGTCAACATGGGGTCGTGATGGAAAAAGAAAGCATCATCTCCCACTCATAACTAATTCTGTCTCTGGTAATCAGAGAAACACAAGAGGCAGCCAAGTATGGACTGGCAGCTCCAACTAGCTTGTTTTGTTACTTTGTCTCTCACTCAATAGTCAATCCTCCTTTGGTATTCATTACAGTTTGACTTAGCAGTAGGCCCACTGTGTTCTGAGTATAATAATTCTTCATCAAAACGTGATGCCAGGAGCCTGCTTAACACTGACTTCCACTTTTAATTAAGATGGATAAATCAGAAGCTGTTGGCAAATAAATCATAGATGGAAATCAGCAGTCTATAGGGCACAAGACAGGATAGTAGAGAGAATAGGGAGTGATGGGTGAAGAAAATAGACGGGAAAAAGAACAGTTTTTTTTATTATTGCTGTTGTTTTGTTTTTCAATACCCTAAATATCTAATGAAAAAGAAAACAGAAGGGAAGAAAAGTGAAGGAAAAGAAATTATAGTGATAGCTTTGGGTTCAAATCATGTCTGTAAAGTTGACCAAAGCATACAGAGGATTAGGGAGGAGAACTTCAAGCCTCCTTCATGCTGGGCTGATTGTGGGGAACAGCAGAGAGGTCAAGGGCAGTTCAGTAGGTACTTCATCAGTACTGACTGAGTACAGAGGAGCAAGAGAGACAGTGTCTTGGATAAGGCTTTCCTGCACAAGCCAAGGCCTGGGCTGTTCCTTGGACTTGGTGTTTTGGATGTGGGGAAGGCATGGCCAACTTCCATAGGGAAGCACTACAAGAGGAGGGAGGGCCTATCACATGGATGAAGATAAAAAGATACAAATCTCACTTAAGAAGGAAAGAGAAAGTATCTAAAGATAGAGGGAGTGGGAGTGGGCCAGAGTTCTCTGTTCAACAGTACATCTCTTCATCCCTATATTTTTTCTAACTCTGGTAATGAAGTTTCTGACAATGAAGCACATGCTAAAGGCATTGCACACTGTATGATGGTTCCTACTTTTGTTCAGCGCCCTGAATTACCATCTACATTTTTTTAAATAATGGTCTATGTCTTTTAAGACCCAGATTAATAAAAATCATCAAAATTTTTTAATTCATCAATTTTAAATTTCAAAGAATTTTGAAGAAGGGATTTTGGTTAGATTTGACAAAGATGCTAGTTTACAATAAGTTGCTTATTATAAACACTAACTAGACAATAGATAAGTAGTAACTTTGGTGAAGGGTAAAACAGTACACAATACTGAGGAAGTCACCACAATATGGCCAAGGCAAAGCCATAGAAGCCTCATGTTGTTGCTGTTGTCAGGTGCCATCAAGTCAGTTCTAACTCATAGTGACCCTATGCACAACAGAACAAAACACTGCCCAGTTCTGTGACATCCTCACAATCATTGTTGTGTCTGAGCCCATTCCATTGCTGCAGCCACTGTGTCAATCCATCTCTTTGAGGATCTTCCTCTTTTTCCTGATTCTCTACTTTACCAAGCATGATGTCCTTCTCCAGGGACTGGTCACTCCTGATAACATGTCCAAAGTATGTGAGACATAGTCTCACCATCGTTGCTTCTAAGAAGCACTCTGGCTGTACTTCTTCCAAGACAAACTTGTTGTTCTTTTGGAAGTCCATGCTCTATTCAATATTTTTCACAAACACAATAATTCAAAGGCATTAATTCTTCTTCTGTCTTCCTTATTCCCTGTCCAGCTTTCACATGAATATGAGGCTATTGAAAACACCATGGCCTGAGTCAGGTGCACCTTAGTCTTCAAGATGACGTCTTTGCTTTTTAGACACATCCAGACTCCCTGAGGGACAGAATTACTGGGCTGAGGGCTGACGACCATGGTCTCAGGGGACATCTAACTCAATTGGCATAACATAGTTTATAAAGAGGATGTTCTATATCCGACTGTGGTGAGTGGTGTCTGGGGTCTTAAAAGCAGACACCTAAGATACATCTACTGGTCCCATCCTGGTTGAAGCAAAGGAGAATGAAGAAAACCAAAGACACAAAGGACAGACTAGTCCAAAGTACTAATGGAACACAACTACCGCAGCCTCCGCCAGATTGAGCCCTGAACAACTAGATGGTGCCCGGCTACCACCACCAAATACTCTGACAGGGGTCACAATAGAGGGTCCCAGACAGAGTGGGAGAAAAATGTAGAACAAAATTCAAATTCACAAAGAAAAGACCACACTTGCTGGTCTGACAGAAACTGGAGAAACCCCAAAAGTAGGGCCCCCAGACACCCTTTTAGCTCAGTACTGAAGTCAATCCCAAGGTTCACCCTTCAACCAAAGATTAGACAGGTGAATAGGGCAAACAATAACATACATGAGGAACGTGCATCGTAGTTCAATCATGTATACAAGACTAAATGGGCACACTAGCTCAAAAGCAAAGATGAGAAGGCAGGAACGGACAGGAAAACTGGACGAATGGAAACAAGGAACCCAGGGTGGAGAAGGGGAGAGTGTTGACACACCACAGGGTTGGCAACCAATGTCACAAAACAAATTTGTGTATTAACTGTTTAATGAGAAACTAATTTGCTCTGTAAACTTTCACCTAAAGCGCAATAAAAAGAAAGAAAAACTGGCAACTGATAAAGGCTATTCCTTAAAAGAAGGCGTATACTAATCCTGTTTCTCTAAACTAGAATCAATAAGACCCGTGGAAAACACAAGGAGACAGATTTGAACTCAATACAAGGAAGAATTTTTTTAACAGTTTATCTGCCCAATAAGGAAACATACCACCCCCTGAAGAGGTAAGAAGCATAACACTGGAAATAGTCAAGACTGGATGATTTCCTATCAGGGAAGCTGCATATGAGTAGTTTCCAACCTTTTCAGGTTATAAGGACCCATTTTAACATAAAAATTTTTGAGGACCTCCTCGGGTTATTATCTGTGCTTAGTATTTATTAAGAAATCATGATGATAAAGTATGAATTTATAAAGTAATGCTTTTGAAATCAATTTGTATTTTATTTATTACAACAGAATGTACATATACTTAGAAAATCATACTCATTATTTCCCTTATTCATTTCCTAAATGCCTAATCAAGACTTGAAGCGCTTACTGATGAAGATTAAAGACTACTTCACTATGGATTACACCTCAACATAAAGAAAACAAAAATCCTCACAACTGGACCAATAAGCAACATCATAATAAATGGAGAAAAGATTGAAATTGTCAAGGATTTCATTTGACTTGGATCCACAATCAATGCCCATGGAAGCAGCAGCCAGGAAATCAAAAGACGCATTGCATTGGGCGAATTTGCTGCAAAAGGGCTCTTTAAAGTGTTAAAAAGCAAAGATGTCACTTTAAGGACTAAGGTGCACCTGACCCAAGCCATGATGTTGCCAATCGCCTTATATGTATGTGAAAGCTGGACAATGAATAAGGAAGACCAAAGAAGAATTGATGCCTTTGAATTATGGTATTGGCAAAGAATATTGAATATACCATGTATTGCCAGAAGAACGAACAAATCTGTCTTGGAAGAAGTACAGCCAGAATGCTCCTTAAAAGCAAGGATGGCAAGATTTCGTCCACATATTTTAGACATGTTATCAGGAGGGACTAGTCCCTGGAGAAGGACATCATGCCTGGTAAAGTAGAGGGTCAGCGAAAAAGAGGAAGACCCTCAACAAGATGGACTGACACAATGGCTGCAACAATGGGCTCAAGCATAATGATTCTAAGGATGGTGCGGGATTGGGCAGTGTTTGTTTTTCTTGTACATAGGGTCACTATGAGTCAGAATCAACTTGATGGCACCTAACAACAACAAATGCCTAGTATGTACCAGGCACTGAGGTAGGCATTGAAGATACAAAGGTGAATAAAAACAAATTTGGTATGTGACTTCATAGAGCACATATATATGCAAGACCTGTTATTTATTGAGGCTCTAGAAATGCTTGTTGCACGTGTAGATTGGAGAACTCTGTATCTAATCCAGGTTGCTCAGGAGCCCTCAGGTTGAGAACTACCGTTGTAAAACAATCTCCTCCTTCTTTAACCATCAAAACTCTACTGTATTGTGTTATATATATCTTTGCAACAATAAAAAAGAAGAAAAAAACTCTACTGTATTATAAAAAGAGCCCTGGTGGCACAATGGTTAAGTGCAATCAAGGGCTAACCGAAAGGTTGGGAGTTCCAACCTACCCAACCATTTCACAGAAGAAAGAGCTGGCAATCTGCTCCCATAAAGATTACAGCCTAGAAAACCCTATGGGGCGGTTCTACTCTGTCACATGGGATTACTATAAGTCAAAAATTGACTTGACAGCACCTAGCAAAAACTAACATGCATTATAAACAAACAAAAAACAGGTCAGAATAATACTGGCTACACTTTTTTTACACATAATGTGGGCGCCCTCATGGCAAAATGGTCCAGGAGCTTGGCTGCTAACCAAAAGGTCAGCAGTTCGAATCCACCAGTGCAGTGCAGTTGATTACTTTTGGGTGGCCTTCCTAGCCATGGTCTTGTAACTCCCACCAAGTGACTGGGCAGGACTGTGTGATAGGGTAATTGTGGTCTACCAAGGGGATTGGTCAGTTTTGCCTTAAAAGAGAGCCAATTCCAGAGCAGAGAGGAGGAGCCTACCACCAAGAAAGAAGAACAGCCAGGAGCCAACATGTCTTTTGGACCTGGGATCCCTGCACTGAGAAGCTCTTGGACCCAGGAAACAGAGAGTGAGCTGTAATCTTTAAGATGGTGTGAAGCGGTGGCAGGAGAGACCTGGCAGCAGGAGGCAGCGTGGTGGGCTTCTCAGAGAGAGAAAGCTGAGTGCTTTGGGCAGAGGCTTAGGGCCAAGGAGGGTCATGCCTGTGAGTATAGCTGAGAAGAGGCTGCCCTGATGGAAGAACTGTATCCTTGAGTGTTCCTGAGCCTGAACTGTAACCTGTTACTTCCCTAATAAACCCCATAATCATAAGTATTGTCTGTGAGTTCTTTGTGGCCATCGCAATGAATTATCAAACCCAGCAGAAAAGTAAAGAGTGCTGTGGGAGGGACAGTTGGTGTCAGAATTGGTAAAGATGGCAGAAAGAGGAGGCAAATCTGACCTCTGTCTCATGGGAATCAGCCTTGGGCTATTGGTCTCAGTTCTCCTTCCCCGTTGTGAAGTTAGAGGAGGTCAGACACTACCTCAATGCCATTTTTTATAACCAGCCACCCCTTGGAAACCCGATGGAGCAGTTCTACTCTGTCATATAGGGGTCACTATGAGTCAGAATTGACTTGATGGTGATGGGTTTGGTTTTTTGGTTTACAGGCAATGTAATAAGGTGTGAAAAAAGTTTGTCCCATGTTGACTTGGTCAGAAGAAGGAATATTTAGGATTTTTTTCATGATAACCCAAAATACCCTTAACTGGAATATGAAAATGGTTAATATGTGTTGATTTATCATTCTAAGTGTGGACTTTTGCTACTATTGTACAAAAAGAAAAGGGAAAAAGAAAGCACACTTTTCAAATTTCTTAGGAAGAAGTATCTCTGGGCATCTAAAATAGAACTGTGAATCACTAGTTTAAAATAAAGAGGTTTTGCTTTAATATCACCCACAATTTTGGTGTTGTAAAAGAATAGTCAGACAGTTAACAATTTACCTGATATTTTGGGTGTCTGCCAAGATGCCTGCTGATTTTATTCCAAAATGTGTCCTGCCAGGGGTGACAAATGAGAGGGATTCCTTTGCTTTGCATCTGTATTCAATATATGCTCTTTTAGGAAAGGAGTCAGGGGCAAAGGAGAGTCTTCTATATTCAGCTAAACTATCTGGCAACAGAGAGTGTCTGAACAACCAGATATATTTTCTCTCCACTTGGTCCCCAGCTGAGATGGTTGCAATCCTTTCCTACCTGGAGCGCTGCAGGGGGTACAGCAAGTAGAGACATTACTGCACATTTGCATTTAAAGAATTAATAAAAATTCCTCATTTGCCTGAAAGCTCCATGAAGTTTATAACCTTGACGCTTTATAACCCCCTGCATTGGTTTCTCTCCTGGTTTGACCAAACAAACCAACATAAATCTGTATTTTAAAGTATGCAATTAGTAATGTGCTACTGGACCGCGTAATGGAACTATGCAGCTCCCTGGCTACAGGATTTCACAAAAGGGAAACAAACAATACAGAACAATGAAAAGCATTCCCTGGGCTATGTTAACCTTTAGGTCACCCATATTAATGACGTCTGTGCCATGTGAATATTTTTTACTGCAAGCAAACAATCTATTGAGGACAAAAAGGTCAAAATTGCCTTTCTTTGGGTTGATGTAAAAGAACTTCTTTTTATTTATTCCTAACTGGCAAATGACATTATTGATGCTTGCCGGGGTTATTGTCAAGGTTCAGTCTGTAAATTTATCTTAGGGTGCTCCGGGATCCATCCCTACAGCAGTACCTGAGCTCAGTCCACCTCTAAGGACTTGTGCTCTACTTGGAACAACATCGAGTCGATTTCAACCCACTGCCATAGAGTCGATTCCAACTCATAGCAACCCTATAGGACAAAGTAGAACTGCCCCATAGGGTTTCCAAGGCTGTAAATCTTTATGGAAGCCAATTGCCACATTTTTCTCCCTCGGAGCAACTGGTGGGTTCAAACCCCCGACTTTTCTGTTACCAGCCCAGTGCTTTAACCACTAGACCACCAGGTCTCCTTGGAGCAACAAAGAAAGAGGTAACTAGGGCTGGTGCCAAGACCATGAGACCCCTGAGAAACGGTCATGCCAGGACAAAGTGTTGGGTTATACAACCAACCGCCTGCAGTACAGGAGGAGTTCTGGGAAATGGGTACTTGCGGAAAATTCAAGAACATTCCCAGAGCCAACAGAGAGAGGGGGAAACTGGCCCTGAGCCTGCCACTGAAAAAGACAGACTGCAGGACACAGATTAGAACCCCCACAGGCCTGCCTTTCCGTGTAACCTTAAAAAAGGAATTTCTCTGAAGGTAAGTGGAATCCTAAGCCACTGGGGCCATTCAGGCTTTAGCAGAGACCCAAGCGCCCTCTAGAGGCGATACTGAGCTTTCCAGTCACTGGGCTGCTTGAGAATGTCTGTGGAGGGGAGGGGATAACCAAGGGACAGAATCCAGGGAAAGTTTCCAAGATCACGGGCACTGAGCTGCCAAAGTAGCCTTTGTTGATAAGAACGGTTACCGGAGAGCAGGAGTGTCAGGCTCTGTCTTTTCCTCTTTGTCACGCTTGAAGGAAACTGAAATCAGTCTTTACTGGCTACTTAACATCTGGGAGTGGAGGAGGATGGAATAAACGGTAGTCTTTCCTTCTTTTTGAAACCATCCTGCGCTCTTAAACCTGTTTGTTATAAATTGTCTGTATCCTTGACTCCGGAATTATTTCCTCTTATTTCTTTCCCCACAAAAAACCCTTGAAGACTTCAACCCTTCCCCAGCATCCTAACTAGGGCTGCTGCTTCACCTTATGTCCCTAATGAGACAGCCACTCTACTAAGCATTGCTATCTTCAGCTTGGTCATCACCATGGCTCCCATTGCTCTGACCTAAAGGGTGAGGCATTTCCCTTCACTTTGCCACACATTTCAAGCATGTAACAGGCCCTATCAGTGATTCATAACAGCAGACTCCCATTGATATCAAGCCTACAACAAAGGTCCAAAGCAACTGTTATTAATTGAATTATGTCTCCCAAAATATGTGTTGTAAATCCTAACCCCTATACTTATATGGATATTAACCCATTTGGGAATAGGGTTTTCTTTATTATGTTAACGATGCCATATCAGTATAGTGTGTGTGTGTTAAACCAATCACCTTTTAGATACAAAAAGAGCAGATCAGGCAAGAAAAGAAAGCACACACAGAGGAGAAGATACATCCCACATGAAGACTACCAAGGAACCAAGGAAGAGAAGCTAAAAAGACACAAGGACCTTCCCCCAGAGCCAACAGAGAGAGAAAGCCTTCCCCTATAGCTGGCGCCCTAAATTCGAAGTTCTAGCCTCCTAAAGAAAATATTGAAGTTGTCAAGGATTTCGTTTTACTTGGATCCATAATCAGCATCCCTGGAAGCAGTAGTCAAGAAAACAAATGATGTATTGTATTGGGCAAATTTGCTGCAAAAGACCTCCTTAAAGTGTTCAAAAGCAAAGATGTCACTTTAAGCACTAAGGTGCGCCTGACCCAAGCCATGGTATTTTCAATCACCTCATATGCATGCAAAAGATGGACAACGAAAAAGGAAGACCAAAGAAGAATTGATGCATTCGAATTATGGTATTGGCGAAGAATATTGAATACACCACGGACTACCAGAGAACAAACAAATCTGTCTTGGAAGAAGTGCAACCAGAATGATCCTTAGAAGCAAAGATGGTAAGACTTCGTCTCACTTACTTCGGACATGTTATCAAAGGGACCAGTCCCTGGAGAAGGACATCATGCTTGGTAATGCAGAGGGTCATTGAAAAAGAGGAAGACCCTCAATGAAATGGATTGACACGGTGGCTGCAACAATGGGCTCAAACATAACGATGATTGTGAAGATTGTGCGGGACTGGGCAATGTTTTATTCTCCCATACACAGGGTCACCTATGAGTCAGAACTGATTCAACAGCACCTAACAACAACAACAGCCTCCTAAAGTATGAGAAAATAAATTTCTGTCCATTAAAGCCACCCACTTGTGGTATTTTTGTTACAGCAGCACCAAGAAACTAAGACAATAACCAAAAGGAAGACAACGTGAGATTACTTCCTGAATGTGAAGTAAATGTATTAGAATTTCTGTGGTGTTTGTTACTAACAAGATTAAGGGTCCTACCTCAGACTTAATGAATTAGAATTTCTAGAAGTAGATCTCAGATATCTACATATAGGATGTTTCCCAGGTGATATCTATGCACATTAATATTTGAATCACTGGCAGAGAGAGTACTGTACTTTTACACAAATAACTCGAGCCTTCTATGTTTGTTTGCCAGCCACGCCCTCACCCGGCTAGGTATTTTTGTAAGCACACTATGCTAATTTTTTTACAGCAATATGTAAAAAAAAAGAGTTGGCATAGCAATGCTTATGAAAATCTCTCACAGGGGAGGGTGCAGTTGGCAAACAAACATAGAAGGTGCACGTTATTTGCATAAAAATGTGGTAATTTATAACTGCTATACAATGTGGAAACCCTGGTGGCGTAGTTAAGTGCCATGGCTGCTAACCAAAAGGTCAGCATTTTGAAACCTTCGCTGCTCCTTGGAAACCCTAAGGGGCAGTTCTACTCTGTCCTAGGGGGTCGTTATGGGTGGGAATTAACTCGACAGCAACGGGTTTGATTATTTTGGTTTATACAATGTGGCTCCTGTCAGAGACTTTAAGCCCAGAAGCTAGCACTAGGTACCCTTAGAGGACCCCTGTGCATAGATCTCAACCTGCATTTATGGCTAGGGTTAGTTCACCCCTACCACCGGTAGTGCACTGACCTATCTGTGCAGCAAAGCCAAGGAGAAATGCCAAAAGGTCCGATGAGAGAAGAGAGTTCTCCCCTCATCGTCCATCAGTCTAAGGCCCACAACCAAGTCCTTATTTGCCCTCCCAGGATCTGCTTTTTCCAAGATGACTGACAGGAGGAATTCTCACTTTCATCATGGAAACCACCATTCCACAAAGTTACGAACTTGCCCTGAGAGCCTCAAGGATTCAGTACATTTCCAAAAGTGTGGGTCATTCCTTTCTAAATAATACCACAAATCAGGCATTAACAATCCAAAATGAGCTTTTCCAAGTCCAATCCAGTTCTTTTTATAGTCTCTCATATGTTATAAGATAAAGTAATATCTCTACCCCTCTCCTGTGATTCCCTTCATGTTGGCTTAGACTATGTGGTAAATTTTGTTTAACTGGAAAAATTTTTTTTTTTTTTTTTAACTAGATCATGATAAATCTCCCCAGGAAAAACCAAACAGTAGCAGATGGAAGAGTTTTGATCTGTACTTAGAAAAGAAGAATTTCTAATTCTTTGATTCTAAAATGCCATTAATTATCAGATTCACCATCAATTTAAGGCATTTTTTTCTTCAGAAATATACACAAAAATATTTTACTAATCAACAATAGCATGTATTTATCCATACAGTTATATTCCACTTTATTATGTGGTATTACAATCACAGTTTTTGTTTAAGTCTTGTCCTAATCATAAACTTTTGAATCAGTTCTTAAAAACATCATAATACATGACATCAAATGGTGACACTCCATTTGGCATAACCCTTGCTTGTCCCCTTTATAACTTTTAGGATTAACAGGATAATTCCAAGGCATATTAAAGAATGCCAAGATGTTTTCTGCCTTTTGCACTTGTTTTTATTTTCTCCATTGAATTACATATGACTAGAAATTAAACAGCTTTTCCTAAATATTAGCCAGAGAATGTTGACATATATTTAGTGCTCAAATCTTTTATGATGCATAAATCAGTCAGCTCATCTCTCCTATATTTGACAATTTACACTGCCTTTAATTTTATTGTCAAACACTGACACACAATCCTTTTACACATGTCACAGTTACAAAATGAAACAAAGTATCTGTGGTTGGCTCCCCTTTCTTCCTACCTGTAAAGCATGTTGTTTTTTGTTAATCAAGAAAACATGGACCAAAAAAAAGGAAAACATGGACAGTAAGCCAATCTTCCAGTGACAAAATTGCTCAATTACAACAAATTTTTATCCCATAGCTCTATTACCATGCCCTTCTATATACACAGTAACTGTTCTTTTCAATGCTACATTAAAATGTAACCTTTCTGAAGTTATTTTAAATGACAATAAGGGATTCCCAATTTAAATTCGAATGTAAATAAATACAGTATTATGCAAATAACTCAGCCAAAGTGACACTCAGATGACAGAAACTTCTATGTATGTACACAGAAAATGGTAACAATGTAATAATTTGCTCTGATGGGCAGCTAGCAATTTCAGAATCATTAACATGCAAAGGGGGAAAAACTTGCAGAAATACAACCCTGCACTATGAAGCACCTATATTTTAACACACAACTATTTACCTTATTGAAGCCAAAGGCAACCAAACATATCTGCTTTACAGTTGTATAATTAAAGGGTCCTCTTTTTTTTTTTTTTAATGCTCTCCCAAACCTCAGAGTCTGTCCCAAATTTAAATCTCATCTCTTGAGACAGAATACTGCAGCATTGAAATGACAGTTTTTTTCAACTTGTACCAAGCAGAATTTCAAAAACACTACGGGCACCCCAGTACACTCAGAAATGAACTTAATCCTGTAGAGACACTCATTCTGAAAATCTTTTCACATCTCTGCAATTGGTTCCTGAGTTCAGGTCTCTATCTCTTAGCCTTCCTCTTTCATTCTAAACTTGATTTTCTATTGGAAACTTGCCTGGCCTTTGACCTTTTGAATCTTGTCCATTCTTGAACTTCCCTTTGGTGCAAAACTCCTCAAAACAAGTTCTTTGCTTTATTCCTACAAATATTTATTGAACACCCACTATTTGCTTCAACTAACAAATATACAGTTAGGTTTTTGACTTGCAATTGATAAAACTCTATAAGCTCAGAACAAAACAGTAGCAATCTAATTTCATATCCCACACCTAACCTCTCTGTCCCCAAGCATCTGTCAGTTTGTCATAATATGGTGGCTTGCATATTGCTGTGCTGCTGGAAGCTATGCCACTGGTATTTCAAATAGCAGCAAGATCACCTATGGTGGACAGGTTTCAGTAGAGCTTACAGACAAAGACAGACGAGGAAGAAGGACCTGGCAGTCTACTTCTGAAAAAACTGGCCTTATGGATAGCAGGAGAACACTGTCTAATATAGTGCTGGAAGATGAGCCCCTCAGGTTGGAAGGTGCTCTAAATATGACTGGAGAAGAGCTGCCTCCTCAAAGTAGGGTCTTCCTTAATGTAGTGGATGGAGTAAAGCTTTTGGGAACTTCATTTGCTGAGGTGGCATGACTCAAAATGAGACAAAACAGCTGCAAACATCCACTAATAATCAGAACATGGAATGTACCAAGTACGAATCTTGGAAAATTGGAAGTCGTCAAAAATGAACAGGACTGTATAAAGATCAATATGCTAAGCATTAGTGAGCTGAAATGGATGGGTGTTCATCATTTTGAATCAGATAATCACATGGTCTACTATGCTGGGAATGACAAATTGAAGAACAGCATGGCATTCATCATCAAAAAGAACACTTCAAGGTCTATCCTGAAATACAATGTTGTCAATGATAGGATAATATCCATACGCCAACAAGGAAGACCAGTTAATACAACTATTATTCAAATTTATGAACCAACCACTAATGACAAAGGTGAGGAAATTGAAGATTTTTATCAATTTCTGCAGCCTGAAATTGACCAAACTTGCAGTCAAGATGCACTGATAATTACTGGTGATTGGAAACAAAGAAGGATAAGTAGTTGGAAAATATGACCTTGGTAATAGAAACGATGCCAGAGATCATATGATAGAATTTTGCAAGACCAATGACTTCTTCATCGTGAATAACTATTTTCAACAACATAAATGGCGACTATTCACATGGACTTTGCCAGATGAGTATACAGGAATCAAATTGACTACATCTGTGGAAAGAGACAATGGAGAAGATCAATATCATCAGTTAGAGTAAGGCCAGGGACCAACAGCAAAAAAAACCATCAAAGCTTATATGTAAGTTCAAGCAGAAATTGAAGAAAATTAAAGCAAGTCCACGAGAGCCAAAACATGACCTCGAATATATCCCACCTTTTAATTTAGAGACCAGCTCAAGAGTAAATTTGGAACACTCTTGACCAAAGACTGGATGAATTGCGGGATGACATCAAGGGCATCATACATGAAGAAAGCAATAGGTCATTTAAAAGGCAGGAAAGAAAGAAAAAAACAAAATGGATGTCCGAAGAGACTCTGAAACTTGCTCTTGAATGTAGAGTAGCTGAAGTGAATGGAAGAATTGATGAAGTCAAAAAACTGAACAGAAAAATTTCAAAGGGCAGCTCAAGAAGACAAAGTAAAGTACTATAATGAAACGTGCAAAGACCTGGAGTTAGAAAGGCAAAAGGGAAGAACACAATTGGCATTTTTCTAGCTGAAAGAACTGAAGAAAAAATTCAAGCCTCAAATTGCAATATTGAAGGATTCTTCCGTGAAAATATCGAATGACACAGGAAGCATCAAAAGAAGATGGAAGAAAATACACAGAATCACTACACCAAAAAGAATTGGTTGATGTTCAACCATTTTAAGAAGGTAACATACGATCAAGAACCGATGATACTGAAGAAAAAAAAGAAGTCCAAGCTGCACTGAAATGGCGAAAAACAAGGCTCCAGGAATTGAAAGAATACCAATTGAGATGTTTCAACAAATGGATGCAGGACTGGAAGTGCTCACTCATCTATGTCAAGAAATTTGGCAGGCAACTACCTGGCCAACTAATGGGAAGAGATCTATATTTCTGCGCATTTCAAAGAAAGGTGATCCAACAGAATGCAGAAATTATTGTTCAATATCATTAATATCTCACACAGTAAAATTTTGCTGAAGATCATTCAAAAGAATCTGTAACAGTACATCAACAGGTAACTGCCAGAAGTTCAAGCTGGACTCAGAAGAGGACGTGGAACCAGAGATATCATTGCTGATGTCAGATGGATCCTGGCTGAAAGCAGAGAATAACAGAAAGATGTTTACCAGAGTTGTATTGACTATGCAAAGGGATTCCACTGTGTGGATCATAACAACTTATGGATAACATTGCAAAGAATGGGAATTCCAGAACACTTAATTGTGCTCATGAGGAACCTTACATAGATCAAGAGGCAATCGTTCAAACTAGGGGATATTTTGTGGTTTAAAGTCAGGGAAGGCATGTGTCAGGGTTGTGTCCTTTCATCATACCTATTCAATCTGTATGCTGAGCAAAGAATCCCAGAAGCTGGACTATATAAAGAAGAACTGGGCATCAGGATTGGAGGAAGACTCATTAACAACCTGAGATATGCAGATGATACAACCTTGCTTGCTGAAAATGAAGAGGACTTGAAGCACTTACTGATGAAGATCATAGACCACAGCCTTCAGTATGGATTGTACCTCAACATAAAGAAGACAAAAATCCTCACAACTGGGCCAATAAGCAATATCATGATTAACAGAGAAAATATTGAAGTTGTCAAGGATTTCATTTTACTTGGATCCACAATCAACACACATGGAAGCAGAAGTTAAGAAATCAAGGACATATTGCATTGGGCAAATATGCTTCAAAAGACCTCTTTAAAGCGTTAAAAAGCAAAGATGTCACTTTGAAGACTAAGGTGCGCCTGACCTAAGCCATGATATTTTCAACAGCTGGACAATGAATAAGGAAGACTGAAGATGAATTGATGCCTTTGAATTATTGTGTTGGTGAAGAATATTGAATGTACCACAGGCTGCCAGAAGAAAGAACAAATCTGTTCTGGAAGAAGCACAGCCAGAATACTCCTTAGAACTAGTGAGAATGGCAAGACTTCGTCTCACATACTTTGGACATGTTATCAGAAGGGACCAGTCCCTGGAGAAGAACATCATGCGTGGTAAAATAGAGGGTCAGCAAAAAAGAGGAAGACCATCAATGAGATGGATTGACACAGTGGCTGCAACAATGGGCTCAAGCATAGCAAGGGTTATGAGGATGGAGCATGATTGGGCAGTGTTTCATTCTATTGTACATATGGTTGCTATGATTTGGAACCCACTCGACAGCACCTAACAACAACCTCTCTGTGCTTCAGTTTCCCTATCGATAAAATGCAAGGTTATTATAAGGATTAAACCAGATAAGGTATATGAAATTCCTACCGTACAGTAAAAGAGCTCTGTTGGCTCAATGGTTAAGCACTTGGCTACTGACCAAAAGGTCAGCAGTTTGAGCCTGCCAGCGGCTCCTGGTAGAAAAGACTTGGCCATCTGTTCCCGAAAAGATTACAGTCTAGGAAACCCTATGGGGCAGTTCTACCCTGATGTACAGGGTCACTATGAGTCAGAATCAACTTAATGGCACACAACAGCAACCATACAGTAAGTGCACAATAATAATTCACTCACTGGGGTCTTAATTTGGCCTGATGCACATGGATCAGTTTCTGGTTCTTCCTTTAGGATCAGGTTTTTTTAAAAAAAGAAAGTCACCTTAATCTTCCCGGTACTACTGAATAAGCACTATTTGATGATTTGGATAAGTTTATAAATGTTACTCCTTAAGCCTCCTTAATGCTTAAAGTTCTGCTACAGGTCTTTTTTAGGGTATAGAATTATGTTGAGGCACTTGTTATTTGAATTCTGTCATTTCTAAATAACAAGAATATGTCAAAAGTGTCTGGTGGAGAAGAGTGTTCATATACAACTATAAGATGAGCACAGCAAAATTATTTAATAATGTAAAATTACACTCTGCATTTGTTTATTAACATAAGAAAACTTTATATTAGTTTTTCTTTACAAGTCTTCTCATTTAGAAAGCACAAGCCCTTTCATACGCCTGATGATTTAGGAGAGATCATTTTATAAACAATGCTTTTAGTGACCTGAAAGAGTTTCAAAATGTGCACATGCTGCCTTTTTTCAGTGTCAAATCAAGTCATCAAAATACTGGAGGCAGCATGTTGTAGTGGAAAGAGCACACATCCGGAAATCAAGAAACCTGAATTTTAATCATAGCTTTTAGAAGAAAGCATAGCCTTTAATCAATAAAATCTGGACATTGGCCTAGTTACTCCTTTATGTTACTTTTCAGTTCTGGCTATGAATATGTTCATGGAATTATCCTGAACAGCAAAGTATGTTGTAGATGGTAGAAAACAAAAAGCAAAACATACCCTTTCAAATGAAAGAAAATTTTAAAACTCCCAGCCAGTGGCCTAATTATGTAAATTAAGAATACAACCTACCCAGGCATCAAGTAAAAACCAAATGGTCGATTGGACACAGGGGTATTACTAATTTAACACTATCTGAATGAACATCATGGGGCTCGAAAAAATGTGAAATAATTGAAAACCAAAAGAGAAAGACACTATAATCGGTGGTTCTCAAACTTTCTTGTGTATCAGAATCATTCAGGTGTCTTGTGGAAAACACAGCTGCCTGGACTCCCTCCTAAAAATTCTGATTCTGTAAGTCTGAAATAGGATTCAGCTGTGTTCTTAAGCCCCACAGATGATGTGATGCACGCAAAAGTTTAAGAACTAATGCTGTAAGTGAACCACACCAGATTTTGTGGTCATTTAACTTGGTTATTAGTTACAGAATTGTAATCACGTGGATTCTGGTTTAATTACCATTACCTCCTCAAAAAAAACAAAAAACTGGTGCTATGATGATGACAGCAGCTAACGTTAATTAAGCATACATTACGAGCCAGACATCATGGTGTGTTCTACAGATATTATCTCTTCAAAATCTCAGAACAGTCCCAGGAAATGTGTCCTATTACTTTTATTGCATCAACTAACCCAATTTAACACAGTTAATGAGTGGCGAAGTCAGGATTCCACCTCAGGCAAATCTACTTCAGAGCCCTTACATCAAACACTACCTTATACTACCTCTGTAAAAGGTACTATTAACAATAGCTGTGAATAATAGTAGCTACCATTTTATGTGCACCTACTCTGTGCTGAACACCATTAAATACTTTACATACATTATTTCATTTAATCCTCAAAGCATTTCTGCAAGTTAATTTATTTCTTCCCCGATTTTACAAACCCTGGTGGAGTAGTGGTTAAGTGCTATTAGGGCTGCTAGCCAAAGGGTCGGCAGTTCGAATCTGCCAGGAGCTCCTTGGAAACTCTGTGGGGCAGTTCTACTCTGTCATATAGGGTCGCTATGAGTCAGAATCGACTCAACAGCACTGGGTTTGGTTTTTGGTTTTTTTATTTTACAGATGGGGAAATTGGGGCTGTGAGATTGAGGTAACAAGCTATGAAGTAACTCAAAGTTTATGTCATATCTGCTGACTCCTAAGCTTGTTCTCTTTCAGCCACATTATGCTGCCCCTTTAGCTATCAGTGGTTAGAACCACAATTCCTGTCCAGGCTTCTTACTTTCCTGGCATTTTACCCTTGTGGTATCTGGCTTGATCATTTTCTAAGGTACTAGTGGAAACCCTGGTGGCGTAGTGGTTAAGAGCTACAGCTGCTAACCAAATGGTCAGCTGTTCAAATCCACCAGGTGCTTCTTGGAAACTGTATGGGGCACTTCTAAAGATACCAGTGACTCTACCAGTATATTGTCCTTTTTATCTGTTTCTGACAGGCAAAAATTCTTTTTGGATACCTGCCTCTTAAGAATAAGTTTCAATTCTTCCAGTCCTCTAAGGCAGTGGTTCCCAAACTTTTTTTTTGACTGCTCAACCCTATCAGTAAAACATTTTGTGCACAAATCCCACCATATGTATATTTATTTATAAATCATATCATGTAATATGCACTCATATATTATGTATTCCATAAAACATGAAAAACCTGAACATTTTGAAGGATGAGATTTTAAAAATATAAATTTAGCTAAGATTTATTTTCTTATCCCCACTTTGGGACTGTACTTTAAGAAAATTCTAAAGCTCCTAACCTGGCTGTTATGCATGCTTCTTGTGATGTTATCAAATCACCTCAGTATTATGTATGCATCTATAATGCTTTTTATACTATTGTAATATTTTTGTAATGCTTTTAAACACCTATGTATAAGTTACTTACAATGTGAAGTTAGAGAATTTCTGAACTTAGAAATAGAAACATATATTTCTATAATACTCTGTAACCATTAACTGTAAGTCATTATAAAGCTGTTCTAACCTTACAAATAGATAAAATGTTATAAATAACTTTCTGAAATTGGGCTATGTGCCTGCACATGGAATGTAACATTAATCAAATCTCTATAAATTAGCAAAACATAAATATGTCATATAACAATGACCTTAATTGGCAATAAAGCATACCAATTACAGTTGAAAATGAAAATATACACACATGGTATATAAACCCCTGGATTTCTGCTCATTTTCTGGAAAAGAAGACAGACACAAATGGTCTCTCTGGCTGTCTGAAGACTGAGAAGTCTGCTGAGAGACTGCTTGTCACAACTGACCTCAGACCCTAGCTATGGGGGAACGTCTCTGAGTTCGAAGGGTGGACAAGTTTCCTCTCTGAGACTTCTCATTAAAGGTAAAAGCCTGAAGTCTAAAGATTTGGACATTAAAACTAACATCATAACTGTTAATTCTGATTCTCCAATGTTAAATGAACGTCTTAAGGTCTTACTTGCATGCCTTGCCATGACTACCTTGCAGTAAACTAGACGAGATCGTTCATGACAAACTTGAACATGTCTTTATTTTTTTCTTAAGATAAAATCCTGCAGGACACAGGCTAAGTTGAAAAGCTTTTTAAAAAGATAGTATCTCCAACTCTGTTTCCAAAAATTCTGACCTAGTAGACTTTAACTGATGCTCAGATGTGAAAACCAGTACTCTAAGAGCTCCAACCCCAGTCAAACGTCCACAGAGACAGTGACAAAACAGTGATTACAGCTGTCTGGTTCTAATATTATTGGCTCTCTCTGCCTGGCCTCATCCTTGATCATCTTATCTCTCTGATAAACTCTGACTCACAAAATCTCAATTATCCTACCGATCTCTGCTTTAATTTGGGAAGAGGAATTATTTACTGCTACCCTTTGGTTTTAGATGAAAGAGAATCTTTTCCAAGGGATTTTCACCACTAGGAAGACTGTACTAGGTAACAACAAACAACTTTCTCTGTGGTCTGATCCCCTATCCATTTTAAAGAATGTCCGCTATTCTTCCATAGTAGCAGTATAAACATGAAGCAGATCTTGAAGCTTCTGGCTGGGCTCAGCATAGAAAAGCCTTTAATTATTTCTTGCCCACTACCTGTGAGTTGTATTTGCATTCAAAACACCACCATTTCTAAAGTATTTTAATAACTAATTTTTATTTGGAAACTCTGGTGGCATAGTGGTTAAGTGCTACAGCTGCTAACCAAAGGGTCCACAGTTCGAATCCACCATGTTCTCCTTGGAAACCCTATGGGGCAGTTCTACTCTGTCCTATAGGGTCGCTATGAGTCGGAACCGACTCGACGGCACTGGGGGTTTTCAATTTTTATTCACACAGCTATATTTATGGGTGTGTGTGTGTGTTGTAAATGATTGAGGAACAATATAACCATGCAAACAGGCCTCATGGTGCAATAGATAAGTGCTCAGCTGCTAGCTGAAGGGTTGGTGGCTGGAGCCCACCTAGTGGCTTCACAGGAAAAAGACCTGGCAATCTGCTTCCATAAACATTAAATGAAAAAAACCAAACCTGTTGCCATCAAGTCAATTTCGACTTATAGCAACCCTATTGTAACCCTATAGGACAGAGTAGAACTTCCCTACAGTGTTTCTAAGGCTGTAAATCTTTACAGAAGCAGACTGCCACATCATTCTCCCTCAGAGCAGCTAGTGGGTTCAAATTGCTGACCTTTCAGTTAGCAGCTGAGCACTTTAACCACTGTGTCACCAGGGCTCCTCCATGAAGATTATAGGCTAGAAAACCCTATAGGCAGTTCTACTCTGTCACATGGGGTCACTGTGAGTTGGAATTGATTCAACGGCACCCAACAACAACCATGCAAACTGTTCCCAGTGACATGTCTTAATGACTAAACTGTATCCAAACCCCAGAATGCTTTACCAGATGTTTGCATAAGCCTTTTTGTTTTGACATATCAAGAGGAGAATTTCACTAAGCCAGCTGACTTATAAGATTATAAGAGATTAAAGTATATACTGTGGCTCTTAGATCCACTCTGACCAGCCTCAGTTTTCACCATTTACTTAATTTCTTCGTGCCTCATTTGATAGTCTTAATCTATCTCTTGTCACCCTACCACTTTTCCAAAGTCTTTGTCTCTACCTCTACCCTCCAGACACCTGACCAAATGACAGGAGCAATAATATCAGGTCTACAGCTGTAGGTATATTACTGGGAGTGGAGCAATGGTTAGCACATCATGGCAAGAAGGGGACTCCAAGTTTGTACCCCAAAGATATTTGCTGGGCTTATAAAGTCACATACACATAGCCACTGACAGTTTCATTTGTTGACTAAGCCAAAACTGTCTTTCCCATTAAAAAAAGGTATACTTTTTTCATTGTTGTTAGGGAATTCATCTCTCATACATAGAAACTGAAAAACTATAGACTCAAAAATAAGTTTTAAAATTATTTCACTTATTAAAACTGAGGTGATTATAACTTTGTATCCAGTGATCTTTATTGGCAAAAAATATTGAATATACCATGATTATCAAAAATACCAACAAATAAATCTTCGAAGAAACAAAACTAGAACGTTCCTTCAAAGCCAGGATGGTGAGACTTGCTAGCTTACTTTGGACACCTCATCAGGAAAGACCAATTGCTAGAACAGGACATCAAGTTTGGTAAATTAAACGGCCAACGAAAATGAAGAAAACCATCAATGAGGTAGATTGACACAATAGCCATAACAATGGACTCCAACAAACTAATGATCATGAAGGTGGCATAGGACCTGGCAACATTTTGTTCTGTTACTGTATACGTAAGGTGCCATGAGTCAGAGCTAACTCGTCGGCATCTAATAACAACAAATCTAAGATATAGGAATTTATCCTAAGGAGCTCAATGCATAGAAAGGTTTCTGTTCAGTGGTGTTCTTCTGATTGTTGTAAAAGGAAAAATAGAGCCTAATCTAAATGTCCAATAATGGGAGTTTTGTTAAACTGTGGTATGTTAATTTGATTCAGTTTTAAAATCACGGTACCAAATAATATTTAAAGAAATAGTAAAACATAAAATATCAACATTTGGTGAGAAGAAAAGCAGATAGTAAAACACTGCTGGATTTATGTATATTTCTATATCAATTTTGTGAAAGAAAAAATGCTGTGTCCATTTCTTTAAAGGCTGGACAAATATAAAAGGAAATGTTTGCAATTACCTCTGGTAAAATTGTGGGTAAAATTATCCTAACTTATCTATAATAAGTATTATTTACCTTTATAAATACATACACACGTATATCTTGGTTTTAAAGGTAAATAAAAAGACCCCCAAAAATGGTAGGTACAATTGTTGAGACATTGAAAAAAATAATTTTCTTATAAAAATATGCTTTGGTCCCTAAATCATTTTGATTTGAAAATCAGTGTAACATAACTTTCAACATTTTATTACTGAGACTATCTAGCGTATACATATTATTATCCATATTATTAATTTAGTTATTATAAAATGTTTAAGGCTTGTTCTTTTATATAAATACATAACTAATATTCCTATGTTGTTTTTATCTCTGCTTTCATTGTTGTTTTGAGTATATGTGAAAGTAACAGAATAGAGAGAAAAAATTCTATCAGACATCCAATACTAAATAATGATAATAAGCATTCAAAGAGCCCTGCAAATAACAATAATACTGTTTCTTCTGTTGGAAAAGATAAATTTTAAGATATTTAATCATAACTAAGAGACGGCCTTTGCTGTGCACTAATACAACTCAGGCTTCCCATGATCCTGTATTACCTACCTTTATGTTAAACAGTGTCATTTTATACAGTACTTCAGGCTATAATTCTAAGAATGATCAAAAGGAGAGTTACAACTTATTATACACGTATGCATCACTTAATGTCCACCACACATTCTGTGAAACAGGGCATTATGTGATTTGGACGTTATGCAAACACCGTATTATATATAGGAGAGAGGTGCACAGGACCATCATGGAGCAGGCCTGGGCCCGTGCCACCGACGCTGGTCCAAAGTTTGCACCGCACAAAAACTTTGGCTCCACTGCCGCCAGTCCTGCATGATCGCTGCCCAGTTTTAATGAGACTCTTGCTGTCCAGCCAGCTGCCTCCAGGCATGCCACTTGTTCCCTTCCCTTCCTTCCTCCCCGCCAGCATTCCCTGCCCCACTAATGAGCTTTAAACTCTTCCAGCTTCTTGCCCACCAAGAACTTTTCCTTTGCATTCACAACTTGGCTAACTGTTTGGCACAAGGGGCCTAGCTTTCAGCCTATCTACTCTTTCGACATGCCTTCCTCAGTCAACTTAATTATTTCTAGCTTTTGATTTAAAGTGAGAGATGTGCAACTCTTCCTTTCACTTGAACACTTCGAGGCTGTTGTAGGGTTATTAATTGGCCTAATTTTAGTATTTATCATGTTCTCAGAAAATAGGGAGGCCAAGGAGAGGGAGAGAGATGAGGGAAGGGCCTGTCAGTGGAGCAGTCAGAACACACACAATCAAGTTTGCTGCCTTATATGAGAGTAGTTTGTGGCACCCCAAAATAATTACAATACTAACATCAAAGGTCACTGATTACAGATCACTATAATAATAATAAAAAAAATTGCCATCAAGTCGATTCCGACTCATAGCAACCCTATAGGACAGAGTAGAATTGCCCCATAGAGTTTCCAAGGAGTGCCTGGTGGATTTGAACAACTGACCTTTTGGTTAAGCAGCGTAGCACTTAACCACTATGCCACAAGGGTTTCCAATCACTATAATAGATATAGTAATAATGAAAAGGTTTGAAATATTACAAAAATTACCAAAATGTGACACAGAGATACTAAGTGATAACATGCTGTTGGAAAAATGACGCCAATAGGCTTGCTCTACACAGGGTTTAAGGTTAAACTCACCCAGTGCCGTCGTTAAATTTGTAAAATGCACAGTATCTGTGAAGCACAATGAAGTGAAGCACAATAAAACAAGGTATGCCTGTACAGATAAATCACGGAAGAAAAGTACCATTCATCTCATCATGCCAACGAGAATGAGGCACAGAAAGGGAGGGGAGAGCTTCCACACAGCAATTCAGTAAAGCCTTCTTATATGTAATGTCTGAAAAAGATCCCACAGTTGTTGGGACCTAGCAGCATGACTAGCTTTAACACACTTACAAAATAGTGTTCCTCTGACAAGTTATTTAAAAATTAGTGCCAGATATTGGAAGCAGCATAAAGTGGTAGAGTGAGAATGTGAATGCTGAGTTTAGTTGGTTTAGTGTGGATCTTTAAATTGAGCCACCTAATAATAATATTTTTCTCCATTCATCAATATAAGAGGATAGAAAGGGCAGAGAAGCTTAAAAGAGCTATTCATGGGAACAAAATTGGAGCTCTGAGTCAACTACACATCGCAAACGTATTTCATCCACATTAACACAACACTACCCCTGGAGGCAATGCAAATGATCTCTGTCAAGCTCTACACCTACTGTCCTAAGTAACAGTTTAAGGACTCAAAGAAGTTGACTCTCTGTGAATTTCAGACTGTCCCAAGATGCATGGTCCTACCAGGTGAGAAAGGGGCACCTGGGTTTCGAACCAGCTCTTCTCGTAAATTTGCTACTATATAAATGCCTAACTTGGAATCTCTTCTTATGATACCAATGGTATCATAACTCAAAACGATTTCCCAGATAAAAAGCAAACATGGTTCAAGGTTCAGACCTTATTAGCATTTCCAAGGATCTGTGAAAAGATTATTCTCTCTCCCCTGCCAAGTAAATTTTGTTTTGCTGAGCTTTGGCACTGTTCCTCTGTTGTCATGGTGGGGCATTATTGTCACAGCTGTCTGGTAGAGGGGGGCACTCCCTTGAATATATTTAGAAAATAACTCACGAATAAGGAAAATGACATTTGCTATGTCGGAATCGACTCGACGGCACTGGGTTTGGTTTTGGGTTTTTTTTTGTACCAGAAGAGCTTTGTATAAGGTAAGCACATCTAAAAAAAAAAAAACTACTACTACAAAATTCCAAACTACTAACATTGCTTTGTACTTTTAAAATTAGGGAACCAAAAGATGGAATTAGGTAAATGAATGAATGCATTTATTACAGAGATAAGAACAATAAACAGATGTCTTCACTACAAAGAAAAAGCAAAACAGAAAACATAAAATTTTCAAAATCTTTTTTTTTTCTTTAATTTTTAGCACACTTTACGTGAAAGTTTACAAATCAGGCCAGTCTCTCATACAAAAATTTATATACATCTTGCTATATTTTTTTTTTTTTATATATATACTCCTAGTTGCTCTCCCCTTAATGAGACAGCACACTCCTCCATACGCTCTATTTTAGTGACCACTCAGCCAGCTTCTGACCCTCTCTGCCCTCTCATCTCCCCTCCAGACAGGAGCTGCCCACATAGTCTCATGTGTCTACTTGATCCAAGAAGCTCACTCCTCACCAGTATCATTTTCTATCCCATAGTCCAATCCAATCCCTGTATGAAGAGTTGGCTTCAAGAATGGTTCCTGTCTTGGGCTAACAGAGGGTCTGGGGACCATGACCTCCAGGGTCCTTCTAGTCTCAGTCAGGCAGTTAAGACTGGTCTTTTTATGGGAATTTGAAGTCTGCACCCCATTTCTCTTCTGCTCTTTCAGGGGTTCCCTGTTGTGTTCCCTGTCAGGGCAGTAATCAGTTGTGGCTGGGCCCCGTCTAGTTCTTCTGGTCTCAGGGTAATGTAGTCTCTCGTTTATGTGGCCCTTTCTGTCTCTTGGGCTCATAATTACCTTGTGTCTTTGGTGTTCTTCATTCTCCTTTGCTCCAGGTGGTTGAGACCAATTGATGCACAGATCTATTTTTTAACATGAACAATTGATATAAATTTTCTCAAAAATAATTTTAGCCCATCCCCTCCAACTGCTTCATTTATAAATTTTTGTTTTAAAAATAACCGACTATTTCATTTTGATTATCTTGTTCTTCAGAAAACAGTGGACTGTCAGCAACTTGAAAAGTGTTTTGGTATTCTTCTCATTGTCATACTAATTAAATAAAAAAGGTAGTTAGGGAAGTTGGTGATAGTACATACGGTGCCTTGAATGTTGGATGTTAGGTAACATATTGGAATTTCCTTTATAAGTACACTTCCTTTAGGATATTTGTTTAAAGAAAATTGCAGGTCAAAACCTGCAACTAACATGCACTTAATGAAATGTTACTCATTATTATCTCCTAGCTGCTTTCACAATGAAGGCTAAAAAAAATTTTTTTTAAATGCAAACTATTTTTGGCTGCCACTTCTAACTGGTATCTTCAAAATCAAGGAAAATGGTAGTGTTGCTAGGTCGGAATCAGCTCGATGACAACTGGTTTTGCTTTGTTTTGTTTTTTAATCATGGACTTGGCATGGGATTTGGAGAAAGTCACTTTCCTAATTAGAAGCAAGGATGGCGAAACTTCATCTCACGTAATTCAGACATGTTATCAGGAGTGACCAGTCCCTAGGGAAGGACATCATGCCTGGTAAAGTAGAAGGTCAATCAAAAAGAGGAAAACCCTCGATGAGATGGATTGACACAGTGGCTGCAACGATGGGCTCAAATATAGCCAACAATTGTGGGGTTGGCACAGGACCAGGCAGCGTTTCATCCTATTGTACATAAGGTCGCTATGAGTCAGAGCCAACTCAACAACACTTAACAAAAACAACTTTCCCAATTACCACTACTTTCTCAAGAAATAGATTAGTGATTAGATAGCAAGTAAAATAATAACACTTCCAGTGGATCATGGTCATAATATTTAAGGATTTCTTACAGGTAAGACATAATTATATTCAGAGATTAGTTTGACCACCTTAAAAGAATCCAACTTAACAGTGACTTAAATAAGAATTATTTCTCCTTCGTATAAAGGTCTGAGCTGGTGAATGATCTGGAGCATAGGGTGGCTCTTCTATGAGGTCAACCAAGGACTCAGATTTCATCTGTTATTATTACACTAGGGAAGGGTTAACAAACTATAGTCAGCCAACTGGCCATCTGTTTTTGTAAATAAACTTATTACAACACAGCCATGGCCATTTGTATAGTATTGTCTATGACTGCTCTTGAGCTACAATGGCAGAATTGAGTAATTGTGACAGAATTGGATGGCCTGCACACCAAAATACTTCCTATCTGGCCCTTTAAGAAAAAGTTTGCTGACCCTTGTATTAGAGTATTGCTCTCAACTACACAAAACTTCTCTTTGATGACATACTGAAACTGGTGGATCCACCACTGGAGCCCACCCTGCCACTGGAGTTCCACTTATGCGAACTAACAAACTTCCTCACTGTTTAAGTCAGTTTGAGTTGCACGTTCCATTTGTTGTTGTTGTTAGGTGCCGTCAAGTCAGTTCCAACTCACAGTGACCCCATGTACAACAGAACGAAACACTGCCTGGTCCTGTGACATCCTCACAATCACTGTTATGCATGAGCCCATCGTTGCAGCCACTGTGTCAACCCATCTCTTTTAGGGTCTTCATCTTTTTCACTGACCTTCTACTTTACCAAGCATGATGTTCTTCTCCAAGAACGGATCTCTCCTTATAACATGTCCAAAGTATGTGAGACATACTTGCTTCCAAGGAGTGTTGTGGCTGTGCTTCTTCCAAGACAGATCTGTTCATTCTTTTGGCAGTCCCTGGTATATTCAATATTCTTTGCCAAACCAAAAATTCAAAGGCACAAATTCTTCTTCGTTCCTCCTTATTCATTGTCCAGCTTCTGCATGCATATGAGGCGGCTGAAAACACCACAGCTTCAGTCAGGTGCACCTTCGTGCTCAAGGTAACATCTTTGCTTTTTAACACTTTAAAGAGGTCTTTTGCAGCAGAGCTGCCCAGTGCAATGCGTTGTTTGATTTCTTGACTGCTGCTTCCATGGGTGTTAACTGTGAATCCAAATAGAATTAAATCCTTGACTAGTTCAATCTTTTCTTCATTTATCATGAATATTCCATGAGTTGTATCAATATAAAGCTTTTATTAAATACCAACAGTATTAGGCACTGAGAATATAAAAATGAATAAGATGGTCAATTAGCCTAATGAAGAGTTTTTATTCTACATGAGGACATGGATCTCTAAAGAAATAATTATGATATATGCTGTAATAAAGATAGGTGCAGTGAGAACCTAATGGAAGAAGTATTAGTTCTGCCTCTCTGGGAAATCAAGTCTATCTCCCTTATTAGATTCCTTAAGGGCAAAGAATTAAATCTTTTTCATTTTCTCATTTTCAATATTTGGCATGATGCCTTCCACACAAATGTTCAATAAAATTTTGATTAATTTAGTTCAAATATTTATCAAAAGGATCATTTTTAATAAGTTCTCTAATGTGCTGGTTGATTTTTTTTAGAGGATAAAATTGAGTTCAAATGCAATGTATGTTTCCATTAGTACTTCCTCTTATTTTGCCAGAAGTCTCCAGCCCTTTCTAGTAGCTATGTGTATATTTTTTGTACTCCCAAAATGCATTTAAAGTGTCTTAAAGTATAAAATACAGACACAATTTAAACAAAAAATCATTAATCAAAGTAAAAAGACAAAATACAAGTAAAAGGGTGGGAAGGGAAGAAACAGGAAAGAAAAGACATTCTTAAACTTGGAAAATCTTAGAAAATTATGCCAATTTGCTTTGTAAAGATAAAAACACTGAAATAAAAAACTGGAAGTTGCAGAGGAACTAAAAACAGGTTTACTGATTATGCTTAGAAGTGTCCTTCTTACTACTCCTGACACACCCATCAGAAAATAACTTATGCTCATGGACTCATCCATCACATCCTCAGTATATTTTGAAGTCATTATTGCCTATCCCCAGCGGACATTTCTAAGGAAGTACATTGGCTAAAAGTCCTTAAAACTAAACCAAACAAAACCTGTTGCCATCAAGTCAATTCCAACTTACAGTGACCCTATAGGACAGAGGAGAACTGCTCCATAGAGTTTCCAAGGAGTGCCTGGTGGACCCAAACTGCCGACCTTTTGGTTATCAGGCATAGCTCTTAACCACCATGTCACCAGGGTTTCCAGAGGTCCTTAATTCCAACTATTTCTCTGGGTCCTATATTGCTAATATTTCAGGCTAAAGTGAAGCAACAATTATATTCCTTGGGCTAAAGCTTCACCAAAGGTAGCAATACATTTTTTTAAAAAAAGAAGATCAGAACTGGGAGTACGGAGTAAGGTGTATATAAAATTATATGTGACAGTCTGACTTGATTTGTAAATGTTCACTTGAAGCTCAATAAAAGTTAATAAAAAAAAAAAGATCAGGAGAGAATCTTGTCAAACAAGGCTCTCCCTGTCTGGATGAGGTAGCCCTGGTGGCACATTGGTTAAAGCGCTTGGCTGCTAACCAAAAAGCCAGCAGTTCGGATCCACCAGCTGCTCCTTGGAAACCCTACGGGGGCATTTCTACTCTGTCCTATTGGGTTGCTATGAATCAGAATAGACACGACAGCAATGGGTTATGGGTTTGTCTGGATGAAGAAAACCTCTTCCAGCTCTGGCACTCTGCCTTTTAAAAAATTATGAAATTATATGAAAATTCTGTTTTAAAATTTCAAAAACCATCATTTATATTTTGAAGAAGAAAGCTATTTTTAAGGTTGTATCAATTTTCCTTAAAGAATAGGTTGATATTAATTATAATTTTGGATTGCAAGTGCTAAAGCAAAAGAACAAATGGACTGGGCTGTCTGAGAAATTGAAATAGGGCTGGATCCATATTGGCACCTTCAGCACCTTGCATTTTCTCTCTCTGTCTTCACTCTACTCTTGTGTGTTAGTTTTCTCTTCGTATAAGATAAACCCCATGTGGTTAAGGAAGGTTACTATGTGTGGCTCCATGCTACATCCTAATCTAGCAACTTCTGCAGAAAGAATTCTCTCCATCATCCATCTATCAGTTCAGTGAATATCTCAGATTGGGACTGCTTGGATCAATTGGCCTACTCCTGAACCAATCACTGTATCTAGAAGAGGTTACTATGACTGTCCCTGCCTGTTTCATGTGCTATTATTATTGCCAAATGAGTGAGGCCCTGAGAATTGTAGCCTATCAGAATCACAAGAAGACCAGGATAGGTAGGTCCTGAAAAAAAGAGATGTTGGACAGACAAAAACAAAAAATAACCGCTACAATAGGAAAGCATTGTTGTTGTTAGGTGCTGTCAGGTTGCCTCTGACTCACAGTGACCCTGTGTAAAACAGAATCACTGCCCAGCCCTAAGCCATCCTCAAAATCTTTGCTACGTTTGAGTCCATTTTTGCAGCCACTGTGTAAATCCATCTCTTTGAGGGTCTTCCTCTTTTTCACTAACCCTCTACTTTACCTCTACTTTCTCCAGGGACTGGCCCCTTATGATATAACATGTCAAAGTACATAAAGTCTCACCATCCTCGCTTCCAAGGAACATCCTGGCTATACTTCTTATAAGACAGATTTGTTTGTTCTTCTGGCAGTCCATGGTATATTCAATATTGTTCACCAACACCATAATTCAAAGGCATCAATTCTTCTTCCATATTCCTTTTTCATTGTCCAGCTTTCATATGCGTATGAGGCAACTGAAAATACCATGGCATACACTCAGGTAAATCATATTTCCCCAGAAAGTGTTTAGACGTGTGTTTAAGAGATCTGTGGCAATCAGTGATTTTCCATTTTGAGAAGATTCGCGGGGGGAAAACAGTGTCCTTTTGCCCTGGAACTAGTAATCTTCTGTTGTGGATTGGCTTGTATCCCCAAAAGACATATGTAGAATTCCTAACCTCTGTACCTGTAAATATGACCTTGTTTAGGGAAAATAAGGTCTTTATTCGATGATATTATCAGTTAAATCATACTGGACTAAGGTGGGTCCTAGTCCTAATCCCTTCTGAGTGGTGTCTTATAAAAGAAGAGGACAGGCAGGGGAAAAGAGTCACACACAGGGGGAAACAGCACATGAGCTTCTGTCTACAAGCCAAAGAACACCAAGAAACATAGGCTTTTCAGAAGCTGAAAGAAACAAGGGAGGATATTCCCCTAGAGTCGACAGCATAGCTCTGCTGATGCCCTGAATTCAAACTTCTAGCCTCTAGAACCATGAGAAGATAAATTTCTGATCTTTAAAGCCATGTACTTTGTGGTGTTTTGTTATGGCAGCCCTAGGAAACTGGGGCACCTTGCATCATGGGAATGTGTTGTCTTAACCTTTACAGTCTGCTTATTTCATAGTTCAATTCTTCTATTTTGCTGAGTTACCTCAGATAACATGTTTAGCTCCTAGACACTCTGAGTATACCATCTTTAAGACTATCTGTAATGTGGCATGTGGTTCTTTTCTTAAAGCACTTTGAAATCCTAGGAAGACTAAGGTTATAGCACATACTCCAGTGAGTCTGTTAAGATTACTTGTTATGACTCCAGGCTATGTTTGGAGCTCCTTCTGAAGTGAATACACAGATGGCCAGCAGTGGCTAAAATTGAAAGTAGTTTGAAAAATGTTGAGAATCAATTATTTTAATACTCTCCAAGCTAAAAGGCCACATGTGTCTTATTGTGCTGGTTTGTGTGTTACTGCGATGCTGGAAGCTATGCCACCAGTATTCAAATACCAGCAAGGTCACCCATGGTAGACAGATTTCAGTAGAGCTTCCAGACTAAGACAGGCTATGAAGAAGGACCTGGCAGTTTATTTCTGAAAAAAATTGGCTGGCAATAACCTTATGGATGGTAGCAAAACATTGTCTGATACAGTGCCAGGAGATGAGCCACTCAAGTTGGAAGATTCTCAAAATACAGCTGGAGAAGAGCTGCCTTCTCAGAGTAAAGCTGACCTTAATGATGTGAATGGAGTAAAGTTTTCAGGACCTTCATTTGCTGATGTGGCACAACTCAAAATGAGAAGAAGCACCTGCACATATACATTAATAATAGGAAAGTGGAATGTACGAAGTATGAATCTAGGAAAATTGGAAGTTGCCAAAAATGAAATGGAACACATAATCAGCAATATCCTAGGCATTAGTGAGCTGAAATGGACTGGTATTGGCTCTTTTGAACTAGACAATTATATGGTCTACTATGCCAGAAATGACAAATTAAAGAAGAATGGCATCGCATTCATTGTCAAAAAGAACATTTCAAGATCTACCCTGAAGTACAATGCTGTCAGTGATAGGATAATATCCATACGTCTACAAGGAAGACCAGTTAATACAACTGTTATTTACAGACCAACTGGTAATGTGAAAGATGAAGAAATGGAAGATTTTTACCAACTTCTGTCTATTCCCAAGAAAGGTAATCCAACCAAATGCATAAATTATCAAACAATATCATTAATATCACATGCAAGTAAAATTTTGCTGAAAATCATTCAAAAGTGCCTGCATTAGTATACCAACAGAGAACTGCCAGAAATTCAAGCCAGATTCAGAAGAGGACTTGGACGAGGGATATCATTGCTGATGTTGGATGGATCCTGGCTGAAAGCAGAGAGTACCAGAAAGATGTTTACCTGTATTTTATTGACTATGAAAGGCATTCAACTGTGTGGATCATAACAAATTATGGATAACATTGCGAAGAATGGGAATTCCAGAACACTAAATTGTGCTCAAGCGGAACCTGTACACAGACAAAAAGGCAGGGGTTCAAACAGAAAAGGGGATACCCTGTGGTTTAAAATCAGGAAAGATGTTCATCAGGGTTGTATCCTTTCACAATACTGATTCAATCTGTATGCTGAGCAAATGACCCGAGAAGTTGGACTATATTAAGAATGTGGCATCAGGATTGGAGGAAGAGCCATCAGGAACCTGCAATATGCAGATAACACAACGTACTTGCCGAAAGTGAAGAGGCCTTGAAGTACTTACTGATGAAGATCAAAGACTACAGCCTTCAGTATGGATCATGCCTCAACATAAAAAAAAAAAAAAAAATCCTCACAACTAGACCAATAAGCAACATCGCGATAAACAGAGAAAATATTGAAGTTGTCAAAGATTTCATTTTACTTGGATCCACAATCAACACACATGGAAGCAGCAGTCAAGAAATCAAACAACGTATTTCATTCGGCAAATCTACGGCAAAAGGCCTTTTTAAAGTGTTGAAAAGCAACAAGGTTACTTTGAGGACTAAGGTGTGGCTGACCCAAGTCATGATATTCTCAGTCACCTCATATGCATGCGAAAGCTGGACAATGAATAAGGAAGACCAAAAAAGAATTGATGCCTTTGAATTATGGTGTTGGCTAACAATATTGAATATACCATGGACTGCCAGAAGTACAAACAAATCTGTCTTGGAAGAAGTACAGCCAGAATGTTCCTTGGCAGCAAGAATGGTGGGACTTCGTCTCACCTACTTTGGACCTGTGACAAGGAGGGATCAGTCCCTGGAGAAGGGCATCATGCCTGGTAAAGTAGAAGGTCAGAGAAAAAGAGGAAGTCCCTCAACAAGATGATTGACACAATGGGCTCAAACACAGCAACAATTGTGAGGATGGCACAGGACCAGGCAGTGTTTCATTTAGTTGTACATAGGGTCGCTATGAGTCAGAACTGATATGACAGCACCTAACAATAATAACAACAAGCTTAAATGTACTTCAAAATGACTAGATGATATTTATTAGGAAACATGTTGCTACTGGAATGAATTCAGCTCAAGGAGACTAGATATGCATAGAAAATGAGACTAATATATTCAGATATCAATTCAAAATTACATGAGAAAAGAATCACTGGTTTCACATCTCTATCACAGAAGTCTTGAGACATAGTTAACTGATGTTTATACTTTAGAAATATTCTGAGTCAAGACTCCACCAGGAAAGAAAAGTATGTTCCTTATTAACTTTCTAATAGCACACATTATTCACAAGAAATTCACAGGAATCCACATGCTATGTCTTGGAAAATGACCCATTTAGGTGTATGCTTGGGCCACAAACAGCAAAATGGTGGGAAAAGCAAGTTTTCAGAATTCTAAACCCTAAAAGCTATGCCAGTAGGATTTTCTGAGGGCCAATAAAACAAAGTGAATCAGCCATTCCAGCTGTGAGAACGCAGCTGTGAAGTTGCTGAAGGAAGGCTTGAGGTAGAAGGCAAGTTCATGAAATGGGTACACAATCAAGCTGGGAGCAGTATTATCACATGGAGGACAAAATCAGAATTTAGCATAACTCTGGCAAGTTAGAGATGTGGGTCTAGGACAAAAAAGAAAGAAAGAAGCCAAACATACGAAATAATAAATTTCAACAAGAGTAGTCCGAAATTAGTCTGTAGGACTAACATAGGGCTTTAGGCAGGAATTGGGCATCAATGGAACAAGGTGGAACACACTCCAATAACAGAGATTTTATAATATGTAGAGATTATCTTGTCCAACTAATTCATTCTACAGATGAGAAAACTAAGATTTGCCTAGAGAGGATGTTTTAATTATCTCTTGCTATGTAACAAACCACTCCAAAAACTAATGGCTTAAAAAAACTATTTGCTCATAATTCTGTGATTTGGGCAGGGTTCAGCAAGAACAGCTTGTTTCTGTTCCTCAAAATCAGCTGGAATGGTAAAATTTGACTAGAGGATCTACTTCCAAAAGGGCCTCACTCATAAAGCAGGCAAGTTGGTGCTAGCTGCTAACTGGGAGACCAGCTGGGGTTGTTGGCCAGGGATTTGGTTCTCTTCCACATGGCCTCTCCATGTGGCTATGTTGGGCTTATGGAGAGGCCATGTGAAGGTCAACAGCTTACAGCATGAGAGTTTCAGACTAGTAGAATTATTACACAGCAGTTAATTTCCACCAGAAACCTGGTAGATCATCTTAAGGCTTAAGCCTAGAGCTGGTACTGTGTCACTTCCCCTGCATTCTATTGTTTAAAGCAGGTCTCAGAGCCAGCCCAGATTTAAGAGAGCACTACAGAGAGGCATAATACTGGCATGGTTCATTGTAGAGCCACCAAAGTAACAATTTGCCATAGAGGAGATGTGACTGATGCTAACTATATGCTACTATCAATTAAACAACAATTTGATTCTAACATTTCTGTAAAATAAAACATAGGAAAGAAAGAGAAGGAAAAGGAAAAGAGGTAGAAAGAGTAAAATAATGATCCTATTATAAGGAACATGGTCAAATCTTAGCTTTATAACTTAAAAGAAAACCGGAAATCTTGGAGATAATGCAGAGGAGAACAATAATTATGACTGGAGGATAGGTAAATAAAACTTATAATAAAAGCTTTGTAAAAATAAAATTAATGACTGCCCTGACAGGGAACACATCAGAGAACCCCTGAGGGAACAGGAGAGCGGTGGGATGCAGACCCCAAATTCTCATAAGACCAGGCTTAATGGTCTGACTGAGACTAGAACGACCCCAGTGGTCATGGCCCTCAGACCTTCTGTTGGCCCAGGACAGGAACCATTCCCGAAACCAACTCTTCAGGCATGGATTGGACTGGACAATGGGTTGGAGAGGGATGCTGGTGAGGAGTGAGCTTCTTGGATCAGGTGGACACTTGAGACTATGTTGGCATCTCCTGCCTGGAGGGGGGATGAGAGGGTGGAGAGGGTTAGAAGCTGGCGAAATGGACACAAAAAGAGAGACTGGAGGGAGAGGGCGGGCTGTCTCATTAGCGGGAGAGTAATTGGGAGTGTGTAGTGAGGTGTATATGGGTTTTTGTGTGAGAGACTGACTTGATTTGTAAACTTTCGTTTAAAGCACAATAAAAATTATTTTAAAAAAAATAAAATAAAATTATATAACCTGGTGAAAAGAAGACTAGAGTGTGACTTTGTAATAGTCCTCAAAGCCTGTACATGAATATTTACCACCAACTCCTATTCTCTAAGAAGAACAGAAAAAGAGGATGTCCAGTTAGATTGCTCATTTAAGAGTTAGGTTGAGAACCTGGAAGGCATTATGCTGAGCGAAATTAGTCAGAGGCAAAAGGACAAATATTGTATAAGACCACTATTATAAGATCTTGAGAAATAGTAAACCTGAGAAGAACACATATTTTTGTGGTTACGAGGGGGGGATGGAGGGAGGGTGGGAGAGGGTTTTTTATTGATTAATCAGTAGATAAGAACTGCTCTAGGTGAACGGAAAGACAACACTCAACACTTGGAAGGTCAGCTCAATTGGACTGGACCAAAAGCAAAGAAGTTTCCGGGATAAAATGAATGCTTCAAAGGTCAGCAGAGCAAGGGCGGGGTCTGGGGAACAGGTTTGTGGGGACTTCTAAGTTAATTGGCAAAATAATTCTATTATGAAATCATTCTGCATCCCACTTTGAAATGTGGCGTCTGGGGTCTTAAATGCTAACAAGCGGCCATCTAAGATGCAGCAATTGGTCTCAACCCACCTGGAGCAAAGGAAAATGAAGAACACCAAGGCCACACGACAACTAAGAGCCCAAGAGACAGAAAGGGCCACATGAACCAGAGACCTACATCATCCTGAGACCAGAAGAACTAGTTGGTGCCCGGCCCCAATAGATGACTGCCCTGACAGGGAGCACAGCAGAGGACTCCTGAGGGAGCAGGAGATCAGTGGGATACAGACCCCAAATTCTCATAAAAAGACCAAACTTAATGGTCTGACTGAGACTAGAGGAATCCCGGCGGCCATGGTCCCCAGACCTTCTGTTGGCACAGGACAGGAACCATCCCCGAAGAAACTCATCAGACATGAAAGGGACTGGTCAGCGGGTGGGAGAGAGACGCTGATGAAGAGTGAGCTAATTATATCAGGTGGATACTTGAGATTGTGTTGGCAACTCTTGTCTGGAGGGGGGATGGGAGGATAGAGAGAGAGGGAAGCCGGCAAAATTGTCACGAAAGGAGAGACTGAAAGGGCTGACTCAAGAGGGGGAGAGCAAGTGGGAGTAGGGAGTGAGATGTATGTAAACTTATATGTGACAGACTGATTGGATTTGTAAACGTTCACTTGAAGCTTAATAAAAGTTAATTAAAAAAAAAAAAAGAGTTAGGTTGAACCACTGACTGCTCTGACTGGGATCACAATAGAGGGTCCCGGGCAGAATGGGAGAAAAATGTAGAATGAAAATCAAATTCACAAAAAAGACCAGACTTGATGGTCTGATAAAGAGACTGGAGGAATCCCTGAGACTATAGCCCTAAGATATCCTACTAACATGGAACTGAAGCCATTCCTGGACACCAACTTCCAGCCAAACAAAAGACCAAACCAAAACCAAATCCACTGCCGTTGAGTTAATTCCGACTCATAGTAACCCCACAGGGTTTCCTGAGGCTATAAATCTCTACAGAAGCAGACTTCCACATCTTTCTCCTGCAGAGCCACTGGTGATTTCTAACTGCTGACCTTTTGGTTAGCAGCCCAGTGCATAACCACCGTGCACCAGGGCTCCTTGGAGTTGACTAAAACCAAACCAAACCCATTGCCATCAAGTCGATTCCAACTCATAGCAACAGTTGTTGTTGTTGTTGTTGTTGTTAGGTCCCGTTGAGTTGGTTCAAATTGGTTCCGACTTATACCAACCCTATGTACAACAGAATGATATACTGCCTGGTCCTGTGCCATACTCACAGTCGTTGTTATGCTTGAGCCCATTGTTGCAGCCACTGTGTCAGTCCGTCTCACTGAGGGTCTTCCTCTTTTTTGCTGACCCTCTACTAAGCATGATGTCCTTCTCCAGGGAATGGTCCCTCCTGATAACATGCCCAAAGCATGTGAGATGGGGTCTTGCCATCCTTGCTTCTAAGGAGCATTCTGGCTGTACTTCCAAGACAGATTTGTCTGTTCTTCTGGCGGTCCATGGTATATTCAGTATTCTTCACCAACACCATAATTCAAAGTCTTCAACTCTTCTTTGATCTTCTTTATTCATTGTTCAGCTTTCACCTGCATATGAAAAAAAAAAAAAAAACCTGTTGCCATTGAGTCAATTCCAACTCATAGCGGCCCTATAGGACAGGGTAGAACTGCCCCACAGGGTTTCCAAGGAGCACCTGTTGGATTCAAACTACTGACTTTTTGGTTAACAGCTGTAGCTCTTAACCACAACGCCACCAGGGAAACCCTGCATATAAGGGGATTGAAAACACCATGGTTTAGGTCAAGCACACCTTAGTCCTTGTCATGGATTGAATTGTGTCCACCCCAAAATATGTGTCAACTTGGTTAGGCCATGATTCCCAGTATTGTGTGGTTGTCCTCCATTTTGTGATTGTAATTTTATGTTGAGAGGATTATGGTGGGATTGTAACACCACCCTTACTCAGGTCGCCTCCCCGATCCAAGGTACAGGGAGTTCCCTGGGGTGTTGCCTGCACCACCTTTTATCTCTCAAGAGATAAAAGGAAAGGGAAGCAAGCAGAGAGTTGGGGACCTCATACTACCAAGAAGCAGCACCAGGAGCAGAGCGTGTCATTTGGACCCGGGGTCCCTGTGCCTGAGAATCTCCTCAACCAGGGGAAGATTGATGACAAGGAATCTTCCTCTGGAGCTGACGGAGAGACAAAGCCTTCCCCTGGAGCTGACTGACTGAATTTGGACTTGTAACCTCCTAGACTGTGAGAGAATAAATTTCCCTTTGTTAAAGCCATCAACTTGTGTTATTTCTGTTATAGCAGCACTAGATGACTAAAACAGTCCTTAAAGGGACATCTTTGCTTTTTAACACTTTAAAGATTGATTTTTCTTAGAAATCTTCCTCTAGAAAGGTTGACTTTTGTTTTTATTAAAGGTCTTCCAAAAAACAAAAAGAAAATTTGCTTTTTTATTTTTAATAGATTAAAACACAATCTATCTTGAAATTACCATATAGGACTATTGGACCATTACAAAATCTAAGATAAATTATGGGATCTTAGTGATTTTACTTTTCCTGTATCTTGAAATATTTCATCATCCTAGCAATTATTTCATTATAACTTAGCAATTCTTCTCATCCATGATTTTAAAAGAAAATGGAAGAATTATTAAATTGCCTAGACAAATGGTACAATAGTGAAATAAATCATCACTATTTTATTTCACCTTTCTTCTATTTCAGCATTCACCATTTTTCAGTTCTTATTGCACTGACCAAGGAAACACTGGTGGTGTAGTGGTTAAGTGCTACAGCTGCTAACCAAGAGGTCAGCAGTTCGAACCCACCAGGCGCTCCTTGGAAACTCTATGGGGCAGTTCTACTCCGCCCTATAGGGTCGCTATGAGTCAGAATCGACCCGATGGCAGTAGGTTTGGTTTGGTTTGGTTTGGTTTTATTGCACTGACCAAAGTATTGAATCGTCTTCCAAGAAAATATAAATGATACATAAAAACATCATCTTTGAGTTTTTTTTTTTTTTTAGCATTTGTTAAACACAGTTGAGAGATTTGAGGGTAAAATCAAGTTTAAGGGACAAGGGAGTTCAGAGAGGGGAAGTAGCACTTCATTTCCTATGCTGTTTTGTTGTTTGGTACCACAGAGTGGGTTCCAACTCAGTGACCCTGTATGTACAGCAGAAGGAAATGTTGCCCGGTCCTGCACCATCCTCACAATCATTGCTATGTTTGAGCCCATTGTTGCACTGTGTCAATCCATCTTGTTGAGGGTCTTCCTCTTTTTTGCTGACCCTCTATTTTACCAAGCATGATGTCTTTCTCCAGGGACTGGTCCATCCTAATAAGATGTCCAAAGTACGTGAGACAAAGTCTCACCATCCTAACTTCTAAGGAGCGTTCTGGCTGTGGTTCTTCCAAGACAGATTCATTCATATGCTATGCACAACTATTTTATATGCTACACGCATAGTAGTCATGTGCACAACTATGACAACAGAAAAATGGTAAATAAAAAACTAAAGTTTAGGGAACATTTCCATTGATTACCTTGAAATTCCCCAGCTAGATTGTAAATGCACAAAGAGGGCTTAAAATATTTTATTCCCCAAAGGGCTTACAGTATACTTTCAATAAATGATTGATTAACTGACTGAGAGAAAGAGACTCATATCAGTCCTATCAGTCCTTAATGTCAGTAAATTGGAATAATTAAAAGCATGGATCTTGCAGTCCAATTTACTGGGGTCCTAATTCCTGCTCTGCCACTTACAAGAGCTTGGCCTTAAGCAACTTACCCATCTGAGCCCCAGATTCATCATCTGTAATAGAGGAATAATAGTTGTATCTACCTCATATGGCTGAATTGATAATTAATGAGATAATTTATGTGAAATACTTAGTACAGTGCTCAGTGTTAGCCTCTATTATTATCTTTGTTATAATTATCATTATTATCGTCATTTTCTGCTAGTCAACAGATGGTTTTCATCGGAATAGCAGTCAAATGTTAAAAAGCAAACGTCAAGAGCATTAACACAATAGTCTCACATGACTATTTCTCCTAGAGCAGAAGCCAGTTTTTCATTTATTGTTGTGATTTATGATGGGATTACATTTGTCAAGGGGATGAACTAAAATTCTGAGCCTGGCTTTTCTTTTAATAAGCAAGGCAAGAGAGTTCCTTAGAAACCATTGAATAATACTGAATTACATCTTATAAAAGCAAAAGGAAAGAGTAAAATTCCTTTGATCGTGTGAAAAGGGATTAGCATGCATAGCTTTAGAAAAACACCCATAACTTGAAACTTTTTCAGGGCCAAATTGACATAATGCATGTACAACAGAAATGTGTTATAATATTCTTTTCCTCTTGTACCTGTTCTTTCCTCTGCTTAATAAAAGCAAAGCTTGTTTACAGGACAGAATAATATTCATAACGATAGTTAGCACTTAATGAGAACAATAAGTATTTTACATGCGTTATCTCATTGTATTTATCATACTGAAATATGTTAGATATTGAAACGGGAAAAAAAAAAAAGACACATTAGTGCTTCTAAACCCTGAGAAGTTGATCCCAAGAATAATAACAAGGGTACATGTTGGTAGACACTTATGTGCCACTCAGATTCACGTTCAATGAAGGACTTGTGGTCCCAGCTGTTAAGAGTACTTCCCTTTCACTATGTAAAGTTCTTACGGGAATTGCCTCAAACAGCCTTCAGCTGTCATCCAGCCCCTCCAAGGATTGCCTCAGAAGCAGAGAGTAGCCTGCGTGGCCCGAAGTCATGCCCTTTCCCTGTGGAAATACAACGCTTTAGTCATCTAGAGCCAACTAAAAGAGTCCTCGTGGTGCAATGGTTAAGCACTTGGCTCCTAACTGAAAGGTCAGCAGTTCAACTCCACCGGCAGCTCTTCGGAAGAAAAGACATGGGTATTTCCTCCCGAAAGGGTTAAAACCCAAACCCATTGCCATGGAGCCTATGTCAACTCATAGCAACCCTATAGGACAGAGTAGAACTCCCCACAGGATTTCCAGGGCTGAAATCTTTACGGAAGCAGACTACCATATCTTTCTCCCATGGAGCAGCTAGTGGGTTCATCCACCGAACTTCCAGTTAGCAGCCTAGCATTTAACTACTGCACTGCACACCACCAGGACTCTTTTTCTTGAAAAGATTACAGCATAGGAAACCCTATGGGACACTTCTATCCTGTCATATGGGGTTGCTATGAGTCAGAATTGACACAATGGCACACAAGGTCCAGTTTAGGAAACTCTGAAGAAAAATTCTAGCTCCACAGGTTAGTGTTCATCGCAGCTGGACTTATTCCTCTTCTTTCTTCCCCATCCTTCTACAACTTTTGACCCCAAGAGCATTCTTTCACAACCATCCTGCAGGCTAAGGTCTGTCTCAGAGTCTGCTGCCTGGTGAACCCAACTTACAATAATGCAAGTACACTACCAATAAAAGGCCCATAAAATGATCTCACATCTTTAATAATTTATTACTAAATTTATCACTGGGATAGCATTGCTGATGTCAGATGTATCTTGACTGAAAGCAGAGAATACCAGAAAGATGCTTACCTGTGTTTTATCACTATGCAAAGGCATTCCAGCTGTGTGGATCATAACAAGTTATGGGTAACATTGCAAAGAATGGGAATTCCAGAACACTTAATTGTGCTCATGAGGAATCTACATGGATCAAGAGGCAGTTGTTCAAACAGAACAAGGGGATACTGCATGGTTTAAAGTCAAAAAGGTGTGGGTAGGGGTTATATCCTTTCACCATATTTATTCAATATGTATGCTGAGCAAATAATCCAAGAAACCGGACTATATGAACAAGAACGGGGCATGAAGATTGGAAGAACACTAGTTAACAACATGCGTTATACAGATGACACAACCTTGCTTGCTGAAAGTTAAGAGGACTTGAAGCACTTACTGATGAAGATCAAAGACCCCAGACTTCAGTATGGATTGCACTTCAACAAAAACAAACAAAAATCCTCACAACCAGACCAGTAAGCAACATCATGATAAATGGAGAAAATACTGAAGTTGTCAAGGATTTCATTTTACTTGGATCCACAATCAATGCCCATGGAAGCAGCAGTCAGGAAATCGAATGGCCTATTGCACTGAACAAATCTGCAGCAAAATACGTCTTCCAAGTATTTTGGAACAATGAATAAGGAAGACTGAAGAAGGACTGATGCCTTCAAATTATGGTATTGTGAACAATATTGCATATACCATGGACTGCCAGAAGAACAAACAAATCTGTCTGGGAAGAAGTACAGCCGGAAAACAAGGATGGTGAGACTTTGTCTCACATACCTTGGACACTTAATCGAGAAGGAGAAAGATATCATGCTTGGTAAAGTAGAGGGTCAGCGACAAAGAGGAAGACCCTCAACGAGATGGATCTACACAGTGGCTATCAAGCATAACAAGGACTGTGAGGATGGTGCCGGACGGGCAGCATCACTCTGTTGTACATAGGGTCACTATGAGTCAGAACTGACTATTAGCAACAACAATGTTTAATTATTATAAAATACTATATCTCAAACAAGTTACATTATTCTTGGTCTTATTCTATACACTGATAAAAAACACTGATTTTTTTAGCTTTATTTTGTTGTTGTTGAGAATATACACAGAAAACATATACTAATTCAACCATTTGTACATGTACAGTTCAGCTGACTTTGATTATTCTTTGAGTTGTGCAACCATTCTCACCCTCCTTTTCTGAGGTGTTCCTCCCCCATTAACATAAATTCTCTGTTCCCTAAGGCTCCTATCTAACCTTTTGAGTTGTTGTTGTCACTTTGATCCCATATAGACAGTTCTTAAAAGGGCATAATGCTCAAGGCAGATATTTTTTAGTAGTTAAGCTAAAGTACTGTTTGGTTTTAAGAAGACTTCAGGGGATATTTTTTGTTTACGTTTTAAAGTCTATCTCAAGGCAATAGTTTCAGGGGTTCATCCAGCCTTCTTGGCTCTAGAAATTCTAGAGTTCATGAGACTTTGAAATTCTGGTCTGCCTTCTCCCCCTTTTGATCAGTATTCTTCTATAGAATCTTTGATCAAATGTTCAGTAATGGTAGCTGGTCACCATCCAGTTCTGGTTTCATGGCAAAGACGGCGTTGTTCATGGAGGCAATTAGCCATACATTCCATATACCCCTCTTATTCCTGATTCTTATTCGTCTTGTGTGCCAGGCAAATAGAGACCAATTGTTGTGTCTTGGAGGGCTGCTTGCAATAAAAGCTGTGCTTTTGATGCAGAGAGTATATACGCACTAGTTCGAGCATACAGCAGTGGATGAATACTGGGAAACAAAATTTGTCAGACTGAAGGTGATGACTGATCCTCTTAAACAAAATAGAGAACTAGGATCTTCCTCTAAAATAAAGGATAAATGTAAGAAATATATTCTATTTGGAAAAAAAATTAATTGCAGAAATTGTATAAAATAAAAAGGGAAAGATATCGCACGCCTGTCCTCACCTAAACCCCCATCCCATCCCCCAGAAGTAATTGTTAGTTTGATGTCCATTATTTATACTTTTTTCCATGAGTATTTATAGAGGTACATATGTTTGAAGGTGAATTTTTAATAAAAATAGACTTTATTACACACATTTCTTGGCAACATGTTTGTGGTTGCTTTAAATTCATGCTCTCAACAACTGACCAGTTGCCAGAAGTTAATTCACTCATGGCAACTCCATGTGTGTCAGAGCAGAACTATGCTCCATAGGGTTTTCAATTACTGACTTTTTGGAAGTAGAGCACCAGGTCTTTCTTCTGAGGTGCCTCAAAGGAACTAGACTCAAATCTCCAACATTTCAAAGGCACACAACTAAAACAACCCAGTTTTTCTGGCGCCATGTATTTATTTTTATTGTGCTTTAGATGAAGGTTTACAGAGCAAATTAGTTTCTCATTAAACAATTAATTCACATGTTGTTTAGTGAAATTGGTTGCCAAGCCCACCAAGTGCCAACATTCTCACTTTCTCGATCTTGGGTTCCCCATTTTCATTTCACCCAGCTTTCCTGCCCCTCCTGCCCTCTTGTCCTTGCCCCTGGGTTGGTGTGTCTATTCAGTACTGAATTAAAAGGGTATCCAGGGGTCATACTCGCCGGGTTTCTCCAGTCTCTCTCAGAATAGTAAGTCTAGTCTTTTTTGGGGAGTTAGAATTTTGTTCTACGTTTTTCTCCAGCTCTGCCAAGGACCCTCTATTGTGATTCCTTGTCAGAGCAGTCGATGGTGGTAGCCAGACACCATCCAGTTGTGCTAGACTCAGTCTGGTAGAGGCTGTGATAGTTGCGGTCCATTAGTCCTTGGGACTAACCTTTCTCTTGTGTCTTTGATTTTCTTCATTCTCCCTTGCTCTAGACAGGGTGGGACAAGTGGAATATCTTAGACAGCCGCTCACAAGCTTTTAAGACCCCAAACGCTACTCACAAAAATAAGATGTAGAACATTCTTTTTTTTTATCATTTCCATTTAACGCTTTTTTAAATTGTATTTTAGATAAAGGTTTAGAGACCAAACTGGCTTTTTGTTAAACAGTTATTACACATATTGTTTTATGACATTGGTTAACAACCCCGTGACATGTCAACACTCTCCCTTCTTGACCTTGGGTTCCCTATTACCAGCTTTCCTGTTACCTCCTGCCTTCTAGTCCTTGCCCCTGGACTGGGGTGCACCTTTAGTCTTGTTTTGTTTTACAGGCCTGTCTAATCTTTGGCTGAAGGGTGAACCTCAGGAGTGACTTCATTACTGAGCTAAAAGGGTGTCCAGGGGCCATACTCACTCTGTCAGGCCAGTAAGTCTGGTCTTTTTTTGTGTGTGAGTTAGAATTTTGTTTTAGGTTCTTTTCTATTTCTGACTGGGACCCTCTATTTTGATCCCTGTCAGAGCAGTCAGTGGTGGTAGCCAGGCACCATGTAGTAGTACTAGACTCAGACTGGTGGAGGCCGTGATAGTTGTGGTCCATTAGTTTTTTGGACTAACCTTTCCCTTGTGTTTTTAGTTTTCTTCATTCCCCCTTGCTACCAAAGGGGTGAGAACACTTGACTGCCTTAGATAGCTGCTCACAGGCTTTTAAGACCCCAAATGCTACTCACCAAAGTAGAATGTAGAACACTTTCTTTATAAACTATGTTATGCCAAATGAGCTAGATGTTCCCTGAGACCCTGGTCCCCATACCCCTCAGCCCAGTAATTTGGTCCCTCGAGTTTGGGTGTGTCTGTGGAACTCCGATGACCTTGCCTTGTACAAGTTGTGCTGGCTTCCCCAGTATTGTGTACTGTCTTACCCTTCACCAAAGTTACCACTAATCTATTGTCTATTTAGTGTTTTTCCATCCCTACCCCTCCCCTCCCTCATAATCATCAAAGATTGTTCCTTTTTGTGTGTAAACTTTTTCATGAGTTTTTATAGTAGTGATCTCATACAATACTCATCCTTTTGTGATGGACTTATTTCACTCAGCATAATGCCCTCCAGATTCATCCATGTTGTGAGATGCTTCAAGGACTCATCATTGCTCTTATCATTGCATAGTACTCCATTGTGTATATGTACCAGAGTTTGTTTACCCATTCATCTGTTGATGGGCATCTAGGTTGTTTCCATCTTTTTGCTATTGTGAACAAAGCTGCAATGACCATGCTGTGCATATGTCTATTTGTGCAACAGCTCTTATTTCTCTAGGATATATTCCTAGGAGTGGGATTGCTGAATCATATGGTATTTCTACTTCCAGGTTTTTAAGGAAGCACCATAAGTGGTTTTAACATTTTGCATTTCTACCAGCAATGCATGAGTTCCAATCTCCCCACAGCCTCTCCAACATTTGTTATTTTCTGTTTTTTTCATTTGTACCAGTAATGCTGGGGTGAGATGATATCTCACTGTGGTTTTTATTTGCATTTCTCTAATAGCCAGTGATCATGAGCATTTCTTCATGTGCCTGTTAGCCATTTGAATGTCTTCTTTGGTGAAGTGTCTTTTCATTTCCTTTGACCATTTTTTAATTGGATTTTTTGCCTTTTTGTTGTAGAGATGTCGGATTTGCCTGTAGATTTTAGAGATTAGAACTTTGTCAGATTTGTAATAGCCAAAAATTTTTCCCAGACTGTAGGTTCTCTTTTTACTCTTTTGGTGAAGGCTTTTGATGAGCATAAGTGTTTAATTTTTAGAAGATCCCACTCATCTAGTTTATCCCACACAATGAGTTTGTGTGTCATTGATTGTGGTTTGTATCCTGTTAATGCTGTGTATCAGGGCCTCTAGCATTAATCCTATTTTTTCTTCTATGATCTTTATAGTTTTTGGTTTTATATTTAGGTCTTTGATCCATTTCGAGTTAGTTTTTGTGTATGGTGTGAGGTATGGGTCCTGTTTCATTTTTTTGCAGATGGACATCCAGTTTTGCCAGCACCATTTGTTAAAAAGACTGTCTTTTCCCCCATTTGATGGACTTTGGGTCCTTGTTGAAGATCGGATGACCATAGGTGAATGGATTTACGTCTGCGTTCTCAATTCTGTACCATTGGGCAATGTATCTGTCATTGTTCCAGTTTCAGGCTGTTTTGACTACCATAGCTACATAGTAGGTTCTGAGGTCAGGTGGTGTGAGTCCTCCCACTTTCTTCTTTAATAGCACTTTACTTATCCAGGACCTCTTACCTTTGCATATAATGTAATGATTAGTTTTCCATCTCTTTAAAGAACGTTGTTGGTATTTGGATTGGGATTACAATGTATTTGCAGATTGCTTTGGGTAGAATTGTCATTTTCACAATGTTGAGTCTACCTATCCGTTACCATGTTATGTTTTTCTATTTATGTAGATCTCTTTTGGTTTCTTGCAGTAGTGTTTTGTAGTTTTCTTTGTACAGGTCTTTAACATCCCTGGTTAGATTTATTCCTAGGTATTTTATTTTTTTAGGGATATTATAAATGGTATTGTTTTTCTGATTTCCTTTTTGTCATTCTCTTTATCGGTGTATAGGAATCCAACTGATTTTTGTATGTTTATCTTGTATCCTGCTAATCTACTGGATCTTTCTATTAGTTCCAGTAGTTTTCTGGTGAAGTCTTTTGGGTTTTCTGTGTTTTATTGACTATGCAAAGGCATTTGACTGTGTGGATCATAACAAATTATGGGTAACATTGTGAAGAATGGAAATTCCAGAACACTTAATTGTGCTCATGAGGAACCTTTACATAGATCAAGAGGCAGTTGTTCAGACAGAACAAGGGGATACTGATTGATTTAAAGTCAGAAAAGGTGTGGGTAGGGGTTGTATCCTTTCACCATATCTATTTAATCTGTATGCTGAGCAAATAATCCAAGAAGCTGGACTATATGAGGAAGAATGAAGCATCAGGATTGAAGGAAGACTCATTAACAACCCACGTTATACAGATGACACAATCTTCCTTGCTGAAAGTAAAGAGGACTTGAAGCACTTAGTAATGAAGATCAGAAACCACAGCCTTCAGTATGGATTGCACCTCAACATAAAGAAAACAAAAATCTTCACAACTGAACCAATGAGCAACATCTTGATAAATGGAGAAAAGATTGCAGTTGTCAAAGATTTCATTTTACTTGGATCCACAATCAACAGCCATGGAAGCAGCAGTCAAGAAATCAAACAACGCATTGTATTGGGTAAATCTGCTGCAAAGGACCTCTTTAAAGTGTTGAAAAGCAAAGATGTCACCTTGAAGACTGAGGTGCACCTGACCCAGGCCATGGTGTTTTCGATCGCATCATATGCATGTGAAAGCTGGACAATGAGTAAGGAAAACCAGAGAAGAATCGATGCCTTTGAATTGTGGTGTTGGTGAAGAATACTGCATATACTATGGACTGTCAAAAGAACGAACAAATCTATCTTGAAGAAGTGCAACCAGAATTCTCCTTAGAAGCAAGGATGGCGAGACTGCGTCTTACATACTTTGGATATGTTGTCAGGAGGGATCAGTCCCTGGAGAAGGACATCATGCTTGGCAAAGTATAGGGTCAGCGGAAAAGAGGAAGACCCTCAAAGAGGTGGATTGACACAGTGACTGCAACAATGAGCTCAAGCATAACAACATCTGTAAGGATGGCACAGGCCTCTTGATCTATGTAAAGGTTCTGTGTTTCGTTCCGTTGTGCGTAGGGTCGCTATGAGTCAGAACCAACTCGACAGCACTTAACAACATGTATAGTATAATATCATCTGTACATAGGGACAGTTTACTTCTTCTTTACCAATTTGAATGCCCTTTATTTCTTTTTCTTGCCTTATTGCTCTAGCTAGGACTTACAGCTCAATGTTAAATAGGAATGGTGATAAAGGGCATCCTTGTCTTGTTCCTGTTCTCAGGGGGAATGTTTTCAGTCTCTCTCCATTAAGGATGATGTTGGCTGTTGGTTTTGTATAGATGCCCTTTATTATGTTGAGGAATTTCCCTTCTATACCTATTTTATTGAGAGTTTTTATCAGGAATGGGTGTTATACTTTTGTCAATTGCCTTTTCTACATTGATTAAGATGATCGTGTGATTCTTTTATTTATGTGATGTAGCAGTAATTGATTTTCTAATGTTGAACCATCCTTGCATGCCTTGTATGAATCCTACTTGGTGGTGGTGTATTTTTTTTAATATGATGCTGAATTCTATTGGCTAGAATTTTATTGAGAATTTCTGCATCTATATTCATGACAGGTATTGGTCTGTAATTTTCTTTTTTTGTGGTGTCTTTGCCCGGTTTTGGTATCAGGGATGCTGGCTTCATAGAATGAATTTGGAAGTATTCCTTCCTTTTCTATGTTCTGAAATAGTTTGAGTAGTACTGGTGTAAGATCTTCTCTGAATGTTTGGTAGAATTCTCCGGTGAAGTCATCTGGGCCAGGGCTTTTTTTTGTTGGTAGTTTTTTGTTGTTGTTGTTACCATTACCTTTTCAATCTCTTTTCTTGTTATGGGTCTGTTCAGATTTTCAACATCATTTTATGTTAGTTTGGGTAGGTAGTGTGTTTCTAGAAATTTATCCATTTCCTCTAGGCTTTCAAATTTGTTGGAGTATAGTTTTTCATAATACTCTTTTATGATCCTTTTTATTTCAGTTAGGTCTGTTGTAATGTCCCCCATTTCATTTCTTATTTGGGTTATTTGTGTCCTTTCCTGTTTTTCTTTTGTCAGTTTGGCCAATAGTTTGTCAATTTTGTTGATCTTTTCAAAGAACCAACTTTTGGTTTTCTTGATTCTCTTTTGTTGTTTTTCTATTCTCTATTTCATTTATTTCTGCTCTGATCTTTATTATTTCTTTTCTTCTGGTGGCTGTGGACTTCTTTTGCTATTCTCTATTCCTTCAAGTTGTGTAGCTAAAGCTTTTATTTCATCCCTTTTCTTCTTTTTTGATGTGTGGCTATATTGCTATAAATTGATCTCTGAGCACTGCCTTTGCTGTGTTCCAAAGGTTTTGGTGTGAGTGTGATGTGTTTTCAGTCTCATTTGAGTCTAGGAACTTTTTAATTCCATCTTTGATTTCTTTTATTACTCAATAGTTTTTTGTTTTTTTTTTCATCAAAACTCAATAGTTTTTAAATAGGGTATTATTCAGTTTCCATGTAATTGATTTTTTTCCCTTGCTGTTCCCTGTTATTAATTTCTACTTTGATGGCATTGTGATCAGAGAAGATACTTTGTATTATCTCAATGTTTCAGATTTTGTTGAGGGTTGCTTTGTGGCCTAAGATGTGGTCTATTCTGAAGAATATTCCTTGTGCAATGGAAACCCTGGTGGCGTAGTGGTTAAGTGCTGCGGCTGCTAACCAAAAGGTCAACAGTTCATATCTGCCAAGCGCTCCTTGGAAACCCTGTGGGGCAGTTCTACTCTGTCCTGTAGGGTTGCTATGAGTCAGAATTGACTCGACGGCAGTGGGTTTGGTTTTTTTTTTTATTGGAAAAGAATGTGTAATTTGCAGCTGTTGGGTGGAGTGTTCTATATATGCCTATGAGTCCAAGTTGGCTAATTGTAGCCTTTAGATCTTCTGTATCTTTGTCGAGTTTCTTTATAGATGTTCCGTCCTTTACTGACAGTGGTGTATTGAAGTCTCCTACTATTATTGTGGAACTGTCAGTTTTTCCTTTCAGTGCTGTTAGCACTTGTTTTTTGTATTTTGTAGCACTGCCAATGGGTGTATAGATATTTATTATGGTTATGTCTCCATGATGGATCATCCTTTTAATCATTATATAGTGCCCTTCTTTGTCTTTTATGGTGGATTTTGTTTTAAGGTCACTTTATCTGAGATTAGTATTGCCACTCCTGCTCTTTTTTGGGTAGTTGTTTGATATATTTTTTTCATCCTTTGATTTTTAATAAATTTATGTCTTTGTTTCTAAGGTATGTCTCTTGTAGACAGCATATTGATGGATCCTGTTTTTTAATCCATTCTGTCACTCTCTGTCTCTTTATGGGTGCATTTAGGCCACTTACATTCAGTGTAATTATTGATAGGTGTGAGTTTATTGCTGTCATTTTGTAGTACTTTTTGTGTGTGGGTGGCATTGGCGTTTTCTTTGTTCCTCTTACTCTCCTGTGCTGAATTTTTGTTTGTGGATTTTTTTTTTCTTTTGTTTTCGTAGATTTTGTGTTTAGTGAGATTTTGTTTTTCTTCTTTATTTTGATTAATAGGTTTGGTAACTTTCTTTGTGGTTACCTTGAAATTTATCTTTCTCTTTCTAGGTTTGAACTAGTCTATTATTATTTGGTATTGCCTTACCTTCCTCTCCATTAGAAAGTTCTATACCTACACTGTTTATTTGCTCTTTTACTGTTCTGATGTTGTTGTCATTTACAGATTAATCTCTCTGGTTCCCTGTTGTAAATCTTTTGGCTTTGAATAGACCTTGAGAGTTCATTTCCTAGGTTGGTATCTGGCTGGTGCAATCTTGTGTCCTAGATTCAGGCTGTGGTCTGATATTATTTGTTCTCAAACTGAAGGACTACCTTTAATAATTCTTGTAAGTTTGGTTTGGTTTTTACACATTCCCTTAATTTCTGTTTATCTGGAAATGTCCTAATATCACCATCATATTTAAATGAGAGTTTTGCAGGACATGTTACTCTTGGTTGGCAGTTTTTTTCTTCCAAGGTTTTATGTATGTCATCCCATTGCCTTCTTGCCTGCATGGTTTCTGCCAAGTAATCAGAGCTTAGACTTATTATTTCCCCTGTGTATGTGACTTTTTTTTTTTTTTTTTGAGCTGCTGTCAGGATTCTTTGTCTTTGGTTTTAGCAACTGCTATTTTTTATTATGATATGCCTTGGTGATTTTCTTTTGTGGTCTATCCTATATGGGGTTTGTTGAACTTCTTGGATGGTCAGCTTTTCATTTTTCATGATATTAGGGAAGTTTCCTGTCAGCAATTCTTCAATGATCTTCTCTGTGTTTCCCATTTTCTCCCCATCTGGAACTCTGATCACTTAAAATTTTTTGCTTTTGATTGTATCCCACATCATTCTCAGGGCTTCAACATTCTTTTTTCTAATTTTTCTTCACAGTCGTATCCAAGCATTTGTTTTCAATTTCATTGATGCTGTCTTCCATTGTTTCAAACCTGCTCCGCAGACCTTCTATGTCATTGTCCATTTTGGAAATCTTATTGTTTATCTTTTCAATTTCTAATTGCTGTTTTTGTATGATTTCAAGTTGTGAATTTATTTTGACATTTTGTTCCTGTATTATTTTCCTGAATGATTCCATTTTTTTTTTGTCTGTATTTTCCATGAATTTGTCTGCCATGTCCATGAATTTATCTATTTTTTTTTTCCTCATTTTTATCTGTGTTTTGCTTCAACTCTGGGACTGCTCTGAATATTAGAGATCTGAATTTCCTATCAGGTAGTTCCAGTTCCTTTTCTTCTACTGGCAAGTCATCTGGTGTTTTATTTTGGATGCCTATTGGAACCATCCTGTCCTGTTTTTTTTATATGTTTAGATATTGTCTGCTGTCTTCAGGACATTCAGTAGTTATTTTCTTCATTTACTGACTGTAGATTTGTTTGTTTCATCCTGTTTTTTGTTTTTGTTTGGTTTGGTTTGGTTATGTCTGAGTAGGGAGGCTGTGCATTGTTTGTTGTTTGCTCATCTGTGGGCACTATATTTTTCACCTCCTGTCCACTTTTTTTGTCCACTGGGTGGGGCCAGTCACTCAGCTATGGTGCAGCAGGGCAGATACAGCTGAAGGGGAGTGGCTGGGATGGGTTGTTTGTGGCATGTATTGGGGCCAAGAAGGTAGGCCAGGGGTCAGCAAAAGGCAGGTTCCTGTAGGCCATGCCTGTGTTGCTCAGGGATGGTATGCCTAGCACTTGTTGCAGATACGCAGGAGGGAGGGGGAGGGGGAGGTTGTGATGTGTGGAGCTAGGTTGGGTGTGGGAAAGAAGAGAGAGAGAGGAGAGAGAAATGGGAGCCAAAAAAAATTTTTTAAATGTACTGAGGGAGACTGCCATTGGAGTGCAGAGACGAAAAACACGAAATGAAGAAAAATAAAAAATAAATAAAAATAACAAATTAAAAAAAATGTTCCAGGAAATCCCACCAGCGCAGCTTCTCAGACCGGGGAAGTGGCTCCCAAGCCATGCAGTACAGCCTGGCTAGGAGGGGTGGAGATTCATACAGTGCCAGGTATTCAGGAGAGAGGAAAAGAGGGTAAGTAGAAAGAGATGAGAAACCAAGAAATAAAGAAAAATAAAAAGGAAAAAGAAAGAGAAAACAAACAAAAAAGAAAGAAAAAGCCCCCAGGGATCCTACCGACGTGGCAGCTCAGACCGGGAAAGCAGTTCCCCAGCTGAGCAGTGCTTCACAGCCTGTCAAGAAGAAGCAAAGATGGCACGCGGAGTCGGGTGTTACAGAGAAAAGAGAGGGAGGAGGCAAGAGGCAGGGAAGCAACCAAAAGAAGCCAAAAAAAAAGCAACATCAGCAACAAGGAAATGGCACTGAAGGAGCTGGCTGGTGTCGGTGGGTCAAATCCAAGCAGCATGGAGGCCGCACCTCCTGGGCCGCAGTTGCTAGGCCTGTGAGGGAAAGCGGCAGGTTGGCCTGCAGAAAAGCAACAGAGACTGACCAGGGGGAGGAAGAATAGGGGTTGGGAAAGCGTGTATCTCTGGTTACCAAGTGCTCTGTCTTCTTCTGGGAGCTGCGTGAATCTGCTTTCCCAAACTCCCTGTCCGCCCATCTCTAACGGGACTCCAAGATAGCAAATCCTCACTGTGTTAGCTGATAGGGGACCTCTGCTTATATCTCTCCTCGCTCTCTGTTCTGTGTTGGTTTCTTATTCCATTCAGTGCTTGGCTGAGTTTTTTATCTCTTCATTTGACACTTAGGGTTCCAGGATTGACATTTGTCTCTGTTTTACTTAGTTTTTTGGGTCTTTGCTGTGGAGGGACAGCATGGTGTTTTTGTCTATAGTGCCAGGTTGCCTCCACCTCCCGGAGCATTTTCTTTATAAACTATGTTATGCCAATTGAGCTAGTGGTCCCCTGAAACCATGGTCCCTAGCCCTCAGCCCAGTAATTCAGTCCCTCAGGACTATGGAACTTCCATGACCTTGCCTTGGTCAAGTTGTGCTGGCTTCCCCAGTATTGTGTACTGTCTTGCCCTTCATGAAAGTTACCACTTATCTATTGCCTATTTAGTGTTTCTCTTTCCCACCCTACCCCCCCCCCAGTAACTATCAAAGATTGTTTCTTTCTGTGTGAAACCTTTTCATGAGTTTTTATAATAGTGGTCTCATACAGTATTTGTCCTTTTGTGACTGACTTATTTCACTCAGCATAATGCCCTCCAGATCCATCCGTGTTGTGAAATGTTTTGCAGATTCATCATTGTTCTCTATCATTGCATAGTATTCCATTGTGTGTGTGTACCATAGTTTATTTATCCAATTATCTGTTGATGGGCACTTAGGTTCTTTCCATCTTTTTGCTATTGTGAATAATGCTGCAATGAACATGGTTGTGCATGTGTCTATTTGTGTGATGGCTCTTATTTCTCTAGTATATTCCTAGGAGTGGGATTGGCCAAGCACGCCATTTATTGAAAAAGATTCTTCCAAGTGTTTTCTTTTCTCTCAATCCATGTTTAGGAAACCTCTGGCCCTTGATTCAGTTGCTTTCAGCGCATGAAGAAAGTAACAAAAAGAAAAAAAAAGTAACAAAAAGGGGCTCTATTTATTCCAATAGTTGCTAAAACACAATTTTTTTTATAACTTTAATTGTAATAATCTAAAAACAAGCTAAATGTGAAAGTAAACTTTTCTATCTATAGGAAAGATTCAGCATGCCTTATTTATAGTATAGAAAATGAATGGGCTTAACTACACTGAAAATGGAATGATAGATAAAAATATTCCTGGGCTTATAACATTTAATCTAATTTAGTTCAATACCTATATAAGAAGTAAATATCTTATAACAAAATTTACTTGGTTTATACATAAAGGTTGTTGTTATTAGCTGCCGTCCAGTCAGCCCCAGATTCATGGCGACTCCATGCACAACTGGTCCTGTGCCATCCCCATGATCAGCCCATTGCGATTCACAGGATTTTCATTGTCTGACTTTCAGAAACAGATCACCAGGCCTTTCTTCCTTGTCCTTCTTAGTCTGGAAGCTCCACTGAAAACTGTTCGGCATCACAGCAACATAAAAGCCTCCACCATCAGGTGGGTGGTAGCTGAACACGAGGTGCATTGGCGGGGTAATTGAACCTGGGTCTCCCACATGAAAGACAAGAATTCTACCATGGAACCACCAATGCCCTCTGTCTAAAGGTTATGCTTGATTAATTCTTCACTTGTTTATTTGTTTTCACACTTTTTGTAAGTAGATTGAGTTTTTTTACTTTCAACTTTTTGGCAGAATTGAGGTTATATCTCTGTCTCATAGACTCCATCCTATTGTCATGGCATCTTCATAGTTGCATCTGCTCTATGACATAACTGCTTATAAGGTAAACGTCTCTAGTTGCAGAGGGCCTTGTTTTTTACCAATGTCTTCAGTGCAGCTTAAGCTTCTTCCTTCAGCACCAGTGATTCTTGATCATATGCTTCCTCCTGAAATGGTTGAAACATCAGTCAATTCCTGTTGCTACAAATGACTCTGTATATTCCTTCCATGTTCTTTTGATGCTTCCCTGCATCATTCAATTTTTTTACCAGCAGAATTCTTCACTATTGGAACCCAAGACGAATTTTCGATTTTTCAGCTTTAGAAATGCCAACTGTGTTCTTCCCTTTTGGTTTTCTAACTCCAGGTCTTTGTATATTTTATTATAATGCTTTATCTTGTCTTTTCAGGTCACCCTTTGAAATCTCCTGTTCAGCTTTTTTACTTCACTATTTCTTCCATTTGCTTAAGCTACTCTGCACCTTGAGAGCAAGTTTCAGGGTCTCTTCTGACATCCATTTTGGTCATTTCCTTTTTTCTTGTCTTTTTCATGACCTTTCACTTTCTTCATATATGACGTCCTTGATGTTTTCCCACAGTTCTTCTGGTTTTCAATCATTAGTGTTCAGTACATCAAAACTATTCCTGAGATGGTCTCTAAATTCAGGGGGCATGTATACAAGTTCATACTTTAGCCCTTGTGGGCTTGCTTTGATTTTTTTCAGCTTCAACTTAACTTTCACGTGAGTAACTGATGGTGTGTTCTGGTGTCAGTCCCTGGCTTTGTCTTGACTGATGATGTTGAATTTCTGCATTTTCTCTTTCTACAGATGTAGCCAATTTGGTTCCTGTATAGCTCATCTGGTGAAGTCCACATGTATAGCTGCCAATTGTGCAGTTGAAAAAAAGTATTTCCAATAAATAAGTCATTGGTCTTGCAGAATTCTATTGTACAATCTCTGGGCAAAAGACTTAACCAAACAGTCTCAGGAGAAATACAACCAGAGTATTCCTTAGAAGCAAGGATGGCGAGACGTAGACTTCCTTACTTTAGATGCTTCATCAGGAAAGACCAACTGCTAGAAAAGGATATCATGTTTGGTAAAGTGGACAGCCAAAATGAGGGAAACCCTTAATTAGATGGATTTACAAAATAGCCACAAGCATAACAACAATTATGAAGATGGCATAGGAACAAGCAATATTTCATCCTGTTATACATAAGGTAGCCATGAGTTGAAGCCAACTTGACAGTAACTAACAAGAACATGTGGTAGGGAACTCACTATTTCCCAAGGCAATTCATTCTTTCACTCCTTGAAAATATCTTCCTTACACTGAGCCAAAATTTGAATGATCCTATATTTCTTACTGTCTTGGGAAAAGGACAATCAGAATGTTCTTTAGAAGCAAAGATGTTGAGACTACGTCTCACATACTTTGGACATGATGTCAGGAGGGATCAGTCCCTGGAGAAAGACATCATGCTTGGTAGATTAGAGAGGGTCAGCGAAAAAGAGGAAGGCCCTCTACAAGATGGATTGACACAGTGGCTGCAACAATGGGCTAAGCATAACAACGTGAGGATGGCACAGGACCAGGCAGTGTTTCATTCTGTTGTACATGAGGTCACTGTGAGTCGGAACTGACTTGATGGCACCTAACAACAACAGCAACATATTTCTTACATTTGCTGAAAAAAATTCTACTTGGAAAGCCCATCCAAATGTTGTCTGATCCTTACTCCTCTTGCATCCCCTAGTCTTGTTTTCTTCCTGCTAAACAATGCTAAGATCCTTTCAGGTTTCCCTTAACATCCTAATTTTATATCCCCTCACCATTCTAGCTCTTCTGAAGGAGCAAGTTTATGTTGTGAATCATAAAAGTGACCAGCAGAATGCTACAACATGGATGAACTTAGAAAACATTATGCTGAGTGAAATAAGTCAGTCACAAAAACACAAATATTGTATGATCCCACTTACATGAAATAGGCAAATATATAGAGACCAAAGTTTATTAATGGTTAACAGGGGTAGGAGGAAGAGGGAAAGGAAGAGTCATTGCTTAGGGGGCACTGAAGTTCTTTCTGTTAATGGTGGTAGAATAATTTGGAAATAGATAGTGATGATGGTTGCACAACATGATGAATGTAATCAGTGTCACTGAATTGTACATGTAAAGACTGTTGAATTGAGAAATGTTTTGTTTTACATATATATATATTTACCACAATTTTTAAAGTGACCGGCAAAAGATAGAATAAACTATAAATTTCCTTACTTCAGAGATAATACCTCCTTTAAGGTATTTGCTTTTTGGAAGCCACTTTCCATTGCTGTTGCTATACTGTCCAAAACTAGCCATAAAAATGAAATAAAGTGTGTGTTACCACTATTTAAATAACATTTTGTCCTGTTTAAAAAGTAGTTGAGTCTAATATTTCTGTATTTCTCTCATTCTTAAAAAATAAGTAAACTCCCCTGCTAACTCAGAACCGAAACCACTCCCAAAGTTCACTTTTCAGCCAAAGATTAGACAGGCTTATAAAACAAACAATAACACACATGAGAAACATGCTTCTTAGTTCAGTCAAGTATACAAGACCAAATGGGCAACACCTGCCCAAATGCAAAGAAGAGAAGGCAGGAAGAGACAGAAAAACAGGACGAATGGACACGGGAACCCTGAGGTGGAAACGGGGAGAGTGCTGACACATTGCAGGGATTACAACCAATACCACAAAACAATTTGTGTACACGTTTTTGAATGAGAAACTAATTTGCACTGTAAACTTTCACTTAAAGTATAAAAAAGTTTAAAAATAATAATAATAACCTCAATTATATTGCTTATATACTTACAGATGATCCCAAATAAATTAAAACACATATTCATTTTTTGAAAGGAAATTAATCCACTTTTAGTAAAGCATTTATCTAAAAGAGTTTTACATTTCAGTCTTTAATGTGCAAAGGTAGGAGAATTTTTGGTCACTTTTGTTTTCTTCAGTATTTTTTTTTTTTTTTAGAGAATCAAGGAAAATTCTGTTTCTCTGCTTATTCTCAGTTCTCGGCAAGTGAACAGAACAATACCTTTGCCCCTCTTGGAAAGACTAATTTTGAAGTCTTTCCTTTATTCAGTCTGTAGAGGTTTCTTTTCTTTTTTGAAAAATTATTACTGATGATCCAAAAAACTTAATGATGACTAGCAAAATCCTATTATCTCATTTCCCAAGGGGTATTTGTGAGAGCCCTGCCCCACCAGCCAGGATACACAGGAACTCTGTTTTAAAGCAGTTCCACATGAATGCCTGTTTCTCACTTGTGTTCTCCACTGCTGGGAATCACCTCTTTGAAAAGCACAATGCCATGCTGAATGTGCACTTTCATTAAAATGTGACCTGTTTCCAGGCTGGTATCTGTGCTCTACATTCAACTAACCCTTTGGCCAAATTCACACCCACATATTTTGGACATTCTTCTAGCCTAAAACTGCATCCAGAGCATCTGTTCTGAGCAAAGGATTAATGAAAAAAAAAAATGTGTGTGCAGGTCAGAAGCCAGCCTAGTCACTGCACATCCCCCTTCTGATGTCAGCCCACAGAATATAAGTAGAGTTAATGGATTAGCCTAAATCTTAAAACATTTAAATTTATAGATGGGAAGGCAGGAGGGAAAACTAAAAAACAAATCTTAAAAAACACTTTCTTTCTTTCTGTTTTAGTTCTTTGATAACCTCTTATGGCTTCTAATATTATACTCAAAGAAAGACTTTTCCTTAGGATCTTATATTATAATCAAGAGTCTAAGGAATGTTTTTGTTTGTTTGTTTGTCTGTTTGTTTGCCATGGATGGAAAGAACAAGGAAAACAAAATTTAAACCTCAAAATTAAGGGGGAAAACGATTATGTATATTTTCATTTCTCTAGAACCTTTTTTTTTCCCATGAATCATCTCTAGAAAAAGAACATAAAGGTAACCAATTCTGGGAAGTGGAATTTAATACCCATTTGAGGAAAACGTATTTTTAAAATGTGGGTGTTGATATGAACAGATCTTTTTTTTTTTTAATCAATGGCATGCATAAAAAGGATGCTAAAAACTCAAGGCTAGACATATTCTCAAATAAAATCTCCCAAATCCTCAGCCAAATTTCCATCTTGTATATAGAGAGTTAAAACATCGTGCAGATGACTAAAGGTGCTTTATCTAGTTTTGACTAAGAAGATGAATCTGAGGAATATCGAGACAGGAGTCCCTGGGTGGCACAAATGGCTAAGTGCTCAACTAATAGCTGAACAGTTAGTGGTTTGAACCCATCTAGAACCCACTGCGGTTGAGCCCATCTAGAGATGCTTCAAAAGACAGGCCTGGTGATCTGCTTCCAAAAGGTCACAGCCTTGAAAACCCTGTGGAGCACAGTTCTACTCTACATACCTGGTGTTGCCGTGAATCAGAACTGACTTGACAGCAACTAACAATGAGAAGAGACTCCTCCTTCATAAGCAAGAGTATAACATTTGTCTCTATTCCTGTGCTATATACCAGGATCATTTGCCACCCGGTGGAAAAAAACCAACATCTTCAGATAATGCTGTGGTTCTTTTGACCCAAACAACGCAGACTACGCTGTGGCCACCATTTCACTAAATGTCCTGTTGATGACCTTGATTAGTTACTTCTTCACAGCATTCTGCGCTTGGAATAGCTGCTACGGTTGCCTCTGATTCTCCCTTCCAGTCTGTGGAAGCAGAATTGAGAATACTAGACTGCGTATTTCCTCACTAAGCCCCCAAACTTAAAAAGGCAAGAACAGGACCTAAGAATTAATACATAAATGTGGCAGAGATGACAGTGAAACTACTGTGGAATACTTGGCTACCACCTGCCTCCCCTAAGGATAAGTTAATTACAGAAACACTGACAGAACTTTGTAAGAAAGCAATTTCAACTCTAATGCAAACCCACAGCGTTGGCCGAAAGATACAAGGAAGATGATGCTACCAAAAAAAAAAAAAAAGAACTAAATAACTTAAAAGCAAATGCTAATCCCCAACATAGGGTTTTCGGTTCCCAACCCATCTGAACTCAGGTACAGTTCATTGTTACTCTAATCTCTTTTAAAAAGAAACATGTATCTCCACAAATATTTTCCAGTGCTTATCTCTTCCACAGGAGTCAAGCATTGGCTATTTACATTTTAAATAGTTTTCATTGATATTTTTTCATATTTTTTATTTAAATTGACACTTTTAGAAGGCTAGTGAATATAGACGGAAAGCAGAATTAACAAATCCAAACGCTTGTTGTTTTTTTTTTTTCAGGTAGCAGAGCAGTGAGACAGCTGCTTTGCTGAAAAGCATTATCTCAGAGCACCCCCTTATGGCAAAATGACCAAAGGGCATACTTCTGTGGGAAAAGTAAAAACATTTCTCAAGTCTTCAGTATAAGGAAACAGATACTACTTTTCCACAATTATGAAACCCTGGTGGTGTAGTGGTTAAGTGCTACGGCTGCTAACCAAAAGGCTGGCAGTTTGAACACACCAGCTGCTCCTTGGAAACCCTGCAGGGCAGTTCTACTCTGCCTACAGGGTCGCTATGAGTCAGGATAGACTCAATGGCAACAGGTTTTTCTACTCTCAAGATCTTTTCTCCATTTTTTCGTGGAAAATTAGAAATAACCTTGGCACACAAAATAATGTCCTCAATTCATTTATTACTTCAAAATAATGTTTTTCATGTTAGAACACCATGGAACTTTATACCTTGGATTCACCCAATCATGGCAAATCTAAACTAACCCAGTTTTAAAACTCCCCATGAGCTTAATTACCAGCTGGATTTCTTCTATCACCAGCTGTACTTGAAGTATTTCGTAAAGTGTCGTCTTTCATTAAACCATTCACACCCACTAACCCCTGAACTCTTCTTGGATGCCAGCTCATAACCAGTTCATATTATGAGCATGGGGTGAGCTGTTATTCATCAATAACACTAAGATGTTATTCACTAAACAGGAGCACCGATTCCTATTGTTAAGATCATGAATAGTCACAGCTGTAAACATGGTTCTCTAGAGGGTTTTTGCTGCAGCTGGAAAGAAAAAATGAGAAAGTAATTCTGACCCAAGCAGGCAAATATTTATAATTTAACATGGCAAGGAATTCACTGATAACTTCTTTTTCCTTTTTTTTTTTTTAACCCATTATAAAGATTTTTCAAGTGTTCTTTATGCACTAAGAGTAATTTTTTTTATGTTCTTATATAAAACATTAAAAAAAACCACAAACAACATGGCATTCAAATTTAAACATGTTTGGTCAGGAACTAATAATGATAGAACTCTAATAGCATCGTTAAATGCAAATCAAGAGAATGATGTTTGATATTGAATTCTTCTATTCCCTTGAGAAAACATTTTCATTATTAATCTACAATCACCTTATCCAGAAAGCATAGCATAAATTCCATCATAGCAGGGTTCCAAAAAGGTCAGGTAGGCCTAAGAAAGCCTGAGCCCTACAGGGTGAGATGAAATTTAGGTGTTGAACATAGGACCAAGGTGAGGGGGTGGTTACTTGAGAAACAGACTCACAGGCACAAAACTAAACACCAGGATAAAAACGGCAAGGGCAGAAGAGATTATTATTACTAGACAAAGGCACAAACCAAATGTCCAGACCACCTGCTCTCAGTCATACAGGTGTGCCAGTTACTGCCAGGGTTTGGGTCCTCATAGACAGAGTTAGGACAGGGTATCCTCCTTGAAACATCCAGGAGTGGGAAAATCCTGAGCGGTTAGTCCAAGTAAAAGCTCTTAAACAGTTTCAAAAATCAAGCCAGGGTAACCAAGATCAATCCAGGTTGAGAGGACAGGAAACATAACCTAGAGCCAGAAAAGGCGCCAGTCTTGAGCAATACAGGGCAGCTTTAGGCAATGATAGTGAATGAAACTTGTCTTTATTTGGTTGTTGGCATCAGCTCGATAAAAGGTACAGGATGAGGGTGAGAGAGAGAAGCAGAGGGACAGAAAGGCTGAGAGACAGAGAGACAAAGACAGAGACCGACTCTGATAGGCCAATACTTATTTCCTTATACTCTTCTTTTCCCAACAATCACACACACACAGAGACACACTGCTAAACACAGTGCCTTAGATATAGAAGGCGTTCAATAAAGGTTTGTTAAAATTTAAATACAATGCAATCCCGATCCAAATACCAACAACATTTTTTAAAGAGATAGAAAAACTAATCATTAACTTCACATGCAAAAGGAAGAAGCTCCAGATAAGTAAAGCACTATTGAAGAAGAAGAAAGTCAGAGGACTCACACTACCTGGCCTTAGAACCTACTATACAGCTATGGTAGTCAAAACAGCCTGGTACTGGTACAAAGACAGATACATTGACCAATGGAACAGAATTGAGAACCCAGATGTAAATCCATTCACCTACAGTCACCTGATCTTCAACAAGGGCCCAAAGTCCATCAAATGGGGAAAAGAAAGTCATTTTAACAAATGGTGCTGAAAAAACTGGATGTCCATCTGCAAAAAAATGAAACAGGACCCATACCTCACACCACACACAAAAACTAATTCAAAATGGATCAAAGACCTAAATATAAAGATAAAGTCTTTAAAGATAGTATAAGAAAAAATAGGATCAATGCTAGAGGCCCTAATACACAGCGTTAACAGGATACAAACCACAGTGAACAACACACAAACTCCAGAAGATAAGCTAGATAACTGGGATCTTCTAAAAATTAAACACTTATGTTCATCAAAAGCCTTTACCAAAAGAGTAAAAGAGAACCTACAGACTGGGGAAAAAAAACTTGGCTATTACAAATCCAACAAAGGTCTAATCTCTAAAATCTATAGGAAAATCCAACACCTCTACAACAAAAAGACAAATAATCTAATTAAAAAATGGTCAAAGAAAATGAACAGACACTTCACCAAAGAAGACATTCAGGAGGTTACCAGATACATAAGGAAAAGTCCACAGTCACTAGCCACTAGAGAAATGCAAATCAAAACCACAGTGAGATGATAACAAATGCTGGAGAGGCTGTGGCAAGATTGGAACTCTTATGCACTGCTAGTGGGAATGCAAAATGATACAACCTTTTTGGAAAGCTTTCCTTAGGAAGCTAGAGATAGAAATACCATAAGATCCAGCAATCCCACTCATAGGAATATATCCTAGAGATATGAGTCGTCACATGAATAGACATATGCACACCTATGTTCATTGCAGCATTGTTCACAATAGCAAAAAGATGGAAACAACCTAGATGCCCATCAACAGATGAATGGATAAACAAACTGTGCTACATATGCACAATGGAGTACTACACAACAATAAAGAACAAGGATGAATCTGCGAAGCATCTCACAACATGGATGAATCTGGAGGGTATAATGCTGAGTGAAATAGGTCAATCACGAAAGGACAAATATTGTATGAGACCATTACTATAAAAATTCATGAGAAGTTTTATACACAAAAAGAAACAATCTTTGATGGTTACAAGGGAGGGAAGGGGTGGTGATGCAAAAACACCAAAAAGACAATAGATAAGTGGCAACTTTGGTGGAGGGTAAGACAGTGCACAATACTGGGGAAGCCAGCACAGCTTGTACAAGGCAAAGTCATGGAAGCTCCACAGACACATCCAAACTCCCTGAGTGACCAAACTGCTGGGCTGACAGCTGTGGAGACCATGGTTTCAGGGAACACCCAGCTCAATTGGCATAACATAGCTTATAAGAAAATGTTCTACATTCTACTTTGGTGAGTAGCATCTGAGGCCTTAAAAGCCTGTGAGCAGCCATGTAAGATAATCCACTGGTCTCATCCCTTCAGGAGGGAGGGAGAATGAAGAAAACTAAAGACACAAAGGAAAGACTAGTTCAAAGGACTAATGGACCATAACTACCACAGCCTCCACCAGACTGAGTCCGGCACAACCAGATGGTGCCCAGCTACCACCACTGACTGCTCTGACAGGGATCACAATACAGGGTCCCAGAAAAAGCTGGAGAAAAATGTAGAAAATTCTAATTCACAAAAATAGACCAAACTTACTGGACTGACAGAGACTGGAGAAACTCAGAGTATGGCCCGCAGATACCCCTTCAGCTCAGTAATGGGGTCACTCTTGAGGCTCACCCTTCAGCCAAAGATTAGACAGGCCCATAAAGCAAAATAAGACTAAAGGTGTACCCCAGCCCAGGGGCAAGGACTAGAAGGCAGGAAGGGACAGGAAAGCTGGTAATAGGGAACCCAAGCTCAAGAGTGTTGACATGTCATGGCATTGTTAACCAGTGTCATAAAACAATACGTGTACTAACGGTTTAATGTGAAGGTAGTTTGGTCTGTAAACCTTCATCTAAAGTACAGGAAAAAATAACAGTAATTGAAAAAAACTTGTTAAATTAAAAAAAAATTTTTTTAATTAAAATACATGTCAGTAATCCCTAGAGTTTCATCTTTGATTTTCTTCTATGATCACTTACACATCCATATTGGGTGATCTCTTATCCTCGCCTGTGTTTTTTAAGGGCTTCTCTTATACTGATGACTCCAAAACTTCTATCTCTAGTTCTAATTTCTTGCCTATTAGACAATTCCACGTGTATATCCCAGAGGTAACAAGATTCACCATGTTCCAAACAGAATTAATTAACTTAACTTGCCATCCTTCCTCGAGACCTTTTCCTCAAATATTCATGAATCATCTACCCACTTGCCTTGGTTAGAAATCTGGAAGCAATCTTGAACTATTCCCTTTTATTCATTCCACCAGTTACCAGCTTCTATCACTTTTGATTTCTCATCTCTCAAATCAACCCCTCTATCTCAATTCAGGCCTTCATTTCTTCCCTAGATTACATGATAACATTTTAGCATCCCTGCTTCTAGCTTCCAGCCCCCACCCCATCCCAGTCATTTTCTACAACACTTGGAGATGTTTCTACAAGGCAAATCTGTTTATGTTGTCATCCTACTTAAAATCCTTCATTAGCTCCCATCATCTATAAGGAAAAATCTAGATGCTGTGACATGGCATGAAATACCAGCCTGATTTTTTTTTTTTTCTTCCATCTGTTCATCTATTCAACATTTATTAAGCACATATTATATATCACACACTGTGCTGGTCACTAGGGATACGATACTGAACAAAACAGACCTGGCCTCTTCCCTCATAGTGTGCATAGTTTACCATAGTGGTAGAGATCAGCCAGTAGCCATAACATTACAATGCATTATGATAGGGCTATAAGGGGAACTGAACTCATTCCTGGAGAGGTCCAGGAAGTTGTCCTAGCAGGCTTTTCACTTCTGTTCAGACCTGAAGGATGAATAGGCGTTAGCCAAAGAAAGAAAAAAATGTTCCAGGCAGAGAAAATAGCACATAGAAAGGCCCAAGGGAGAGATGATCTTAGCATGAGGAGAAAGAATAGAGGTAAGACTGAAGATGTGGGCAAGCACAAGATTATACAGGCCTGGACCTTACTGAAGGAGCCTGGACTTTGTCCTAAGGACCATTAAATAGGTTTAAGTGACGGAAAAACATAAGCAGATTAGTGTTTTAGAAATTTCACTCTAGCTGTCATATGGAGAATGGCTTGTAGGGGGGAAGTAAGACTGAGAGCATTCAAAACAGATAATTAGGGGGTAAAACCAACAAGACTTGGTGATAGGTGGGATGGAGTAGAGGGGTGAGGAAGAGGAAGGATGACTGGCCTCCAGGTTTCTGGCTTGAACAATTTGGTATGTAGTACCACCATTTACTAAGATGGGAGAAGGGAAGGAGGAGCTTATTTTTGGGGGTGAGAAAATGATGAATTCAATTTTGGCATATTAGTGCCTATGAGCCATCCAAATGGTCTATATGAAGGTCTTTTTAAAACTCAGAAAAGCAACCTAGACTAGAGATAATATGCTTGGCAATCAACTATAGGTTTAAATAAGAATGCCAAAACAGTAAACAAAACAAGAAAATGATAATGGTCAATACGAGGTTGAAGCTGGGGGAGGGGAAGGAAGAATAAAAAAACACTATTTAAGCTAGAGATGATGGATTTAGAAATCATCAATGCATGGATGGTAACAGAAGCAGGCAGGTGAGTATGTGATATCCTTCAGAGAAAATGTATGGAAAGCACAGAGAAAAGAGTTAGGACAGAACCCTGAGATACATGAAGGCTTCGGGAGTAGGCAGAAGAAGAGGGGCCCTCAAGAGACTAAGAAGTGGCTAGAAATGTAAGAAGAAACCAAAAGAACTTCATCTCCCAGCATTCCCACATTGTACTCTCTTCTGTCATACAGAACTGCTGTGGTTCCTCAGCTGTTCTATTCAAACTCCTTATCATCCTCCTTCAGCACAACTCAAAAGAGATTTTTGCAATGTCCGATATCTAGGCTGTCCAATAAAGCAGCCACTAGTGGCATGTACACGCAGGCCACCACAGTATGGCAAATGGACAGACAAATGGTGGCTGGCATGTTGCTGTCATGCTGGAGGCTATGCCACCATTATTTCAAACACCAGCAGGATCACCCATGGTGGACAGGTTTCAGCAAAGCTGCCAGACGAAGACAGACTGTGAAGGACCTAGTGGTCTACTTCCGAAAAACTTGGCCAACAAAATCCTTACGAATTGCAGCAGAACATTGTTGGATATGGTGCCAGAAGAAGAGCCCTCAGGTGAGAAGCACTCAAAATATGACTGGGAAAGAGCTACCACCTCAAAGTAGAGTCAACCTTCATGACATGGATGGGGTAAAGCTTTTGGGACCTTAATTCGCTGGCATAGCACAACTGAAAATGAGAAGAAACAGCTGCAAACATCCATTAATAAGTAGAACATCAAATGTGCGAAGTATGAACCAAGGAAAATTGGAAACTGTCAAAAAACAAAATGGAATGCATAAAGATCAATATCTTAGGCATTAGTGAGCTAAAATGGACTGGTATGGCCATTTTGAATCAGACAATCACATGGTCTGCAATGCTGGGAATGGCAAATTGAAGAGGAATGGTGTCACATTCATCATCAAAAAGAGTATTTCAAGATCTATCCTGAAGTACAACACTGTCAGTGATAGGATAATATCCATATGCCTACAAGGAGGACCACTTAATATGACTATTCAAATTTAAGCACCAATCACCAATGCCAAAGATAAAGAAACTGAAGATTTTTACTAATTTCTGCAGTATGAAAAAGATCAAATATGCAATCAAGATGCACTGATAATTACTCGTGATTGGAATGTGAAAGTTGGAAATAAAGAAGCGTCAGTAGCTGAAAAATAGGCCTTGGTGAACAAAAATGATGCCAGAGATCACATGATAGAATTTTGCAAGACCAATGACCTATTCATTGGAAATACCTTTTTTCAACAACATAAACAGTGACTATATATGTGGACCTCACTAGATGGAATACACAGGAATCAAATTGGCTATATCTGTAGAAAAAGATGATGGAGAAGTTCAATATCATCAGTCAGAACAAGGCCAGGGGCTGACTGCACAATAAACCATCAATTGCTCAAATGCAAGTTTAAGTTGAAGCTGAAAAAAAATTAAAACAAGTCCACAAGAGCCAAAATACAGCCTTGAGCATATCCCACCTGAATTTAGAGGCCATCTCAAGAATAGATTTGACACATCGAACACCAATGACTGAAGACTAGATGAGTTATGGAATGACATCAAGGACATCATACATGAAGAAAGCAAAAACACAGGAAAGAAAAAAAAGACCAAAATGGATGTCAGAAGGGACTCTGAAACTTGCTCTTGAACGCTGAGTACCTAAAACAAACGAAAGAAATGCTGAAGTAAAAGAGCTGAACAGAAGATTTCAAAGGACTGCACGAGAACACAAAGTATTATAATCAAATGTGCAAAGACCTGGAGTTAGAAAACCAAAAGGGAAGAACATGCTCGACATTTCTCAATCTGAGAGAACTGAAGAAAAAAAAAGAAACCTTGAGTTGCAATATTGAAGAATTCTGTTGCCAAAATATTGAAAGACACAGGAAACATCAAAAGGAGAATACATAGTCATTCTACCAAAAGGAATAGGTCAACGCTCAACCATTTCAAGAGGTAGCAGATGATCAAGAATCAATGGTATTGAAGGAAGAAGTCTCAAGCTGCACTGAAGGCACTGGTGAAAAACAAGGCTTCTGGAAATGGCAGAATACCAGTTGAGATGTTTCAACAAACGGATGCGGGGCTGGAAGTGCTCACTTGTCTATGCCAAGAAATTTGGAAGACAGCTACCTGGCAAACTGACTGGAAGAGATTCGCATTTGTGCCCATTCCAAAGAAAGGTGATCCAACAGGTTGTGGAAATTACTGAACAACATCATTAATATCACACACAAGTAAAATTTTGCTGAAGCGAATGCAAAAACGGTTGCCGCGGAACAGAAAATGCGGAATACTCACTCCCTCACTTTGCCTAAAAGATCCACCGTGACTTTGAATTGTTCTGTTTAGTATCCTAAAGAGATTGCTTTTTTTTTTTTTTTTTCCTAAAATCAGCTTTGGTAAGCCACAACCTAATTTTTTGTCCTTCTCTAGAGAAATGTTAGTTTATCAAGGGCCCTTAAAGTACTTTTAAACAGTGATGAATCTTGCTTCTTCCAAATATACCTTCCTCACCTGCCCCAGCCTTGACACTGAAGCTGACCATGAACCCAACAGAATTTCAGGAGCCCTGGAGGCTCAGTGGTTAAAGTGCTTGGCTGTTAACCAAAAGCTTGGTGGCTTGAGCCCACTAGCTGCTCCATGGGAGAAAGACGTGGCAGTTTGCTTCTGTAAAGATTTATAGCCTGGGAAACCCTGTGGGGGCAGTTGGAATTGACTCAATGGCAGTGAATTTGGTTTTTGGTTTCGGTAGCTGATTAATTGATCTAATTTCAGTGGCTTCTCCCTCTATCAGCAATGACAGCTCCTTATTCCAGAATTCCCTGGAAACTACCAGGAAAGTCCACTAGAGGTCACTTTACTGCCAGAGGCAATGAATGAGAATTTCATTTTTATTGGTTCCGCTAATAAAGTTATACAATAATAGACATTCCTGGTGTTGAAGCTGTAAGAAAATTGGGGAGTAATCATATCTTTCTCATGCCATAGTGCACAGCGCTCCCAGAATTTCAAATATATAAGGAGGCCAAAATGCTTACAGAAATCATGCAAAATTGGCTGGGGCTGGGGGGCGGGGAGAAAGGCAGTTTATTGCTTAGAACTCTTCAAAGTTTTAAAAAGCAAAGATGTCACTTTGATGACTAAGGTGTGCCTGGCCCAAACAAACAAACAAAAAATCCATTGCCATCTAATTGATTCCGACTCACAGTGACCCTACAGGACGGAGTAGAACTGCCCCACAGGGTTTCCAAGGAGCAGCTAGTAGATTCGAACTGCCGACCTTTTGGTTAGCAGGGGAGCTCTTAACCCCTGCACCACCAGGGCTCCCCTAACAGCCACATTTGTTACTTATTCCTTCATATTAGATCATGACTCTTGGGACTTCAAAAGGATGCTAGATCAGGGTTCCTAACTTGAAGAAGGTACGTCCATAGGTATCATAGGGTCTGTGAGCCTCTAAATTGTGTGCATTTTTCTGAGGACAGGATTTTTATAGATTCTCAAGGAGGTCCAAAAGCTAAAAGGGAAACAAAAATTTCAGAACTACTTAAGGAGTATTTTTACTCTTTCCTGATAGTACAGAAAATTCAAGGAGAAATTTGGACTCAGAAACCCTCTCCAACTCTAAGATTATCTCAACCAGCCACAGGCAGATCAAGGAATTGGTGTTTAAGCCCCTGTTTTTTAGAAAAAGCCTGAATGCCAGAGCTGAAAGAGGAGCAAAGCCTCAGCATTCACCACCAAGCTAAAAGGAGCAGAGTAAGTGATAATTGTCAGTAGTTAACGCAGAATACAGGTTGAAAACAAAAGGAAGATAAATGAGAATGGCTCACCAGGACCTGAAACCCTAGACACTAGGGACAAATGGGGATCATTGACATAGAAAAAGGGGTGGAAACCCCCAGTGTGTTGCAGATTTATTTGAAGCTGGGTGACCAGCAACTAGAAATGGGAGTCCCCATAGGCCAGTTTTCCCCTCCCCCACAGCTCTGTGTGAGCTCACAATACCCCATCTTTCTCAGGGCAGTTGCTTCATAGGGACTGAAACCGAGCAAAATGGAAAGCTTTGGATGAGTGGAGCCTGCCATCAGTGTGAAGGTTGACAATTCAGAAAGGTCTGAAGTGTGGGCAGGTACGGCTAAAACGAAAGAGAGTTCAAGCAGCTACCATTTATTTCTTTTCTTTTAGGGACTGAAGTTTTAGCTTTAATTTGTACTTAACCATCTTTGGGAAGTCTGAGTTTAGGGTATGTTGGAAAATAAAGGCCTTTGTTTTTTGCTGTTATTCCTGATCTTTTTCATCTATCAGTTAAATCGGACTTATTAACAATATCTAACAGAAATCTTGTCCATTTGTGGATGGTGTTAGGTGTCCTTGTAACTAACTATTCTCCCTAATACTTTGGGAAAATGACATTCTCTCATTTTAGCATAGGGCCCCACCATGAAGGGCCAGGCTTAAGGAAAGAACTGGGTTTTATACTATGTCTTAAAAGTAAGCAAATTGAAAATATTGTGCTAAGTGAAATAAACCAGACACAAAAGGACAAATATGATTTCACCTATATGAAATATCTAGAATAGGCAAATTCATACAGACAGAGTAGATTAGGGGTTAGCAAGGGCTGGGAGAGGGGGAAACGGGGAGTTAGTGTTCAGTGGGCACAAGTTTTTGTTTGGGGTGATGATAATGTTTTGGAAATAGTGGTGATGGTTGCACAACACTGTGAATATAATTAATGTCACTGAATTATACACTTCAAAATGGTTAATTTTATGTTATATATGGATATACATACATACATATAACCACAATAAAATTTTTTAAAAAAAACAAAGCAAAATGGAAATCCTGGAGGGGAATTATCTCAAGAAAACTAGAAGCATAGTCCAGCCTTGGAGGAGTCTGCACCTGTATCATCCTAAAAATACAAACAAGTTCTTTTAAAATCAAAGGGTCAAACAGGCGTCACTGCATTCCAGCTTTGGAAAAAAGCGAGCCCGATTTTAAGACAGTAACATCCAGTAGACCACATAAGCAAGTAAAAAGAACTCCAGGAGACTCTGAGTCTGATTCCAGCCCCCAAAAGAGTTCTATGGCTTTCTCGGATCTCTTACCTTACCTTTACCATAGGTATTACATTTGACTTGACACATTTGATTCTGCCATTCAGTATTTTAATAGTGAAAAGAACATGGACCTTCAAGTCCAGGAATTCATGTCTTGTGAATTATGAGTTCTAATCCTAATTTAGCCACTTTCTAGCTAGTGATTTTAAAGGGTTATTTAACCCCAGTTTTCTCATCTATAAAATGGGAATAATAAGATCCTCTTTGCAAGGATTGAAGGAGCCCTGGTGGTGCTCGGCTGCTAATTGAAAGGTCAGCAATTTGAACCTGCCAGCCCCTCCGCAGGAGAAAGATGTGGCACTCTGCTTCCATAAAGATTTACAGCCTTAGAAACCCTATGGGGCAGTCCTACTCTGTCCTATAGGGTTGCTATGAGTTGGAATCAACTTGACAGCAATGGGTTTGGTTTGGTTTGGGTTGTAAGGATTAAGGGTATTGGAGATCCACCTTGTAAGGATTAAGGGCATCGGAGGTAAAAAATAAATGATGTTTGCATGTGTGTAAACTATCCCTGTCTCCTGTGTCTCCCTCTGTGATGAGAAGGTAAGACAAAATACAATGTACTGTACATAAAGCACTTTGAAAAATAAAAGTACTATATAAAGGACAATTAATAAACCCATAATAATGATATAAAGTATATTCAGGGCTCACTTTGCACATCACATACAACAAAATAAACTAAGACTTGTTCCAAATCTATTTAAGTTACTTTTTTAATCAATTGTAGGACCAAAAAGAAGCCTCCAGAAGACCAACTTCCACTGAACATCAGGAAGAGTTAACAGTACTCCTAAAACAGAAGGGCTACTTCAGGAAACTGTGAGTTCCCTATTACTAGGAACAGACCAGGGGAAAGAAGTGGGAGGGGAAAGAGGAAGGGATTCAAGAATGTCCAGATCAGCCATTGGCTTGGAACTTTATGAAGCCTCTTCCAAATGACTAACTCTTTGCTAGAGAATTACAGAAAGAAATTCTACTTCACAGCTATACTCTTGACCTAGATAAACTATGGCTCGACTTCCCAATAAGCATTTTTCTTTACACTCGTTGCACTAACTGAAGAATAAAACCTCCACATTTCCTGACTATCTGCAATTATTCCTTAAAACTCTAAGCTACAGTGGCCAAAAATCTAGCTCTAGGAGACGGAGGCTTAAAAATTAAAAGCCACATTGCCATCGGGTTGATTCCGATTCATAATGACTTTATTGGACAGAGTAGAACTGCCTTATAGGATTTCCAAGGCTGTGCCGCACTCGTTATAGAAGCAGACTATTATATCTTTCTCCTGAGGAGTGGCTAGTGGGTTCAAACTGCCGACCTTTTTAGTTTGCGGCCCAGCATTTGACCACTGCATCACCAGGGCTATTTTACGAACTAATAGCTACCTTTAACACAATGGTTGCCTATCATATGTGTGACAAGTTTTGAATGCAGAATTTCTGAAATATATAAATATGAAATTTTATTGTAAAAGTAAAAAAAAAAATATGCTTATTATAAAACATGGAAATTATGAAAAAGAATTTTAAAAGAATATTAATCACCTCTAATCTTAACAGTTAGAGAAAAGGCTGTTTAATATCTGGTATACTTCCTCCAAGTATTTTTCCCTGTACATTTTTATGTAGTTAGGAATAACATGTACACAGTTTTGCAGGATGAGGACTAGAGCTTACTGTCTGGACTGTGAGATTATATTACACTTCCTCAGTGTCATAAAATGAGCTGTTCCCATAGATACCACCCTGAAAAGTGCATTTCCCTCTTTCTGTTGTTTACTGGTGAAAAATAAGGCTCCAGGAATTGCAGGAAAACCAGATGAGATGTTCCAACAAACGGATGAAGTCCTGGAAGTGCTCATTCATCTATGCCAAGAAATTTGGAAGAGAGCCTCCCGGCCAAGTGACTGGAAAAGATCCATATTTGTGCCCATTCCAAAGAAAAATGATCCAACAGAATGTGGAAATTATCAAACAATACCATTAATATCACCCACAAGTAATATTTTGCTGAAAATCATTCAAAAGCAGTTGCAGCAGTACATCAACAGGGAACTGCCAGAAATTCAAGCTGGATTCAGGAGAGGAAGTGGAACCAGGGATATCATTGCTGATGTCAGATGGATCTTGGCTAAAAGCAGAGAATACCAGAAAGATGTTTACCTGTGTTTTATTGACTATGCAAAGGCATTCTATTATGTGGATCAAAGCAAATTATGGATAACGTTGGGAAGAATAGGAATTCCAGAGCACTTAATTGTGTTCATGAGGAACCTGTACATAGACCAAGTGGCAGTGGTTCAAACAGAGCAAGGCGACACTGCATGGATTAACATCAGGAAAGGTGTGTGTCAGGGTTGTATCCTTTCACCATACTTATTCAATGTGTATGCTGAGCAAATATTGCGAGAAGCTGTATTATATGAAGAATGGAGCATCAGGATTGGAGGAAGACTCATTAACAACCTGCGATATGCAGATGATACAACCTTGCTTGCTCTAAGTGAAGAGGACTTGAAGCACTTGCTGATGAAGATGAAAGACCACAGGCTTCAGTATGGATTACACCTCAAAATAAAGAAAACAAAAATCCTCACAACTGGACCAATGAGCAACATCGTGGTAAACAGAGAAAAGATTGAAGTTGTCAAGGGTTTTATTTTACTTACATCCACAATCAATGCCCATGGAAGCAGCAGTCAAGCAATCAAATGGAGAACGGCATTGGGCAAATCTGCTGCAAAATACCCCTTTAAAGTGTTAAAAAGCAAAGATGTCACTTTAGGGTCTAAGGAAGACTGAAGAAGAATTGATTCCTTTGAATTATGGTGCTGGCAAAGAATATTGAATATACCATGAAATGCCAGAAGAACAAACTAGTCTGTCTCGGAAGAAGTACAGCTAGAATGCTCCTTAGAAGCAAGGACGGTAAGACTTCATCTCACATACTTTGGACCTGTTATCAGGAGGGATCACTCCCTGGAGAAGGACATCATGCTTGGTAAAATAGAGCATCAGGGAAAAAGAGGAAAACCCTCAACAAGATGGACTGACACAGTGGCTGCAACAGCGGGCTCAAGCATAGCAACAATTGTGTGGATGGTGCGGGACTGGACAGTGTTTCATTCTGTTGTACGTAGGGTCGCTGTGAATGGAAACTGTCTCAAGGGTACCTAACAACAGCAACGAAGTTGTTTATCACCGTTTTTTTCCAGGTATTTACCATCTACCTAGTAAGGGCATAACCCTTCAATCCTTGGTTTCTTAAATGTGAAGCTTATCACTTTCAAATGTGCACCTCCTTCACTAGGAGCTTCAAGAGGTGTCTTCTTCTTATACATCCATAACTTCTCTTTCCATTTTCTCTCTAACACCCAAGTTCCTGGACTCAGTCTGATTCTACAGTCCCTTGCCTGGCCCTGCAGAGTTCTTCCCCTGGACTGTTGCAGAGAGCAATGTTCAGAGATGGGGCTTCCTCCTACAACTATTAACTGCAAATTACTTAAAGCTCCACAGATATAACTGCCAATTTGCCCTCATACTAGGCCCATGACAAATGTCACTTTAACCTGGACAGACGAAAAATTAATTGGTTCCTATTCTACAAGTAAGACATAGTCAGAGATCATCAACTTGTACCATGTAATCTAGTACTCTTAACTCTGTAATTACTCATCAGGCCTCTCAATAAATTCTTCTTTCTATTGCTATTTTTAGCAATAATATAAGTTTGTCATAATAATAAGATACTATCATTACTAACAGAGTCCCTGGGTGATACAGATAGCATGCTCAACTGCTAATAAAAAGGTTGGAGGTTCTGAGTCCACTCAAAGTTACCGTGGAAGAAAGACCTGGCAATACACTTCTGAAAGTTCAGTCATTGAAAACCCTGTGAAATGCATTTCTACTCTGACACACATGGGGTCACCATGAGTCAGAATCAACTCAATGGCCACTGTTTGTTTAACCATTGCTTAATAGAAACCACCTACCATTATGTATCATGTACTTATGCAATTGGTTATGCACATTACTTTTTACATATATTACCTCATTCAATCCTCAAAACAGCTCTGTGAGGTCACCTATTTTACAGGTGAAGAAAAAGCTAGTGAGTGGTTGAGACAAGGATTTGAACCTAGGTCTGTTCGATTCCAAAACCACTGAAATTTTATTCTCATTCATACCCTGAAAACCTACTCTGAGTCACACCTAGTTCTAGAGTTTTGACACAGTATCATTTCCTAATACTCCAGCACAATCTTTAAGAGTCATGCAAAAACATTAGCGCTGAGAGAGAGTTATTTTAAAAATGAGAAAGCATTTAGCATAAGGGACTGGAAGGGCAATCCTCTTTGAGAGAGTATAGTTTCAGGCTGCAGGGCAGCGGGGGTGGGACCATGAGTTGGAGAAAGAAGGACAAAATGCCCCAGCCAAACTAGCTATATCAATCCTGGCAATTAATAACATGTGGCTACCATAGCCAGCACATTCTTCCAAACACAGGTTGGTAATAGAATACTTAATGTAAACAAAACTCCTTGGACAAAGTCCAAGACAGTCCAGTGTGCCATCAAGTACTACTGCTCTTTGGCTGACAGAGTTATAGAGAGGTTCCCATGTTAAATCTTTCTACATAACAGACACTCCTATAATTTGGTGAAATGTTTTTCAGCCTCAAGCCCTATAAACTAGGGTAACAGTATAACCTGTGTATTTTCTTTTGAGAGCTAAAAACAAAGTATAAGTTCAATTTTCCAAAATACACAAGGAAAATATACCTTTTAATCCATTTTCCTGCCTCTGTACGATCTCTCCTTTGCAAGGCTGATGGCAGTACGAGTAGTATATTATTCTCCTGGAACAAGCTGTTCTGTGCTGTAGCTTTCAAGCCTCACAAAATAAAAAAAAAAATTTCCTAAAAGAGAGTATCTGTCATTTTATCTACAGGGTTCATCTCTGCCCCCCTCCACCCCCCACCCCCCACCTTCCTTTCATTGTCTGGTTTGTCTGAAGCTTCTGGCTATTCTTGACTCTGACTCATGAAGACTCCACAGGTGTCAGAGTAGACCCGTGTTCCATAGGGTTTTCAGTGGCTGATTTTTTGGAAGCAGATCACCTGGCCTTTCTTCTAAGGTGCCTTTGGGAGTTCCTGGGTGGTGCAAACAGTTAATGCACTTGGCTGGTCTTAAAAAAAAACCCACATAAAAACTTGTTTTGTAACTGATCTGACTCATGATGACTCAGAGAGCCAGGATGAAGAGCACAGCACACATAGCATGCACACATGCTTATACACACATATACATATATGCATGCACAGGATGGCCAGCTGGCCACACATATACAAATGACATGCAAGAACAGCTGTTCTGCAAAACTGAAGTAGGGTAATGCTGAGCATAAGCAAAGGTCTGTCTTAATAGCTGAAATATAAATGGATGCTAATCTTCAGATGAACCTACAGAAGATAATTTAATATTGAGAGGCTGACTAAATGCAGGTACTATTCTCATAAGACTAGTTATCTGTCTTTATTCAATGACCACGTATAGCAAAAGTTTAAAAGGTTGCAAGGCAGACTGATGAGACAATACTAATTATTGCAACAGTAATACCTCAGTTTGATTGTTGCTTCACGGCTGACTGCTATAGATTGTGTTGTGTCGCCCCAAAATATATATTGTAAATCCTAGCTTCTATGTCTGTGGTTATAATCCTATTTGGGAATGGGTTGTCTTTGCTATGTTAATGAGACAAGATTAGTATAGAGTGTGTCTTAAATAAATCTTTTTTTGAGATATAAAAGAGATTAAACAAGCAAGCAAGAGAAGCAGAGATGGGGAAAGAGATGCCAAGCCACATGAAGATCACCCAGGAGCAGAAGCTCAAAGAGACAAAGACCTTCCTCCAGAGCACACAGACAGAAAGCCTTCCTCTACAGCCGGCACCCTGAATTCAGACTTCTAGCCTCCTAAACTGTGAGAAAATTAATTTGTTACAGCAGCACTAGACAACTAAACACTTTAGTTTTCACATCCATTCTCTCATTAGATCGTTAGCACAATTCATGGGAAGTTGAAGCACAGACATCATTTTTGTAGTTTACATTCAATTCTTCCCTTCCTTCATTCAACAAAATATAGAATGTATAACCCTGGTGGTCCGGTGGTTAAACACTTGGCTGCTGACAGGTTGGTTGTTCAAACCCACCAGCCACTCCACAGTCTGCTTCCCTAAAGATCTACAACCTTGGAAACCCTATGGGACAGTTCTCCTCTATCCTATAGGGTTGCTATGAGTCAGAATCAAATCAACTGCAATGGGTTTGTTTGTTTTTTTTTTTGGCTTTTTAACATGTGCCAAGCATTGTTCGAGATGTGAAAAATTTAGCCGTAAACAGACAAAATTTCCTGCTCTTACACAGCTTACATTCTAGTGGGAGAGAAACAACAATACATAGTAAGCATAATGTCTTAGTCATCTACTGCTGCTATAACAGAAATACCATAAGTGGATGGCTTTAACAAAGAGAAATTTATTCTCTTACAGTATAGTAGGCTACAAGTCCAAATTCAGGGCAGCAGTTCCAGGCAAAGACTTTCTCTCTCTGTCAGCTCTAGAGGAAAGTCCTTGTCACCAGTCTTCCCTTGGTCTGGGAGAAACTCAGCACAGGAACCTCAGGTCCAAAGGATATGCTCTGCTCCTGGCACTGCTTTCTTGGTGGTATGAGGTCCGCATGTCTCTTTGCTCGGTTCTCTCTTTTATATCTCAAAAGAGATTGGCTTAAAACATTGTCTAATCTTGTAGATCTCATCAATATAACTGCTGCTAATCCATCTTATTACATCATAGTGATAGGATTTACAACACATAGGATAATCACATCAGATGATAAAATGGTAGACAATTATACAATACAGGGAGTCATGACATAGCCAAGTTGACAGATGTTTTGGGGGGACACAATTCAATCCATGACACTTAATAAATACATAGTTATTTAGAAAGAATAATATTAGAATAATGCAGTAATTTAGAAAATAAGAAATATTATGAAATAATAAGTCAGGGCAATGGGAAGTGTTAGGGGAGTGGTTTGCAATTCTAAATAGCATTGTCAAGGCAGGCCTAATTAAAAAGGTGCCATTTGACAAAGTATCTGAGAGAAGAGCAGTCCAATCAGAGGAAACAGCATGTGCAAAGAAAGGAGCTTGCCTGGGCTGTTTGAGGTGCAGCACGGAGACCAGCATGATGAGGAGAATTATAGGAGATGAGGAAAGACAAGTAAGGGAGAAGGGGTTGGGACAGATCCTTTAAGACCTTAATGGTTTTGGAAACGAGTTTAGCTTTTACTCTAACTGCAATGAGAAGTCATTCTGACTGTTATGAGAAAAGACTATAGAATCTACAAGATAGCAGCAAGGAGAATAGAGTATTATTACAATATCCAGGCCAAAGATTATGACAGCTTGCTCCAGAGTTATAGCAGTGGAGGTAGTGAGAAGTGGTTGGATTATACACGCATTGTCAATGTAGAGCCAAAGAGGTTTCCTGACATGGAATGTGGGCAGTGAAGATACAGACAGTAAAGTAAGACTCCAAAGTTTTTGGCCAGGGCAACTGCAAGGATAGAAATGCCATTTGCTGAAATGTGAAAAACAACAGAGCAGATTTGAATAAATTTGAGTTTGGTTTTCCACATGTTAAGTTTAGAAGTCTATTCAATGTCCAAGTGGAGATGCTGAGTAAGCAGTTAGATATGGGGCTGCAGTAAAGGAGAGAAATCTCGGTTGGAAATGAAATTTGGGAATTGTCATCATGTAGATGGTATTTAAAACCATGAGCCTAGATGAAATCACTAAGGGAATGAGAATATAAAGGCATAAGGACAAATAACTGAGTCCTGGGACACTCCAAAGAGGTAGGTGGAAGAACTCAGCAAAGGAGACTGAGACGGAACAAGAGAGGGAGGAAGAAAACCAAAAGTGTGTGGTTTTCTTGCAAGGCAAGGGAAAAATGTATTTCTGGGAAGGGGGAGAGATCAATTGTGTCAATGCACCCAAAGAAAACTGAGAATTGACCACTGTGTTTAACAACAGTTAACCACTACGCCAGTGATGTAGTGGTTAAGAGCTACAGCAGTTTGAATCTACCAGGTACTCCTTGGAAACCCTATGGGGAAGTTCTACTCTGTCCTATAGCATCACCGTGAGTCAGAATCGGCTTGATGGCAACGGGTTTTGGTATTTTTGAGATGGGAGAAATAACTACATGTTTGGAAAATAACGATGTAGAAAAGAGAGGGAGAATTACAGAGTCTTTGAGTAGATGAAAAAAGATGCAACCTCATTCACAAATGAAAGAAATCAAGACACAGAAAAATTGACTTACCAAAGATCACACAACTAATAAGTGGTAGTTTCTAGATTTGAATCCAAGTCTTTCAGTGCTATGTTCAGCATTCTTTCCACTATATCACAACGGAGGAACCCTTGGTGTCATCCACTACAACAGGCTTAGCAATGGTCATCAATTTCTGTCTAATGACATTGTTTCAGAGCACACCTAACTTAATAGGCAATTCATTTCAACATCTTGAGTGTTTGTCTAAATGCATGTCAGGCACCGGGCTGGTGGGAATTGTGGAAGGGAAAATATAAAAGTGAATGCCATAGTACTTTCTCTGAAGAAACAAAAAAATCTAGTGAAGCTTAAACAAATAACTGAGAGATGACAAAATGAAACATGTGTACTGTTGGACGGCTCTAATGATCAAAGTATTTCCTTAAACTGAGGCACACTCTGTCTATAGGCAACATCCCCCGAACTGCTTCTAATCTATTCGTTAGGGAATGTGGACGAGTCATAAAGTCCTTTCACACTGATAGAAATTTATTCCAACTGTGGTCCTGGAATAAACAATAGATCACAGCCGCACAAGCATACATAGGATAAAAAGTCAATTCACCAATGTGAATTTATTTCATGTCTTTATTTTTCAGCTGCTTCTTTTGTACTATGAACAGTAACTCACTCGTACTTATGGTATTAAACTCAGGGGTGGGACTATTGTAGGTTTAATTCCAGAAAATACTCAAAATTCTTCAAGTCTGTTGAGAAATGTGTTAAATATTTCAGAAGAATAATGCTTTCCAAGTATAAAAACATGAATTCTATGCATAGCAAAGTATACTATGTATGTGAGTATCAAATATTTCTTGAGATTATTGTGATGCTTTGTCAATTCTTTTTATTAAAATAGAAATGTGGTCCATTTAAAAGTCCTTTGGACTTACAGGGAACAGAATTTGTGGTCCTGGTATCTTTTTTCCTTCCACTTAACAGTGAGGACATTTGCATGGAAACAAAGCCTTCTCTTCCACCTGTTGTTGTTGTTAGGTGCCCTCCAGTCTCTTCCACCTAGATTATCTTTTTTAGGAAACCAAATCTCCAATGTATTAAATCTGCAGTAACTACCTGTGATGATAACTATAGAAGAATTAATATTTTGATGAAGAAGAGTAGGCAAATATAAGAAAGGCAAGATCTATTTGCTCTGCCTAGAATTCTCACATCCACTATTTTTAACAAACTCCTAAACAGTCTTTTTTTTCCTAAACAGTCTTTAAGAGACTTTTCAAATGTTGACTTCTTGTGAAGTCTTCCCTGACCCTCTTCAACTTAGCCATCCTCACCCCCACCTCACATACTCTATAGCACTTTGTACACACCTCTGTTGTGATACATCAAATTTATTCATCTACCCTCCCAAGTGGGAGAACTTCCTGAGCAGATGGGGGTTCCCAGTGTACCACACAGTGCCTGGAACATGGACCAAAAAACCACAAACCCTTTGCCATCAAGTTGATTCCGACTCATATAGACCCTATAAAAAGGACAGAGTAAAACTGCCAATATAGGGTTTCCAAGGAGCACCTGGTGGATTCAAACTGCCAACCTTTGGGTTAGCAGCTGTAGCTCTTAACCACTACACCACCAGAGATATGGAAGGTGTTCAATAAACGTTGATGGCATGAAGGAAGGAAGGAATGAGTCCATGAATTAATGCAGTTAAATGGAAAAGCAAAAAAGAACTAAGGCTTAGAAATAAAAAAGAACAATGAATTTTCAATAGCCAAGTGGTTCCCTTATTTAGTCATACCACTACATTTTATAAAGGATGACACTTATTTAAATGACTTGTCTAACTTAGTTACTGTCAGAACCAGGGCTAGAACAATTGATCTTTTAGTATTTACCAAACCCCTGATCTTTTCATCATTATAATACTGATCACACAGTATTGTCAGTCTTCTCCATCACGTTGAGCTCCTTGAATGCAAGTAACAAAGTCGTATCTGTCTCTACCATCCCTTGATTATAATGATGTAGGTAATGAATATAGTCCATGGTGCCACAGAAATAATCTCAAATTCAGATATGTGGACTTGCAGTCCCCGCCTTTAACAACACCTTTCTGTATTAATTTCCAGATTGCCGAAGAGACTTGAGTGAGAACTGGTGCAGTGAAGTATGCCTAAGCCTTAGAGTTAAATCCCAGCTCTAAAATTTACTTCATGACCTTAGGTATATTATTTTAATCTTCCTGAGCTCAGTTACCTCTTCTATAAGAGGGGAGGGTTAATAATGCCTACCTACTACTAGAATGTTGTAAGTGCTTAATAAATTGTAGTTATTATTTTATTGTAGTTAATATTAATTAATGCTATAAAGTAGAAGGGCCCTGGTGGTGCAGTGGTTAACGTTTGGCTGCTAATCAGGAGATTGGCAGTTTGAATCTACCAGCCACTCCTCGGAAAACCTTTGGCGGGGGTGGGCAGCTCTACTCTGTCCTACAGAGTCTCTATGAGTTGGAGTCAACTCAACAGCAATGGGATAAAGTAGAAGTTGAGCATTTTTCCAACTCCTCTCTGCATATTCAAATCTTACCTGTCCTTTAAGCTACACTTTCAGGCAGACTTCTCCCACAAATTCTCAGGTAATTGTCTTTTCTTGACTTCACATGACATTGACTGGATCATACATACCCTTTAGCACTGGGTAACAAATTCTATCTTGAACTGTTCTATAATTGTTTATTATGTGCTTATCTCACTTTTCTCATCAGATTATAAGCTTTTTGACCATGTAACAGGGTGAAAATTGAATTGGTATAGAGAGATTAACCCACTGCCATTGACTCGATTCCGACTCATAGTGACCCTATAGGACAGAGTAGAACTGCCCCATAGAGTTTCCAAGGAGCACCTGGCAGATGTGAACTGCTGACCGTTTGGTTAGCAGCCATAGAACTTAACCACTATGCCACCAGGGTTTCATAGAGAGACTAGAAGCAGGGAAACCAGAATAGAGCTGAATTAGAATAGCTCTGATAAGAGATGATGGCAATGACAACTGGAGCACTGGAAGTGGAAAGAGGAGAGATGGATTTGAGATACACCTTAGGAAAAGAATTGGCAAAATTTGGCCACAATTAAATGTGACAGATAAGGGAGCAAAAAATCAAAGAAGGTATCTAAAATAAATGGTTATCTATCTAGATGATGATGATAATATCCAAAATAGAGAATAAAAGAAAAGGAGATTGGGGACTAAGGGTAGGTGTGGGGTGAAGGGAAGAGAAGGACAAAAGATATTTTTGACAAGTAAGCACAAGTAGACATTAAAGAGAGAGGGAACAAGATCTAAGATGTGGATTCTTACAGATGTTTCCTTAGGAAACAAAGCCACTTCTGACTCTCCAGCTACAGAAGACACAAAAGAGACAGGGAGGGGTGAATGCTGAGAAAGTAGTTTGTTCAATGTGGCCAGGAAGCAGAAACAGGCCCAGAGGGTAAATGTTACAAGGAAGCAAATTTTGGTTTGCCCTGTGGAAGAACTTTCTAAATAATACCTCCTTCTCCCCCTTCATCCCTTCAGTCAGCAAGTACTGGTGTCAATATAGGCTGTAAATTAACTAGTAACACCATTTGTCCACCTTTTATGTGTATGTGTGTATGCGCGCATGCACGCATGTGGTCTTTTTATTTCACTTTTTTAGTCACTTTTTTTTTCATTGTGCTTTAGATGGTTTACAGAACAAACCAGTTTCTTACCAGTTAGTACACACATTGTTCTATGACATTGGTTAACAGCCCCACAACAAGTCAACACTCTCCCTTTTCAACCCTGGGTTCCCTATTACCAGCTTTCCTGTTCTCCTGCCATCCAGTCCCTGCCCCAGGGCTAGTGCGTCCCTTCAGTCTTGTTCCATGGACCTGTTCAATCTTTGCTTGAAGGGTGAACTTCAGGAGTGCCCTCATTACTGAGCTGAAAGGTGTCCAGGGGCCATACACTCAGGGCTTCTCCAGTCTCTGTCAGGCCACCAAGTCTGGGCTTTCTTTCTGAGTTAGAATTTTGTTCTACATTTTTCTCCAGCTCTGTCTGGGACCCTCTACTGTGATCCCTTGTCAGAGCAGTCAGTGGTGGCAGCTGGGAACCATAGCGTTGTTCTGGACTCAGTCTGGTGGAGGCCGTGGTAGATGTGGTCCATTAGTCCTTTGGATTAATCTTTCCCTTGTATCTTTAGTTTTCCTCATTCTTCCTTGCTCCCAAAAGGGTGAGACCAGTGGAGTATCCTAGATGGCTACTCACAGGCTTTTAAGACCCCAGATGCCAAAATAGAATGTAGAATATATTGTTTATAAACAATGTTATGCCAATTGAGCTAGGTATTCCCAGAGATCATGGTCCCCACAGCCCTCAGCCCAGCAATTCAGCCCCTCAGGGAGTTTGCATGTGTCTATGGAGCTACCATGTCCTTGCTTTGTACAGGTTGTACTGGCTTCCCCAGTATTGTATACTGTATTACCCTTCACCAAAGTTTCCACTTATCTACTGTCTATTAAGTATTTTTCTATCCCCACCCCTCCCCTCCCTCATAACCATCAAAAATTGTTTCTTTTTGTATGTAAACCTTTTCATGAGTATTTACAGTAGTGGTCTCATACAATATTTGTCCTTTTGTGACTGGCTTATTTCACTCAGCATAATGGCCTCCAGATTCATCCATGTTATGAGATGCTTCACAAATTCATCGTTGTTCTTTATCATTGCATAATATTCCTTTGTGTGTATATACCACAGTTTATTTATCCATTCATCTGCTGATGGGCATCTAGGTTGTTTCCATCTTTTTGCTGGTGTGAACAATGCTGCAAGGAACATGGGTATGCATATGTCTGTCCGTGCGATGACTCTTATTTCTCTAGGATATATTCCTAGAAGTGGGATTGCTGGATCATATGGTATTTCTATTCTAGCTTTGTAAGGAAGTGCCATATCATTTTCTAAAATGGTTGTATCATCTTGCATTCCCACCAGTGGTGCCTAAGAGTTCCGATCTCCCTTCAGCCTCTCCAACATCTGTTATTTCCTGTTTTATTGATTCCTGCCAGTAATGCCAGGGTGAGATGTTATCTCATTGTGGTTTTGATTTGCATTTCTCTAATGGGTAGCGATCCTGAGCATTTCCTCATATATCTGTTGGCCACTTGAATGTCTTCTTCGGTGAAGTGTCTGTTCATTTCCTTTGCCCATTTTTTAATTGAATTATTTGTCTTTTTGTTGAAAAGGTGTTGGGTTTTCTTGTAGATTTTAGAGATTAGACCTTGTCTGATTTGTAATGGCCAGTTTTTTTTTTCCCAGTCTATAGGTTCTCTTTTTACTCTTTTGGTGAAGTCTTTTGATGAGCATAAGTGTTTAATTTTTAGAAGATCCTAGTTATCTAGCTTATCCTCTGGAGCCTGTATATTGTTGGTTGTAGTTTGTATCCTGTTAATGCCATGTATTAGGGCCTCTAGTGTTGATCCCATTTGTCTACCTTTTGAACTTAAAATTTACTTTGAATTCATGCAGTATTTCATAGTTTCCAAAAGCTTTCACATAATTTTCACAACAATCTTGTAAATCTGCAGAGTCAGTTTTGTAATTCCCATTTTCAGATAAAGAAATTAAGAGGCATGAACGTTAAATTCCAGAGTCCACAAGAAAATTTCTAAAGCTAATAGAGGAATTAAGCAAAGTTGCAGGGTACAAAGTCGATAAACAAAAATCAGTTGTGTTTCTATATATTAGCAAGGAGAAATCTGAAAGGGGAGTTAGGGAAACAATTCCATTTATAATGGCACCTAAGAGAATAAAATACCTAGGAATAAATCTAGCCAGGGGTGTGAAGAACTTATACAATAAAAAGTACAAAACACTGCTGGAAGAGATTAAAGAAGAATTAAATAAATGGAAAGATGTTCATGGATTGGAAGACTTAATACCATTAAAATGTCGATACTACCCAAAGTGATCCCAATCAAAATTCCAACGGCCTTCTTTACAGAAATAGAAAAACCAATCCTCAGCTTTATGTGGAATGGTAAGAGGCCCCAAATAGCTAAAACAATGTTGAAAGAACAAAGTAGGAGGACTAACACTTTCTGATTTTAAAATATTCTATATAGCTACAGTAATCAAAACAGCCCGACACTGGTATAACACCAGACACAAAGGCCAATAGAATAGAACTGAGAGTCCAGAAACAAACCCACACATCTATGGTCAATTGATTTTTGACAAGGGTGCTAAGTTCATTTGATGGTGAAAGAAGAGTCTCTTCAATAAATGGTGGCTGGGAAAATTGGATTTCTACATGCAGAAAAATTAAACAGGATCCATGCCTTACACCATCCACAAAAACAAATTCAAAATGGATTAAGGACCTAAATGTGCAAACTCTACTTTGAGGAGGCAGCTCTTCCCCAGTCGTATTTCGAGTGCCTTCCAACCTGAGGGGCTCATCTTCTGGCACTATATCAGACAATGTTCCACAGCTATTCATAAAGATTTTACTGGCTAATTCTTTTCAGAAGTAGACTACCAGGCCCTTCTTCCTAGTCTGTCATACTCTGGATGCTCAGCTGAAACCTGTCCACCACTGGTGACCCTGCTGGTATCTGAATACCAGTGGCATTTTGCAAACAGCAAAAGATAAAATAAATGAATGAAACCTCATAAAAATTAAAAACTTTTGTTCATCAAAAGACTTTACCAAAAAAGTGAAAAGACAAGCTACTGACTAGGAGAATATCTTCGGAAAGCATATATCTGACAAGAACCTAATAACCAAAATATATATAAAACTTTGACAACTTAACAACAAAAAGGCAACACAATCATAACATGGGCAAAGGACTTGAATAGACATTTCACTAAAGAGGGCATACAAATGACCACCAAACATGAAAAGATGCTCACCATCATTAGCCATCAGAGATACAAATCAAAACCACAATGAAATACCATTTCACTCCCACTAGCATGGCTAAGATTAAAAATAAAAAAACAGAAAACAGATGTTGGCGAGGATGTGGGGAAATTGGAACCCTTATCCATTGCTGTTAGGAACGCAAAGTAATACAGCCATTGTGAAAAACACTGTGGCAGTTCCTCAAAAAACTAAAAATAGAACTACCAAATGACCCAGAAATTCTACTCCTAAGTATATACCTAAAAGACTTGAACAGAGACTTGTACACCAATGTTCATTGCAGTACTATCCACAATAGCCAAAAGGTGGAAACAACCTAAATGTCCATCAACAGATGAATGGTAAACAAAATTCCATTCATACAGTGGAATACTACTCAGCCAGTAGGAGATATGGAGTCTCAATACATGCTACAGTATGGGGATGGAGCTTGAAGACATTATGCCAGGTGAAATAAGTCAATCACAAAAGGACAAATATTATATGACCTCACTTATATAAAAGACAGGAGCCCTAGTGGCACAGTGGTTAAGAGCTCAGGCTGCTAACCAAAAGGTTGGCAGTTCAAATCCACCAGCCATTCCTTGGAAACTCTGTGGGGCAGTTCTACTCTGTCCTATAGGGTCTCTATAAATCGGAATCAACTCGATGGCAATGGGTATATAAAAAGACAACAAAAGGCAAATGTATAGAGGCCAAAGATTATTATTAGTTGTTACCAGGGGTAGGAGGGAGGTGGAAGGGGGGGGGTTAACAGGGATGGTAATATCATTGATTAATGGTAGATTGCACTGATTATTATTGCAATTCCTATCAATAAGTATAGCTGTAAAAAGTTGAACTGGCAAAAGTTGTGTGGTAGATATACTTAAAATGACAAAAAAGAGTAGCTGCTAAGTCTGCTTATGTACAACCAAACACCTCATAGGATTTTGTTTCTTGGTTTGGAGTTTTAGGGTCATGATGTCATGGGATATCCCAGTTAATTGGCCTAATAACATGTTTAGTGCTTCTGTTCTACCGCCTAGTTCGTTGCGTAGTACCTGGGGTCTTAAAAGCTTGCAAGCAACCACCCAAATCACAATCGTTCTCTATTCACCTGGAGCAACAGAGGAAGAAAGACAGTCAGGAATAAGATGAGGATATAGAATGTGTAGGTAATTGCTTCCATGAAGAACTGCCTCCTTTGCCGTGAGTCCACAACTGGATGGTGCCTGGCTATCATTACTGAACATTTTGATCAAAGATTCTATAGAAGAATCCTGACCGAAAGGGGAAAAATATAGAACAGAATTTTAAATTCTAGACTTTCTGGAGCCATGGAGGGTAGATGAACCCCTGAAACTACTGCCCTGAGATAATCTTTAAACCTTAAACCAAAAATACCTCCTGAAGTCATCTTAAAACCAAACAATAGTTTAGCTTAACTAGAAAAAAGTCTGCCTTGAGCATTATGCTCTTTTAAGAACTATCTATATGGGATCAAACTGACAACAGCAACTCGAAAGATTAGATAGGAACTTTAGAGGCAATGAGTTTATATTAATGAGGGAGGAAAAACTCAGAAAAGGAGAGTGAGAATGGTTGCACAACTGAAGAATGTAATCAGTGTCACTAAACTGTACATGTAAAAACTGTTGAATTGGTGTATGTTTTGCTGTGTATATTTTCAACAACAAAATAAATAAAATTTAGAAAAAAAGAAAACCCTATGGAGCACAGTTCCACTCTGACACACATGAGGTCGCCACAAGTTGGAATCAACTCAATGACAACCAGTATTAAAAAAAAAAGGCATGAACATTAAGATGTTTAAGTTTACAGAGCTAGTAAATAGCAGAGCCAATATGCATATCCAATCTTTTGAAATATCTTTATTTTCTCTTCTTTCTGTCCTGTCACTCCTCCTCTCCTCACTCTGCTAGCAATAAACTCTGATTTTCCCACTTCAGTTAGCACTCTCTGATAAAGAAGGCACAAATAGTAACATACCAGCTATGCCATGAAGAATTCGGTATTCCCATCACTCAGAAAAAGTGGACTGAAATTCGAGCCTGTAAAAGTAACTATGGACTCAGATCTAAATCATCTCAGATTGCATTATATGCACATATTTAACAAAGTAGCAAATGGAATCAACTATAGTGAATCTGTATAATGTATTAAGCCCCTACTCTGTGTAATACAACTATCAACATGCCAAGTTATTCTTGAAATCTTTAAAAAAACATGAAAAAAGAAAACATGCCACATTCTAACTTAACATGTTTAATTATAAGTTAATTTTTGCACAAATGATAATTTGTAGATATAATCCTAAATGCATCTGTGTAACCTTAAAGAGCACTTAGTGTAAGAATAAGTTATAAATATATCTTTGAAATAAGTAGGAATTCTGACCCTAACCAATCAGTTGCTGTCTTAGGCTGGGTTCTCTAAATAAGCAAAACTAGCAAATTGTATAAATATATATAGAGATACTTGTATCAAAGAAATGGCTCATGCAATTGTTGAGGCTGGAATGTCCCAAGTCCATGGATTAGGATAGAGGCTTCTCTTGATTCATATAGGGGCAGGGGCTGGTGAACCCAAGATTGGCAGGTCAGAAAGTAGGACTCTTGCTCATAGGCTGTGAATATTGAAGAATCCCAAGATCGGCAGGCAAGACCACAAGGCTTCTCCTGATTCACGTAGCTGCAGGGGCTGGCGAATCAAAGACCGGCAGGTCAGAGAGCAGGGCTCTGCTCACAGTCTGTGAAGATCAACGAATCCCAAGATCAGCAGATAAGCTGATAGCTCAAGTCCCAAAAACCGGAAGTGAGACAAACAGGAGGCAGCTGCAGGATCCAGAGCAAGCAAAAAGCCTGAAAGTCTGCTTATATTCAGATGCAGGCCACACCTGCAAGGAAACTCCCTTTCAACTAATTGGCTGCTCACAGTAGATCCCATCATGGGAGTGATCACATATAAACACTGAGAATCATGGCCCAGCCAAGTTGACACACAATCTTAACCAACATATTTGCTTATTATTGATAGCAAGCTATAAGCTATAGAGAAGGATAATTGTATTCCAGGATATTCAAATGAAATCAAATGACTTGAGCACCAAAGTTCTTTCGAGAGACAGACTGGTAAACAAATTCCTTCTCCTTTATCAACAGCTACCATTTATATCACCATGTCCTAGATACACTGCATGTACTGTCTCACTGAATTCTCACTACAACCCTGCTAGACAGGTATAGAACCTACGCCACAACTGAGAAAACTGAGGCTCAAAGAAATTAAATACATAACTTGCACTACCTAATGCAAAAACTTGGAAACCCTGGTGGCGTAGTGGCTAAGTGCTACAGCTGCTAACCAAAGGGTTGGCAGTTTGAATCCACCAGGTGCTCCTTGGAAACTCTATGGGGCAGTTCTACTCTGTCCTATAGCGTCGCTATGAGTGGGAATCGACAGCACTGGGTTTTTTGGTTTAATGCAAAAACTTGCACTATGAATGATGGCAGAATTGAGATTACCTCAAAATTTCCCACTGCCCATACCTTACACCACATATAAAAATCAACTCAAAATGAATCAAGGACCTAAATACGAGAACTAAAACCGTAAAACTCTTAGAACAAAACATAGGGGTAATGCTTTGGGACCTAGTTTTTAACAATAGATTCTTAATGAGGATACCAAATGTACAAGGAGCAAAAGGCCAAGAAGATAAATTGACTTTACCAAAATTTAAAACTTCTTTTGTGCAACAAAGGGCTTTATCAACAAAGTGAAGGGACAACCTACAGGTTAGGATAAAATTTGGGGAACTATATGTCTTTCAAGGGTTTAATATCTAGAATATATAAAGAATTCCTACAACTCAATCAAAAAATGAGTAAAGGAATTGAATAAACATTTCACAAGAGAGGATATACAAATGGCCAATTAGCACATGAAAAGATACTTGACATCTGGTTAAATGCACTAACCAGTGCCATCGAGTCAATTCTGACTCGTGGCAACCCCATGTGTATCAGAGTAGAACTGTGCTCCATAAGGTTTTCAATGGATGATGATTCAGAAGTAGATTGCCCAGCCTTTCTTTCCTGGGTGAACTTGAACCTGCAACCTTTCAGTTAGCAGTCAAGTGTGTTAACTGTTTGCACCACCCAGGGATTCCCATTAAGTCATTACCCATTCATGTGGAGTCGGACTCTGACTCATAGCAACCCTATAAAACAAAAACCAAACCCAGTGCCGTCGAGCCAATTCCAACTCATAGCCACCCTATAGGACAGAGTAGAACTGCCCCATAGAGTTTCCAAGGAGCACCTGGCGGATTCAAACTGCCGACACTTTGGTTAGCAGCTGTAGCACTTAACCACTACACCACCAGGGTTTCCAACAGACAGAGGAGAACTGCTCCATAGGGATTTCAAGGAGCAGCTGGTGGGTTTGAATTGCAGAGCTTTCGGTTAGCAGCCCAGTGCTAAACCATTGCGCCACCACAGCTTCTCCATTAGTCATTAAAAACCTGTGGTCGTCACGTCGATTCCAACTGCAGACCTTTTGGTTAGCAGCTGAGCTCTTAACCACTGCCCCACCAGGACTCCCATTAATCATTAGGGAGATGCAAATCAAAACCACCATGAGATCATACTTCACCTCCATGCAAATGGCTATTATTAAAAAAAAAATAGGTGCTTGTCAGGATGTGGAGAAATTGAAACCGTCATCCACTGCTGATGAGAATGAAAATGGTAGTCACTGTAGAAAACAGTTTGACAGTTCCTCAAAAAGTTAAAAATAGAACCACCATATGACCCAACAATCCCAACCCTAGGTATACACCCAAAATAAGCGAAAGCAGGAACACAAGCAGAAACTTGTATGCCAGTGATCTAGATGGCATCTTCTTCTAATATATGGCTGTTTTGTCTGCATTGAAAAGCCATTTTGTAGTGTAGTGTACCCGTCTGTAGTATAGTGTACCATTTTGTAGTGTAGTGTACCCGTCTGTAGTGTAGTGTACCATTTTGTAGTGTAGTGTACCCGTTTGTAGTGTAGTGTACCCGCTTGTAGTGTAGTGTACCAGTTTGTAGTGTAGTGTACCAGTTTGTAGTGTAGTGTACCATTTTGTAGTGTAGTGTACCAGTTTGTAGTGTAGTGTACCAGTTTGTAGTGTAGTGTACCATTTTGTAGTGTAGTGTACCAGTTTGTAGTGTAGTGTACCATTTTGTAGTGTAGTGTACCAGTTTGTAGTGTAGCCACCTTCACCAACTATCTTAGCCAGATCAACTTGCTGCAGCTTCTACAGCAGCACTTGCTGCTTCACCTTGCACTTTCATGTAATGGAGAAGTCAAGGCCTGGCTTCAAAGCTTCAAAGGGCAGGCTGACTCTCTTGTTAGGCGTTAATGCAGCTGGTAACTTTAAACTGAAAACAATGCTCGTTTACCACTCTGAAAATCCTAGGACCCTTAAGAATTATGCTAAATCTACTCTGCCTGTGCTCTATAAATGGAACAACAAAGCCTGGATGACAGCACATCTGTTTACAACATGGTTTATTGAATATTTTAAGGTAGCTGTTGAGATTTATTGCTCAGAAAAAAAGATTCTTTTCAAAATATTACTGCTCATTGTCAATGCACCTGGACACCCAAGAGCTCTGATGGAGATTTACAAGGAGATTAATGTTGTTTTTCTTGCCTGCTAACACAACATCCATTCTGCAGCCTATGGGTCAAGGAGTAATTTTGACTTTCAAGTCTTATTATTTAAGAAATATATTTTGTAAGGCTACAGCTGCCATAGTGATTCCTCTGATGGATCTGGGCAAAGTAAATTGAAAACCTTCTGGAAAGGATTCACCATTTTAGATGCCACTAAGAACATTCATGATTCGTGGGAGGAGGTCAAAATATCAACATTAACAGGAGTTTGGAAGAAGTTGATTCCAACCCTCATGGATGACTTTGAGAGATTCAAGGCTTCAGGGAAGAAATAACTGCAGACGTGGTAGAAATAGCAAGAGAGCTAGAATTAGAAGCGGAGCCTGAAGATGTGACTGAATTGCTACAATCTCAGGATAAAATGTTAACGGATGAGGAGTTGCTTCTCATGGATGAGCAAAGAAAGTGGTTTTTTGAGATGGAATCTATTTCTGGTGAAGATGCTGTGAACATTGTTGAAATAACAACAAAGGATTTAGAATACTACATAGAATAGTTCATAAAGCAGCAGCAGGGTTTGAGAGGATTGACTCCAATATTGAAAGAATGTAGAGAGTTGAAAAGGTCTAAAAACTAAACACTAGGATATTCTGACATTTAGAGGTCTGGAAAATGAGAAGAACCCAGCAATGGAGACCTAAAAGAGTAAGGAAGAAAACCAACAGAATGTGGTACTCTAAAAACCAAGGGAAGAAAATGTTTCCAGGAGGAGGAAGTGATCAACCTTATCACAACATTTGTCACACTGTAGATTTAATAATGTGGAGGTCATTATTGACCTTTACAGGAATAATTTTGGTGATCAGTCAGGGTTCAAGAGAAAATGGGAGGAGAGGGAAGCAGAGAATATGGCGATTAATTGTAAGGGGAAGTGAGGTCAAGAGAGAAGTATATATATATATTTCTTCTTAAAAAATATTTTTATGCTGGTGATAATGAGTTGATAGAGAGGGGAAAATTGATGCAGAAGAAAAGGGGAAATTACTGAAAAAAAAATTTCTGAGTAGATGATAAATAGCGTAAAGGGTAAGGACTGGCCTGAAAAAGTTTATACGTAATAATAGGAAGGAAAGCTGAGTATGAGGGCAGAGTAGTTGGTATATGTGGCAATGGAAGCTCTTTTGTTTCAACTTTCATGATAAAGTAGGAAGATCATCAACTGAGAGTGAGGATGAGAGAAGTTTCAAAATTTTGCCAAGAGATTTGAAAGTATGTATTCAAGAGAGAGTACGCCTCAAAATAAAGAAAACAAAAATCCTCACAACTGGACCAATGAGCAACATCATGACAAACGGAGAAAAGACTGAAGTTGTCAAGGATTTCATTTTACTTGGATCCACAATCAACAGCCATGGAAGCTGCAGTCAAGAAATCAAAAGACGCATTGCACTGGGCAAATCTGCTACAAAGGACCTCTTCAAAGTGTTGAAGAGCAAAGATGTCACCCTGAAGACTAAGGTGCACCTGACCCAAGCCATGGTATTTTCAATCACATCACATGCATGTGAAAGCTGGACAATGAATAAGGAAGACCGAAGAAGAGTTGACGCCTTTGAATTGTGGTGTTGGCGAAGAATATTGAATATACCGTGGACTGCCAAAAGAACGAACAAATCTGTTGAGGAAGTACAACCAGAATGCTCCTTAGAGGCAAGGATGGTGAGGCTGCGTCTTACATACTTTGGACATGTTGTCAGGAGGGATCAGTCCCTGGAGAAGGACATCATGTGTGGCAGAGTACAGGGTCAGCGGAAAAGAGGAAGACCCTCAATGAGGTGGATTGACACAGTGGCTGCAACAATGAGCTCAAGCCTAACAATGATTGTAAGCATGGCGCAGGACCGGGCAGTGTTTCGTTCTGTTGTGCATAGGGTCGCTATGAGTCGGAACCGACTCGACGGCACCTAACAACAACAACAACTATTCAAGAGAGAGACTGTAATGATGAATCACAGAACTTAAGCATATATACTATCAGAACTTTTTTCACTGTGCTCAAATTACTGTCTTCCCCACTGTCCCCAAAGCAGAAGCTGTGTCTCTTTTATCCTTCAGTGCAGAGCTCCCAAATGGGGGTGAACAGACCAAATCCAGCCTATGTGTACGTTGTACTTGGCCCATACAGTGATGGAAAAAGCAATTTGAGCAAATATTTGAAAAAGCAGAAAATTTTATACCAACAAATTACTTTAAACAAGAAATGAGCTCTTCTTCAGGGCCTTACTATTTAGACAATGCATATACCGTTACACACAGACCATTTCATCCTTTTAAATCACCTGCCTGGCATACAGCAGGAGCACTAGTGGTACAGTGGTTAACCGCTAGACTGCTAACCAAAAGGTTGGCGGTTTGAACCTACCACCCACTCCATGGGAGAAAGATGTGGCGGTCTTCTTCCACGAAGATTACAGCCTTGGAAACCCTATGGGGCAGTTCTACTCTGTCCTATAGGGTCTCTATGAGTAGGAATCGACTTGCAGGCAATGGGTTTGATTTGTTCTGGTTTCTGGAATAGAGCAAAAATTCAAATGCTTAGTTATACCAAAGAGAAGGGGTAAAAAGAGGAGGAGGCTAAGAACCAGACCATATTTGGTAAAGCAGAGCATCATTAAAATTGAGGAAAACCCTCAGTGAGATGGATTGACACAATAGTCTCAACAATGGACTCAAATATATCAAAGATCATGGAGGTGGCACAGGGCCCTGTAGAATTTCGTTCTGCTATACATAGGGTCATCTTGAGTCAGAACTTACTTGATGGTAACTAACAATAACAACAAGATCCAGACAACCAACAGGTTTTATAACTTTTCCTGGGGTTGGGCCTATGTTGCATGGGGAGCCCTGGTGGTGCAGTGGTTAAGAACTTGCCTACTAACCAAAAGACTGGCAATTCAAATCCACAGCCACTCCTTGGATAACCTATGGGGCAGTTCTACTCCGTCCTATAGGGTTACTGTGAGTTGGAATCAACTCGAGAGCAACGGGTTTGGTTTTGGTTTTTCGGATGGTACATGGTGTAAGTTCTCTGAAAGTCGACAACAGTCTGTGCCAAACTAGTAACCTAAAGGTTATCAGTTTGAACTCACCCAACAGCACCAGGAAGAAATGCCTGGTGATCTGCTTCCATAAAGATTATTGCCAAGAAAACTCTACGGAGCAGTTCTACTCTGTAACACATGGGGTCACCATGAATCATAATTAGACTCCACCTCAACTTTTTTTTTCCATGGGACATGGTATAAATGCATACAATTGTGCCTCTAATAACTTACAAAGGAGGTTCTTTTCTGTTTTGCTTAAACACAGTTGATTACAGAGACTCGTTCTTCCCAGACAATTCTTTGGTTTTCTGTAGATATTTAAAGTGCTGGACTTGATTAGAATTAATCCTTGATAAATGTCTTGTTCCTCATTCAGATCCCCCTCTTTCTACTCTGCAAAGACCCAGTGAGTGCCCTGACTGACACTGCCCTACTCTTGATCAGGCCTCCCAGAAGCAACATAAGATCCAGGCACCTTTCTCATCTTTCTCCCTCATCTTGAATCAAACTTACTATCCTCAGGGCATGATTAATTTATCTTATTCACTAATTTGCACTAAAGTATTAGAACTGTTATGCTAAGAATTTAACAAATTACCCCCTTCCAGATTTGCATTTTAACCTGGAGCCTTAGTTTGTTTAGTAACATGGGCATTTCTGGCCTTCATAACTGAACCAAGGAAGTTTGGTCTTTCCTGGCATCCCATCATACCAACAATGCAAGAGCCTACTTTTTAGGCCATTTTGTAGAAAGAACCCTAATCTTGATTACATGTAGATCAATATTAAACAAAACATTGGTAAAGGGAGACTTGTCACCATGAGGGTAGCCAGAATTATAATTCTTTTGCACAGTTTAATTTTTTGACTGGCTAATGATAATGTTCAGATCAGATTTTATTTTATATCAATAAAATTTTATGGGCATATGTAAATGATAAAAGCTTAAGCCATCATTTAATACTATCACCATTGATATTCAAGAAAAGCAGTAAAGATAATTTTATAAATGTTTAATGGTGAATTTATACATATTTCCTTCTGGGATCATTCTTGAGACATTTTAGAGTTTTCATGCAAATAGACAAAGAAAACTTTATACTTGCTAATAAGACTCCATTACATGTCACATTTCAAACTTTATTTTCTACTATGTTTGACTCATTCTTCATGATTTTTTGAAAGATCAAGAGCCATATATTTAGGAAGGTTAAAAAATTAAGATATTTATATCAAGCCTGTGTTCTGCTTAGTTCTGGAATCTCTAGTTTCAGGACCAAAGATAAAATGAAATAGATAGGGGCTATCTACTTTACATACAAACCTCCTTCCTCTTAAAAGTCTCCCTCTGAACAACAGCTTTCTAGGACTTCTTTAATCTCTGTTAGCTGATGAAAGGGAGCTTTACAGACAGTACTTAGAGATGGCTGAACCAATGATTGTTACCTAGAGGGCCCCTGGCTTGAAAGGAAGGAATCTTAAAATGGCAGAGGAAAGCAGAGTGATCATCCTAGTTCTTGAACGTGAGGAATTGTTAGTTCTTTTTATTGTACACATACATGCTGAATATACAGTATGTGATTTTCTTCATATGATGCAGTACCTTACTGCACTGATTGAAGCATTCTTTTCAACTTTCTTGTTTTTTTTTTTTTTACAACCCAGGAGCAACACTGTAGGATTTTAATTTCCAAACAGTTGGGCAAGACATAAATATTATACAAACAACTATGGTTAACTATCTACGCTTTCCATATTCTTCCTTAAAAAAAAAAAGGTGGGTTTAAAAACGTACACTAGGCATAAATATAAAAACTGGGTTACCACAGTAATCTCTCTCTCACAAAACATTGCTAGTATCTTTTTGGTATAGTTTACTAAAGCTTTAAAAAGTTAAAATTTCCACCAGTAGCACTTTTCCTTCTTTGTCTGCCTTTCCAGATTTTTCCCTTTCCCCCACTAAGAGATAGGGGGGCTAAAGCTATGTTATTCGTGTTTCTCAGAGTATCATAATGAATTTTAACCTGTATAGTATTTATTCTCCAATTAACTATTACTTTAGTATAGAAGAGCTCAATTTAAGGAAATACTACGTAACTACTAGGAGCGGGGCTCTATACTAATTGTTACTGGGGTTATACATATTAACAAAACTTTGTTCCTGACAGAGACTAAGAGCTTTATAAGGTGGTAATAATCCTAATAGAAATAATACATTTATTTTTCCTTCACACTTTAGAAAGGGTTTCCACATACAAAACCTCATTTGACTCTTGAAACATTCTATGGGGAAGATGGGGTACTATTTTTCTAACTTTACAGCTGAGATAAAGAGATAAAACATGCAACATATTCAAAGAATTAAAAATAACTAGATATACTGTCATATATTGTGATTATAGCTAGAAAACATATATGATTGTGTTTCTTTCCCCTCAGACTTACCCTTAGCAAAGCACCTTGGCCTAGGAAAATATCTATCCCACTGATCTGCCACAATGCTTAAAATCCCATTTTAGAAATTTCATATTCTGAGTGTCTACAGGAGGTCCTATCAAAATATAACAGTCCTTAGTATGGTTGCACAACATGGTGAACATAACTAATGTCACTTAATTGTATATGTAAAAATGGCTGAAATGGCAAATATTTTGTTATATGTATTTTACCACAATAAAAAAAAATTTTTTTTAAACCCAAAACATAATAGCCTTAAAGACAAGAAAAATGCAAAAAAACATTACTAAACACTAATAATTATAAGTGAATCAATTTACTAGATGATAATTGGGCTCCTTAGAAAACAGAAGGTTGGAGTGACTTCCCAGAACAAAAGGGAAAAGTTTTGATGGAATGAAAGAGAGAAAGGACTTGATAGACTGAGGTAAAGCCCTCAGCATAAGCAGCCTGGAGAATCCCTAAGAACTTGAGTAAGGTGGAGAGGGAAAAAAAGGAGATAAACTAAATATGCTCATAATTTTGCCTCTATTAATGCCAAAACTCTGGAATGTTTCCAGTAGGCTTATGTCGAGAATTCACCTCCAAGGTACAAGTTTCCCTCACAGACCACCAGATAAACACTTAAACCCAGTTGCCATCAAGTTGATTCCAACTCACAGGGACTCTACAGGACAGAGTAGAACTGCCCTGTAGGATTTCCAAGGTTGTAATCCTTACAGAATTAGACTGCCATATTTTTGTCCCACAGAATGGCTGGTGGGTTCGAACTGCTAACCCTTCGATTACCCCTTAACAACTGCACCACTAGGGCTCCTTAGCTTAACACTTAAAAAAAAAAAAAGGTCCTTTAAAAGCAAATCAGCTTTGGTACTATCTACTTCTCTGCCTACATTTACCAAGCCTACCTGCCACCACCCTCATTCTTTCTTTCTTGGAATTGTTGTTGTTGTTGTTAGGTGCCCTCTGATTGGTTCCGGCTCACAGCAAACAACAGAATGAAACACTGCATAGTGCTGCACCATCCTCACGATCATTGCTATGTTTGTTGCAGCCACTGTGTCAATCCATCTCGTTGAAGGTCTTCCTCTTTTTCGCTAACCCTCTACCAAACATGATGTCCTTTTCCAGGGACTGGTCCCTCCTGATAACATGTCTAAAGTACATCCATTTTCGTAGAATTAGAAAAGGTTAATTCTAAAGCCTTTACTTTCTGCTCACTTTCCTCTTTCTCCATGCACTTACTGATGTCATATTTTACCATCTGCTGTTCTTTTTTCAGCACTACTCTCTCAACTCCTTTCTTACATATTTGCCGCAAATTTCAGGTTGTTTGGGCCACTCTCATTAAAAAAAAAAAAAAAAAGATCAACTACAGTGTGTTGCTACACCTTAATCACACGATAGGTCTAAACTCTTTAGTATTTTCTTTACCCATTTCTCCATTCAGTCCTTCATCTCTTAACACTGAAATGAAGGTGATGGACATCTCAGTGCCTAGCATGGTGCCAGGCACATAAAAACAAAAACCAAACCTGTTGCTATTGAATCAATTCCAGCTCAAGAGACCCTATGTATTTCAGAATAGAGCCGAGCCCTATTGGGTTTTCTTGGCCGTAATCTTTACAGAAGCAGAAAGCAGATCGCAGAGCCTTTCTTCCGTGGCACTGTGGGGTAGGTTTGAACCCTTTAAGTTAATAGTCGAATGTAAACAATTTGTACCACCCAGGGACCTGCTAGGTACTTAGGTGCTCAGAAAAAAAAAAAAAAAAGTTTGTTAAATAAATCTTAAAGTTATTACATGTGAGCATTCAATTTGTAATACAGAAAATTCTTGGAAGTACTTTCCTAAAAGTTCATAAGCTCATAAAATCTTTAATCTACAGTTAGGGTTCCTAAGATATTTCTCAGATTTATGAAAGGCTGAACTGGAAACGCTCTAAAAATCAACACAAGGCATAAAAAGCATCTCTGAATTTGCAATGTTTTACCTTCCTTTAATTCATTCACATTCTCCTCTCAGGATACAAGAAGCAAAACCAGTTTGTGTTGTATGTACTACAGAAGGAGCTGGATATGGACTCAGAATTGAGTAGTTATACACTAATTAGGTATCCCAGTCATTATTTAAAATGTTACTGTATTTAGGGAATTGTCTGCTTACTTTGGGGAAAGGGCAAATTGATATTTCTCCCAACATGAGGACTGTGGAAACAAGAGCACCCCTAAACATCACTTCCACAACCCCATATTGTGTTTAGGGAACTTCTTTGTTAATTTATTAGGCATTTTAGGAATATTTTTGATCATCACTGTACTAAGAGCTCCAGAGAGGTATACAAATGGAGAAAGTACACAATCCTTGCCCCCAAAGAGTTTACAACACAAACAGAAAATCAGGCTCAGAATTTAGAACAAAAGCAGTGACTGCATAATAATGTACCGGTGGGGGAAGGGAAGGATGGTGATCTGGAAACTGGGTTGTTATTAGGAAAGCAGTTTCCAGGAGGTGAGAGTTTAGGCCAGCCCCGAAAGAGGTTAATTGTAATGATTAGCAGGAATGGAAGCTTCTACTTAGGAGATAAATATCTGTCCTGATTTAAAAGTGGAAACTGCTTTAAGTATGGAAGATACTAAAGGAATTGTCTTATTAGCAGTCCAAAGGCTGATCTGGAAAAAGGCTGATTTTGAGGATATAACAGGTAAGTCTGGAGGAAGTGAGATGATGAAGGTAGGAAGAGGAAGCATTGGATTTTTGGGTATAGCAAAAAGTTTAGATTTGATGATATGGGCAAAAAAGGAAAACTACAAGAGAAGAATCATTATAGCAGCTGTGTAAAAATGAGATTGCAATAGAAAGATTCAGGAGCTCAGGAAGCGAGTTAGGGCATGCCAGAATTCAGCCTGAAGTCGCTACCAACCAAAAAAAAAAACCCGTTGCTGTCAAGTCGATTCCAACTCATAGCAAACCTATAGAATAGAGTAGAACTGCCCCCACAGAGTTTCTAAGTCCTTGTTGTTGTTGTTAGGTGCCGTCGAGTTGGTTCTGACTCATAGTGACCCCATGCACAACAGAACGAAACACTGCCCAGTCCTGCGCCATCCTCATTGCTTATTGCTATGCTTGAGCCCACTGTTGCAGCCACTATGTCAATCCATCTAGTTGAGGGTCTTCCTCTTTTTCACTAACCCTCTACTTTACCAAGCATGATGTCCTTCACCAGGAGCTGATCCCTCCTGACAACATGTCCAAAGTATGTGAGACACAGTCTCACCACCCTTGCTTCAAAGGAGCACTCTGGTTGTACTTCCTCCAAGACAGATTTGTTCACTCTTTTGGCAGTCCATTGTATATTCGATATTCTTCGCCAGCACCACAATTCAAGGCGACAATTCTTCTTTGGTCTTCTTTATTCATTGTCTAGCTTTCACATGCATATGAGGCAATTGAAAACACCATGGCTTGGGTCAGGGTCACCTTAGTCCTCAAGGCGACATCTTTGCTTTTTAATACTTTAAAGAGATCTCCTGCAGCTGATTTGCCCAATGCAATGTGTCTTCTGATTTCTTGACTGTTGCTTCCATGGGTGTTGATTGTGTGGATCCAAGTAAAATGAAATCCTTGACAACCTCCATCTTTAGGTGCCCTCCTGTTGGTTTTTTTCTGTTTATCATGTTTTCCCTGTTTATCATGATGTTACTTATTGGTCCAATTGTGAGGATTTTTGTTTTCTTTATGTTGAGGTGTAATCCATACTGAAAGCTGTAGTCTTTAATCTTCATCAATAAGTGCTTCAAGTTATCTTCACTTTTAACAAGCAAGGTTGTATCATCTGCATAACGTTGTTAATGAGTCTTCCTCCAATCCTGATGCCCTGTTCTTCTTCATACAGTCCAGCTTCTCGTATTATTTGCTCAGCATACAGATTGAATAGGTATTGTGAAAGGATACAACCCTGACCCACACCTTTCCTGACTTTAAACCATGCAGTAGCCCTTTGTTCTGTTTGAATGACTGCCCCTTGATCCACCTACAGATTCCTCATAAGCATAATTAAGTGTTCTGGAATTCCCATTCTCTGCAGTGTTATCCATAATTTGTTACGATCCACACAGTTGAATGCCTTAGTATAGTCAATAAAACACAGGTAAATATCATTCTGGTATTCTCTGCTTTCAGCCAAGATCCATCTGACATTAGCAATGATTCTATATCCTCTTCTAAATCCAGCTTGAACTTCTGGCAACTCCCTGTCGATATACTGCTGTAGCCACTTCTGAGTGATCTTCAGCAAAATTTTGCTTGCATGTGATATTAATGATATTGTTCAATAATTTTCACATTTGGTTGGATCACCTTTCTTAGGAATAGGCATAAATATGGATCTCGTCCTGTTGATTGGCCAGGTAGCTGTCTTCCAAATTTCTTGGCACAGACATGTGAGCACTTACAGCGCTGCATCCATTTGTTGAAACATCTCAATTGATACTCCATCAATTCCAGGGGCCTTGTTTTTTGCCAGTGCCTTCAGGGCAGCTTGGACTTTTTACTTCAGTACCATTGGTTCCCGATTATATGTTATCCCTTGAAAAGGTTGAATGTTGACCAATTCCTTTGGTATAGTGACTCTGTGTATTCCTTCCATCTTCTTTTGATGCTTCTTGCATCATTTAACATTTTCCCTGTAAAATCCTTCACTATTGCAACTCGAGGCTTGAACTTTTTCTTCAGTTCTTTCCACTTCAGAAATGCTGAGCGTGTTCTTCCCTTTTGGTTTTCTATCTCCAGGTCTTTGCACATGTTATCATAATACTTTACTTTGTCTTCTCGAGCTGCCCTTTGAAATCTTCTGTTCGGCTCTTTTACGTCACCATTTTTTCCTTTTGCTTTAGCTACTAGGTGTTCAAGAGCAAGTTTTAGAGTCTCTTCTGACATCCATTTTGGTCTTTTCTTGTTAATGACCTCTTGCTTTCTTCATGTATGATGTCCTTGACGTCATTCCACAACTTATCTGGTCTTTGGTCATTAGTGTTCAACGTGTCAAACCTATCTTGAGGTGGTCTCTAAATTCAGGTGGGATATACTCAAGGTCGTACTTTGGCTCTTGTGGGCTTAGTCTAATTTTCTTCAGTTTCTACTTGAACATCCATTTGCCTAATTGATGGTCTGATGCACACTGGGCCCCTGGCCTTGTTCTGACTGATGATATTGAGCTTTTCCATCATCTCTTTCCACAGATGTAGTCGATCTGATTCTTGTGTATGGCATCTGGCAAGGTCGATGTGTATAGTTGCTGTTCATGTTGGTAAAAAAAAGGTATTTGCAATGAAGAAACTGTTGGTCTTGCAAAATTCTATCACACGATCTCTAGTGTCATTTCTGTCACCAAGGCCATATTTTCCAACTACTGACCCTTCTTTGTTTCCAACTTTCGCATTTCAATCACCAGTAACTATCAAGGCATACTGATTGCATGTTTGATGAATTTCGGACTGCAGAAGTTGGTAAAAACCTTCAATTTCTCATCTTTGGCCTAAGCGGTTGGTGAGTAAATTTGAACAATAGTATTAACTAGTCTTCCTAGTAGGCATATGGATATTATCCTATCACGGACAGCATTGTACTTCAGGATAGATCTTGAAATGTTTTCTACAATGAATGTGTCATTCCTCTTCAAGTTGTCATTCCTGGCATAGCAGATCACATGACTGTCTGATTCGAAATGACCAATACCAGTCCATATCATCTCACTAATGCCTAGGATATAGATATTCATGTATTCCATTTCATTTTTGACAGTTTCTAATTTTCCTACATTCATACTTTGTACATTCTATGTTCCAGTTATTAATGGATGGTTGCAGCTGTTTCTTCTCATTTTGAGTTGTGCTGCATCAGTAAATGAGGGTCCCAAAAGCTTAACTCCATCCACATCATTAAGGTCAACTCTACTTTGAGGAAGAAGCTCTTCCCTAGTTATATTTTGAGTGCCTTCCAACCTGATGGGCTTATCTTCTGGGAGTGTATCAATGTTCCGCTGCTATTCATAAAGTTTTCACTGGCTAATTCCTTTCAGAAGTAGACTGCCAGGTCCTTCTTCCTAGTGTTTCTTAGTCTGGAAGCTAGCTGAAATAATCCTCCATGGGTGACCCTGCTGGTATTTGAATACTGGTGGCATAGCTTCTAGCATCACAGCAACACACAACCCCCTACAGTACGACAAACTGACAGATGTGTGAACGTCCAAGTCCTTAGGACCAGGAATGAAACGGTAGCTGAGAAAATGTTCCAAGTTGAATAAATAATAATTATAATAAATATAAAAGAAAGGTTACACTACAAACATCTCATTATTACTCATTAATCATTAATACTATTAACAATAATCTCCAAATAATTTGTTTTACTGTTGTCCATTTGTCCTCTTGCCACCCATTATCTCTCCATCATATTCAAGACATTTTATTGAGTACCCTCTCCCTATGCCTTGCTCTGCTTGCCTTTATTTGTCTTCTTCCCAACTCACCTCCTGCCTCTATTTATCCAAATCATTTTAGAGACCTAGCGTGTCACCTCTTCCTTGAAGCTGTTTAAAATTTCAGAAAATTCTCCTTCTATATTTCTGTATTATCACTGTCTACTAGTCACCTTGACCACATGCTATACTTATTTTCTTATTAGTAGCTTCAACCATTGATAGTACTCATTCCATTTAACTCTTTAAAATAGTTTTTAAAATTACAATCATTGTAAAAAATTTAGGGAAAAAAAGCCACTTGTAATCAACCTCATTACCTCTAATAAAATTTTTAGATATTCCTTTCAAGCGTTGGTCAATGTGAATATACTTCATACATACATACTCAAAACATAGTATAGACATTTTTACATGCTCTTTTTACTTTTATACAATTATTTTATGAGGCCCCCTGGAATCTAAGCAGTTCCTACTCACAATCAGGTTAAGATCCTTGCTCCTGCTACTTTAACTCAGCTGCTACTCCCTATATCCTCTCTCTGACTATTAACAGCTTCTGTTTCCTGGGTCTACTGCTTGCTTTCTCAATGTGCGTTTAAACCACTATTCAATCCACCCAAATCTTTTACCATGAACAGAGTGTGGGCCAAGATGTAATAAGCTTCCTACAGATTGACTGTTTTGGGGTCTGGTGCCCATTCCAGTCCAATAAAAGAGGAGAGGGGTCTATGTGGTACCAGTAAGGAAGCTAAAGAAGGAATCTCTTAGAAGAGTCGGCATGGCAAGCACGTGTGGCCTGGCTTATATATCCTTCATTTAATATGTTTTTGAAAATAAGATTTTTGATTACTATATAATATTCTGTTTACAGATATACCAGATGTACTTAACCATTCCCATAGTGCTGGACAATTACGTGGTTTCTGGTTTCACTATTCTAAATAGCATTGAGATGAACAGCTTTCTAAATTGCCCAAGTCTCACGTAAACTCTTCATATCCCTACAAGTGGAATTATTAGATTAGAAGGTGGCAATTTTTTTAAAGGCTTTTGATATTGTTTGCCAAATGATCTTCCAGAATGTTTTTATGACATTAAAAAAGAGATCAAGGGTTTGACTTTTGTTATATTTTGCTTTCCAGGAGCCACAAGAGAAACTATGTGGTATACCAAAAATACTTATTTTGATGAAATACTTCCTCTTAGAGATGCCCTCTTGTACTCTTAAAAAAAAAAACTGCATTTTAAACATTCATGTGGTAGGCAAAACTACAAGATTTGTAGTTTATATGTTTTGTGTGAGAGGAGTGCAGTGGGCACAAAATTGAATTGGAAAGAATTTTTATGCACTTAACACAAACCAAACCAAAGCCATTGGTGCAGTCACTGATAGTGACCCTACAGGGCAGAGTAGAACTGCCCCACAGGGTTTCCAAGGAGCAGCTGGTGGATTCAAATTGCTGACATTTCAGTTAGCAGCCTGAGCTCTTAACCACTGTCATCAGGTCTCGTTCATGCACTTGAATATATAGAAAAAATAAAATAAAAATAAATAAACGATTAAGCTATTTAAGTATCATCAAATTCATTCCTTATCTTTACTCTTTACATGTATAACTACATTTTACGTAGCTGCAATTTTTATGTACATGTTTGGTATTTTCTTCAAATATGAATTGATTACACTCTTTCTTCATTTTGTTATTTACATAAAATTCCCGAGGTTAATATGCCAGACATTAAATAGCAATTTCCTTTTGGTTAGACTTTTATTTTCCCCTCCAAATTTTTGCTGTTTGGATAGTATACTATGAACATCTTTGTGCATGTGATTTTTTTTTTTCCTTTTCAGATCATACCATTTAAAGATATTGCCCTAAGTGGAATTTCTAATTAAAAGATATGAACAGCTTTATAGCTTGCCTAACGATTGCAAGATTGTTCATTCTACTGATGTTATTAACTTTGCTCGTTTGTCTTGCTGCTTCTTTAAATTCACCTTAAATAAAAAAAAAACCATTGCGGTCGAGTCAATTCTGATTCATAGAGACCCTATAAGGCAGAGTAGAAGTGCCCCATCGGGTTTCCAAGGAGCGCCTGGTGGATTTGAATTGCCGACCTTTTGGTTAGCAGCCTTAGCACTTAACCACTACGCCACCGGGGTTTCCTAAATTCACCTTAGGGAGATTAAGAACAAACAAACCCGCTGCCGTCCAGTCGATTCCAGCTCATAGCAACCCTGTAGGACAGAGTAGAACTACCCCATAGAGTTTCCAAGGAGCGCCTGGTGGATTCAAACTGGCCGTAGCACTTAACTACACCACCAGGGTTTCCTTAGGGTGACAGTGTCTTTTAATTCTCGGTGTGTCCCCACAGGTCAGCTGTGAGGTAGAACTGGGTCAGAGTGAAGCTCAAAAAAGAGTCAATAAATATTAATAGGCTAATTTTCATGTACCTGTAGGCTTAACTTTCCTCTTCAGATTTTTCTCCTTAGTCTATTCGCTGCTTTTCTTTCTTGTATTTCTTTACCTTTAATTGGCAATTTCAGGTTAAGTAATTTTGGACCGAGCTGCTTTTTGGGTCCCTTAAATCACATTTCACAGGAAGTTGACCATCCACGACCTTCACCCGCCCCTAACGCTTTCTGAAGAGGCCGAATTCAAAGCAGTCACTGCCACTTGAGCTTACACCCAGCTGCCTCCTCGGGAAGGAAACGTTTTCTTGTAGTCTGATGTTTCCCATCATTCACGCAAAGAATTTCTACTAAAGTTAAATTTGGGCGGATTTTGAGATAGCGGAACTGGCGTGCCTTCCTGCCAAACAATTCGACGCTGCGTGAGTCACAGACTGTCAGTGAAGGTGTAACGCGGCCTGTGGAATATTTTGCGTCTCACAAGCACATAGGAAACACCGGATTTACCCTCCTCAGGCACCGCCAGATACACAGGTGCAAGGCCGGTCGTAGGAAGAAGCTTTTGTTGTCTGCTTCGAGCCGCCTTTAGGAAAGTCCACAGTCCTGAAGGCCGAGCTGAAGCCGGGGCGTCAGATTCCCTCAGACGCCTTTCTCAAAGCTGCAGGCTAGCGAACAGACCGAGGGCGCGCCGGGGGCGGGGCCTCCCCGAGGGGCGGGGCCTTCAGGGGCGGGGCCTGCAGGAGGCGGGGCCTCCCGGAGGCGTCACCGCTGACGTAGCCGCCCTACCGGGCCGCCGCCGCCGCCGCCGCCGAACGGGGGGCCGGGGGGCCGGGGGTGAGCCCTAAGATGGCCGCTCCAGCGCGGGCTGGTGAGTGTGCGTGAGGGGTGCGCGCGGTTGTGGCGGTTGGCGGAGCTGCGCTCCCTGCGGGAGCGGAGGTCCGACGGGAGCCCCCAGGCGGCGAGGCACCTGACGGTTTTCCCGCCGCGCAGGGGGTTCCTGAGGAAGGGAGAGGAAGCTGCGGACTGAGGGGAGCGAGCCCAGGGGCGCGCGAAGGAGTCGGCGGCGGCGGCGGCGGGTCCGGCGAATTTAGAATTGGCGCCTCTGGGAAGTTTCGGTGGGTCGTGCGATGCCCGGGCCAGTGTCCTAGTGCCATCGCGCAGTGCCCAGGGATGCTGCGAGGGGATGCGTTTCTTGTGGCCGGATACCGCGTAGGCACCCTGCGCTGGGCTGGAGGGGGACGAGCTGGGGGAAAAGGGGCGGAATTGGGGGACTCGAAGGGATGCAAAGGGGAGTTGTGCCTGGATCCGCGGTCCGGAGCGTGGAGAGATGTAATCGGGCATCTTACCGGTGCGCTGTGTAGAACGGGCGCCGTAGAGGTAAAAGCGCATCCTGCCCCCGGCCGGGAATGCCCCAAGTGATGCTCAAAGCCCTGGGATGCTCTGGAAGGGCGGTTCTAGTCCTCCGTTAGAAGGAATGTGCTTCTCCGAGGTTAGCCTTCCCTCCATTGATTGCGTTCCAGCGCTGCCGCACCTGCTGCCACTTGAAGACGCTTCCAGTTTTTGAATGCCAGCTTCCTAAAATCATTCGAGCCGGCCTTCGAATGCTAATAAATTAAACTCATTTTAGGGGCATAAGAAACATGTCAGCGTGAGGAGGAGAGAGAGACCAAAAAAAAAAAAAAAATCCTGACTACTCCAGTGTAAGAGTTGATCCCCCCCCCAATAAAAAATAAAGTGAAACATAGTAATTGCTTAAACTGAAAGTCTTAGCTGTTTTAAACTGTACTGGTAACTGAATAATTTCTTTCAGTTTAATTTTGGAAGTAAAGAACAGCTTATTAACTTTTGGAGAATTCATTTCTTCCACAGACCAACCCCCTCAACAAGTAAACCTTGTCGTTTTTTTTGCAAGTAAGGGAGGGGGGGAGATTGTGAAATTAACATGGAAATTGGACCTTTAACCCCTGCCTGAATTTGTTATTATCTGTTAAACAGCTGCCTGTCGGGTAAAAATATGTGTGGTAACATTTTGGGCTCGGAGTTCCCTGTGAGTTGGCTTCAAAACCAGCATTTGGTATAAACAAGCAAAAAGAATTGTCTCTTCACTGTAATCAGATTTGAAAACCTGAACATGAGTCAAGCATATGTTTATAGAATATTTCATACTCTATAAGAATCACTTTTCGTTGTCTGGAAGGAAATAAAAAACTTCTATTCTTGGAACCCTATTCTTTTTACTTATTTAGCATCTGGGGGTATTTGAAAGAAATTTTAAACATTGTGTCACATTCAGCTCCTCTGTCCCCACTGGGAGGCTTTCTTTTGTGTGCTAGCCTTTAATTATGCAAAAAATGTCAGATTTTTCAATCTAGTATGTATCACTGGGAACTATCCAAATTGAAACTCACAGATATTCTAATATTAAACAAAGATAACAGTTCAAACCATACAGTTTAGAAAGTTGAAATGTTTCTGCTGTTCAGTTGTGCATCACTCTTGTTTTCCTTTCAGAATATTTGTTTGAGATTTTTTTTTTTAGCTTAATCAAAAAATTTAAGTGATAAGTGAATTAGAATTTAGTATTATATACAACAATATGACTTTTGGAATATTTGAAATAGAAAATCTGTTGAAGGTTTGGGTTTAATATTTGAAATCTAGTGATAAAATGTCTCTAATTGTCTTATTCCCACACATTTTTCTTTTTGTACTACCAAAAGAAAGAGGAATGAGATATGAAATATACTCTCTACCACTTTCCCTCTACAAACTTAATTTTACTGAGTGTTATAAGAGGATTTTTTTACTGTTATTTGATTATTCGAGGGCAGAGCCTGACTGTATTTTATTTGAGTATCCTTTTTTTTTTTTTTAGCATCTGGTTAACTGCTTAACATGGAGAGGAAAAAAACCAAAAAAACCCAGTGACTGTTTCTTGAATTGGATTTTTGAATGGTAGAGATACAGAACTAAGGACACTATTTTGGTTTCTTGGTTGGGGGAGAGAGGGGGAGATGCTTTGAAGTTCTTTCTGCAGTGTGAAGTGGAACAAACATGGCTGCCAGATTCTAATGGAGTTGTCTGGACTAGGAAGATTAGAGGCTGGGGCATAGCCTCTGGAGTCCAATCAAGATATTAAATTGTGTGCCCAAATCATTCTCTGGATTCAGTAATAGGATAGTTTTGTCATGAAGTCAAGCCTAAATAGTGGCAAGTAACAAAAATATAGGAATCTGTAAATACCAGCTTTCTGGCAAAGATTAAGATTGTGAAAAGTGTAACTGATATTCGTAGCACTTTCAGACACCATGAACACTTTATTATAAAGAATTCCTTTTTATGGACTTTTACCTGTCATAGGAAAAAGCTAATTTATTTATGGTCTAAGGATATACTTGTTAGACCAAATCATGGACATACTAGAATGATAGAGTGGAGAGTCTAGGCATTTTATAACAAAACCCAGTGCCGTCGAGTCAATTCTGACTCATAGCGACACTATAGGACAGAGTAGAACTGCCCTATAGGGCTTCCAGGGAGCACCTGGTGGATTCGAACTAGCGACCCTTTGGTTAGCAGCTGTAGCAGTTAACCACTACGCCACCAGGGTTTCCATTTTATAACAAACAAGATATCAATTTAATAAACCCATAGTAGAATGTGCGATGTTTTCCTGAATGTTTCCCCATTGTTATGAAGCTGCCTGCAGTGGGTTGGTACATAGGTATGGTGGTGTGACACTAATGATAAATATTTTGGAACAGAATCACCCATGAATGAATAACGTGTAAGTAGGGACCCAGTGCCATCGAAGTAGGGATGGGTGAGGAATTCAAATAACCTGGAGGCAGAATTCACTTTCCTGGAGCTTAATTTACAACATAGTCGACTAGATTCAATCTCTGGGCTTCCAGTGAAACATGTTAGAGACACAAGAAAGGCCCAAGAAAAAGGGTATCCTTTATTGTTTAATGAGTTCCAAGTAAGATCAGAGTAATTAAAGATTCTGGATTGCTAGAGGAAGAAAGAATAAATCGGGGCCTTTCTAGGGATAAAGGAAAAAGAAATACATAATGATTGACAAGGACATTATGCCAAAGCACATAATAGGTATAATAGAGGGATAGTATGAGGGCGCATTGTATTATCCATTCAGTAATTAATTGGTTCATTCAAAAATATTGAACCCCTTTCTATGTACTAAGCACTATGCTTGACCCTTGGTGTTTTACAAATATCTCTCAAGAGGACAGGATACTACAGTGGTTCCATGAAGTAAATGGAAAATTGGAAAGGGCTCTAAAAGTATAGATACGGTTTACCCTAATTACTACAAACTGTGTATAAAGCTGTTCTTATCTAAATGAATGTAACAATTGTGGTAGTTAATATGGAAAAAAATATGGAAAGTGAGGGGTAATTCCTAAGGGTTTTATGTCCTACTGAAATTGCCATTTCCTCTTATCTTTTATTATAGAAAATAACATTCTATAAATAGCCTTTAGAGTACCTATTTATTTTGTACTGTTAAGAGAAAAATAAGTTCTGTTATAAAAATCGTCTTTGTTAAAGTAATCAACATATGCCTTTTTAAAAAATATCCATCCCTTTAGGAGTTATCAGGAGGATTTTCTTTAATGAGGTAAAGATGGTTACTGTGACACAATTATGTTTAAAAATTTGTTCTACTTTATGCCCAATGAAACTGCTTTTTTCTTTAATCAAGGCAGAATATATTCATATGAAATGTGAATGCCCATTTCCTAGAAAACTACAATTCAGTTCTCAGGTATGAAAGTCACTGAAGTTAAACTGAATTCAAAATGTGGTCATTTGTATATTTTTATATAAAAACTTTTTTAAAATAAAAGACGTAAAAAGTGCGTGATCGTAGATGAGAGTAGAAAAGTGTATTGTGCTATATTTTGAAAGCCTTTGTATGCGATATTAAGGAGTTTAAATTTATCTTGTGTCATTTCAAGATTTTTAAATAATACTTTGACAATTATAAAACTATGCCTACATTATAAGATACACTAAGAATTATACAAAATGTGTTAAATGATTATTTGACTTAAGTTTGAGCTATGAAAAGGAAAAGCTGCTTCATAGAGCCTGATATTTTAGTGTCTATTCAGATTTTAATAGTAATACAGATTACTTTTCATTCTTTTTAGAAATGTAGATTAGCCATTTCCTTCATCTGTGTCACTTTAACTATTAAATAGTAATTTAGCTATTTTTGTATGTGCTTATATTTCATAATAACTTCCTGACTTTTATAAAAACATGTTTTCTAAGCGATAGATCTGAAAATTGTGCTACCCGATGGCACTGGTACTGGGTAATGCCCTGTTTAGGTTGCATTATTCATACTATTGACCTTTAGTACCTGACCTCTTGTGGAAACTTCCAAAGCTTATAACTGCAGCAGACCTTCCCATGCCTTTGTTGCAAGTGTGTTAGGAAACTGGGCTGGTAAGGGGGTGGTCAGCTGAAGTGATCATTATGTTGAAGATAAACAACTAAAATTTGCAGTGAAATGTTAATTTTTTAAGTAAAATATTAGCAACCCTTCTCTTTTCAGTGCTTCTTATAACTCTAATGCCTATTTGGAGCACAAATATTTAAAGGATGACTTTATATAACATACCAGAATTTAAAATACCTTAATTAGGTTTGGAAACATTTCTCAGTTTATTTTTGTATAAAATCTATTTTGGGTATCTGAAAGCATGCATCATGTGGCATGGCATGTAATGAGCTCTGGTTAAGTAATAAGGAGATCAGGAAACTGTGCCTTAAGTAACTGGAAAAATGGCCACTTGGTTAGGGTGGAGGGCAGTTTCAGACATGAGTGACCCAGCGAAGCTTCCTATCCTCAACCACTGATTGAAATGTCGTAAAGAGGCTGAAGTTAGACCAGTAGTTAATACTAGTTTATTGATTGATTGCTCTGAGAATTTGGTGGCCTGAAACAATATGGCTGTAAAACTATAAAATCTTCATAAAACCTCGACACTTGATACTTTAAACCAAAAAAAAAAAAAAAAAACGCAAATAAACTCCACTTCCTTTGAGTCAATTCCAGCTCATAGCGACCCTATAGGACAGAGTAGAACTGCCTCATGGGGTTTCCAAGGCTGTAAATCTTTACAGAAGCAGACTGCCACATCTTTCTTCCCATGAGCAGCTGGTGGGTTCACACCACCTACCTTTTGGTTAGCAGCTGAGTGCTTAACCACTGTACCACCAGGGCTCCTCTTTATACTTTAGACAATGAAAAGATGTTTGAGACGTAATCCCTGCTTAATCATAGGAGCCTAGACAACATTTAGGTGGCAGAGTAAGGATACATGCACAGATAAACAAGGGTTCTGCATTTGGGAAGTGGCATAACAGTGGCACAACTCAAGTCCTTCAGGAAGTTAGAGATGAGACTCTTTTTAACTGGAAAGGCTTTATGGAGGAGTTAGGCCTTGGAGGATGGTTTAAGTTTTAAAAGGGAGAGGTGAGGCAATGTTGAAGGTAAGTTTGAGAAACTAGCTAGGGGTGATTCTTTTTGGCTGGAGCACATGGGACAGGTGGAGGTGGGTAGCAAGATATGACAGAGAAGGTAGGTTGGCATCTGATCCTGAAGAATTTTGAGAGCAGGACTGAGGAATGTGTAGTATTTTTTGTGGCAGTATTTTTCTAACTTATGTTGGGAAATCAGTTTAGTGAGTCAGCATTTAAAAAAAAATAGAATAGGAAATATCAGAATACATTATTCCTGTAAAGATTATTTATAAAACTTTTGTTCCAGGGTGGTGTGTGTGTATGTGTATACACATGTTTACTGGGCCAAGATTTAAAATTTCTTATTTTGAGTCTCAGTCAAAGTTTTAAAGTTCCTGATTCATTGGACTGTGGGGAACTGTTGGAGGATTTTAAGGATAAGGGCTAAAAGCTCAAAGCCAAACTTGAATATTGATTTGGCAGGATAGTATGAAGGAGAATGAGCGTCCAGATGATGAGAGACCAGTTTAGAGGCTATTGGTGTGCTTCAGGAATGATATAATAAAGTCAGTGATGAGAGAAATGGAAAACAGTAAAGGTTTAGGGATTGATAACCCTGTATGCATTTGGTGACAAATTGAATGTAGGAGTAGAAAAGATGAGAGCGAGGAGTTCAGAAGCTTTCAAGACTTCTAGTCTGGGTACTTGAGAAAATGCATTATCTTTAATAAGAGAATATTGGAGGAGAAGCTAATTCTATGAAGGCAAGATACATGGGTAAGCTGAGTTTGAGGTGTGCCTGAGACAAATTGCTTCAGAAAGGTTAGGGGTGAAGATAAAGTTTTATTAGTTAGCTATCCAGAACTGATCATTGAACCTCTCCTGGTAGGTTTAAAGAGGATTGAATGCAATTTAATGAAAAGAAGCCATTAAAAGACATCAGAAAGGTTATGTGTTTATGATTAAAAAGGTATCAGAAAGGCACTGCTACATACTTGAAACCTGGACTGTGTGTTGCAAAAGGCTATAATTTGAGTAATTGAAATTTCTGCCCTCACTGGTAGTAAATAGAAACAAGTTTGTGCTTTTGAACTGTTAACAAGTTAAATATTTTACCCTGTAATTTTATATGATTTTTGGGTGTGGCATAAACCTTTGATTAAAATACCTTATCTAATAAAAAAAAAAAAACCATAGAATCTTACATTTTTAATTTCTTTTCTAGTCATTTTAGGTTTCTATTTTGTAACTCGACGGCACTGGGTTTTTGGGTTATTTTATAACTGCTTTAATGATATGTTAATTATTTATTAAATTATACACTTTCAGTAAATCAAATACAATTATTTTTAAACTTTACCTAGAGATTTCCTGAGGGTAATTTAAAAACAAATGAAACTGCTCAGTTATATGGCATGAAAGTTTAAATAGCATGAAAGATCTTCTTTGAACAAATTAAACATTTTATTGTCTTTAAGCACTGAAGAATGACAAAAAGGGGCTTTTGGAATATTTTTAAATTTACCTGTCTTTGAAATAAAGATAGCTGAGTTAGTTTTTAAAAAGTAATATCTACTAATTTGAATTTCAGATATTATACCTATGTAAAAATGGATAGTACAGATAATTTAAATGTTTATATATAGATTTCATTCAAAACATCTTAAGTGTTTGTATTGTGATAATATATAGATACAGGTAATATTTTATTAGCATCTGCATGGGGATTGTTTGTGTAATGTCCTCTTTTAAATGAATATACTGCCAAAAATCGCATATCCAATCTGCTGGAACCAAACAGAGTTAATACATTCTTTCTCAGCAATGGATTAGCAAATGAAAAGAAGTGCTCTGAACCCTATAGAAGAAAATAGGAAGTGTCAAGAAAATACTCCCACCCCCTTTCTTTTCCGGCAGGCTTTTAGGTCTTTGTATGATGAGGCTTCTTTGTGGATACATCCTAAGAATGGCTCTAAGCTTTGGCCTTCAGGCAGTAAAGCAAATTGAAGATACTCTGGTGGCTAGCTGGCAGCAGCCTGGCTCTCTAACCCCTGCATTCCTCCCTGCCCTTCACTGGGTCATCCACTCCCTTGCTACCACTATGTGTGTCTGAGCTTTCTTTATTCTCTGGACATCACTGCCAGGGCTGTTTTTTTGTTTTTTTCATAAGTAGACAGAGTAACTGGGCCCCCTTCCCTAAAATATTCATCTCATAATCTGTCATTCTACCATTCTGGCGTCACTTCTTTGGATTTTTAAAAATATTTTATCTTCAAGAGACCCCTTTTAAAATGCAAATACTCCTGGGAGAGGTCAGACCTTGGTTCTCAGCTGATATCTTAATTATCAGTTAACACCTTAGTTGGGCTTAGTACACATGTGACTGAGAAGAAGAGACCCTTGGATTAATGTCTGGGGAATGTGATAAGCCAGAAGGAAATTAGCAACAATAATGATAATAATAATAGCAGCTTTGATGTACTGAGTGTCATATTATTAAATGACAAGAATTGTTCTAAGTGCTTACAAATGCAGTGTAATCCTTACAACAACCCTGTGAGCTTGGTGGTATTATTACTGATATATATATTACCCTTATGTTTCTCAGATAAGAAAATTGAAGTACATGCAGCGTAAATAACTGGTCTCTGGCTCCTTGGAAACCCTATGGGGTAGTTCTGCTCTGTCCTATAGGGTCACTATAAGTCGGAATTGACTCAATGGCAATGATTTTCGTTTGGTTGGTCACATAGTAAATACATCCAGGTTTTTAAATTCAGGCATTTGGGTGTACTGTCCAACCATTTTGCTGTAATATCTTCACCCTGCTATAATGCCTCATGTAGATGGCATCTGATCAACATTTACTTTTTTCTTAATACAGGCAATCCCTGGATTACGAACATTCAGTTTATGTACAACCCCTAGTTACAATCCAACCCCAGGAAAGCCTGTTATATTAAAAATTAGAGGTACATAATAACAAACAGGCACTATTTTGTGAAACATTGTTATTACTGTATTATGTTAAATATGTTTTAGTATATCTGGAAGTGTTTCTTTGTGTTTTATACATAGAAAGGTATGCTATATAAGACAAACATTTGACTGACAGTAGATATGAACTGTACCTGTTTTGACTTAAATGTACAAATTCGATTTAAAAGCAGATTTAGAAATGGAACTCACTGCATAATCCGTTACTGTCTGTACTGTATGAAATGGAATCATGCTGTTGAGTTATAGATGTCACTTCCTGTTGAAGGTCAAGGATCCTGCCATCATCTAAATAGATTTTTTTAAGAACTGGAATGAGATACCCTTTTAACTCAGTACTGAGGTCACTCCTGAGGTTCACCTTCAAGCCAAAGATTAGAAAGGCCCATAAGACAAAAAATACTTGTAGCTCACCCAAGTATACAAGACTAAATGGACACACCAGCCCAGGGGCAAGGGAAAAAAGGTAGGAGGAAAGCTGGACGAATGGAAAGGGGGAACGCAAGGTCAAGAAGGGCAGAGTGTTGACACCTCGTGGGGTTGGCACCCAGTGTCACAAAACAATATGTATATTAGTTGTTTAATGAGAAACTAATGTGCTCTGTAAACCTTCATCTAAAGCACAGTTAAAAAAAAAAAAACTGCCATGAAATAGACAAATTTCTTATAACCAAGAGAATGTATTTGCAAAATAGAGGAGGAGGGACTAAAGAGGTAGTATATAGTTATACACATACATAGCACTGTCTTTCTGAATGATTTTTACTTAAAACTTATTACACAGTAATGTGTTCATTACTTTTGAAATTTTGAAAGTGAATTCATAAACAGAATACAATTCTGTATTTTTTCCTGGACTTTTTTTCTATTGAGACTTCTTTTCTGAATTTTGTATGTAAGGTTATCAACTTATACCACCTCTTTAAAACTCTGTTGTTGTTGTCCTTAGGTGCTGTTGAGTCGGTTCCGACTCATAGTGACCCTGTGTACAACAAAACGAAACACTGCCTAGTCCTGTGCCATCCTCACAATTGTTGTTATGCACAAGCCCATTGTTGCAGCCACTGTCTCAGTCCACCTCTTTGAGGGTCTTCCTCTTTTTCACTGACCCTCTACTTTATCAAGCATGACGTCTTTCTGCAGGGACTGATTCCTCCTGATAACATGTCCAAAGTATGTGAGACATAGTCTCACTATCCTTGCTTCTAAGGACCATTCTGATTGTACTTCTTCCAAGACAGATTTGTTCATTCTTTTGGCAGTCCATGGTATATTTAGTATTCTTCGCCCACACCACAGTTCAAAGGCGTCAGTTCTTTGGCCTTGCTTATTCATCGTCGAGCTTTCACATGCATATGAGGCGATTGAAAACACCACGGTTTGGGTAAGGTGCACCACAGTCCTTAAGGTGACATCTTTGCTTGTTAACACTTTAAAGAGATCTCTTGCAGCCCATTTGGCCAGTGCAGTGTGTCTTTTGTTTTTTTGACTGCTGCTTCCATGGGTGTTGATTGTGGATCCAACTCTATTTATCATGATGTTATTTGTTGGTTCAGTTGTGAAGACTTTTGTTTTCTTTATGTTGAGGTGTAATCCATACTGAAGGCTGTGGTCTTTGATCTTTATCAATAAGTGCTTCAACTCCTCTACACTTTCAGCAATCAAGGTTGTGTTATCTGCATTATCACAGGTTGTTAATGAGTCTTCCTCCAATCCTGATGCCCTGTTCTTCATGTAGTCCAGCTTCTTGCACACGTTTCCTAACTTTAAACCATTTAGTATCCCCTTGTTCTAACGACAGCCCCTTGATCCATGTACAGATTCCTCATGAGCACAGTTAAGTGTTCTGAAATTCCCATTCTCCACAGTGTTATCCATAATTTGTTTATGATCCACACAGTCAAATGCCTTTGCATAGTCAATAAGACACAGGTAAATATCTTTCTGGTATTCTCTGCTTTCAGCCTGGATCCATCTGATATGAGCAGTGATATCCCTGGTTCCATGTCCTCTTCTAAATCCAGCTCGAATTTCTGGCAATTCCCTGGTGATAGACTGCTGCAGCCACTGTTGAATGAGATTCGGCAAAATTTTGCTTGCATGTGATATTAATGATATTGTTCAATAATTTCCACATTTGGTTGGATCGCCTTTCTTGGGAATAGGCATAAACATGGATTTCTTCCAGTTCATTGGCCAGGTAGCTGTCTTCCGAATTTCTTGGCATAGATCAGTGAGCGCTTCTAGCGCTGTATCTGTTTGTTGAAATGTCTCAATTGGTATTCCATCCGTTCCTGGAGACTTGTTTTTTGCCAATGCCTTCAGTGCAGCTTGGGCTTCTTCCTTCAGTACTATTGGTTACTGATCGTATGTTACCTCCTGAAATTGTTGGTATAGTGACTGTGTATGCTTTCCATCTTCTTTTGATGATTTCCTGTGTCATTTAATATTTTCCACATAGAATCCTTCAGTATTGTAACTTGATGCTTGAATTTTTTCTTCAGTTCTTTGAGCTTGAGAAATGCTAAGCATGTTCTTCCCTTTTGGTTTTCCATCCTTGACTTTGTCTTCCCGAGCTGCCATTTGAAATTTTCTGTTTAGCTCTTTTATTTCATCATTTCTTCCTTTTGCTTTAGCTACTTGACATTCAGGAGCAAGTTTCAGAGTCTCTTCTGACATCTATTTAGGACTTTTCTTTCTTTCCTGTCTTTTTTAATGACCTCTTGCTTTCTTCATGTATGTCATTCCACAACTCATCTGGTCTTTGATCGTTAATGTTCAATGCATCAAATCTATTCTTGAGATGGTCTCAAAATTCAGGTGGGATAAACTCAAGGTTGTACTTTGGCTAGCGTGGACTTGTTCCAATTTTCTTCAGTTTCAACTTGAACTTACATGTGAGTAATTGATGGTCTGTCTGCAGTTGGCCCCTGGCCTTGTTCTGACTGATGATACTGAGCTTTTCTTCGTCTCTTTCCACAGACGTAGTCGATTTGATTCCTGTGTATTGCATCTGGCAAGGTCCCTGTGTACAGTCACCGTTTATGTTGTTAAAAAAAGGTATTTGCAGTGAAGAAGTTCTCAATCTTGCAAAATTTTATTATGTGATCCCCGGCATTCTTTCACCATATAAAGCCATGTTTTCCAACTCCCAACCCTTTGTTTCCAAATTTCGCATTTCAGTCACCAGTAATTATGAGTGCATCCCGATTGCATGTTCGATGAATTTCAGACTGCAGAAGCTGGTAAAAGTCTTCAGTTTCTTCATCTTTGGCCCTAGTGGTTGGTGCGTATGTTTGAATAATAGTTGTATTAACTGGTCTTCCTTGTAGGCATATGAATATTATCCTATCACTGACAGTGTTGTACTTCAGGATAGATCTTGAAATGCAGCGCCGTTTCTCTTCAAGTTGTCATTCCCGACATAGTAGACCATACAATTGTCTGATTCAGAATGACCAGTATCAATCCATTTCAGTTCACTAATGCTTAGGATATCGATCTTTAGGTAGTCCATTTCATTTTTGACAACTTCCCATTTTCCTAGATTCATACTTTGTACATTCCATGTTCTGATTATTAGTGGATGTTTGCAGCTGCTGCTTCTCATTTTGAGTCGTGCCACATCAACAAATGAATTTCCTGTAAACTTGACTCCATCCACATCACTAAGGTCGACTCTACTTTGAGAAGGCAGTTCTTCCCCCGTCATCTTTTGAGTGCCTTCCAGCCTAAGGGTCTCATCTTCCGGCACTACATCAGACAATGTTCAGCTGCTGTTCATTTAAGATTTTCCTTGGCTAATTCTTTTCAGAAGTAGACCGCCAAGTCCTTCTTAGTCTTTCTTAGTCTGGAAGCTCAGCTGAAAGCTGTCCTCCGTGGGCGACCCTGCTGGTATTTGAATACCTGTGGCATAGCTTCCAGCGTGACAACACACAAGCCCCCACAGTATGACAAACTGACAGACACGTGGGGGGTTAAAACTTTAGAATGACGATTTTTCTTAAGTGTAAGTAAATGGCATTTCCCTCATTATTAATCTCTGCAAGGAAGTTGAACTAATAATTATTGTATGATTTTCCAGAAAACATGTGCTTAAATTATCTCTGCATATGGTCCATTTTGAATAAAAGTAGAAGAGAGCCCTAAATTCTTTCCTTAACCTGGAAATCGAATCAATTCTTTCAACCAGTGTTTGTTAAGCACTAATTGTACCTCTGCTGTTTTTTTATTTCAACACTACTACAACTTTAATTTCTTTATTATCTTTGGATTAGTAACCCATTGTTGTTGAGTAGGTTCTGACTCAAGGTGGAGTAAAACTGCACCATAGGGTTTCCAACAAGCGGCTGGTGGATTCCAACTACCAGCCTTTTGGTTAGCAGCCAAATGTTTAACTACTGCACCATCAAGGCCCCTTGGACTAGTAGAATCGCTTTTAATCACTCATCCCTTCTCCAGATCTATTTGCCATTTATATGCCTCTGTATCCTTTAAATCTAGTCATGTCATTCTGTACAGAATTCTTCAGTGTCTTTTTATTGCCCATAGGCCCTAGAGGTAGGCTTACTTGATTGGGCAGGGAATTCTCAAAATCTCAGGTACTAGAGAATGGTTCTAGATGAGTAGTGAGGGAGATGGAGGGGGGTTTGTATGGGTTCCATGTGGCTACATCCCCTTGGCCCTTTGGACTCCACATTAATAGAGGAGGGTCAGAGCAGTGGCCTCCTAAAGTATCAGGTCTAGGTCTAAAGGCAAACTGCTGCTCCTGTGTTGAGAGTAAACTTTTGGTGAGGGTAAGGGTAGAAGTGGGGAGGCCATGTAGGAGGCTTTTTGTAGTAATACAGATGAGATTTGATAGTAGCTTGGACCAGTAGAGGTGGCAGTAGAGGTAATGTGAAGTAGTTGGAGTCTACACATATTTTAAAGGTAGAGCTAACAGTTTTTCCTGAAGGATTGTTGTGGAGAGTGAGAGAAAGAGAAGAGTCAAGGATGACTCCAAGGTTTTTGGCTTGAGTATACCTGGAAGGATATGGGATAATGGAGTATATTAATCACTGATGTCTCAATTTTACCATTAGCAACTATTGTTGAATTCTAGGAGTTTTAATAAAACACTGTATTCAAGCAGATTTTGGACCTCAAGAAATTTTGAGGGAAGAGAAGTAAATTTAAACCATGCAATTGAAATGTATGCACATGTGTGAGGGTTGGGACTGGTCATTCTTTAATCCATGTTCAGGAGACCTAATACCTAAAAATCAAGGATGGAGAGACTCTGAGAGCTGGGAAATTTTATTTACAAAAAGAGCTGGAAAAGAGCTGAAAATAAATTTACCTTTGCAGTTTTCCTAGAGCCCTGAAGGTGGTACCTGCATGTACCATTGAAAATCATACTGTCTTGCTGCCCTAAAAACTTAAAGCATTGGTTATGCTGCACTCAGTGTTCTCGGTGTTTTCTGACTAGGTCCCCACCTGCAACTTGAAATTTATGTTCAACTTATGTTAAATCAATGAGGTTAATGTTTTGTGGTCACTAATTTTAACTAGATTTCTGTTCACTAATTTTAAGTACTTGAAGCAGAATTCTTCCGACTAATGGATAAAGGAGTAAGTCCTGGGTCAAAATAATCTAGTTTTCTTTCTTTTTTTTTTTTTTTAAGAATAAGCTTACAATTTCAGATAATGTCCAGGCCTGCTAAAATGTAAAAGCTCATTGTGCTGCCATCTACTTCATATTCTTTTCTCTTTATTTATTTACATATCTTTTCACAATCCTGAGAATCTTTTCAAACACAAAAGCACAGTCTCTTCTGTCTTTTTCTCTTCCAAAGGCAAATTGTCAAGTCTGTCAAGTCAGAGTGTGCTATAGAGCCATGAATTAAAGTTAATTATTGATTTACTAAGGAGCCCTGGTGGCTCAGTGGCTAAAGTGCTCAGCTGCTACCCCGAAAGTTTGGCAGTTTGAACCCACCAGCCACTCCACAGGAGAAAGATGTGGCAGTCTGCTTTCGTAAAGATTTACAGCCTTGGAAACGCTATGGGGCAATTCTACTCTGTACTGTAGGGCCTCTGTGGGTCGGAATGGACTCAACAGCAGTGGGTTTGGATTTATTGGTCTACTATGAGTCAACAGCAGTGGGTTAAATGGAAAGCCAAGTTTAATGGTAATTAGAATAGTATGATTTGTTCAGATAAAGGTTTTTTTTTTATAGCTACTATTTCTTGTTTACTGTGTGTCGGATAAATATTTTGTTCTCTCAGTCCTTCCAACAATTCAAGAAGTTGGTAGGATGTTCCCTATTTTGCAGATGTGTACAGAATTTAAAATATTTGCTCAAATTATACAGCCACAGTATGTGATAGAGGTAGAGTTCAAACCTGTCTTTCCGAAACCCATGGTTTTAACCGTGGTTATGCTTTATTAACTCCAAATGGGATTTTCAGAATTTTTTTGTAAATGTTGTTATTGTTACGTGCCACTGAGTTGGTTCCAACCCATAGTGACCCCATGCACAACAGAATGAAACGCTGCCCGGTCCTGCGCCATCTGCACAATCACTATGCTCCAGCGCATTGTTGCAGCCACTGTGTCAGTCCATCTCTTTGAGGGTCTTCTTGTTTTTCACTGACCCTCTACTTTACCAAGCATGATGTCCTTCTCCAGGAACTGATCCCTCCGGATAACCTGTCCAAAGTATGTGAGACACAGTCTCACCAACCTTGCTTCTAAGGAGCATTCTGGTTTGTAATTCTTCCAAGACATTTTAAATATTAGTGAGATATATTTTGGTCTTTACGGCCCCTATTTTTAAGAAAAGGAATGTAGTTTTGCAAACTGCCCTCAGACTTTATTGGGTAAAATGGATGGATCTTTATTCTAGTACACTGAGAAGTGGTGTGTCACTACCCATTCTTCACCACTAGATGGTGGTAGAAAATTTTAAAAATGTGGAAGTCCAGAACAAGGGAAAAGTGACAATTGCTTATGGTAGTAAGACAAGCAGTCCGGAAATTGGGAGCAAAGGGAACAAATTCATCACATTATTCTTTGAGAAATAGCTTATAAAATAGAAAAATATTAGCTTCTTGTTTTCATATTATTAAAAGTTGACATTGTTCTGCTTAGTTTTCAGATGCGTTAAGTGTTGTGAACAGACACTCGTTTGGATTATGTATTTTTCATCTAAACTAACTAAATGTTAACGATGGATAAGTGCAAACACGTTGGGCAATTGCGGCTTGCTCAAGATCATTCTATACTCAACCCTCAGAAATGGCACTGTGTGGACTGCAATACAACTGAATCCATTTGGGCTTGCCTTAGCTGTTCCCACGTTGCCTGTGGAAGATACATTGAAGAGCATGCTCTCAAGCACTTTCAAGATAGCAGTCATCCTGTTGCATTGGAAGTGAATGAGATGTATGTTTTTTGTTACTTCTGTGACGATTATGTTCTTAATGATAATGCCACCGGAGACCTAAAATTACTACGAAGTACATTAAGTGCAATCAAAAGTCAGAATTATCACTGCACCACTCGTAGTGGAAGAATTTTACGGTCTGTGGGTACAAATGATGATTCTTATTTCTTATATGATGGCACCCAATCTCTGCTTCAAAGTGAAGATCAAATGTATACTGCTCTTTGGCACAGGAGAAGGATGCTAATGGGTAAAATCTTTCGAATTTGGTTTGAACAGTTACCCATTGGAAGAAAAAGACAAGAAGAACAATTTCAGGAAAAAACAGTAGCAAAAAGGGAAGTGAAGAAAAGACAGCAAGAATTAGAGCATCAAACCAAAGCAGAATTGGAAATTTTGCCTCCAAGAAAGAGTTTACGTTTGCAAGGTCTAGTTCAGTCCAGCACAGTAGAAATAATTCCTGTTCAAGTGCAGCCACAGACTCCATCATCACCAGCGAAAGATAAAGTAGAATCTACCTCAGAATTTGTAAGATATAGAAATGTCAATGACTCTTCAATTAAGCGAAGGCCGATAGTAACTCCTGGTGTAACAGGACTGAGAAATTTGGGAAATACTTGCTATATGAATTCCGTTCTTCAGGTTTTAAGTCATTTACTTATTTTTCGACAATGTTTTTTAAAGCTTGATCTGAACCAATGGCTAGCTGTGACTGCTAGTGATAAGACAAGAGCTTCTTATAAGCCTCTACCAGTCACAGATACTGTATTTCAAATAAATGAATACCAAGAGAAGGATACAGGCTCTATTTGCTTCCGACACCCAAGTTTATCATCAGGACTAAGTGGTGGAGCATCAATGAGTAGAAAGATGGAACTCATTCAGCCAAGGGAGTCAAGTTCACAGTCCATTTCTCTTTGTCATGAATTGCATACTTTGTTTCAAGTCATGTGGTCTGGAAAGTGGGCCTTGGTCTCACCATTTGCTATGCTACACTCAGTATGGAGGTTAATCCCTTCCTTTCGGGGTTATGCCCAACAAGATGCTCAGGAATTTCTCTGTGAACTTTTGGACAAAATACAACATGAACTAGAGACAACAGGTACCAGGTTACCTGCTCTTATCCCTACTTCTCAAAGAAAACTTATCAAACAGGTTCTGAATGTTGTGAATAACATTTTTCATGGACAACTTCTTAGTCAGGTATGGGGTTTTTTAAGTTTTATTTTTATCTTGGGTAATTCACAGAGTGAAGCCTTTAAAATGCATATTTTCTGTATTTCTCATACGTTAGAGCTAGTACTGTTTTCAGGTCAGAATGGATTGTTTTTATAAATGCGTGTAAAGGAGTCAGCTAATTCATTTATAATTGTTTCCTTCATTAATTATTCAAAGTTTTAGCATCCATGTATCAAAACTTTTTTGCCAGGAGGGAAGTTCTGGAAACAGGTTCCTAGGTTAGTAATATTAACATTCATTTTCTAAAGAGGGATTGAGAAGAAGATAGTTTAATCTCAGAGGAAACAGACTTGAAGACTGGAAATGGATATGGTGCACCCTTGAGTAATTTCTGGGACCAGGGAGTAGCCCTGGAAGACTTCCTATAAAGCCAAAGGGGGCAAAGTCTGAAAGCTTCAATGAGTATTGTACTTCTTGTGTTACATGCAGTTTTACTTTTCCACTATTATTTTCTGTGTCATTTCTATTTTTTCTGTGCAAAAGTTTGAAATACACTGTTATAAATAAAAATAACACTTGTAAAAGTAATACTTGTAGAAAACATATGTAATACAGAAAATTTATACAGAAGAAAAGAAAAATCATTCCTTAATCCCATAACCCCACAATTCATAGATAAAACTGTTAATATTTTGGTATTTATAAATCTCCACACAATTTGTGGGAAATATATAATTGGTCATGTTGCATTTACCTGCTTTTTTCATTTAATATTATAGGGATTTTCCATAGCATTAAAAATATTTAATGACTCCAGAACATTTCAGTGTAATCATATGTACATACCACAGTTTAACCACTCCCCTATTTTTGACTTGTAGATTGCAATTTTTTCTGTTATTATAATATCATCAATATATTTTTTTCATAATGATTTCCTTAATAGCTGAGAGGTAGAATTACTTTGTCGAAAGGTAGGGCTTTTGATACTTAGTGACAAATTTTTTTCCAGAACGCTTATTCCATTTTCTATTTCTAACAGTTTGAGAGTGGTTCTGTGCCTGTCCTCTCCTTCATGGATGAATTTTCAAATCAATAAAAATTGTTACACTGGTGTTTTTGCTTTTCTTCCCTTTAAACATATAATAAATAAACTCTTAGGAAACTCACAGTCTCAGGAGATTCAGATGGTTAGTAGAATGGCTTTTTTTTTTCTTTTTTTTTTTAAATTCAAGAAACTGTTCTCGAAAGGTCAGCCCCTAGTCCTGTCGAGTCCCCAGACTAAACAACAGGAGTGTTCTGTTCTTTGTGTCAGTTTGTAATATCTATAATCGGAATTAGAATTCACTATTTTGCTGCCTGTGCCAGATATGCAGCTTGGATGAAAGAGCTTCTTTGTAATATTTCATATTGTGTTGCATGTATGTATTCTTAGCTCTGTAGAGTTTGCCTTCAATCATGTGCAGTGTTTGTTGGCATTAAGTCCCGTTGAATACTTCACAGAAGTTACTATCTTCCCCTTTCTAGTTGCTATGTATAAGTTGTTACAACTGCCCCATTTTCTTTGTGATACCTATATTTGGATGGGGATTTTCATGTAGTGAAATTGCCTTAACTGGGAGTATGACCCTACTTAAATACAGGAACTGCTTTAATACAGAAAGGTACAAGTATTTATCTGTTATATGAGTTATCTTGTGAAATTAGTAGCTGGTAGAACTTCAAAATCTGCACAGTGAAAACATACTAATAGTGTTTTTCTTGTATCATGGTTAAGAAGGTAGATTGGGTTAAAGGTTATAGGGATTTGGGGAGAGAAAAAAAGTCAGTGAAAGATAAGGAAGAAAAAAGGACAAAGAATTTTAAGCCTAATGACTTAGACACATTAAATGCATATTCATATATGTCGTGTATATACATAATATGTATCTATTAAATGAACCCACAGTTTGAATTTTTATTTCAGAATCTAAATTCTAGATTTGACTAATGCCCTTGGAGCTTTTTGAGTTCTCAGCAGAAGCCCACCAATTCATAGTGGCTTTAGTGACAGTCTTTTGGAAGGGAAAATTACAATTTTTTAAATTCCCTGACAATAATATAAAGAGATTATTCAGAATTCTAATGGCACATTTTCAAAAGAAAAGCTTATTTAATGACAATGACCTCTTGTGAAAGAAGTAGATGTTTTGATGGAAGGATTGTAATCTGAGATACTAATATTTTTAATTGCAGGTTACATGTCTTGCATGTGATAATAAATCGAATACCATAGAACCTTTCTGGGACTTGTCATTGGAATTTCCAGAAAGATACCAGTGCAGTGGAAAAGATACTGCTTCACAGCCATGTCTGGTTACTGAAATGTTGGCCAAATTCACAGAAACTGAAGCTTTAGAAGGAAAAATCTACGTATGTGACCAGTGTAACTGTGAGTAGAGACGGTATATTCTTTATGCTTTTCCAAGATTAGTAAAGACAAACAGAGATGAGAGGAAGCTGGAAGAAATTCCTTAAGTAGCAATTATGAAAGTGAGTTTTTTTTTTAGTTCATCAAAAGAAACTGGACTAGACACTACTAGTTTATAATTGGTATTTATGAACCGTGTATTTGTTTTCTCTTATTGATCGCATTTAAATCTTTTTAGTCCTATAGTTAAGCCCTGGTGGCGTAGTGGTTAAAGCACTCGGCTGCAAACCCAGAGGTCAGTGATTTGAACCCACCAGCTGTTCTGTGGGAGAAAGGTGTGGCAGTCTGCTTCCATTAAGATTATAGCCTTGGAAACCCTGTGGGGTAGTTCTACTCTGTCCTATAGGGTTACTGTGAGTCAGAATTGACTCGCTGGCCAATGGGTTTGGTTTGGAGTTTTTTTGGTCCTATAATCAATTGTGGAGAGGAGGGACTCATAAAATAAGACGAAATTTAAGTTTAGTATGAGAGACAGAATAAAGTAGCAAAAGGAAAGTATCCCCTGTAGTGCTGAATGAAATGTTTGCTTTATGACTTTTCCTATATATCAAAACATTGTTATGTAAATAATAAGCCCCAGAAAACAAACCCATTCCCGTCAAGTCACTTCTGACTTATAGAGACCCTATAGGACAGAGTAGAACTGCCCCATAGCGTTTCTAAGGAGTGCCTGGTGGATTTGAACTGCCGACCTTTTGGTTAGTAGCCATAGCTCCTAACCACTACTCCACCAGGATTTCCATATAAATAATATATATATGTATATATATATATATACACACATACATATGTGTATATATATATACATGTATCAAAGGAGCCCTGGTAGCTCTTCGGTTAAGCACTCTACTGCTAACGAAAGGTTCGTGGTTCAAACTCACCCAGTGGCTCCAGCTCCAAGGGAGAAAAGACCTGGTGATCTGATCCTGAAGATTTCAAACCAATAAAACCAAACACATTGCCATCTAGTTAATTCTGACTCATAGTGACCCTATAAGACAGTAGAACTGCCCCATAAGGTTTTCAAGGCTGTAATCTTTACAGAAGCCAACTGTCACATCTTTCTCCCGCAGAGCAGCTGGTGTATTTGACCCTTCAGCTAGTAGCTGAGTGCTTAAGCACTGCACCACCAGGGATCTTCTCCTGTACAGATTACAGCCTAGAAAACCCAATGGGGCAGTTCCACTCTGTCACGTTGGGTTGCCGTAAGTCAAAAATTGACCCGATAGCACTCATCAGCAACATGCATGTATCATAAAAAAAAAAAAAGTATATGGTGGGCTGCTTCTGTGGAAACTGGCTTCGTAAAAACAAGGATTTATTTAAAAAAAAAAAAAATCTACTGGGTATCTCGTCTGTATTAGTCATTGTTCTAGTTACTATGGACAGAGATAAGACAATGTCCCTGCTTTCAAAGTGCTCAACATTCCTCATGATGGAAACAGATGGACAGTTAGGATCCACTGCGTTAAGTGCTCTGATAGAGGTGAGCGTGGGGAAACAAACCTCGGGAATGAAAATATGCATTTCAAAGAGAAGCATTTTCCTCCAGGGAAATAGTGTATAAAACCACATCAGATCTCCTGTCCCTTTATGTCCTCCATCAATGTGCACATATTTTACTGTTTATCTTATGTATATTTTCAGGTATTCTCCCTAATTTCCATGTCTCAAAAAATGATTCTGAGGTTTTAGATACTAAATTTTTAAGGTACTACAAAAACTTTGGATGTTCCAACATTGAAAAAATGTCACATCAATCGATAGTTTTCTAGAACAACTTATACAAACGTTTTTTCCTGCATGTGGTCTAGTATGAACTTGATTATAAATAGCGTAAGGTTTATAAGGTGTTAGTGAAAAAACAAAAAATGTGTCAAATTTACTATCGCAAAGTATTTTTTTTTCTTGGACAAAAATATGAATGTCTTAGATGCGTTCCTCACGAAATTTGGGAGTAGAAAGATATTATGAATGCAGAATATGGTTTTATAACAAGTTTGTCTGCATCTACTGGGGCTACCAAATACAGGCCTGATGGAGCTGCTTTAATACAGAAGGAAAACGTTGAAAATTTTAAGTCAAGGAGTTGACATCCCTTGTCTAGTGTACTTAGATTATGTTCCAGGAGGCAATCCAGATGTAGGTGCAGGACATTTAGCAGCAGATGGATGCCTGCACCTCAGGGACATATATCTAGAGTAGAGGCTTCTAGGAAGACAGCCTCATTGTGGACCAATTCTACCTCATCTATGATAAGCAGCTGCTGCTATGGCTGGAGTCAGACCAGGTATACAAGTTTGAAGGAGCAGCTCCTGGACATCAAGAGCAAATTTTGGTAGTTAATGGCCCAGCTATAAGCTGTAGAACATAATTCGTAAGTGGACCTCCAGAGAAGCAGAGGGGACAACAGGAAGAGTGCCAGAGTTAAACAGTCTAAGATCTGATGCTGAAAGAGCGAAAGCAAGACACTTGAGTGAGGGAGGTCTTGATTACAGAGAGGGCAAAGGTTTGCCCTCTTGGGCTGTTGGCTGGGGCTGGGAAGTAAGGACCCATGCCTCTTCAGATCCTGATTAGCCTCAATATATTAACTGACCACAAACTTTTTTTTAACTGAGAGGTTTGTAAGAGGATATTTAAAATATGTTAAGTAGAGTTTAAAATAACCTTTTCCTATTCATTGGTACAACCCAAATCCATTTTTAATATTATGCTATTCATCTTGATGCATGATTTACAGAATTGCTCTTACATCATGTACTTATCTGCATACCTCAACTAGATCATAAGTTTCTTGAGGGTAAAGCCTGTATCTACTTCCAGCATAGTACAATGGCTGTAACAGAATAGATGTTACGAATTAAAAAGTTGCCCAACTTTTCTTTGTATCCTCAAATTTGATCTGTCTTTGACATTACAGCAAAGCACAGAAAGTTTTCCTCAAAACCAGTTGTACTCACAGAGGCCCAGAAACAACTTATGATATGCCACCTACCTCGGGTTCTCAGACTACACCTCAAACGATTCAGGTAAATAATATTAACAGTTGCCTACCAACTAGTTACTTCTAACTTAATCATTCCTTGTATTTGCAGGGCTTCAAAATTGACGTGTATCTACTTTTTTTTTTAATGAAAAAAGAAATTCTGGTCATTATCTTTAGCCTTGACCAGCAGATACCATATTTAGTAACAATCCTTCTGATGGGCTGGGCGTCCCTTGTAGAATCCATTGGAGACTCACCACATTTTGGTCTGCTACATAGTATTTTTTTCTTTGTAAATTTAAAACTGTTTATGATGTCTAACCAGCTTATTTTAGGTGTAAAAAAATTTTTTTTCTTAGTTTATAACTTAGAGTATTTGGCCCAATTGCATTGTCCTTGAAAAATATTTGATCAAAGGTATAGCAATTCAATTTGAAGTAATTAAAAAAGACCCACTCTAGTCTTCTGAAATATATCTACTCAGGTGACTTAATTGGAAAAAAGTGTATGGTTTCATAGTATGTGTTAGCCATGTTTACCTGAGAGGCTTATTGTTTGATTAAGATGTTGATCTTAATGAGACCCACTGAGGAAGTTACTTAATGTGCTATCATTTGAAAACTATTGAGGCCATATTTCTTACATTAGGGTTGTTAGTTTTTTTTTTTTTTTTTTCCTGATTTAAGAGGTACATTTTACATATGATTAGATTCATCAATTTTCAGTGTAGTTGTTTGCCACACTCTCTCCTAATTTCACCACCAGGTAACCACCAATCTTCTTTTGTCTGAATGGATTTACCAATTCTAGATATTTTATGGAGTTCCTGGGTGGCACTAACAGTTAATTGCTAAACTAGTAACTGAAAGGCTGGCAGTTCCAGTCCATCCAGAGGCACCTCAGAAGAAAGGCCTGGTGATCTGTTTCTGAACTATTATAGCCATTGCGGAGCACAGTCTATTCTGACACACATGGGGTAACCTTGAGTCAGAAAAGAAAGACTCAACAGTAACTGGTTTTGTTTTATTTTTTAAAGATGTAAGTAGAATCATACAATATTTGGCCTTTCATGTGTGGCTTATTTCATTTAGCATAATGATTTCAAGGTTCATCCATGAACCTTGGCGATATGTATCAGGACTTCATTTCCCTTTATAGCTGAATAATACTCCACTATTTTTTTTTTATATGTATACACCACATTTTGTTTATTCATTTATCTATTGATGGGTATGTGGATAATTTCCATCTTTGGGCTGTTGTAATACTGCATTGTACTTTAGTGTACATGTGTCTGTTTGAATCATTGCTTTCAGTTCTTTGGGGTGTATACCTAGAAGTAGAACTGCTGGGTCATATAGAGTTGCTATAAATTGGAATTGACTGGACAGCAACGGGTTTGGTTTGGTTCATGGTATTTCTATGTTTAACTTTCTTAGGAACTGCCAAATTGTTTTTCACAGAGACTCCATTCCCAATAGCAGTGTACAAGTGTTCCAATTTCTCCACATCCTCTACAACACTTATTTTTTTTATAATAGCCATCCTACTAAAGTGTAAAGTGTTATCTCATTGCAGTTTTGATCTACATTTCACTGTTCTGATATTGAACACCTTTTCATGTGCTGGTTGGCCATTTGTATTTCTTCTTTGGAGAAATGTTTATTCAAGTCTGTCTTAGTTATCTAGTGCCGCTGTAACAGAAATACCACAAGTGGACGGCTTTAACAAACAAATTTATTCTCCCACAGACTAGGAGGCTAGAAGTCCAATTCAGGGGGCCAGCTCTAGAGGAAGGCCTTTTTTCTCTGTAGGCTCTGAGGAAAGATCCTTGTCATCATTCTTCCCCTAGTCTAGGAGCTTCTCAGCAAAGGACCCCAGGTCCAAGGGATACGTGCTCCTGGCTCTTCTTGTTTGGTGGTAATGTGGTCCCTCTGTGTCTCTGCTCCATTCTCGCTTTTATACCTCAAGAGATCGACTCAAGATACAACCTAATCTTGTAGATTAAGTCCTGCCGTGTTAACGTAACCACCTCTAATCCTGCCTCATTAACATCATAGAGGTAGGATTTACAACATATAGGAAAATCACATCAGATCACAGAATGGTGGATAATCACACAATACTGAGAATCATGGCCTAGCCAAGTTGACACATTTTGGGGGGGACACAATTCTGTCCATAACGACTCCCTTATTCACATTTTAATTGGGTTATTAGCCTTTTTGCTGTTGAGTTTTAGGAGTTCTTTATATATTCTAGATGTTAAACCCATCTCTGATATGTGGTTTCCAAATATTTCCGCCCATTCTATAGGTGGTCTTTTTACTTTCTTAATAATGTCCTTTGGTGCACAAAAGTTTTTAATTTTGATGAAATCTAGTTTACCTATTATTTCTCTTGCTTTTGGTGTCTTATCTAAAAATCTGTTGCTTAAAAGAAGGTCCAGAAGCTTTTATCCCTATGTTTTAAGAGTTTTATGGTTTTAGCTCTTATATTTAGGTCATTGATCCATTTTGAGTTAATTTTTATATATGGTTTGAGGTATGGGCCTATGCTCATTTTTTTGCGTGTGGAAATCCAGTTGGTTCAGCACCATTTGTTGAAGAGACTGTTCTTTTCCCCATTGAATAGATTTGGCACTCATGTCAAAAATTGCTTGGTATTAGATATATGGGTTTATTTCAAGATTCTCAATTCCATTTATCAGTAAAAACCAGTTGTCAAGTTGATTCTGACTCATAGTAATCCCATATATGTCAGAACAGAACGGTGCTCCATAGGGTTTTCAATGGCTGATTTTTCAGAAATAGATTGCCAGGGCTTTCTTCCAAGGTGCCTCAGCGTGGATGCAAACCTCCCACCCAGCCTTTCAGTTAGCAGCTGAATATGTTAACTGTATGCATCACCCAGGGACTCCCCATTGTTTCCATATGTCTATCCTGTTTTTATTACTATAGTTTTGCAGTGCATTTTGAAATCAGGATATGTGAGTCCCCCACTTTGTTCTTACTTTTCATGATTTCAAGTAGCTGCACACATGTAGAAAAATGATTTCAGTAAAAATGGAGAAAAAGCATCCAACAAAATAATAAATTTAGAAGTAGTGTATTTTATACAGAGCAGGTAATAGAGAAAAGAATGAATTCTAATAGAAATTCAAGTCTCAATATACTTAGCGACATAAACAGGAAAAAAATTTAGTATAAAAAAAGTTCATCTTCATCCTGTGAAAAAATCACTATATTTGCAGGCAAATAAATCTTAACCTAAAGCATTAATAAAACATTAACTCCTGAAGTTCATATGGTTCACTCTTACCAGCATTCAGAGGTTTTGAGACTAACTCATTATTTAAAACTCCACTCTGCAACCCTAATTATCATGTCTCTCACAGGTCCCCCTAAAGTTAAACTTAACCTAATATTATATATGTCATCTATCTCTGTTGAGTCATGGGTTACACTAGGAATAAATTTAATTCCAAAATATTAGAGAAACAATCCATGCTTTACTATTCATCAGTTTTGTGGTCTTGGACTTGTGATAGATGTTAAGAAAACTTCTGACAGGATATGAACATTTTATATTTTCAGTGACATTTTTGTGTTGTTTGGCCTCCTACCAGAGGTTGGAGGGAGGACGATTGCCGTGGGATAGCTTCTTTAATGTTGTCATCTTGTGGTTCACTACTTTGAATGCAAATGGCAGACCTCTTTGTAAACATTTCCTTAATCTTTCTCATGTATGTGTTTATGTATATGTGTATACTTTTACATATAAATTTTTATTAAATAATATATTTTTAAAGTATAAAATAAAGCAAGATAAGCTATATACAACATTCAGGATAGTGAGTACCTCTGGGAAAAAGGTAGAATGGAATTAGGGAGGGGCCCCCAGGAGCCTTTGAAGAAGTATAAGACAGGGAACATTTCTAATAACATAGGAGTTCCTATGTGTGTCTTCCAGTCGTTTTGAATTTGGGTATAGTATTCTTCTTCTTTATCTTTTTCTTGTATTTCTATCCTTCAGCATAAAAAATTGGGTACCCAACTTACCAATCAATAAGAGAATGAGTAAATATTTTCCATTTAGATGGCTTACAAGTGTTTCAGTTAATATAATTTAAGGTTAGAATTTGATTTAAAGAAAAATAGAGATATATGTAAAGTGAAATGATAGAAACTTCTCATGTTAAGCAATTTTATTATTTTATGGCTTGATCTATTTTTACTAAAGTTATAGGCCCACTGGATGCAGGAATTTTTAATGCACTTAATGGAGGGGGTGGCATTGGAATGACTTCTAGTTCAGCAGATAACAATTTACAAGTCTCACCTTTAGTTCCTTACCATTTTACATCTTAAACCATTTTCACATTTTTTCCTCCATAAACCAGTCCATATTCCGCTCCCTTTTCTACTTGTCTGAACCTCATGTTCTAATACTTTTTATAGTATCATATTTTCATCTATGTCTTTTGCCTCTGAACTCTTGTCTCTTGAAAGAACTAGCATATATTACTTCCCCTGTAGCACCAGTTCATCGTATGTATTTGATAAAAACACTGCTTGCCATGCATAGACCCATTAATGGGAAACATGAACTAGTGGATTGAGAAAAATGCTAGTACATTATTTGTCACTAATAGGTGTTGTACTGACTTACACACAGGGAAGGGTCACAGTTGCTATTTTTTCCTGGTTTGACGAGCTCTGAAGTGTTCTGAGGAATAGGAGGTGACCTGTTTCTTTGCTCCATACCTGGTCAATAAAGGTCCAGATTATGTCTCCCAAGAACAAATTCTACCTTCTGGGATACCCTCCTCATGCTGTGGCAAAACCAGAAACAAATAGAAAAACAAACTCTTTGCCCTTGAGTCAATTCCTACTCATAGTGACCCTACAGAACAGAGTAGAACTGCCCCATCGAGTTTCCAAGGAACTTCTGGTGGATTCATACTGCCGACCTTTTGGTTAGTAGCCAAGCTCTAGAAATTAAAATCCTTCTGGTACCTTCACCATCTGTTAGAAGGGAGAAAGTGCCCACAGGATCATAATTTTCTTTTCTAAAAGTTAATTTTTTTCCTGTTATCATCTAACTACAGAAGCCAAATATTTAAAACCTCACTGGACCTGTTCATAAAAAAAGCCTAAATTCCTCCATTATAGCCAACATCAGTATTGAAAGGATTTTATATTTACATTATTTGTATACTTTGTGTTCTATACTCTGGGACCTTCAATTACTAGGAGTCTGTCTAAACCTAGTACATGATAATTTTCCCTTGATTTTGTTGATAATTTTACCCTGGTTTGTTCACAGGTGGTCAGGACGTAATAACCGAGAAAAGATTGGTGTTCATGTTGGCTTTGAGGAAATCTTAAACATGGAGCCCTATTGCTGCAGGGAGTCCCTGAAATCCCTCAGACCAGAATCCTTTATCTATGACTTATCTGCTGTAGTAATGCACCATGGCAAAGGATTTGGCTCAGGACACTACACTGCCTACTGCTACAATTCTGAAGGAGGTATAGACTGGAAAAATTATTTCCTCTTCGTTTAGACTTGGAAGCTGGCATCTAGTCTTTAGTGATTTCTAAAATGGCCACTAAATTATCCACTTGACCACCTTCTGGATTCTTTCTAGAATGTCTGCTTCTGTAATGTTGTTCATAAAAAAACAGGATTTGTGCAAACTGTGGGTTTTGACTATGTAAGGGCTATGAAACAAAAAAAAACCAAACCCATTGCTGTCGAGTCTATTCTGACTCATAAGGGATAGGATAATAAGGCTAATTAAAAGTCAAAGAGAGTGATATCCTTTCTTAAAGGCACACTTCTAAGAGCAGTTTCTCTGTTTCCTGGTTTATTTGTTAGTTTTGTTAAAGATCGGGGCTTCTCATGAAATGGGGGTTCATAGATACTTGCAACAAACTTTGAGTTCATGATTTAACATAAAATTCACTTCCACTTACTGCCTCCACTGGCCCCATAAGACAGTCTTCACAGGTAGCAAAGTGATTGGATTGCGGTTTCACTTTTTATTTCCCGTTTCCCTCCTATTGTTGACAAAGAATGAAACACCTCTTTCCCTCCCCTCAAAAGAAAAGAAGTGTGGACAAAAAATAATTCAACACTAAACTACCAGGAGTTAATTATACTGTATTCTGTTTATAACGTGATTAGTGGCAAAAGCATTAACTGGTAGAATTACACTGGGAATTAGAGTATGGGGTCAAATAGTCAGATTCTATAACTTCAAACTATTTCTATGATAAAGATAGATAATTCCAGAGTAACATACTGCCCAAGCTTTATTTCTCATTAGAGAAAAAAAAAATGTTCCCCTCAAAAGCTTACCTAATCACTGAAACTAATACCTTTTCTTAAATCCACTTTTTATCTTATACTAGAAATTTTGAAAGTTCTCTTATAACCATTAAGGTATATTTATATTTCTGTGCTTCCCTCTAGGCTTCTGGGTACACTGCAATGATTCCAAGCTAAACATGTGCACTATGGATGAAGTATGCAAGGCCCAAGCTTATATCTTGTTTTACACCCAGCGAGTTACTGAGAATGGACATTCTAAACTCTTGCCTCCAGAACTCTTGTCTGGTAGCCAACATCCCATTGAAGAAGTTGATACCTCTAATAATGAAATATTTAGTTGACCTAAAGACAGTGGGGCTTTCTTCTTGTGATTTGTATATGTACTTTTTAAAGGGGCTAAATGACAATTTTGAGCTTCACTGTTTTTCTACGTATGAATCAGTGCACACTATGTTTCTGCATTTTGTATCTAGCTACAACAAAGTTCTTTTTTACAGAGGCAAGGTTAAAGTTAGTATAAAACGTGTATCAACAGGAGGTAACTTTTCAAAGTACTTGGGAGTTTTAAACTTTTAGTGTTTACCTCAGACTGGTGTTAACCTCTTTTTATATTGTGGTGTCTCAATTGGCTCAGATCATGAATTTGTGCAATTTTCTACAGAAGTTCAGATTGCATCGTTTTGTAAACATTTGTTACATATTTATCTTTTGTAACTATTTTCTATACCAATTCTTATTAGATAGGAAAATTAGACACTGTCTTCACTAATACAGTCTTACCAAAAGAAAAAAAAAAAGCATTTCTTTCAGGCCATTTTTATACTGAAGTCACCTTTGCCCCTTGAAGGGAGTTCAACCACTACATTCAAAGTGTAATATGAAGGTATCACCTAAATATTCATCAGTCACATTCACTGATAATCCAGAGGCTTTGTATGTTTCAGGGCTCAGAATAGACATTGCCTTGGCTAATTTAACTTCATTTAAAAAAAATTTATCTGGCTAGTTTAACATCATTTTTTTAAAAATTACTAAGTTTTAATAATTGTTATTTATTTGGCATAGTCAAACTGTATCCAAATGAAAATGGCAGCTTTATAAATGGTATATTTAAGTGAACTTTGGTGCTATGGACATGAAAAAATGATGGCTGGTACTTAATGATGATTTGTCTGGCAGCAAATAGATTTTGTCCAGATTCTAATAAAGCAGTCATATCAAAAATCAGAATTCTGCAAACAATATATTATGTCATATAAGTACAGTTTTTAATTTTGATATGAGTTCATTTTATACATTTAAGATTAGCTCTCTTAAAGAAGCTTTGTGCCATATTGTGTCTTGAGATCTGTAGTTCAAATGAATGAAAATTTCTTGAAGAGAAAACTGCATAGGGCAGAGAGGATAAATTGTTCAAAATTGGCAACTGGGCAATATGTCTAGATAAAGTCTAGATTCCTTACTCTTGCTAGGATTATTTGAATGCTAGGAGGTGCAGCCTCTTAGATACTCAAACACTGGGCCCCAACATTTGAAAAGATATTAAAAATGATCTAAACTTATAGTTTATTAAAGAAAAAAACAAAAACCTGAGGCAGTCTTTATGCTCTTCCCTAAATAATCCTACTAGATCTCTTTAAAGTCCTACTGCTGCTAACTTTATCTAACTGAGAAAGGGAAGAATCCACTAACCTCCGTAGATCATAGATAAGCTATGTAACAGCTCAGTGTTAACTAGGTCATATATTCCTTTTTTCTCAAGTTGGTTTGTTTGCAGACTGAAATCTTAAAAGATAATATCCTGTAGAATACTGTTTGCTATTAGTGATTGCCTCTAAGTATAAACTTGAAAAGGCCCTCTATTGGCAAATTTTTCTTAAATTTTAGAAAACAAGTCATTTGAGGCAGCTGATAGTAAAGTGCAATGAGAGTGTATCACTGTACAGACAAATCATCTGTGCCAAAAATACAACTTGAGTGTAAAACGGCTAAGGTTTACAGTCATTACTACTAAACACCTATGCAAGTTGTTACCTCAACTGTTACATAATTATACCTCATTAAAGATTTATGTGGACAAGACACCTGAGTCTAGCCTTTTTTGATTTTCAAGGACAACTTTTTACTTACTTTGCCACCACACATTGTAGCTCGTCAAAGTCAAGACTTCTAAACTTCTTTTTCTTCTCTTAGCACCTATTTTCACGGCAGTTTTTAAAACAACTCTTGAGCTGTGTTGTTTGTAAAGGTATAGTTGCTTGCTTCAGTGCTTTATTGCAATGTAAAAATATATGGGAAAGTGACAATCTTTTACTTTAATCCCTGAAAACTAAAAGCTAGACAATGAACAGAAACTTAACAGATTTCTTACTGTACACCTTAAATCTAAGCACGGACTTCTATATTCTAAGTTGATCTAACAAAAAACAACGTGCTTTGGTTGTAAAATAATTTACTAAAGGCACTATTGTTAAACACCAAACTAATAATTTGTTACCAATAGAGGGTACATTATTGTAAACATGACAAAATGATTTCAAGAGATACATGGCTAGTAGGTAAACAATACAATTTTTTTCTTAAGTGACAGCTTTCCTATTTACAAGATCATATCCCTTCCAGCCATTCCAGGGGCATGCATTGATGCTAATGCTCCCAACAGTTACCTAGGAAGGGAACCTTGAGCTCACAGTTGGTGTGAGATCACTACTGCTGAAAGGGTAGTATGAAGCACCAAAATTCTTCACTCAAAGGGATCAATTCTAAAATTCCCAGGCTTAGAGATCAAGATAGTTACTTTATACCTCCCTTGGACTCAAAACCCCACAGGAGCTAGCTGGAGGCCCCAAGCTCTGTAACATGTCCAGGCATGAACTGATGGGCGGAGAAATAATTGGGAGGTACCTATTGAACATTAGCACCATAATAAACGTGGCTCATATGGCTAAAAACTAGATTGTATATCCCACAAGGTAACATTCATAATATAGCTCTAATGCTGAAAGAGCAGCTTTTTGAAGTAATAAATGACCTAGGTACAGAAGTCAGGTTTCTGTTCTTATGAGAAAAGACGTTAAACAAAATACAAACTAAATAGCATCCCAGAGGCAAAATCTCTTTGTGCTAAAGCATACAAATTAAGGCTTTACCTTGGTACATGACAAGTTTTAAACTGCATTGGAACACTCCCAACAAATTGTTCACATGTAAGAGTTCAAGCAATTCTAAAAAATTGGTAGCGGGGCTCAGTTCCAACAAGAAATTACACATCTTACATCCTACTTATGCGCTTAGCTGCTAGAAGAAAGGTTATTGTAACCTCACTTCCTGAAATACCACCCATGATGTCAGGAATCCAAGCCAGTCAAGGGTAGAGTGCTATAGAATGTGGCTCACTTAAGAAAAAGCCTAATAACTTCAATTTAGCTTTGCTAACTAGAACAAGAATCCAAACATGAAACATTTCCCTGGTTTTCTTTGCTATTAACTTTAAATACCTTTTTGGTCTTTTGACTATGCTGAATATATTTCCCAATAAAAACTACCACCGGATAAAAATCTAAACGTTCCCTTTTTAGTAAATCAAGGTTTCAAGCTGGCAAAATACTCCCATTAAGTCATGTTCTCACTTAGTGGATCTTTTCAATGTAGGGCGGAAAACAGACAAGGACTAACATGGTCCTATAAAGAAAACAAAATCAAAATATTCCTAAACGTTGTATATTCATTAACGAAGAAAAAATGATTCACTTTACGCATTTGTAGGTTTTGTTTTAGCCACTATGTCAGAAGAAAGTTTCAGTGTAGCAGTTTACAATCCAGACAAGAGGTACTACATTTCCCTACATTAAGTTTAGCTATTTCCTCTCCAGAATTATAACCACAGACATTGAAGTGTAGCTCTCAGATCTGAAAATGTCTTTATTTTTTAGAAAATGGATTTCAGGAGGTTAAAAAGCAATACCAGAGGGTATAGGTGCAGAATTGGTTGTAGTCACTCAAAGCATCCAAGTAGGAATATGGTAATATAAATATCTGAAAAGCATCTCTTAAGTGTTCAAACAAAATGTGTTACTCATTCCTAACTAATTTGAGCTTTATAGCATTTTCCCAGATGGCGGAAAAAAACAGTTAACGTTTCTGAAAGTCCTGAAAGCTTTTTCCTTGGTTAACTTAATTACATTAGAAGGTTTGCCTTTGATCAAATTTTTTCCTTTTTAAACATGGATAAAAGTATTACATAGGTCCACCGTTAAAACAGACGATATGTTGCACATTAAATCTGGTATAATGTATTCCAACAAAGCTTAGAAAATAAAGGTGTTGAGGTGGCTTTTGAACTTAAGTTTAATAATCATCTCCTCTGCTGACAACTTCTTTACATGTTGGACGCAAGAGTATGGTATGTTCAAATTGCGCTGTATATGATCCTTTAATGTCACACAATGGTGGGTACGGATCTACAATGCCCAAGTCACACAGATTCTTCAGAGCCATCAAGTATTTACTTTCTCCCAAGCGATCCAGCCATCTGCGGCAGAAGGCAAGGGTGCCAAAGTTTTCGTTGATGACATTTAACAAGTGTTTTGTTCTTGGAAGCCTGGGAGGAGAAATTCCGAGATTAATAGTTGGCTGCAAAGTTACCAACTCAAAGATTTTCCCATTAAAAAAAAATTCAAACCTTGTCTGGGTCTTCACTGAATAATCAAGATCCAAAGAACTCTTTTGTTGCCTCTTTCAACAATCAAAAGCAGAGTGTATAAATAGTCCCGTACCTAATTATGGATGCCAGCTGAATAGGAGACCAACTGGAGGCCATCTTACCATGATTGTTTCCTGTTTGTATATGTGTGTGTGTTAAACTCCCAGGACACACTCATCTACAGAGTACAGTGGGAATGAATATCCTTTTTGTCTATTAAGCTCAATGCATTGCATTAGGTGCAAATCTATCCTTAACTATCTTCCCCAAAAGCATAAAAAAATAAATGTAAATAACAAAAACATAAAGTTTACCAATGGGAAAATATTAAGAAAAAGCTAGAAATGTTAGCATCTGAAATTATTACTAGAAACTAGATCTGAAAAGAATTATTTGCCTGTATTATCTCCAACTCAGTGGAAAGTTTTAGGAGGCCATTTTCTGTATTTCAGAAACCAATAGGACTTACTGTTAGGAGGTACAACTGTACATTATGAAATGTATCACCTTGAAAGTTTTTCACTTTTTAAATGCTGGGAAAAGAAACTTAATAGTCATATCAAAATCAATAGTCTCACCTTATTGGCACATGTCCAACATCAAAATTTTTCATGTAATGGGAACATTCCATATCATCATGAACCACACCTTTTCCTGTGCTACCAAAGGTTTCAATGGCATACACTTCTCCCTCCTTAAAAAATACAAAGGTCAAGGGGAGAGAAGAAAAAATGTAAAACTAATTACAATTACCATCTCAATTTCAGGCTGAAATATTCCCTACCCTGTGTTAGCAGCAGCATGAAAAAATCCCCTGGTATTCCTTATCCACGCTGCTTTATCATCTTAGCACTTTTTTGTCTATCTGTGCTCTCCTACCCCCAACCCCCATTAGGAAGTAGGCTTTACACGGGTTGGGGCTTCTTTGTTTTGTTCACTGCTATGACTCCAGTGCCTAGTAAAGAGACTGGTACATAGTAGATGCTCAATAAATACCAAGTGTTGAATAATTAATCCTTTGACAGCTACAACTTCCAGTTGATTCAGCCAGCACTGGTCTGACCAGATACACTTTGCACACTCACATGGCCCAGCTCCCTGCCATGGTGGATAGGGATGGCAAGTTTATTTTGCTAAACATACTGTATATTTTAAACTGACAGATCACTAGCTTTAGTTTGGAAAAAAAATCAAAATGCTTTTCACAAAAGAACAAGTGTTCATATATAATACCTCCATCCTTGTTGCCTCTCCTCCTTTCACAATGGGCACTGTTTTCCCAGCATGTATTCTGTATGGCCCAATGGAATGTCCATTTAGATTACGGATTGGTTTCACTGTTATAATACATAGAAAAATAATAGTTATTTGGGGTCTCTAGAAGCACAAACAGACGCTTGGCTTTTTGGAACAGAGTTCAAGTATTTATTTAAAAATAAGATATGGCACTACTAGATAACCTTAAGGTAGTTAAATATGAATTGGAAATCTAGTAGAATACAAAAAGATTATTGATTAAAAATTAGAAGGGGGATGGAGAAAAAGAATTATGGGATGAGGACACAATGGAGGTCATGAAAGGGTGTTATTTTCAAGATAAAACAGTATTATATGCATAATGATTACAAACATGAAAAACGTGTTTGTATGACTATGGACCAAAAGGGAATATGACACTGACCTTCTATTAAGAGTGAAAAAAAAAATTTGGGAATGGATAAGGCTGACGACTGATCATGACAACCAGAGTTAATGCCACTGTACTGTACATGTGAAGATTGTTGAAATGACAAATGTTTTGTTACACGTACATTTACAACAGTAAAAAAAAAAAAATATATATGAAAATGAGGATGCTGTGTTTAAATGGTAATTATGAAGTCTTGTTTTATTATTACATCATTTCAATATAAATGTTAAAAAAATCTAAATTACCAAATGTCTTGAAATCAATGGTAGAGATAATACACACTGTGGTTTATTCATACAATGGAACACTATTCAACAATAAAAATGAAAATCTAGGGATACATGCATGCAACAACTGGAATAAAACCTAACGATAACGTGAGCAAAAGAAGGATAATGATACACAGTGTATAATCCTGTTTATATAAAGTTCAAAATTAAGCACAATTAAGCTACTGTTTAGGGATGTATAATTAGGTAGTAATGACATAAAAGCAAATACAAATCGTTTAACAGTCTCGTCAGTGGCTCACTAGAGAAAGTGTGCAAAACTGGGACAGGGTATACGGTGTGTGGGCTTTTCTGGAATGCTGGGAATATTCTATGTCTTGAAGGGTGAGGTTATATAGCTTTTACGACTGTTAAGTTGGATCTTTATGATTTGTGCATTTTCAGTGTTAGTTATATTTCACAATACCAAAAAAAAAAAAAAAAGACATTGCAGCACCACTCATAATTGCTAAAAGGTAAAAACCTAAATGTCCAGCAACAGATATACAAATGCAGTATATACAAACAATGGAATATTACTCAGCTGAGAAAGGACGTTCTGGTACATGCCACGACACAGATAAACTTTGCAAACATGCTGAGTGAAATAAGGCAGGTACAAAAGAACAAATATTGTATACTCCCATTTATATGAAATATCTAGAATAGACAAGTTTATCCGTGCTTACTGGGGCAGGAAAGAGAAGGAAAAGGGGAGTCATTGCTTAAGGGGCACTGAGTTTGTTAAGGACAATGGAAAAATCTGGAACCCAACAGTGGTAAAACTTGAAAGGGCTCACTACCCCTCTTCTTACTCTCTCATTCCAGGACTTTGATCTGCCATTTTTCTCATCCTGGGTACCGTGGTGAATCATCCAAATGGTAAAACTTCAGGTCTGTTCCTGTTTTGCTGAGTCGGCTGTAACCGAACTGGTTATACGCTTTCTCTAAGCTCAGTCAGACCTGCCTGACCCCAAAGTGTGCTTTCTTCATCCCACAATACCTCTTACTCAAATATGAGCAGCCTTGGAGTATTTTTGGTTTGTACTGGGTTGGGGATCTGTAAGAGAAGAGTACCTAAAAATCAAAGCGATAATGAAGCTAAAAATACAGATGAGAGAGAAGAATTAATGTTGTTGCCAAAGGGTCTAGGCAGGAAGAAGGGTAATGAAGCTGTGAGAGAGTGGCACATTGGGGAAATGAAAAGTATCAAGAGAATTGAAGTCTTGATATTAAATAATAGATACAATAGAAGTAAAGAAAAGGAAAGAGCTGGAAATAAAAAGAATGGCTGTTGTTTAAGAGAAGAAAATTGTAGTAAGTTTCAGTATTTGGACACAGGAAGGGACTGTTACGGAGGCAAAAACTGCCAAGGTGGTCTAGAAACTGATGATGCCTAGGTGATAACTGGATTGCCCATACAGATATTGAAGCTACCTGGCATGCCAACAGAAGTTAGGGTGGTACCAGGAGTCAAGGTCAAGGACTAGAATGGACTTCAAAAACAAGGATAGGCAATGTCAGATCTCAGAGGAATGCAGAGAATGCTGAATGACATGAGTTTATTGGGAGCAAGAAGCAAGCAAGGGCAAGGAAGACTATAAAAGAGAGACAGAATCTAGTTATGGGAAATGTATGAAATGTTCTATTAAAAAGTTATTAGAGCAGGGGTAACAGAGCAATGAGCATAGATTGGAAAGGAGGATGGTGGCCATGGGGGTGTCAGACAGACCACAGGAGTTGAAGAAGGGACATACCAACTGAGATGACTGTAGAGCACCAGCAAGCACAGAGCCTCCGGGACCATATCCCTAAGGCAGCAGGCTGGGAAAAACTAGGAGGCAAAAAGGAACTGAGGAGGACTAAAGAAGGGACACAGAAGGAATTAACTGGCCTTCGAATTCTGAGCACAATTCCTCATCCTCCCCTCCAAAATTGGGAAGTGATCACTGGATAGAGCCTCTACCTTCTTTCTGAGCCTTGATCTTGTTAGTCATAGAAAACCTAGTCCGCATTTTGGCCACACTCGGAGTCTTATTTATCAGCTAACAGAAAAGCTTGGCAACAGCTCCTCACTAGTGACCACAGTACTCTTAGAATGCCCTGAGCAGGTCAAATCCCATCTTCTTTCTTTGTATCTTCAAGATATAAAGGTAAAGCAGCTGACCCAAAGAAAGCACTCAATTTATACAATTAGTTCTGCACAACTCCCATGCATTTCAAAATAAGATAAAAATTTTAAACAACATACCTTGGTATGTCTTCCCATCTATTTCAACTTCATAGGATTCCATAACTTCTTGGATGGCCTCACCAACGTCACATAGACGAACATCAATTCCAGCACACTAAAAACAGAATTATGTATACTTTGTAATCTGAAAGTGCAGAATTTTACAGAAATTTAATTTCTTCCTAATATTTCAAAATAATGGACAATTAGAAAAACTGCTTTGTACATTACAACTTCCTCTATAAAAGCCCTTGGTATCCCAGTCCACCCAGTGCCCCTACTCACCTAAGACTTTCAGAACAGGGGACCAGGTTTTAATCACCTTAAGCCCAAAGACCTCAAACAGAATATGAAGTAAATGCTTAAAATGGTGCTTATAGTTCACATACCTTTATTCCAGTGTTAGTGGCATCTTTTACAGCTTTCAATAACATATCATATTTGGGATTAAAAGTGACAGTAAAAGCACAGTCAATAATCCTACCTGAAAGAGAAAATTGCTCTTTAAGTTTACTTATCAGCTAGTTAATTTAAACTACTTTATAGCACTTACTCTATTAACCTTACTAGTTAACAGAAAAAATAAATAAAATGAGGGACTCAAATAAGGGCAGTACCCCAAATACCCAGGGAGCATTCATAATCAAAAGGGCAAAAAAGTATATACGGTTTTAGAATGAAAAGAACAATTCCAGGATTAGTACATACTACTCCAAGGCAACACCGATTCAGTACTCACACAACCATGAGAAAGATAAACAGAATAAAATCAAAGCAAGAAAAGATTAGGGAACTAAGGAACAGCAAGGTACGTGTTATGGATCGAATTGTGTCCCACAAGATATGTTGAAGTCCTAACCCCTGTATCTGTGAATGTGACCTTGCTTAGGGAAAAAAGATTTTTCTTTGTAGATGTTATCAGTTTAAGGTTCACATTTTGGAATAGGTCCTAATCTCTTCTGAGAGGTGTCTTAAAAAAGGGAAGAACACAGAAAGTGACACATGAGGGAAGGCATCATGTAAAGATACATCTATAAGTAGCAACGGAACACCAAAGATTGCAAGCACAAACCAGAAGCTAGAAGAGGCATGGAAAAGTCCCTCTCTCTAAGCCCTCAGAAGGAAACAGCACAGTAGACAACCTGATTTGGGCTTCCAGACTTCAAAACTGTGAGAAAATAAATTTATGTTCTTTAAAGTCACTTGCTTGTGATATTTTGTTACTGCAGCCCTCAGAAACGAAGACAGTGGAGCAGAGAAAATGTACAGGGCTATATGACCCCAAGCACAAATCTTGACTAGCTTCTCCAGTTTAGTATAACCTTAGCTAAGTACTTTATCTAAATTTGCTTTCTCACTTGTGAAGTGAGAATAACAAGGTACTTACCTCACAGAGTTTTGGGCAGAATTTAGAAAAACTATTTAAAGGTTCTAAATAAATGTATGCTGTTATTATTCCAATAAATAATGTCTGAAACAAAGACCTGAATCATTAAGAAATGTAGAAGTCCATTTTTCATGCCTTGATACAAAGTATAATAAGCCTCAATAATCCAGTGGCTTTCACCTTACCCCAGTTAATGGGACTGCTTTAAACTAAATCTGCCTCAACACAGTTATTATAATATAAAGTATTGAGGTAAGAACAAAATTTGGGAGTTCAGTATCTACAGCTCCATTCAACAGAGACAAGTTTTGGGGAACGGGGAGAGCAGAGTAGGAGTTATTTCCAAGGACTCACCACTTATATGTGTTCCAAAGTCTATCTTACAGATGTCATCGTACTGTAATACTGTAGTGTCACCAGCATTGGGAGTATAATGGGCTGCACAGTTATTGAGCGAACACCCAGTAGGAAATGCCAAACCTGCATTTAAGCCATTCTCTTTTATTAGCTTGCGTGAACAGTCTTCCAACTTTTCACTAAGAAAAAAAGAAAAGGGAATTTGTTTACATTTACATTCTTACCTTTATATCCCTCATAGCTCAAATTCAGAAAGCTTATTAAATAATTACTTGTATTGGTTTTTTTCACACTGTCCTATAAATGTTTTCTGTCTTATTCAAGTTACTGCAAAATTTTAATTTCTTAATCTGAATAATTTTAGATAGCAAAAGAACAGATTTCCAGACAGAAAATAAGCATCAGTCTAATGTGTGTATTTGCATGTGTGCATGAGTATACATGTGTACAAAATATGGTGGCTGAGGTACAAGTTTATGTTGCTATTATGGTTTCCTTCTTACATCTATATTACTATAAGAATTTAAAAGAGATTTCTAGAATGTTTATTTGAAATAAAGTTTTTGCAAAGTGGTAATGAACGCCAAGCATTTCAAAGAACTAAAAAAGTTGTCTGAAAATCATGTTCTTACAAAGACAATCATTTTACCAGATTTCTATCATTGTCATCCCAGGCTTGATCCAGCTCATAACATATTTTCTAACTTGTCGATGTGCTTCTGCAGCTTCTCGAAAATCATTCCAAATCTCTTCACTAGCTTGATCTAATGCTTTCTTTTCTTCACTTGTAGTTCTCCAAGCAGCTGTTCTCCTTTAGAGTAGACATAACACAGTATTAGTCCATTTAAGAAACAGCAAAACAAGCATAAAAGCTAAGGGAGATAAAAATATACTAGGTAATTTAAGACATTTAGAAAAAATAAGTTACATTTTCAGTTTCTTTGATTAAATGTCAACCAAGTTTCTGAACTACAAGTAGCTGCATACTTGCACTCAACACAAACTGAATTATACCTTTCATAAGACTTTTGGGGGAAATAAAATCCTCGAGGGAGTTTTCATTTATAGGCAAAGGGACTAATATGCTGCCAACATAAAATAGGAAGGAACGAGAGAACCAGAAAAATCAGAAAAGTTCTAGAAAGTAAAGCAGGTGAAAAAAACATCATCCTTCTACTCAGGGTAATATTTAGTTAAGAGGCTTCAGGGGAACACACCAAAAATTAGCATTTAACTTTGCTAATAGAGCAAATACAAATTCAAAGACCTGACGTGGCTACCTACGCATGTCTTTCTCAAGACAGATAATACCATGTGTGCTTTTGCAGGATTTTTCTAATTGTGTGTGTGTATCTATACCTCTATCTTATCTATTTATTTATTTATTAGAAGTTATCTTCATTGAAAGATATGACTCATTAAATTAAAAAATGTGTCTGTATATATATATATATATATGTATATATATATATATATATCCAGGGGTAACAAATTTTTGTACTCAGCATCTGAGAAGGAGGTGTTCCACTAATGACCTTTAAAGCAGTACATTTTCAAAAACATTGTTTTAGAATAAAAATCTTTCTAAAATTTGTTACAACTTTCAAACATTCTTAAAAAGACTGAACACAGAATTCATAATCACTGAATCACTGACGTTTAACAACATTACACTGAACTGTAAAAATGATGCCTCCAAAGAGTTACTCCTACTTGCCTCTAAACCAGGATTGGCAAAGTATGGCCAAATCTGGCCTGGTGCCTATTTTGTAAACAAAGTTTTATTAGAACATAGCAATACCCATTCGTCCACAGCTACTTTCATGCTACAGCAGCAGAAATGAGTAATCTTCAAGGCCTAAAACATTCTCGACATAGTAAAATATTCACTATGTTTTGCAATATTAAAAAAAAATTTTTTTAACCCAACTCTGCTATAAACTAAAGGTCCCTAAGTTAACGCCCCAAAATGCTTTGAGTTTTGCTGTGTCATTTTTCAAGTACATAATTCCTCCCTACTGCTGTTGTTACTGTGTGCCAACATCTAGCACCCCTAATTTGCTATAAGTCCCAAAAGGGCTATCTTATGAGAACTTTGTGGCAAAGGGGTACTTAAGCATCACAGAGGCTTCTCTGGCTTGTTTTCGTTTTGGAAATGTATTTTGTATTTACTGATGTTATCTGATGATCGAAATATCACAGCACCATCAATTTAAAGTCAGTTTTAAACTCCAGAAGTATTCAAATGTATATGAAATACTTTTATAGACATAGTGAAAACTCAGAGCCAACTTCTAACTAAAGTGCTCAAAGGAACACTTGGTCTGCCTCCTAGATCCTCAGACTAGAAAGCAATAGGGTTAAGATCCTTTAAAAAGTAAGGTGGCTCAGTATTTTTCAATTGCAATACACTTAAGGTTATTCACTCATACTGGGGCAGGCAAGTTAGATAAAAAGTTGCCAAAGTCTTCTAACCTAGTTTTAACTCCAACCCTTTCCTTCCCACTAGTCCAGAAATCTTTCCTTAGAACTAAAAACCTGAATGTTCTAACTATAAACCATTTTCAGGCATAAGGGTTATAGTCCTGAATCAATGTTTAAACAAAACACAATTCTTCACCTCTTAGGCCACAATTCTGGCACATATGTTACAGCTGCACTTAGTAGTAAAGGCTGAAGCACCTGCCTCAAAAGCCAATGGTTTTGTGAAAACAAAACCACCAGCAAATACTTAGTCCAGAATGATAAGAAGAAAAGACTATGTCCACCAAGAACTTCCTATGACCTTGCCATAGAAACCATACATCTAGGGTCTTAATCAACTCCCGTTCCTGCTCCTATCATATCTAACCCTGAGATTCTTTAAATTCACTTCTTACAGGTTAAAATTGTGAGTGTAATGAAATCTCAAATGCTGTTTTATTACACTTTAGAACATGATACAATAAAGATTTTCAATATTAAAATCAACCCATTTCACATGAAGGTCTTGCATTTCTAAAGACTGCATGGCTGACTCCTAGAAGCAGTGGATTCTTCAAAAGATTACAAAATGATCTGCAACAATCAGAAGCTGCACTGAAGAAATTTTTTTTGCTAAAAGTGTAGTTCAAATTGAAAAATCATTAGCGATACTTGAGAAACCTACTGGCAGGGTCTATAATTACATTTTCAGGCCCAAATGGAGGACAAAAACAAATTACATTATGAAGGAGCCTCTCCTTTTTCCTCCATTTGATCTTTTGATATTCAGTCTATTCAATAAAAATACAGAAGTTAATTAAATATGACAAAAAACATAACCATTCTCAGCTCATAACAATTATTCCAAAAGGCAATTAATCAAATGGACCAAGGCAGAGCAGAAATGCTTTTTAAATATATTACTATGTCTGTAAAGGATTCCCTGGGTGGTGCAAACAATTAAGCACTCAACTACTAGCCAAAATGCTGGCAGTTCAAACCCACTCAGAGGCACCTTGGAAGACACGCCTGGCGATTTGCTTCTGAAAGGTCACTGCCTTGAAAACGCTATGAAGCACAGTTTTACTCTGTACACATGGTCGCCAGGAGTTGGAATCAATTCCATGGCAAACAACATGTCTATAAACAACTATCAAAACTATTGCTTGAAAGACAATCTTTCTAGGGAGTTTAGAGGGTATGTAAATTCCTCACACCTCTTTGAGATGTACTGAGTCTTCAATATTTCACCATTTTCACCAGAAGAAAAATAAATAAGTAAAACAAAAAAATACAAAGGTCTCTGATTATTAATTTCAGATAGCCATAAGTACTTCTGAAACCACTGCATGAATAAATTAAAAGCTAATTACATTTGTATTTTTAAAGCAAACGAGCACTTGTGGTGCAGTAGTTAAGTGCTTGGCTGCTGACCAAAACTTCAGGGGTTTGAACCCACCAGACGCTCCCCAGGAGAAAGATGTGGCAGTCAGCTTTCATAAGGATTTTTAGAGCACTATTTTTTTTATATCCTATAGGGTCGCTTCACTATGAGTCAGAATTGACTCGACAGCAGTGGGTTTGTTTTTTTTGTTTTTTATATGCCATATTTACAAAAACTATTAAAAAAAATGCATTGCCTATAACACAAAAATAATTTTAAATGCATGCAAACATGACGACTCCTTCCTCCGAAAACTGGTACTTAAAGAGAAAAAATAAAGCACTGATCCTGCCTTTAAGAAGAAACTATAGTTGTCCCCCCGTTGATGAGAGAAAACTCTTCTTATAGAAGAATGTCAGCTAACGAACGTGGAAGGAATGAATTAGAAATTAATCATTTTATAGTCCCCAATGAAATAAATGATAAAGCTAGAATCACCAATGGCTATTAAAACAATTAGGTGAAAGGCTGTTGAAGGATAGGTCAATGGTATTAAAGTACCCCCACAGGTTACTTGGAAATGCAAAAAGAAAACAGTACCTTTAAAAAGGAAAGAGCTGGCAGTCACATTAACCAAGTGATCAAACTCAGTAAAATTAATAGTAGGACAAACTGATACAGCATCTGATGCAATGGAATATGATAATGGAGTACACAACATTACTTATGGTATAACTCTTATCAAAAAATTTTAATCTAAATCCCATCAAGCTGTTATACCTAATTTCACTGTACACAAAATACATGTATAGAGGAAAAAGTTTAATGACACCTCAAGGAAACAACTGAATAATTCCCGGAATGTGAAACTTTCTAGAACTGGCCCAGCCTCTTCAAAAAGTCAATGCGATGGTGGGAAAGAGAAGCAGCTGGGACCCTAACCATACGCAACACACGAACCTTGATTAACCCAAAAATCCAAAGGCGTTGCCATCAATTGCGACTTACAGCAACCCTACAGGACAGAGTGGGAAACCCTGGTGTCATAGTGGTTAAGAGCTACAGCTGCTAACCAAAAGGTTGGCAGTTCAAATTCACCAGGTGCTCCTTGGAAACCAATTGGGGCAGTTCTACTCTGTCCCATAGGGTCGCTATGAGTCAGAATCAACTTGAGGGCAACCGGTTTGCTGTTGCTTTTTTTTTTGTATAGGATAGAGCAGAACTGCCCCATAGGGTTTCCAAAGCTGTACATCTTTACAGAAGCAGATTGCCACATCTTTCTCTCGTGGAGTGGCTGGCTGGTGGGTTCTAACCGTCAATCTTTTGGTTAGCAACCAGAGCATTTAACCACTGTGCCACCAGGGCTCCATGATCACATCCTGCTTTTGTGCAAAAGTGGGTAGAGGAAACGGCTAAAAAGATGCTCTGAATACAACTGGAAAAAATCTAAATATGAACTAGGTATTTACATGATAGTTGCAAATTACTGTTAATTAGAAATGATAATTTGAAGAATGTCACTTTGGGGAGATGCTTGAAGCTTTTAGAGGTGAAGAGTCAAGATGTCTGAGAGTTATTTTTAAATGGCCCAGCAAAATCAGAAACTCAACAACAAGAACAAGACATACATATACAGAGATAAAGCAAACACGGCAAAATGTTAAGAACTAGTCAATCTAGGCAATGAGTTCATTATAATATTCTTTCAACCCTTTCTGTGTTTGAAAATTCTTATTATAAAGAGTAGGAAACAATGTAAGGATATTTATCTGCCAGCACTGTTCGTAGTAGTAACTAGAAAGAAACTATATGTAAAATAAAAGAGAATTGGGCAAATAAACTATGGTATATACAGAGTACATTATTCAGGCATTAGAAATACTGTGGGTTTCTTTACTGCCATGAAGCAAATTTAAAAAGGTACTATAAAACTCTTTTGCAGTGTAAATCTATCTTGAAAATATTAACTGCCTGTCAAAAAGTATAGAAAATCAATGGCTTTCCTCCCCTCTACCAATTAGCATCCAGAAATGGAAACAGGAATTAAAATATCTCATTCACATCACTAACAAAACTCATAAAACACTTAAGAATAACTTTAACAAGAGACAGGACCTACCTGGAAAAATATACCTTGACACTGGATAATAAGAGAATGTGACAGAATTATTAATTTTCAAAAACTAATAAACATAATGCAATTCCAATCAGAATTCCACAAGGGCATTTCTGTGTGTGTGTGACTATGACTGAAAACAGCCAAGGAGTGTATAAAAAAAAGAACTACGGTTGAGTGTGTTTGAAGGGGGAAAATGATTTGCCTTACCAAATTATAAGAATACTTCTGACATCAAATCAAAACAGTGCCAGCACAGGGATGGGCAAATACATCAGTGGAGCAGAATGAATAATTAGAAAAACTTATGGATGAGCAAAAGGTACCATACACAAAGCCAACAATCAAAAGATACTCAAACTCACTGGCAGTCTGGGAAATGTACTGATATATTCTTTGATTCAGGGATCCCACACCTAGAAACTATCACATAAAACTGCCGGTATAAGAGGATACATATGTATAAAGAAAGATGTTTATTGCAGAATGCTTTACAGTAGCAAAAAATATTGGAGACAAAATGAATGCCCACCAATTAGAGAATGGTCAAGCAAAGTATGGTACATTCACACCATGGAGTATTATAAAGCCATTCGAAGGAATATTAGAGCTATTCTGGTCAACCTGGAGAGACTTGCAAAAGGTTAACACCAATCAAGGTAGAGGAAAGTGTGCCTACGATTTCATTTTTGTAAAATAATAACCAAAATATTCTCTTTATTGTAAACACAGGCCTGTATGTCCACATATATGAGCATAAAAAATTACAGAAGGCTACCTGCTCGGCGGTTAATATGGGTCTGGAACAAAGAAAAGGAAGAGGAAACAAGCCAAAAAGAGAAAAAAAAAAAAAAAAGATTTTAAAAGATTATACTTAAAAATGTGATTACATTATATGTACTATGGGACTTCATGAATTAAAATTACATGTGTCTGTGACATTTTAAAAATAAATGCTTTAAGGCAGGGACAGTGATTGATGAATTCAAATGCAAAGAAGCCCATGTCCTAAAATACCAGAAACTTATATCCTAAGAGTATTCACAACTGGGTGGGAAAAGAGTTGAAAACATAACATTACGTTCTTTTCTATGTTTAAAGAAAAACAATGATGTCTTTACAGGCCTATAAAATAACAAACACTACAGTAGAAGCTTTCTTGACCAACTATTGGGACCACTGGATTAACCAATGCTCTTGAGTTACTCTCTAAAACATACTGATCAATGCTCACAGTATTCTAAATATTAATGCGTGACAGGCTACTATTCTGAATAACAATAATTATTATCATAGAAGTAGCTAGAATGCTTACAATGTGTCTGTCACTCTTGTAAGTGCTTAATATATGTAATTATTTTTTCTCACAACAATCTGATGAAATGCCCTTTTTATGCAAGAGGGAATGAAAGCACAGACATGGTAAGTTACTTGCTCAAGTCACAAAGCTGTTAAGTGTTAGAGCTGGGACTGAAATGCAGATAGTTTGGTCCTGGCTTCCAATCTCATAACCACTCTGTATATTCTCTCTGAGCAAGCTCCTGCTCACCACATGAAATGTATCCTTTAAGAACACTTCTAAGAATCAGGTGAATTTGTTCCCAGACCTGTTTAAGCCATTTGTACTTGTTACAATAATTCTGAACTGTAATTACTCATTACATAACAAGAATTTGTTTCTGTGAAAACTAAATTGGCTCCCTTGAAAAGTCTCAATTAAGGCAAGTCACCAAAAAATACTTCTGTCAAATGATGTGTAGATAAAAAATGTAAATGGTTTAAAAAAATTGTAAAGATACAGGCATCAGTCCTTACATATTAGTCAGTTCCTGTTCTTTTACAGAAACTCAAATTGGAAACCACAGATAATGCATCATGGATACAGTTTATGGAAAAAGAAGAAAAAAAAAATGGAACTCCAATGAAAATCTATGCTCAAATATCAAGAGCAGTGAATACAAATAACAAATTTGTTTTAATGTTTATCTACAAAGATTGTTATTTTTAATGATCCCTACTTTTTTTTTAAATTGTGCTTTAAGTGAAAGTTTACAAATCAGGTCAGTCTCTCATACAAAAATTTACATACACCTTGCTATATACTCCTAATTGCTCTCCCTCTGATGAGACAGCACAGTACTTCCCTCCCCTCTATCTCCTTGTGATCCCTATTTTTTTTTTTTAAATAATTTTTATTGTGCTTTAAGTGAAAGTTTACAAGTCAGTCTCTCACACAAAAACCCATATACACCTTGCTACACACTCCCAATTACTCTCCCTCTAATGAGACAGCCTGCTCTCTCCCTCCACTCTCTCTTTTCATGTCCTTTTCGCCAGCTTCTAATCCCCTCCACCCTCTCATCTCCCCTCCAGGCAGGAGATGCCAACATAGTCTCAAGTGTCCACCTGATCCAAGAAGCTCACTCCTCACCACCATTCCTCTCCAACCTATTGTCCAGTCCAATCCATGTCTGAAGAGTTGGCTTCAGGAATGGTTCCTGTCCTGGGGCAACAGAAGGTCTGGGGTCCATGACCACCAGGGTCCTTCCAGTCTCAGTCAGACCATTAAGTCTGGTCTTATCAGAATTTGGGGTCTGCATCCCACTGCTCTCCTGCTCCCTCAGGAGTTCTCTGTTCCCTGTCAGGGCAGTCATTGGTTGTAGCTGGGCACCATCTAGTTCTTCCGGTCTCAGGATGATGTAGTCACTGGTTCGTGTGGCCCTTTCTGTCTCTTGGGCTCGTAATCACCTTGTGTCCTTGGTGTTCTTCATTCTCCTTTGATCCAGGTAGGTTGAGACCAATTGATGCATCTTAGATGGCTGCTTGCTAGCGTTTAAGACCCAAGATGCCACTCTTCAAAGTGATCCCTACTTTTTTGATAAACCAATCTACTACTGGTCTCAATCATTTTGGGTAAGAGGGCTTCTACTATATTTTCTCTGCAACAAATTCATAAACTTTTAAGTTAGTGGAGCAAAGTCCTGAGAAAAATCAAATCTGCTTTACTGCTAAACTACAACTTTCAAAAGTTAAATTTGAAGTTATTTTATGGTCCTTACCCATCTTGTGTGGGCGGGTACTCGCACTCTTGTCCTTTGGGAAATACACCATTAGGATACAGGTCACATATTGGAACTGAGGGAGGGTCTGTTTGAACTTTTGCTGTGAGATACAAATAAAGTATTAATTTCCATAGTTTAAAAAAAAATTAGTTTACATTAGTTTTCTCATTCTTAATGGTTGTTATTATGTCCTTTGCCATCTTCTTACAGTTAAAAACAGAAAACACTTCACCATGCTGGTCACCACCTTTCTGAGTACTGCTGCTTAGAAACAGAAATATTCAAGTCCTCAGAACTCCATTATATTTTCCAACAGGATATGCCTTGACAAAAAGCACACTTCTAATGTAATTTCTTTTCCATTCAGTACATTGGGGGTGGGATAGCATGGAGACTAGGTTTCACAAATAAAAACTAAAGAATCAACAAGAAAATACGGAGTCCTATAAATAAAGAAAAACCACAAACCCATTAGGTATTAAGAAAACAAGAAAAAAAATTTCAAGGGTACACTAGGTGTGAGGAAACCCTGGTGGCATAGCAGTTAAGTGCTACGGCTGCTAACCAAAAGGTCGGCAATTTGAATCCACCAGATGCTCCTTGGAAACTCTATGGTGCAGTTCTACTCTGTCCTATAGGGTCACTAAGAGTTGGAATTGACTCAACAGCAGTGGGTTTTTTTTTTTTAAACATGTTCCTAAGAGGGAGCATCGTTGTTGTTGGGTGCCATTGAGTCGCTTCCGACTCACAGCAACCCAATGTACAACAGAACAAAACACTGCCTGGTCCTGTGCCATCTTCACAATCATTGTTATGCTTAAGCCCATTGTTGCAGCCACTGTGTCAATCCATCTCGTTGAGGGTCATTAAAATTATAAAATCAAAAAAGATCTTAGAAGTCATCTAATTCGATCTTACACTCAATGCAGGAATTTTCTAACACCCCGGACATCCTGACTCCAGACAATAGAGGCACTGTCTCCCAAGCTAATTCATTCATTCTGGGAGAGCTGCAACTGTTAAAGCTCTTCCTACACTAGATCTGTCTCCGTGTTACTTTCACCTAGGAGTCCCAGCCCTATTCTTTGAAGTTATTAAAAACAACAACAAATAACTACCGTCCACTGCTACTGATTGTTTCTTCATCCCTCTCAAGTTGTCTTTTTCTGAGTTAAACAATTCTAGTGCATTTAACCACTTTAAAGGATATGGTTTTTCTCACTTTCAGCCATACTGACCAATCTTGAATTTGTCAATATCCCTTTTAAGGTGGTACCAGAATTGACTTATATTAATAGTCCAGATAAGGTAAACTTAGTATAAGATTATACTGTTTATTCTAAAAATCCTACTGCTACTGAGATAACTTAAGACTCCTTGCTTTTTGGTTCACACTGTGCTAGCATTCAAAATTGTTAAGAATTCCTACACTAATTTATTACTGTCCCTGTTAAATTTCTGTTTGTTAATGTCAACCCAGTGACCCTGATCTTTTGAAATCTTGGTTTTTGTCAACCAAATTATCACCTGGTCACCCCCAGCTTTATCTCATAAGATACAATCTGATAAGATGCCTTTTACATTATCCACAAATCATTAAGACATGACAGTTAAAGAACTCAAAAAGATCAGTAACCCAGCCCAGTGCCATCGAATCGATTCCGACTCATATAGAGCATAAAAAATTTGTTATCAAAAGGTCACAGTTCAAGTCTAGCCTTTACGACTTATTAGCTGTGACTTGGACAAATGGCTAAATGGTGCCAAACCTCCATTTGTTCATCTATAAAATGAAGAATCAGATGAAATCTTGGATGACCTTTGAAAATTATAATATAATATACCATATCCAACTGATTATATAAAACTATGTATAACCTATAATAATCTGAACTTCAATTATTGTTAATATTATTTTTCTTTTACTTTATAAAGAAAATAAGGCAAAGTGGTTGAGTGAACTGCTCATGATTATATTATTTAGGATTATCCAGAAGTGATTTAAGACTGCCTACAAGAATATCTAAAATACACAAATATGATACATTCGAAGTAAACCAGAAAGCAAAAATCAAATCAAGGAAAAGAATGGAAAAAAGAATCTGAAATAAGGGCAATACAAAACCACAGATTTGGCTCTAAGTCCTCTAGTAGCCAACATAAAAAGGGAAGCCAGGTTACTTGCCTAGTTGACAGTGTTTCTGATTTAAAAACAGATCGACTACTTAGAGACGCACATTACTCTTGATACCAGCACAAGAGCCCCCCGCCCCCGCCTCGCCAAAAAAAAAAAGTCTCTTGAGAGTGCTCATAAAGAAAAAGAATGAACAAGAAATTCAACATCTTCAGAGGAGGTACAATAAAAATTGACGACATCATACTAAAGCGTCTGTCAGTAAAAGAACTCTATCAAGGACAAATACAGCCCCTTCACACTTCTCCCACTTGGCCTGCCTTCGTTGAGGGGCAAATGTTAGACTAATCAGGAGAAACAGTATTTCTTATAGTCACACTTTTGTAACAATTTTGGATGGAAGTAATAGGACATCACAATCCCTGGCAGATTCCTGAAAAACAGGGAACCTGTGCTCATTAAATACAAACTCATGCACCTTCACAGGTTAGAGACAAGAATGGCTTATGAGAGTAGCAAGGATGAACAGGAAGAAACACACCATGGGAATAATGACTGACAGAGCCAAGAGCTTTTAACTTTTTCTGTCAACACAAAGAAATAAAAATGGAAGCCAAGCCCCCAAAATTCTGATTCACAGAATTTTGGCCTGAAAGATTTTAAAGAAAGGTGTAACCAGACACTCTGTGGTCCTCAATAGGCCAAAGGCATCTTAAGTATTCTGAATCTCTTGGTTGAGATTCAGAATACTATACAGTCTCCCTAACATGTTTTCATGACCCTGAAGATGTCTGGTTATGCCATTTATAGAAACAAAACATGAGTGAGATCATATTTTATGCAAATTCAAATTTACTGCAATATAAAAATTATTAATAATCTCACTATGCACAAATTTTAAATAATGGGATTCCTCATTTAATATTCATCAAGAATCTCCTAATTCCAAAGATGGCAGTAAGCCTCAAACTGTGTTTACCCTATTACCACATAGTGGCACCATTTTAACCATTCTTGGAGAGAATTTTTCTTTGAATTATACAAGTCTTAAATTATAAAATTTCTAGAAACTAGTACTAATTTGCAGTAAAATGCAACCAACCTGTATAAAATCCCTTAGCTGCATAACAACTAAAGAAAATACCAACAAGACTGTTAAACTGAAGTATTTGCTAGTTATTGATTTTACCAAAATTCTACCTCTATTAAGACTAGGTTTATTTCCCTCACATATACCGGATCTTAAACAATTTGAAACCTATTCTTCAAACCTGCCAGACAACAGCCACTTCTAACTTATATCAAGTAAGAGCAACTTAAGACACTAACGTCCTTTCTTCTTCTTCTTCTTTTTCTTCTTTTTTCCAGCTGCTCCATCTCCATCACCATCTCCATCTAAGAAGACAATTTCAGGTACATATTAACTTCAGGTACATATTAACTTAAGCTTCATAAGCAGAAGGATAAAGCAAGCACAAATATACAAGTATGCACATGCACAACTCATCTTAAATAGCATAAGACAAACTTGACCCAATATTCTTAGAAAATAATTTTGTATATTGCTAGCTTTAATTATCAGAATTTAACTTGCGTGATTAAAAGCAGTAGCAAACTTTACTTTGACTTACTTTACTCTACTAAAAAAATTGTTGGATGAGACATTAAGAATAAAGTATTAAATAACTTCCTTTTTAAAAAGCAAGGGATAATAACTAGTGTTAGTTTAATATCAATAGAATGGCTCTGTGACTTCATCTACAATAATAATAGTTACAGTTTACACCTGCTTGGCAGTTAAACACTTGTATTTCATGACCTCATTTGATCCTCAAAGCACCCCTAAGTTAACAACAAATGTTTATGGAACTTCCCCAAAACATTCAAACTGGTAAATGGCAGAACTGGACCAAAAATATATGTCATCTGATTCTTAATCCAGTCTTCCTGATTTTGTACGGAGGGATATTTGGGGTCTCGTATTTTTTTAAAAACTCTTTCCCTGTAATGTTGTTATCAGAACAAAAATTCTCCTTCTACGTCAAATTATACTCAAAAATCAGTATGGGAGTAAATTGGTCAAACCACATACAGGAGGTACGAGCACCATGGAGCAGAGTGCAATACTCATGTGAATTTTAAAGAATAACAGGAACCATAAAAGAAAACACTGTTACCACTATATTCTTCTATTGTAATTATCACACAAACGTGCAACAGTTGACCCCTACTAGTCTGTAAATTCCTTAAAAATTAGACACCATTTTTTAAATTAAGCATGTGGTAAGTGTTCACTATCTGCTCAATAAATGAATAAAAGCTTTTAGTTTATTTTGTATTATTTATACTTATTCTTTCACTCAAATGGGAAATAGCAAGCAGCAGTTTAGCAAAGAGAGTGATAACATGATCTATGGCTTACATAGGTTGAACATACAAAGCTGCCAATAATTAGCAATTTTTTACTTACTAACTAAATTGCAACTGTATGTTCAATTTTATAAAATTAATAAGAATCTACTAGTTAGAAGAGTTGAACAGCAACACAAATATGGCTTACTTATTATTATAGACTTGAAAGCCTAGCAAGAAAAATATGAAAAAAAATTTTTTAACGTCCCCCACGTCATATAATCTAATCCACATAATCTGTACTACAACTTTAAAAGTAACCTCATTAAATTAATTTATTCATCCACTCATCCAACCAATAAATGTTTATTAACTGCCAGGCAATAGAGATACAACAGTACACAAACAGTCTTTGCTCTTGAAGAATATTCAGTGTCTACACTATACTAGTGCTACATACAATACCTGAAAACAAATGCTTTAGCACATATCACCACCACCACCCATCCAGTGCCATTGAGTCAATTCTGACTCATAGCCACCCTACAGGACAGAGGAGAACTGCCGCATAGTTTCCAAGGAGCACGTGGAGGATTCAAACTGCCAGCCCTTTGGTTAGCAGCCGTAGCACTTAACCACTACGCCACCAGGGTTTCCCCTACCTTCTAAGTCCTTCTTAATAAGTGAAATGTTATTTCAATTGTGTAGCATATATAGACAATTTTAAACACAGACTACCAAATTCTTCCAGCTGTGTGACCTAGACAAGGTAGTATCTGGTCTCTCTACCATGGTTTACTCATCTTTAAAACGGAATCAAATAGTCCTTTGATACTCCATCATCCTTCTGAAGATAATTATTTTATCCAATGTCTAAGGTCTGTGTTGGCACAGAATAACAACCACAATTTATCGAACTCTTTGTGCCAGGACAGTACTGAGTGCCCTCATAATCAGCCTCTTTTCATGGGAGAGTAAGCTGAACGAAACCAAAAGGTTAAGTAACTTACAAAGGTAATAAGTGGTAGAGCCAGGATCTGAACATTAAACTATATATGCTTATAGTTTCACTCATTGTAGTATATTGCAATTCATAATTTTGTATGTTTATCTTCCACTGGTGGCACAGTGGTTAAGAGCTCAGCTGTTAACAAAAAGGTTGGCAGTTTGAATCTGTCCTATAAGTTGCTATGGGTCAGAATCGACTCGACAGCAATGAGTTTGGTTTGCTTTTTATCTTCCACAGCATCCTAGGAGATCCTCAATAGGTAAGAGACTATTCATATTTATTTCTGTATACGTCAGATGTTTAGCACTTCACAATATCAACTGATACTTGTTGAATAACAACTGCACATCCATATGCAAAAAAAGGAAAAAAAAACTGAACCCTTGTACTACATATAAAAATTAATTCTAAATGGATTACAGATCTAAATACAACAGCTAATAATACACAAAACTTCTTGAAGAGAGCATAGCAGAAAATTTTCATGACTTACTTGGAGGCAGCAATGATTTACTTCTTAGAACACAAAAAGTATGACCCACAAATAAAAAATTCGGTAAATTGGACTTATCAAAATTTTAAATGTCTGTTCTTTGAGAGACACTGTTGAAAATAATGAAAAGACAAGCCACAGCTTGGAAGAAAATATTCGTAAAACATTTATCTGATAAAGAATTTATAGCCAGAATATATAAAGAACTCTTACAACAACCCAAAAAAACCAATTAAAAAACGGACAATAGATTTTAACACTTCACTAAAGACATGTAGAAGGCAAATAAAAATACAAAAAGATGTTCAATATCATTAGTTATCAGGGAAATGCAAATGAGATACCACTATATACCTATCAGAATGGCTTAAAAAAAAAAAACAACAATACCAAGTGCTTACAAGAACGTAGGGGATCCGGAACTTTCATCTGTTGCTGATAGGAATGCAAAATGGTACAGGCACTTTGTAAAAGTTTGACGGTTTCTTTTTTTCTTTGTTTTTATTGCGCTTTAAGTGAAAGTTTACAAATTAAGTCAGTTTCTCATACAAAAACGTATACATACCTTCTAGCTGCTCTCCCCCTAATGAGACAGCACACTCCTCCTTTCCACCCTGTGTTCCCTATGAACATTCAACCCGCTCCTGTCCCCTCTGCCTTCTCATCTTGCCTCCAGACAGGAGCTGCCCATATAGTCTCATGTGCCTACTTGAGCCAAGAAGCTCATTCCTCACCGGAATCATTTACTGTCTGATAGTCTAGTCCAATTCGTTTGAAGAGTTGGCTTTGGGAATGGTTCCAGTCTTGGGCTAACAAAGGGCCTGGGGATCATGACCTCCAGAATCCCTCTAGTCTCAGCCAGACCACTAAGTCTGGTCTTTTTACAAGAATTTGAAGTCTTCATCCCACTGTTCTCCTGCTCCATCAGGGATTCCCTGTTGTGTTCCCTCTCAGGGCAGTCATCCGGCACCATCATCAGGGCACCATCTAGTTCTTCTGGTCTCAGGCTGATTTAGTCTCTGGTTCATATGGCCCTTTCTTGACAGTTTCTTATGAAGTTAAACATATACTTACCATATGACCTGCAATCCCACTCCTGGGTATTTACACAAGAGAAACAAAAAAGACCTGCATGCAAATGTTTATAGGGACTTTATTCCTAATGGCAAAAAACTGGAAACCACTCAAATATCCCTCAACTAATACATAAACAAATTTGGAATGCTATGGAATACCATTCAGCAATAAAAGTGGAATGAACTATGGGTATATGCAACAACTAGATGACTCTGAAAAGTATTATAATAATGAAAAAAGCTACACTCTGTAATGATTCCATTTATGATATTCCAGAAAAGACAAAAACTATAGGGCAAAAAACAGATCAGTGGCTACCAGGAACTGGGGGGTGGATCAAGAGTCAACTGCAAAGGCACAGGTAACTTTTCTATAGAAAAGGAAATGTTAAAATGGAGTGGTCTTTGTCCTGGTTGTGGTGGTGGTTACACAACTGTATAAACCTAACCCACTGCTGTGGAATTGATTCTGGCTCATAACAATCCTACTGATCTGTTAAAACTCACCAAGCTATACCGTTAAAAGGTGAATGTAAGTTTAGGCAAACTATACCTTAATAAACCTAACTTAAAACATTTGTTGAATGTATTATCTGCAGCACACTGCCTTTCCTATACTTTCCCTCTGCTCTAAACAACCCTGTGTACATATGAAGATTATTTTTCCCTAACATTCTTCTCTTCTAAAAAAATGCACAAAGGCTCCCTCAATGAACCACCAAATATGGATAGTTTGCACTATTCACTATGCTTTGAATACTTCATCAGCATTGTCTCATCCCAAAGTGGTCTCTTCGATTTGGTGTTATTCAAGTCCCAGTCCTTCCAATGAGACTTCCTTTAGCATTTAGCCCACAATTCCACCTAAAAATTTCTATAAAACTTATTGCAGGTACTGGTACCTTCGTGTTTTGTTTCCCCACCTGTCATGGACTGAACTGTGTCCCCCAACTTGGCTAGGTCATAATCCCCTTGTATGACTGTATGATTGTCCACCATTTTATTTTCTGATGTGATTTCCCTACATGTTATAAATCCTATCACCACGATGTAATAAGATGGATCAACTGTTACTGTCGAGTCGACTTCGGCTCATAGCAACTCTACAGGACAGAGTAGAACTGCCGCATAGAGTTTTCAAGGACCACCCTGTGGATTTAAACTGCTGACCTTTAGGTTAGTAACTGCAGCACTTAACCACTATGCCACCAGGGTTTCCAAGATGGATTAGTGGCAATTATACTGATGAGGTCTACAAGATTAGATAGTGTCTTAAGCCAATCTCTTTTGAGATATAAAAGAGAATCAAGCACAGACACATGGGGACCTCATACCACCAAGAAAGCAGTGCCAGGAGCAGAGCGCATCCTTTGGACCTGAGGTTCCTGCACTGAGATGCTCCCAGACCAAGGAAAGACTGATATATCACAAGGACCTTTCTCCAAAGTGGACAGACAGAGAAAGCCTTTCCCTAGAGCCAGCGCACTGAATTCGGACTTCTAGCCTACTAGACTGTGAGAGAATAAACTTCTCTTTGTTAAAGCCATCCACTTGTGGTATTTCTGTTACAGCAGCACTAGATGACTAAGACACTACCATACCATCAGTTCCTTTAGGAGAGAGATTCTAAAACACTATCTTTCCATCCTCCCAAAAACCTGATTAGCAAGATGAATCAGGAAATCAATTAGCCCAAATTGGAAGAAACTACCTATATTCCTAAGATTCTGACAAGCAAAAATTTTCCCCTTCAATGTCAAGAGGTTCATGTAACTTTGTAGAGACACAGGAGCACACTTCAAGATTAACTCTGTGATATTCTACAGAATGAGTTTAGAGTAACCAATTATATTATCTGAGACAAAAAAACCCATTTCTTGTGAAGACCTCAAAATATGTTCAGAATCTGATGCATAAACCAAGGTAAAAAAAGAAAAAAAAAACAAGGTAGAATGGACAAAAAGTGTGCTTAAGAAAAAAAGCAAACTATTCCCTTGAATCTCAGCATTTCACCAAATTCAGACTATAAGCTTCTTGAAGGCAGAGAATACATTCTTTTAAAAGAAAAACAAACAACTGCTCTGCATTTCCCTAACAATACTTAAAAAGTAGAGCAGGGATTTGTTACTAACGGTTGAAAGGCAGAAATCAAGGTTAGCAGTGCTTGAGGTAGAGCAAGAGGCCACAGCAGCAGATAATTACTAATTTCAAGAATGTGAAAGCCCCATCTTCCTCTATGCCAAAAAGGGCTGTAGTATAATAGTTCTCTTACCTAATTTTCTCTCTCTCCACTGTCTTACTGATAAAAATCCAGCAGTTGCTGTCTTAAAAGGAATTTTATAGCACCAAAATATCACAAGACGCTACTACGGTTAGGGAGTTTAAGGAGTTCAGATGCACTCCAATATGCTCCTTTGTGAATCAAGTAGCTCTGGTATAGAGTGTAAAACGAACGGACTTGGGATCAGGACCCAGGTTTGAAATTCTGGCTCTATTCTATACATAGTAGCTGTGTCACATTAGACAACATAACCACCACTTCCTGATCTATAAAATGAGAACAGCATATACTTTGATGGGTTTTGAGAGGATAAAACGTGAATGCATGTGAAAATATCCTAGGATGGTGCCTAGTACATAGTTGTCGTTCAAAAATGTTAAATAAACAATCTCAATTTTATCTTTGTATTCACCCACTACTTGGCTTTCTACCAAGTACATCTTTAAAAGTTTCGATCTGTGTTATCTGAGCAGCCATTCAACATATCTAACCTTTTAAAGACTTCCTAATAAATATTTCTTCCTTTTTATCTGTGGCTTTAATTGGGATTTTAACAAATGAAATGTTAGAGAATAATAAACTCTACAGACAAATAAGTAAATTACTGTTTAAAGAATGTCATTTTTTTAGCTTTTCTAATCACAAAGATCAAATTAACCATTTACCTTCATCATCATCATCTCTTTCTTTCTCTTCCAATGCTTGTCTTTCCAACTGTCTTCCTACCTCATCAACTGAAGCTCCTGATTCTTTATCAGTTTCTTGCCCTGTTAATCAAATAAAATACCGTAAGTCAAATCTAATAGATATTTTCTCACTAGAATATGTTGTAAGCATCCTGGAAAACATAAAAGAAAACTCCTTCTCTGATAAACGTTCTGGAAACAAAAATACCAACATTATTGTGAACACACACACACAAAACCAAATCCATTGCCACCGAATCAATTCTGACACGTTGGCAACCTCATGTGTTACAGAGTAGTACTGAGATCCACAGGATTTTCTTGGCTCTAATCTTGGAAGCTGATCACCAGGTCTTTCTTCCAGAGCACTGATGGGTGGGTTTGAACTGCCAATGTTTCGGTTAACAGTCAAGAGCAAACCGTTTGTGCCAACCAGGGACCGTAACAGAACTTGTTTCAAGACAGAAAAAAATCTTTCATCCCTAAGTCATACTGTCCATTCATTAATTCATTCAACAAAATGTCTACTAAGCATCCTCTGTGCTATCAGCTACAGGATAAACAAAAGTGTAGAACCTGGTCCTTATCCTTAAGTACTTTAAATCTTTAAAGAGCTTCAACAATTAGACTACAACAAATAGTTTAATTATCAGACAAGTACTCAAGATAGGCAAAGCTCACCTAGAGGCCTTAATAAGAAGAGGACTGATGTATGACTGCCCCAGGATCTTCAGGGCTTCGTGGAGAAAGAAGTTATCGACAAGGGTTCAGGAATATCGAAATAGGAAAAGATATTCCATTATTGGAGCCTTGCTGGTGGACTGGTTAATGCTTAGCTGCTAACCAAAAGGTCGGCAGTTCGAATCCACCAACTGCTCCTTGGAAACCATAAGGGGCAGTTCTATTCAGTCCTTTAGGGTCGCTATGAGTTGGAATCGACTTGACAGCAATGGGTTATTCCATTACCAAAAAAACAAACTTCTGAAACATCTAAACACAAAACCAGGTCCCTAACCTAGAAATGATTACAATCTAGCTGTAGAAGCAATATGTGTGTGTAGCACATTAAAAAAATGACATTCTAACTATCGTAGAGAATTCGTATGGCGATACAACTGTTAAAAATATATTAGGGCCAGACTAGTGACGACGTTAAAGGGCAAACTGAAGAGTCTGGATTTCATCCGAAAGCCAGGGACAGCCAACAAACTATGTGCTAGAGTTAAATTTTACTCTGGAACAGTCCCAGCAACACTACAACTCTCCCTCCTCCACTCCCACCCACGCCAATCCGACTCAGCGTACAGCAAGCTAATCATCTAATCAAAAATTTCTGAAAGATGTAGATTACCCTCTCCCAACATCTCTCAACTCCACATCCATCACTCTTGGCCTCTCCATATTTCCCTCCTTTCTCTGGCTGATTTTAATTAGAAACCGGTAAATTAATTTTTTTCCTAAAATGAAGGGCCTTGTGCAACAAAAACATTGACTTATTAAAAATAAAAAAAATTTGTAAAGTTCCTAGCTCAGCATATAATCCAACTGTAAACTTTCAGCTGTGTTTTCCTTGCCCTACTAGTGGATTTAGAAGTTACAGGCCCGAGATTTCCCACTCCGCGACACAGAATATCCTATCTTGACTGCTCCCTAAATCCGCAAGAGTCATCATAATTCAGGCCTAAAGCCCTAAGGCTTGACGATCCCAAGGTATTAGGCAAGTGAACATTCGCACCCCCACCAAATATTCGGCAACTACTGCTCAGTGATAAGAAGGCGCGCGCGAGCGCGCACACACAGCGCCCCCCCCGCCCCAAAAATGCAGCCAGCAACAAAATCCCTAAGTGATCTAGAATGGTGGGGAGATGTGCAGTCAAGACACTAAGACTTGCCCACCACCCCCCCCCCAACCTTGACGAAAATACATTCCAGGTTTCCCCAGCAAAGAGGCAGGTCAGAACCGGATTTTTGAGGAGGCTGCCAAACCACGTAAAAGGCAGTAGGACTGAGGCCCTGTGCAAGGTTTCCAGTCCGTGCACATGAGTCCTGCCAATCTAGGGGCTCAGGCCCAGAGACCCCGGAACCACCACACGAGAAGTTGAGGCACTTTTTTCTCCTCCATTTCATCCCCACCCAGCCCTCTAGTACCACCGGAGAAGCTGCCTCTATCTGCGACTGAGAATCAGTAGCCCGTGCCTTGCCACTCGCTCAGACTCGTAAATCAGTCCAGCCCTGGGCTCCGGGTCCCCAGTCCCTGCCACTCGAGCCGGGCCTGAGCCGTTCGACCATCCATGGCAGGGACCGGGAAAACATAAAACCCTTTACCTGCAGCAGCCCCTTTACTCTTCTTCTTCTTCCGTCTTTTTTTCTTGGCTGCCTCCTCATTCGTAGAGGCAGCTCCCTCCTCCCTGTCGTCCGGGTCCAAGTCGCCATTCAAGTGGCTCCCGGTGGTCGCTCCCTCCGCCACGCCCGCCATGTTGCCCGAGAGAGCGCGAGACAGAGCGGCAAGGGCCCGCTTCTTCGTCACCCACTTAAACCAGCGATTCCGGAAGCTGCTCTCGATGGTAGGGGCGCACGGAATGCTGGGGCAGTGGAGGACTCGGGCTCTGGGACTGTTCGCGAGTTGTCCTGGTTCGCCTCGTGGCGGGCGCGGCTGCGGCTGTGGTTAGTGTGGGATCCTGGCAGCTCTGGCGGCGGTTGCCTGGGACTAGTACGGACGCTCGCCTTGCCCTGCGCCTCGGGCATCCCCGGGGCAAGTCGGCCCGAGTAGGGTCAAGTTGAAAGGAAATCTTAGCTCCGGAGTGAACTGAGATGGATGTGCCTGCCCTATGGAGAGGCGAAGCACGCAAGAGGGAGGGGCGTACTCTGCTGGTACTGAAAAGTTTTATGTTCGCGCTGTATAAAGTGTACACGAAGAGGGAGGGAGGTAAAAAAAAAATGTGTTGGCTTGAACACACTCCTTTTTTTTTTTTTTTTAATATTATTCCAGAAGACTGCGTTTATATCCACAGTCACAGCTCACGGTGAGGCATTCCAGGCTCTTGAGATAATTTTGGAAGCTGAAATTTCACGTTAGTTGCGTGTGCTCTAGATCCGAGATGGTTTCAGATGGGACCCCCTCATTCTTCTCTGTATTCCAATTCATAACAAAACTTGTTGGTTCAGAGATTTAGGTTCTGTCCCTGAGGATCTCGGTCACAGGTCCTGCAGCTATTATCTCCCTCCCAGTGTACCTACTCTATGTTAACTTCAACCTTCCAACCACAGACAGCCACCACACACAGACACTAGTCTGCTTATGTTTCAGTCTTAAAACCGCAAACCACCACCGCACACACACACATACATACACACAGCCTTTACTATTAATGTTGAATCTGACACTCCAATTTCTCATTTTCTTCTCTTTCGTTTGGACGTATGAAGTCAACAAAATTTAATTTTACACGTGCTTATTACTACCCCTCCCCCAATCCTTTATGAGAAAGCCCTCCGTCCAAACTGCGGTTTGAGATTTAGTCTGTGGCCTGCGAGGTTTGTTATTAGCTGTCTGCACCAACTCCGTACAACCAAACTAGTTGGCTTCAAGTGGATACTGACCATGAGTGTCAGAATAGAACTGGTCTGGGGGGTTTTCAGTGGCTGATTTTGGGAAGTAAATTGCCAGGCCTTTCTTCTGAGGTGCTTTTGGGTGGACTTGAACCTCCAAGCAAGCAGCTTATCCATTTGCACCATGCAGGGACTTCCCCACCAACTCCTTAACTGCCCCCAATTTCTCCTGAATTCTTTGTCTACCTAGAAAGTGTAGATGTTTCCCATTTAAACTAGGGACCGTGCTTCATGGGCATCAAAATTACTTTAAGGGCTTTCTTGCCAGGGATTGTACAGTAAATTTTACATAGGCTCTGACCCCAGCAGCATAAGTACGTCATCTGTCTTTCAAAGGTTCAGGCGGTGCCTCCCAGTTATACTAAAAACTACTTCTCTCATTCCTTTACTTTACTGTTTCTCAAAATATACCTCTATATAGATTTTAAATTGCTTTCTCTGGTTAATACGCTGGCAGTGTAACTGTTGAACTAACCACAGTACCAAGAAAATAGAAGTAACTACCGTTTATACAAAATTCTTACAAATGCCTAGTCTCATTCTCTTTCTCGTTCCAGCTCTCAAAATTCTTTTTGACTTCGGAGCAGTTCACACATTCTGTTTTTTATGTCCAGGCTGCTCTTTGCCTGTAATGCATTCACTCATACATCCATCTATCCATTGAATGTCTAGTATGTTGCCTGAGTCTGGCAATAGATTAGAGAGCAAAATCATATATGGCCTTTGTCATCAAGGAGCCTGTTAACAAAAATAGACATTAATCAATGAATGATGCTAATAGAGGTAAATTTATAACTGGTGGTATGAGAGCATATCATAAGGGGATTTGCCTAGATAGGAGGACACAATAATGCTTCCCTGACTAAGTGGCAGTTAGGCTGAGATCTGAAGGAGGAGTAGGCAAAGGATAGAGCAAAGGGAACAATAGAGATTCATTGTATTTAAAAGAGGAGACATGGATTCTAGTATTACAGTGGTCATTTTGTTATGACTTTGTGTCTCTGGATAGCTCCCATTATCTTTTTTGAACCCCAGTTTCCTCCTCTGTAAAACAGGAGTGAGTATAACACATTTAAGGAACTGAAAAATAATGCCTAGAATGCAAAGAGGTAAAAGGGAAAATGAGTGTGATGACATGAGCCTGGAAACCTAAATACAACCCTTGGAGGAAGGAGAAGGGAGGGAGGAGACCTTACAGGGCCTTCTGGACCTTTTTAAGACCTTTATCTTGGTCCTAAGAGCAGTGGAGACCCCTTCAATATTTTAATGGGTAAGGGGAAAGTTAATATGGTGAGATTTTCAGTTAACATTATCAGATTTTGAAAAAATGACAATGGTTGCTGTGTGCAGAGTAGATTTGAGGGCAGCCATAGTGGACACAGGGAGACCAACTTAGAGGCGACTGCAGTCATCCAAGCAAGAGATGATAGTGGCTTCGATCAGAGTGAAGATGGATTATGAATAGATTTAACGGTTATATAGGAATAAATTGGGCAAGACTTGGGGGTGTATTATATAAAGGGAGTCGAAGGAGACCCCCTTATGTTTGTTAAGCTGGGCGAATGATGATGTGAATCACAGAGATAGGAAAACACTCCCAGGTTTGAAAGGAAAGATCATGAGTTTGATGTGAGACATGCTGGATCTAAGGCGTCTTGAGGCCTCCAAATGGCGATGTCAAGAAGGCAGAAGACTGTAAGGAACTGGAGCTCAGAAGAAAAGTTTGATGGAAAATAAAAATTTGAGTCATCAACTTATGCGTGGGAGTTGGACCTTTGACAGAGATAAGATCACCTAACAAGTGAATCTAGACCGGGGAGTCCATATGGTGAATTGGACACTAACCACATATGGCTAATGATCACTTAAAATGTGGCTAGTCCAAATTTAAATGTAAGTGTAAAATACATACCAGATTACAGAAGGTATGGAAAAAAAAATAATGTAAAGTATCTCAGTAATTTTACATTGATTACTTGTTGAAATGATAATTTTTTAAATATACTGGGTTAAAGGAAATGCAATATATTATTAAAATTAATTGTGCCTGTTTCTTTTTACTTTAAAATTTTTGAAATGACATGAGTGGCTCACATTATATTTCTATTGGGCAGTGTAAGTCTGGAGTAAGAAGAAAAGAGGACCTGGGACTAAGCCTTGCGGAATTTTAACATTTAATGGATGGGTTGTGGAGGATGAATTTGCAAAGGGGCCTGAAGAGGCAGCCAGAAAGGGAGGAAGAGATCGGGAGGCATTCATTGGAGAAGCCAAGGTAAGATAGAGTCTCAAAAAGGAAGGGGTGATTAACTGTGTTGCCTGCTGCTGAGAGGCCATGTAAGAGGACTGAAAATCTCAGAAGTATGTAGTAGCATGAAAGCCACTGGGGACCTTAGCAAGAGCTGTTTAGGTAGAGAGATGGAAGTCAGACTAAAGAAGGTAGGGGGATGAGTGGAAGACAAGGTTAAGTGAGGAATTTCCTCATCCTTCAAGTTTCAGCTTTCATGCCACATCTTCAGAGAATTCTTCCTCAACTCTCTAAATCAGCCCCCCTTTTTCCTTAAAATCTCTCATTGAATTCTCAACCTTTTTTCATGGTACTTACTGCAATTTGTACTTTATTTATTTGTGTGATGATTTGTCTTAATGTCTGTCTTCCCAACAACCTTGAGCTCCATGAAAACAAGACCATGTATATTTTGTACTCTATCACCAGCCCCTACCTCAAGATCTAGAGCATAGTAGGAATGCCATAAGACCTAGAGCATAGTAGGAGCTCAATAAACATTCATTGTATAAACGGCACTTAATTAGATCTAGAGAGGTTAGGTACAAGAGTCTCTAGATAGAGCAAAATGGTAAATGTACTTGGCTGCTAACCAAAAGGTTGGAGGTTCGTGTCCACTTGTAGGCTCCTCAGAAGAAAGGCCTTGCAGTCTACTTCCAAAAAGTCATTCATTGAAAACTTTATGGATCACAGTTCTACTCTGACACACATGAGGTCATCAGGATTGGAATCATCTCCAGGGCAATTGGTGGTGGTGGCGGAAGATAACGTAGCCCAGGCCATATAGAATGTAAATAGCAGAGTTAGAATTGTCTGACACCCAGTTTAACAACTCTGTATTCTGCCTTCCCTATTGAAATTTCCATTCAGTAAATATTTATTGATTGCTAACTAGGAGGAAATAAATTTTTTTATTGATTGCTAACTAGGAGGAAATAATTTTGCCTGGTGGAAGATACAAAAAGGAATAAGACCCATATTTGAACCCTCAAGAAAGTTTAGCATGTAAATAAATAAGAATGAAATGCCTAAATGCAATGATAAAACACTGTTTATTTGCCGTATGTGAAGAGATTACACTCTACTTCCCCCCCTTCTTTTTCCTAAAAAGAGAAAAGGAAAAAAAATTTAAAGTGATAAAGCCCAAAACAAAACCCACTGCTGTCGAGTCGATTCCAACTCATAGAGACCCTATAGCGACCCTATAGGACGGAGTAGAACTGCCCCACAGGGTTTCCAAGGAGTGCCTAATGGGTTTGAACTGCTGACCTTTTGGTTAGCAGCCATATCTCTTAACCACTATGCCACCAGTGTTTTCTTTAAAGTGATAGTAGAAAACAATACTGTACATACTTCAGTAGTACAGCAATGGATATTATGGTTGGTGATCATTTTCCAGAACACTCCAGAGTTTGAGATAACTAAGTAATTAGACTTAAAATAGTAGCTTATTATCATCTTTTTTATGAATTTGTAAGTTAAGATTTTCAAAGAAGAGCTTCTCTTGTCATGTGTCATACTCTTCATTTGGTTTTGGTTTTTTCTACAAGAGGAAATTGAATGGGGTACAAGAATAAGAATGTTGAAAACCTAAGTAAGAATCTTAGAGGAAGATCTATAACAACAAATGTAACTCAGTAGTAGCTCACACTAGAATATTTTTTCTAGCTAATTATGTGAAGTCATTTTTGTCTCCAATGGTTAACTAGATAAGCAGAGAAAAAAAGTTTTTTTTTTCTTCCTTAGGGAGATACTTTTTTGTGTGTAAACCTTTTCATGAGTTTTTACAGTAGTGGTCTCAGACGCTATTTGTCCTTTTGTGATTGACTTATTTCCCTCAGCATAATGCCCTCCAGATTCATCCATGTTAATGAGATGCTTTGATGATTCATCATTGTTCATTATCATTGTGTAGTACTTAGGGAGATACTTTTTCTATTATAAAATAATGTATTCTAATAAGACATTTCTTACTTTGTCAAAACATGTATTATTACTAAGAAAGTCACTTAACCTCTCCAAATTTCAATTTCCGTCTTAGTAAAATGAGGGTGATAATACTATCATATTCTAGGACTATTGTGGCAATTAAATTTCAAAATTGATAGAAATCACTTAGCCTGCCACAATAGTAACAGTTGTGTTAGCTTTAGTACTTATTACAGTAGTAATAAATGTTAGCTATAAAAAAAAAAAAAAATTTTTTTTTTTTTTTTATTATTACTGTTAGTAAGCTAGGCTCCTGAAAATACTCCCATTGGTTTGGACTGTAAGACAGCCTACATATCTTAAGGCACACTTATGCATTATGTAACTTTTAGCAAGGGGTAACAGGAAATGTATTACAAAAGACATTAGAAAAACTCAGGAATGCCCAATTGCTCAACATTAAGGGAAACACTAAGGATCTTTTTTTCCAAATCTATACAGTAAAAAAAAAAAAATACTATATAGCTATCTTGGCTAAAAGCTAAGAATGAAAAAAGGTGTTTACCTGTGTCTTATTGACTATGCAAAGGCATTCAGCTGTGTGCATCATAACAAATTATGGATAACATTTCGAAGACTGGGAATTCCAGAACACTTCATTGTGCTCCTGAGGAACCTGTACGTAGATCAAGAGGCAGTCATTCGAACAGAACAACGGAATACTGCATGGTTTAAATTCAGGAAAGGTGTGCCTCAGGGTTGTATTCACCATGCTTATTCAATCTGTATGGTGAGCAAATAATCCTAGAAGTTGGACTGTATGAGGAAAAGCTTGGCATCAGGACTGATGGAAGACTCATTAACAACCTGCAATATGCAGAAGGTGCAACCTTGCTTGCTGAAATTGAAGAGAAATTGAAGCACTTACTGATGAAAATCAAAGACTATAGCCTTCAGTATGGATTACATCTCAACATAAAGAAAACAAAAATCCTCACAACTGAACCAACAAGCAACATCATAAATAGAGAAAAGATTGAAGTTGTCAAGGATGTCGTTTTACTTGAATCCACAGTCAACCCCCATGGGAGCAGTAGTCAGGAAATCAAAGTACATGTTGCATTGGGCAAGTCTGCTGCAAAAGTCCTCTTTGAAGTCTTGAAAAGCAAAGATGTCACTTTGAGGACTAAGGTGTGCCTGCCTCAAGCCATGGTAATTTCAGTTACCTTATAGGCATGTGAAAGCTGGACAATGAATAAGGAAGATGGAAGAAGAATTGATGCCTTTGAATTATGAATATTGAATACACTATGGACTGCCTGAACAACGAACAAATCTGTCTTGGAAGAGGTACAGCCAGAATGTTCCTTATAAGCAAGGATAGTGAAAATTTATCTCACGTACTTTGGACATGTTATCAGGAGGGACCAGTCCCTGGAGAAGGACATCAGGCTTGATAAAGTAGAGGGTTAGTGAAAAAGAGGAAGACCCTCAGCAAGATGTATCGACGCAGTGGCTGCAACAGTGGGTTCAAGTATAACGACAATGGTGAGGATGGCGCAGGACCAGGCAGTGTTTTGTTCTGTTATACGTAGAGTCGCTATGAGTCGGAACTGACTCGATGGAACCTAACAGCAGCAACATGTTACCCTAAAGAGTATGGTATTTATTTTAAGCTTGAGGTAATATATATAGCAAAAGGTATTTAAATTTTAACATAAAAAGTTAAGTGACTCAAATGCTTAATAATAGAAGATCACAATAAGTATCTTTGGTGTATCAACACAATGAGTACTACGTAGTTGTTAAAAGCAAATAAAATGATGTGTATGTAGATAATATGGTTAAGTTAAGTTTTCTCTGTAATACATACAGAGATATTTAAGCTGGGGAATGCTTTTGAAAAGATCATTCTAACGATAGTCTAGATTTAGAGCAGTGGTTCCCATCCAGTAAACTGTGCTTTGTTAAAACAGCCAAATGTATTTAAGTAACTCTTTTCTATTCTGAGAATATGTACTTTTTGAAATTAAACATTGAGTGTTTTTTAGTTAAAGAGCCCTGGTGGCATACTGGTTAAAGCGCTTGGCTGCTAAGCAAAAGATTAGCAGTTTGAGCCCAGCAGGTGCTCCTTGGGAGACAGATGTGGCAGTTGGCTTCCGGGCTTCCGTAAAGATTTACAGCCTTGGAAACCGTATGGAGCAGTAGTACTCTGTCTTATAGGGTTGGTATGAGTTGGTATCTACTCAGTGGCAGTGAGTTTTGGTTTTGGTTTGGCTTTTTAGTCATTAAATGACAGTGAGAATAGATGATGTTTGTTTTTTCTGTCTGGACAAGAAAGAGCAACACTATGTCAGTTCCTAAAATCATCTTTGAAACTTTTCTGGGTAGTGTAATCTCCAAATCTAGGTGGCCTCTGCTCTAAAGATAGAAACATAAAGGAGAGAGCCTAGGTGAGACCTGCTAAGATGATATTGTATTAGTCCATTTGGAAGATAATGAGAATTTAGGTAAAGATTGTGGCTGGGAGGCTAGAGAGGAGAAGTTGGATTGCAGAGACATTTCTAGAGCAGGATTAAGAGAATTTACTGCAGTAGTCCATTTGAAGTAAAGAGGGAGCAGTGGAGGATGACACCCAGGTTTCTGCCTTGGGTTCCTGGGTGGGTAATTGTACCACTCCCTGAGATAGGGAAAAAGGAGGAGAGGGAGGTTTTGGAGGAGGTGGAAGGAAAAGATAAGCTTTGGTATTCTAAATTCGAGATGCCTGTGGGCATCCAGGCAAAGATATCTAGTAGTCAGTTGGAAACATGAATCTAGAGATATGGGAGTCATTAGGGTGAGGTAAAAGACTATGAATGAGGTATTCAGGGAGAAGAGAAAAAGACCAAAAAGAGAATATGACCCAGAAAAATAATAATGTTTTGGGTTTTTTTTGTTTGCTTTATGATGGGATGATGGGTAATGCTATTAAGGAGATTACAAAAGAATGGTAGGAGAAGGAGGAAATGCTTTAGAGAATAATCCTAGAGAAGGGAAGAGAGAAGACACCTTAAAGAAATAAAGTTTAGTCAGAGATATCAACTATTGTAGAAAGACCAAGTAGAATAAAGTCTCAAAGTAGACCATTGATTTTGTCCATTAGAAGGCCCCTAGTGACTTTAACAAGAGCAGCTAGAGAGCACCCAAAAAGATACTCATAAAGATTGGGATGCACTATCCTAAACATCAGCTAAAGGAGCAAAGATCCTTTATCTTAATTCCACTGTTATTGACTCTTGTATTATTCTCTGTTTTGTTCCCCTGGAGAGGGCCTTTCTTGACATTTAATGTAGATCTCTTGCCTTCTGTAATTCTCTCCATATCTTAGTTGTGTTCAGTGACATCCTAAATTACCTTTTCTCTTACAATGTATTACTGTCTCCTTTTGTAATTGGAGTATAGTTACTTAGTAATATAACTCCTTTACTTTCCCATGATTTCTGTGTAGGATCTATGTACTTGAGGCTGGACTTTGGGGAACATATATGGTTGCAGGATCCCTGGTGGCACAGTGGTTAAGTGTTCAACTACTAACCAAAAGGCCGGCAGTTCAAATCCACCAGCCATTCCTTGGAAACCCTATGGGACAGTTCTACTCTGTTCTATAGGGCCACTATGAGTCAGGATCAACTTGACAGCAATAGTTGCTTTTTTTTTCTTTTAAGTATGGTTCCAAGCAGTATTTCTGTGTCCAAGGTACCAGAAGTATCATTACCCAGATGGAAGTTTCAAATACTTGTTTGTCAAGGATGCATACCGTTCAATATCAAGGGCTCACAAAAGAAAAATAAGAGCAAAATGAAACACTGGAAGACAAAGAAGGTACCATTCATAGGCTGTCTTAGCTTCCCCAGTACTGAACTCTACTTACTATAGGATGAGGGTTATTTTGATGTTGAAGGTAGAGTTGGGTAGAGTTGAACTAGGAATATATTATGAGGGAGGTTGTAATATGGAAAAGCGTTAGGGGTTTTCAAACTTTTTGGTCTCAGAACTCTTTTACAGTGTGAAAAATTATGGAGAATTCCAAAGAATTTTTGTTTGTATGGATTGTTTCTATGGGTATCTACCACATTAGACACTTAAACTGAGAAAAATTTATTCATTCCTTAAAAAACAACAGTGATACCTGATGCGTGCTACAACGTGGACGTACCTCGAGGACATTATGCTAAGCACAATAAATCAGATACAAAAAGACAAATACTGTATGATATCACTTATATGAAATAAGCAAAGTGAGAGAAAGACCTGGCAATCTCCCATAAAGACTACAGCCTAGAAAACTCTGTGGGGCAGTTCTACTCTGTCAGGATGGGGTTGCTATGAGGCAAAATCAACTCCACAGCACCTAACAACAACAACAACAGGAACCAAAAGAAATTAGCGGTTACCAGGGGTAGGCGGAATGGGGGGGGTTTTAGAATGCCTTGAAGACATGTTAATGGTGGTGGGATAATTTGGAAAAAAGAGCAAAAAACTTGAAGAATGTAATAACTGTCACTGAAGTGTATGTGTAGAAAATGATGAAATATGGTATGTGTTATTGTGTGTATATTACAATAAAAAAGAATTAAAGAAAAAAATATATAGCAATGATAGATCATACCCTAAATGAAAAACAAACAAAAATAGTGAAAAGAGTGGCGTGACCTGCCCAGCTCCACATGACAATGAAGAGGCAGTGAGTGAATATTTGTAGGAGAGGAGAAAAGGGTAGATGACTGTAGAAGCTAATTATTTTTAAAATAAAATGTCCATCTTTTATTAAAATAATAAACATATGTTAAGAAAATTACAGAGGGTTTGTAATAAACAGCAACAGGACAGCTCTCCAGTAGGAACCATTTTTATTTCTTATCTTTAATTCATTAAAAAAAAAAAAAAGATCGGTTTTAGTGAATGTAATAGATGAAGATTTAGCTCACTAAAAAAAAACCAAACCCAACCCAGTGCCGTCGAGTCAATTCCGATTCATAGCGACGCTATAGGACAGAGTAGAACTGCCCCACAGTGTTTCCAAGGAGCGCCTGGCGGATTCGAACTGCCGACCCTTTGGTTAGTAGCTGTAGCGCTTAACCACTATGCCACCAGGGTTTCCAGGTCACTAAAACATCCCCTTATTCACTCTTCCTAATAGTTTATATCACTATATGTGGTCCTCTGAGTTTTCGTCTGTTTGTTTTCTTCCTTTAGATGTTTTCAAGCCTGAGAATGACCCTGGGGGTGAAATCTGAAGAACACAAAACGGAAACATGGAATGAAGCTGGGCCCTTGATTATGTTTATTCAGTCACTGGAATGGAAAACCCTGAAGTCACTCTGGGTGCAGTGTTGGTTCAGTGTTAGAATTCTCGCCTTCCATGTGGAAGACCTGGGTTTGATTCCTGGCAGTTGACCTAATGCACAGCCACCACCAGTCTGTCAGTGGAGATTTGCATGTTGCTGAACAGGTTTCGGTGGCCCTTCCAGACTGAGATGGACTAGGAGGAAAGGTCCGGCGATCTACTTCTGAAAATTAGCCCATGAAAACCCTATGGACCAAAATGGTCTGATCTGCAACCAATCATGGGGCGGGTGCAGAACCTGGCAGCGTTTCTTTTTGTCGTACATGGAGTTGCCATGAGTCAGGGATCACTCAAACGGGGCCAACAACAGCAGCAGCAACAGCAGAGTCACTCTTATCTCCAAGCGTGTAAGATATTAAATCCCTGTATTGTTAAAAACAGATTTCTGACACATGAAAACAAAATCATCCTGATACAAACAACTAGAATGTCGAAAACTTAGTACTCAGATGTCAGCTCCCTTTCTAATTTCCGCAGGGCTCCCAGGTCATTTGTTCAGTTCCTTTAGAACCCTCTATTTTACGCTTTCTTTTTTCCTGGATGGTGGGGAAATGCCTAGCTGCCAGGCATTATGCTTGCAAGGGTAGTCTTGGTGACTGAATTCTCAATGTAGACTTTAAATTAATTCCTCTGCTTTTAGCCCCGGCTCTACTCTCTGACGTACTAAATGTTTATAAGTCCTGAATTTCTCTGGGGTTTTGCAGGGCTGACTGGATCCCTCCTCAACAGCATCTTATTCTATGTGAATTCAAGGCTGGGCTGGTTCACCCTATTTCATGAGGCCCCCACTCCTGCATCCACTTCCACTCAGAAAAAAAAATTATATCCCATGTGCCCTTAAGTGTGTTGCTGTTGGTTGATATATTTGTTTATTTCTCTATTCTCATTTTAATAAAACCCTGGAAGCAACAAGAGAAAAATCACACATACTTCCAGGTGATCCAGAAACTCTAACTTTCCATTTCCAGTGACTGAAGATGACAGAGATAAAGGGCATGAATGGAATCAACTGGCCTCTAGGTTCTGAATGGAACACTGGTATAAAGCTGTTCTGTAGTCAGAACAGACAGACCTCTAAAATTCTTTGGGTCTGAAAATTAGCCGGCAGGATTTGGCGAGACGGGAGGTAAGTACTTTTTAAGGCTCTCACATATTTTCAGGACCTGACCTCTAGCAGTTGACATCTGTAGGTTGGTATGGGTAGAAGTTGGAACTGGCTGAGGCTCTTAGGTATCCTCCCTTCCTTTTTTTAAATTATAATTTACATATCATGAAGTTAACTATTTTAAAGTCTACAATTCTATGGTTATTAGTATATTACAAGGCTGTACAGCCATCACCACTATCAAATTCCAGAACATTTCATCAAGCCAAATAGAAGCCCCAGACTCATTAGCAGTCACTCCTTATTTCTCTCTTCTCCTAGCTCTTAATAACCCCTAATCTACTTTCTGTTTCTATGGATTTGCTTATTATAGACAATTCATATAGATAGACTCACAGTATATAGCCTTATGCATCTGATTTCTGTCACTTGGCATAATGTTTTCAAGCGTCATCCGTGTTGTAGCATGTGTAGTATTTCATTCCTTTTTATGACTGAATAACATCCCATTGTATGAATATGCCACATTTTGTTTATTAATTCATCAGTTTAATGGCCGTTAGGGTTTTTTCCACATTTTAGCTATTGTGAATAATGCTGCTATGAACATCTCTGTATAAATATTTGTGTGAACGTATGTTTTCAAAGACAGTCTCAATATCTCTACATCCTCACCAATACTTGTTATTGTTCATTTCTGATTATAGACACCCTGATGGGTATGAAGTGGTATCTCATTGTGTTTTTGATTTGCAGCTGGCTATTTGAATTTTTTGGGGGGGGGGAGAAATGTTCATTCAAATCCTTTACCTATTTTTTGTTATCTTTTTATTGTTGAATTTGTGTGATTTCTTTGTTTATTCTGGATAAGAAAACAAAACAAACGCACCTCCATCTAGTCAATTCTGACTCATAGCAACCCTATAGGACAAAATAGAACTCCCCTTAGTATCTCCAAGGCTGCGATCTTTACGGAATTAGACTGCCACACCTTTTTCTCCCTTGGAGCGGCTGCTGGGTTTGAACTGCCAACCTTTTGGTTAGCAACTGAGCGCTTTAACCACTGCACCACCAGGGCTCCTTCATATTCTGGTTACTAGACCCTTATTATATATGTGATCTGCAAATATTTTCTCCCATTCTGTGGGTTGTCTTTTCATTTTTTTTTTTTTCTTTTATTGTGCTTTAAGTGAAAGTTTACAATTCAGGTCAGTTTCACATACAAAAACTTAATACACCCATTGTTATGTGACCCTAGTTGCTCGCCCTACAATGTGACAGCACATTCCTCCTCTTCACCCTGTGTTTCCCGTGTCCATTCAGCCAGTTGCTGTCCTCTGCTGCCTTCTCATCTCACTTCCAGACAGGAGCTGCACATTTAGTCTTATGTATCTACTTGAGCCAAGAAGCACACTCTTCACTGGTATATGTCTTTTCATTTTTTTTTAATATTTTATTGTGGTAAAATAAACATAATTTGCCATTTCAAGCATTTTTAAGTACATTAACTACATTCACAACGTTGTGCAACCTTCACCACCATTTATTTCCAAGATTTGTACATCACCCAAAACAGAAATTCTGTAACCAATAAGCAATAACTTCCCATCCCCACACCCCCTACCCCTGGTTGCCTCTGCTCTACTTTTTATCTGTATAAATTTGCCTATTCTCAATATTTCATATGAGTAGAGTCATACAATATTTGTCCTTTTGTGCCTGGCATATTTCACTTAGCATAGTGTTTTCAAGTTCATCCATGTCGTAGCATTTTCAGAACTTCATTCCTTCTTATAGTTGAATAATATTCCATTGAATGAATATACCACATTTTGTGTATCTATTCCTCTGTTGACGGATATCTGATGTATTATATTAGCTTCCTAAAGCTGTTGTAACAAAATACCACAAACTGGTTGGTATTCAAGGACAGAAATTTATTGTCTCACAGTTCTGGAGCCTGGGATTTTGGGATCTGGGTGTTGGCCTTGTTGATTGCTTCTGAGGTCTTTAAGAGATAAGCAGTTCCATGACTACTAGTTTTTGGTGGCTCTTGGCAATCTTTGGAATTCCTTGGCTGGTAGGCACATCTTTACATGGTCATCTTTTCTCTGTCTGTCTCTGTATATCTTCTCTTTCATAAGGACATCAGTCATATAGGATTAGGACCTACCCTACTCTAGTGTAACCTCATGTTAACTAAAACATCTTCAAAGACCGTATTTTCACACAGGTTCACATTAACAAGTACAGGGGTTACCACTTCAACATACCATATTTTAATGCAGGTAAATGTGTCTTCTACACTGTCTGCCAACCATGCCCTCACCCCATGAGGTATTTTCATAAGCACACAATGCTAATTTCTTTTTTTTTTATTTTTATTGTGCTTTAAGTGAAAGTTTACAAATCAAGTTAGTCTCATACAAAAATTTATATACACCTTGCTGTGTACTCCTAATTGCTCTCCCCCAATGAGACAGCCCGCTCCTTCCCTCTACTCTCTCTTTTCGTGTCTGTTCCGCCAGCTTCTGACCCCCTCTGCCCTCTCATCTCCCCTCCAGATAGGAGATGCCAACATAGTCTCAAGTGTCTACTTGATCCAAGAAGCTCATTCTTCACCAGCATCTTTTTCTATCCCATTGTCCAGTCCAATCTCTGTCTGAAGAGTTGGCTTTGGGAATGGTTCCTGTCTTCGGCTAACAGAAGGTCTGGGGGCCATGATCACTGGGGTCCTTCTAGTCTCAGTCAGACCATTAAGCCTGGTCTTTTTATGAGAATTTGAGGTCTGCATCCCACTGCTCTCTTGCTCCCTCAGGGCTTCTCTGCTGTGTTTGCTGTCAGGGCAGTCATCAGTTGTAGCCGGGCACCACTTAGTTCTTCTGGTCTCAGGCTGATGTCGTCTCTGGTTTATGTGGCCCTTTCTGTCTCTTGGGCTCATAATTACCTTGTGTCCTTGGTGTTCTTCATTCTCCTTTGCTCCAGGTGGGTTGAGACCTATTGATGCATCTTAGATGGCCAGTTGCTAACAAATCTAATTTTTTTTACAACGTGTAAAAAAAAATTGGCATAGAGGCACTTATGAAAATACTTTCGTGGGGAGGGCACCGTCGGCAGACAAATGTAGAAGGCGTGTCTTATTTGTGTAACGTTTCAGTATCTTTTCTTGGGGAACACAACCCAGGCCATAACATTTGGGTTACACTTTTGTGTTTTGTATTATTTCAAGCCATAATACTTTTGGCTACTGTGAATAATGCCACTGTGAACATTGGTGTACAAGTATATCTGTTTGAATCCCTGCTTTCAATTCTTTTGGCTATTGTGGGGTTTTCATTAACTTTACCCAAAGAATTTGGCTTTTACCATCTGTTCTTGAGACATAAGCTATAAAAAAAACTTGGAATTTTTGTGTCTTCAATAAGGACTCCAGACCACACCTAACAGGTTAGATGAGGTAATGAGGTGACTCTGGGATGGGGATTGGCCGGGCCAGAAAGACCCAGCACATAATACCTCACGATCACCTTGTGATACTGACCGACCTCAGGTGAAAGGAGCTGGAGTTTGCATTATGTAATGAGACCAACCCCCAAAAAACTCTGGACATGGAAGCTTCATAGGCTTCCTGGTTGTGAAAGGCATCCAGGCATATGAGAGGGTATCATGTCCCTTTTTGGGGCATGGAAGCTTTGTGTTGGGAGCCCTCCTAGTCCTCACCTTATGTATCTCTTCATTTGTATCTTTTTTTCTTAAAATAAAACTGTAATCATAAGCATAGCACTTTTCTTGAGCTCTGTGAGTTATTGCAGCAAATTGTTGAACCCGAAGAAATAGTGAGAGCCAGTGGGTCAGAAGTTAGGGGACTGGGGACCCCTGAGTTTATAGCTGGTACCCTTAGGGGCAGAGGGAACCCTCAAATTTATAACCAGCAGATCAGAAGTGAGGGAGGCCAGGAGGTGCCCCGAGCTTGCGGCTAACATCCTGAAGGGGTAATTGTAAAACCCCAAACTTGTAGCGAGCCTGTCAGAGGTATGGGTGTTATGGGGCACCCAAGCTTGTAGTTGACTTCTGAAGTCTTAGGCCTACTTGGCAATCTGGAGGACTGTGTCCTTTCACTTGTGGGCTCTCACCTAGCTCTGGGTGGTTAGGGTTAGAGGATGAAGTGCTGCATGGGCAGCTGGTACCAGAACTGAAGAGAGAAGTGAAAAAGTGATTTAGGATTAGTTTTATGCTGATTATTATCCTCATAGGAGTATACCTAGGTCTCTGACATAGTGGTTAAGAGCTACGGCTACTAACCAAAAGGTTGGCTGTTCAGATCCACCAGGCGCTCCTTGGAAACCCTACGGGGCAGTTCTACTCTGTCCTCTAGGGTAGCTATGAGTCAGAATTGACAGCAGTGGGTACGAGGTGGCAAAAACGGTTTGCACTCAACTGCTTACCTAAAGGTTGGCACTTGGAACTTACCCAGCAGTACCATGGCCTGGCAATCTGCTTCTGTGAAGATTGAGCCCAAAAAACCCTATGGAACACTTCTGAGGAGTCGAATTACTGGGTAATATGATAATTCTGTGTTTAACATTTTGAGGAACTGCCAAAATGTTTTCCACAGTGGCTGTACCATTTTACATTTCCTTCAGCAATGCATGAGGATTTCAGTTTCTCTGCATCTTCATCAATACTTGTTATTTTCTAATTTTTTTGTAATAGCCATACTAGTAGGTATGAGTCGAAATCCACTCAATGGCAATGGGTTTGTTTTTTTAGGTTTAGTGAGTATGAAGAGGTATCTTATTGATGTTTTGATTTGAGTTTCCCTAATGACTAATGGGAGCCCTTGTGGCACGGTGGTTAACAGATTGGCTGCTAACCAAAAGGTCAGCAGTTCAAATCCACCAGCTGCTCCTTGGAAACCTATGGGGCAATTCTACTCTGTCTTACAGACTTGCAGTGAGTCGGAATCAGCTCAGTGACAGTGGGTTTGGTTTTTTTGTTTAATGACTAATAATGTTGAACACCTTTGCATGTGCTTATTGGCCATTTGTATGTCTTCTTTGGAGAAATGTCTGTTCAAGTTCTTTGCCCATATTTTAAGCGGGTTGTCTTTTTATTGTTCAGTTGTAGTAATTCTTTATATATTCTGGATATTAAATCCTTATGTGATATATGATTTTCAAATATTTTCTCTCATTCTGTAAGTTGTCTTTTTTATTTTATTGATAATGTCCTTTGATGCACAAAAGTTATTAATTTTGGTGAAGTCCAATATATTTTTTCTTTTGTTGCTCATCCTTTTGGTGTCATGTCTATGAAATCATTGCCTAATACAAGGTCATGAAGATTTTCCCTTATGTTTTTTTCTAAGAATTTTATAATTTTAGCTCTTATATTGTGGCCACTGATCCATTTTGAGTTAATTTTTGTTTATAGTGTGAAGTAGAGGTCCAATTTCATTCTTATGAATGTGGATATCCAGCTGTCCCCGTACCAATTGTTGAAAAGACTATTCTTTCTGTGTTGAATTGTCTGGCACCCTTGTCAAAAATTAATTGACTATAAATGTGACGGTTTATTCCATTGATCTTCATGTCTGTCCTTACTCCAGTAACACACAGTCTTGATTATTGTAACTTTGTAGCAGCTTTTGAAATTAGTGAATGAATATGAGTCTTCCAACTTTATACTTTTTTTTTTTTTTTGAGGTTCCCATATGAATTTAAGATCAGTTCGTCAATTTCTGGAAAAGGCTCTTGGAATTTTGATAAGGATTGTGTTGCATCTATAGATCAATTTGGAGAGTATTGCCATCTTAACAATATTAAGTCTTCCAATCCATGAAAAGAGATGTCTTTCCACTGATTTAGATCTTCTTTAATTTCTTTCAAGAATGTTTGGTAGTCTTCAGTGTACAAGACTTACACGACTTTTGTTAAATTTGTTCGTATTTTATTCTTTTCGATGCTATTATAGATGGAGTTGTTTTCTTAATTTCATTTTCAGATTGTTTATTATAAGAATATAGTAGTATTGAATTTTGTATACTGATTTTGTATCCTAAAACCTTGCTGAACTTGTGTTTTATCTCCAGTAAATCTTTGTGGATTCCTTAGGATTTTCTATATACAAGATCGTATGAACTGCAAATAGAAATTTCTTTTTCTTCCTTTCCAATCTTGATGCCTTTTATTTTATCTATTTATTTGCTTACTTTTGGTCCAATTGCCCTAGCAAGAACTTCCAGTACAATGTTGAATACTGGTAGTGAGGGCAGACATCCTTGTCTTGTTCCTAATCTTGGGGGGAAACTTTTCAGCGCTTCATCATTAAGTATGATGTTAGCTCTGGGTTTTTCATAGATGCCCTTTATCAGGTGAGGAAGTTCCCTTTTATACCTAGTTGTTACATGTTTTTTATCCTGAAAGGCTGTTGTATTTGGTCATATACTCTTTCTGCATCTATTAAGATGATCAAGTGGTTTTTGTCCTTTATTCTATTAATATGGTTGTTACATTGATTGATGTTTAGGTGTTAAACCACCCTTGCATTCCTGGGATAAATCTCACTTGATATGGTATATACACCTTTTCATATGTTGCTGGATTGATTTGCTAATATTTTGTTGAGGATTTTGTGTCTATATTTGTCTTAGTCTCCTAGTGCTGCCATAACAGAAATACCAAAAGTGGATGGCTTTAACAAAGAGAAATTTAGTTTCTCACAGTCTAGTAGGCTAGAAGTCCAAATTCAAGGCGCCAGCTCCAGGGGAAGGCTTTCTCTGTCTGTTGGCTCTGGAGGAAGGTCTTTGTCATCAAATCTTCCCCTGGATTAGGAGCTTCTCTGTGCAGGAACCCTGGGTCCAAAGGACGCACTCTGCCCCCAGCGCTGCTTTCTTGGTGGTATGAGGTCCCCCACTCTCTGCTCACTTCCCTTTTATCTCTTGCAAGATAAAAGGTGGTGCAGGCCACTCCCCAGGGAAACTCCCTTTACGTGGATAAGGGATATGACCTTACAAAGGGTGTTACAATCCCACCTTAATCCTCTTTAACATAAAATTACAATCACAAAATGGAGGACAGCCACACAGTACTGGGAATCATGGCCTAACCAAGTTGATACATATTTTTTGGGGACACAATTCAATCCTTGAAAATATTCATGAAGGATATTGCTCTGTAGTTTTCTTTTTGTGATATCTTTGGTTTTAATGTTAGAGTAATACTGGCCTCAGAATGAGTTGGGAAGATTTTCTTCTTTTATTTTTTGCAAGAACCTTGGGTACTCTTGACCCTTGAAATTTTTTTTTCCTTTCAAATTTTATTTATTTATTTATTTTATCATTTCAACCTTTTTTTTTTTAATTGTACTTTAGATGAAGGTTTTCAGAACAACCTGGCTTCTCATTAAACGGTTAGTACACAATATTGTTTTATGACATTTGTTAACAACCCCACGACCTGTCAGCACGCTCCCTTCTTGACTTTGGGTTCCCTATTACCAGCTTTCCTGTCTCCTCTTGTCTTCTTGCCCTTGCCCCTGGTCAGCTGTGCCCCTTTACTCTCATTTTGATTTATGGGCCTGTCAAATCTTTGAATGGAGGGTGAGCCTCAGGAGTGACTTCATTACTGAGCTCAAAGAATATCCAGGGGCCATACTCTTGGGGTTTCTCTAGTCTCTGTCAGGCCAGTAAGTCTGGTCTTTTTTTGTCAGTTAAAATTTTGTTCTGTAATTTTGTCTAGCTCTGTCCAGGATCCTCTATTGTAATCCCTGTTAGAGCAGTCAGTGGTGGTAGCCAGGCATCATGTAAATGTACTGGACTCACTCTGGTGGAGGCTGTGGTAGTTTTGGTCCATTAGTCCTTTGGACTAATCTTTCACCTGTGTCTTAGTTTTCTTCATTTTCCCTTGCTCCCGAAGGGGTGAAACCAGTGGAGTATCTTAGGTGGCCACTCACAGGCTTTTAAGACCCCAGACGCTACTCACCAAAGTATAATGTAGAACATTTTCTTTATAAAATATGTTGTGCCAGTTGAGCTAGATGGAAATTCCCCCAAGACCATGGTCCCACAGCCCTTAGGCCAGCAGTTGAGTCCCTCAGGGAGTTTAGATGTATCTATGGAGCTTCCATGGCCTTGCCTTATACAAGTTGTGCTCTCTTCCCTGGTATTGAGTACTGTCTACTTACCAAAGTTACTACTTACCCATTGTCTATTTAGTTGACACTTGATTTTTAACAGCTCCATCTTTCCCTTTGTTGTAAATATAGGCTAAAACTGTTAGAAGTTCTTCGATGTTCTCAAATTTATCCTTTTACTTCCTTCTTACCTTGCTACCTCCCTAAGTTCCTCAGGACCTGTTTTCTATATTTCAAGGTGATAATGGTCTCCTTAAAAACACTGTTTGTGTTTAAGCCATTTTTCTCTCCTTCCAAGAAAATATGTAGTATAGTTTGCCTGATTTGTATTTCTGTAATGCAAATTAGCGTATGCTTGTTAAATAGGGCAATGATGTCAGTTTAATGTGGAAACCGTCATCCTTGATTTTTCATACTTTGATTTTTCATGGAAAGGGAGGCCACAATACAAGAAGTAGAATTATAACCTTTATCAGGGAAGGAAAAATCCTTCAACTTAGCTGCTTCACAGGCAAAATCACTTATAACTCTGAGTCTCGGAAGTTTCTCTTTAAGAATAATAATAATCATTGATGATCCTCAGTCCATCATTGTCCCAGTCCTTAGATGCTGTCGCTGCTGCTCAGCTCTCCATCGTGTGGTCATCTTCCTCACTGCAGACCTGTGAAAACAGATAACTTTGGTTTAGCCAGTTCCAGACTTCCCCTACATTCACAGTCACATGCCTTTCATAACCTGCTTGGTAAAATGTGTCCATTCAGTTATTTCCCCAAACTTGAGCGTTCATCAGAATTACCCGGAGGGCTTATTCAAACACAGATTCCTGGCTTCTGCCTCCAGAGATTTTGATAAATTAGGGCTGGGTAAGGCCTGAGGATTTGATTTTCTAGCAAGCTCCCAGGTGATGCTGATGCTCGTGGTACAAGGACCAATTTTGAGTGACACTGCTCTAATGGCTCCCATGAGCAGTATCATCCATTTGCCCAGCCACCAGTTTCTTTCTTTATTCAGTCTTTCTTTCTCGCTCTTTTTCTTTCTCTCTCTCCCTCCCTCCCTCTCTGTCTCTTCCTTCCTCTCTCCCTTTTTTCTTCCCTTCTTTCCCTTCCTTCCTCCTTCCTTTTTTCTTCTTTCTCTCTTTCTTCCTTCCTTCCTCCCTATCTGTTTTTCCTTCTTCCTTCTCTTCTTTCCTTCCTTCCATCCCTCTCTCTCTGCTTCCTTCATTCCTTTCTTTCTCCACCATTGTATTGACATAGTTGTTCTCAGCCGTGGGCAGTTCTGCTCCCCAGAAGACACTTGACAATGTCTGGAAACATGTTTTGTTGTCATAATTGTGTGAGGGGGTTGGGTGCTGTGCTAGAGGCCAGGAATACTGCTAAACATTCTATAATGTACAAGACAGCCTCCCACCACAAAGAATTATCCAGCCCAAAATGTCAGTAGTGCTGAGGTTGAGAAACACTGCATTGGCATGAAACTCATTTGTTTGCAAATAGAATCCTTCCGATTGCACCTATGTTGAGTCAGTAGCCTATGAAATGAAGATGGAGACATAAGAATAGTTGTATCTCCCCTCAAAAATATTTTATACTTCATTGAAAATAACTAATCTGAACTTCAAAGCTATCAAGTGCTGAGAAGTATCACCTATAGACATGATTACTTGTCTTCGGATTTCCAGTTTCACCTTCTTAGGTCTCATGGCAGAATGGAGGACTTTACTGAAGATATACCTTTAGACACGGGGCCCCGCTATTTCTTTGACCAGGTAATAATATAGCTTACTCTCATCACATTATAATTCACTGTTTTTTGGCTTGTTTTTTTATAACTTGCTTTTGACTAGTATTTTTCCTAGTTTTTAATCAGAAAAATTTCTTTTGTTTTAGTTGAAACCTAAAAGGAAAACATGGATAAAGACAAAATATGAAGATCATATCTCCCATTTGAGAAACACTGCAAGAGCTAAGTATTGGTAAAACATTTTAAATTACTCTTCAGTTGTTGGAGTTACTTTCATTTCAAAAGGCTTATGAGATTGTCGGGCCCAAATCTCACACAGCCCCTACTCCCCAAAAATCTGTACCAAGAAATTGCCATTTCAAATCTAACCATCTAGTCATTTGGAGAACTTTGCTTTGGTTAGATCAGTGGTTAATTTAAGCATAATTGATCGTATCATCCAAGTGACTGTGGTTCTTTGCTGTTCCTCAACGAACCCAAGCTCAGTCTTGCCTTCGAGGGTTTGTTTGCATTTGCTATTCCTTCTCCTTTCTGCACTGCTTCCTCTCTGTTCCCTTTAAAACTTTATTTAAATGCTACCTGTATAGTGAGACCTTTCTTGGCCACTCTTTCAAATTTCCACCCTGTCCCCACCTTGGCACTCCCCATCCCCCTTCGTAACTTAATTTTTGCATTGCACTTATCACTTTCTAACATTCTAAGTAATATCTCTTTATTTGCTTATTTTCTCTCTCTTCACAAGAGTATAAGGTCTATAAGAACAGCAATTCTAACGTTCACTTGAAGCTCAATAAAAGTCAATAAAAAAAAAAAAAAACAGCAATTTTGTCTACTTTATCACTTCTCTATCCCCATCGCCAACAACAGTGCCTGGCATATAGAATGTGCTCAGTAAAGATTTGTGATTAACACCCATGGAATTGTGTGACGTCCACAAAGATAAATGAAATAATGGAACTAGTCATTCAACTTTTTTACCCTGCGGTTACTGCAATTTCTTTACTTGTGAAGTAGAGATTAAAATACCCTATCCTGCCTCAGGACATACATCACAAGAGTATATAAGGTTAAAAGTTGTCAGTTACCCCGGTATGCTCTCAACCAGGGGCGTTTCTGCCCCACAGGGGACATTTGACAATGTCTGGAGACATTTTTGTTTGTCACAGTTGGAGGAGAGAGAGTACTATTGTCATCTAGTAGACAGAGACCAGGGATGCTGCTAACATCCTACAGTACACAGGACAGCCCTCCACAACAGAGAATTATCTGGTCCAAAATATCAATAGTGACTTGGTTGAGAAACCCTGGTTTTTACTAATCTGTATTTTTTGGAATCTGCTGTGGCTTTTCTCAAAACCAGTACAGTTTGCTGCTCTTTTCGGCAGATCCATTGTCTCCTCATTTTCAACTCTTTCTGCTTGAAAAGCAGTTCAGCATAACTTGTTCATTTTTCATCCACAGCCTTGGCTTATAATTGATATTCAAACAATGAGTTCAGATTGTCATATTAGCAATAAGTTGGTTTGTTTATCATGGAGTTCCAGAGGTTCGTTAGCTTCCCAGTTCTCTCTTCTGAGGCACTTCTTAGAGTATATCTAAAGCATTGTTTATGCCCATCCTGCTTGAAAGCACCTGTTTGTTGCACTGAGAGTCCTACCACTGCCATGCCATTGCGCTGAAAATAAAATCCTCACTTCTAATCATAGCCTACAGGACCCTCTGTGGTTTTCTCACCTTCCTGTCTTGCGACCTCCTTGTTTACCTCTCTGTGTATTACTCATTTCTCCCCAGCTGTTCTGGCCTATCTGTTCCTTTGACAGCCTTTATCTAGTGCTGCTAGAACAGAAATACCACAAGTGGATGGCTTTAACAAACAGAAATCTATTCTCTCACAGTTTAGGAGGCTAGAAGTCCATGTTCAGGTTGCAGTTCCAGGGCAAGGCTTTCTCTCTCAGTTGGCTCTCAGGGAAGGTCTTTGCCGTCAATCTCCCTCTGGTCTAGGAGCATCTCAGCACAGGGACCCTGAGTCCAAAGGATGCGCTCCACTTCTAGCTCTTCTTGCTTGGTGGTAATGAGATCCCTCTCCTCTCTGCTCACTTCTTTTTTTTATATCTCAAAAGAAATTGACTCAAGATACAGCGTAATCTTCTAGATTGTGCCCTGGCTTATTAACATAACTGCCTCTAACCGTGCCTTGTTAACATCATAAAAAACTGAAAAACCAAACCCAGTGCCGTCGAGTCGATTCTGACTCATAGTGACCCTATAGGACAGAGTAGAACTGCCCCGTAGAGCTTCCAAGGAGCACCTAGCGGATTTGAACTGCCAGCCTTTTGGTTAGCAGCTATAGCACTTAACCACTATGCCATCAGGGTTTCCATTAACATCATAGAGGTTAGGATTTACAACACATGGGATAATTACATCAGATCACAAAATGGAGAGCAACCACACAATACTGGAAATCATAGCCTAGCCAAGTTGGCCCACATATTTGGGGGACACAATTCAATCCATAACGACAACCAATTCTTGCTCTAGGGTGCATTTGCTATGCACTCTGCTTTGCATGTTTTTCTGCCAGATTATTTATGGTTGGCTCTTCCTTATTACTCATAATACAGGGTTGCTATGAGTCACGATCAACATGATGGCAGTGGGTTTCTGCTTTGCATGTTTTTCTGCCAGATTATTTATGGTTGGCTCTTCCTTATTACTCATAATACAGGGTTGCTATGAGTCACGATCGACGTGATGGCAGTGGGTTTGGGTTTTTTTGTTTGTTTCTGTTTTTCCTCATTATCATTCAAGTCTCATCTCAAATGTCTCCTCTTCAGAGAGGCCTTCCCTGGTTTCCTAATCCAAAGAAGCCACACATATACTTCTCCACCATCATTCTATTACAGTGTCCTATTTTACTTTCATCATAGCAGCTATCATTATCTGTAATTTTCAGTTCTGCCCCTTCCCTCCTCCTTCTTATCCTACCTTACCTTCCTGTCTTTCCATCTTATCTGTCTTCCTCCAACTAGAATATAAGGTCCATGATGGCAGAGATCTGCCCTCTTCTACCATGTCTGCCCAGCACCTGGAACTGTGCAACATGCATATTAGTTGAATGAGTGAATCCTTTCTGCCCATGTCCTGCACCTAGGGGAGTGGAGCTATTTTAAGAATGGGCGAAGTATAAAGACCTTCATTGTTGATTAATTCTTTTTAGGATTATTTATTGGACAGCCTATTATTTGAGCTTTCTGTCTGAAAAAAATGGATGAGATGTATAAATACTATTTTTTAAATGCAAATTAACTTCCTTAACAACCATCTGAAGGAAGTATAATTATCGATCCTATTTTACAGATGATACAATGGAGGCAATAAGAAAGTGGTATGTGTTACTACTATTATTGTAATAAGCACAGTCTTTTTCGTTTTATTTGAGTAATAGAATGCATAGTTGCACAGTTACAAAGAAAATACCATAAAGTGGAAATAACACGATAGCTGTCCCACAGAGTTAACATTAGCGTTCGTTGAAGTGGTATTCGTGAAAACAACTTTGAAGGTTTTAAAGGGGTATACAAATTTAATGAGTTCTTATTATAGAAATAGACTTAAAATTTTAGAAAATGAGACTTTCATCTTTTAGATACCAATATGCAAATATAACCAATACCCCCAAATCAAAGATTTAAGTTCTACTCAATTCAAATACCTTTTGATCTTAATTTCCCCTTTGTTTCACATTAAACACTTAGTTGGCAAACCAGTGTTATTTTCAAAATCTGCTAATAGAGCCACCATTTAGAAGAAAAATACAGGTTTCTTTTTAGTGTGTGTGCCATTTTATAACAACTGTATTCAGGTGACATTCTATCAGGTGTTGATATGTTTTACCACACTGACTTGGTGAAAGAAAATGCTTTGAAATGGTAACGACTGGTGCAGCCGTCCTACTTGGAATTCTTTGAGCCCCTGGTTGTGAAGAGAATGTTGTAGAGAACAGCTTTATTAAAGTACTTTTGTTCATGCCTCTGGCAGAGCAGTGAAATCAGTTCTGGTTTTTCACGCAATAAATATTTGCTGAATGAATGAATGATAATGATGGCTAGATTACAGATTTTAAGAGAACTGTGTTTTCTCTTATATTCCACATAGCATAATGCCCATATAATGTCAGCTTGATTAGCTTCCTAGATTTTATTGTATTAATTATCCAGAATTATCTCGGAGATGCCTTTGATGCTTCTCAGTAAAATATATGCTTGGGATGTAAATGTTTTATATTCAATTTATTGCTCCTGTCTTGGAGAAGAATTGCATGAGAGCAAGGCTTAAAAAATCCCATCACTGTCGAGTCAATTCTGACTCATAGTGACCCTATAGGACAGAGTAGACCTGCCCCATAAAAAAAAAGCCCCATAGTTTCAATTAATATTTGTTCTGCATCTGCCATGTGTCAGAGATATAGTAGTGAGCAAAACAAAGTTTCCTGCCTCATGGAGAGTCCATTTGAGCAAGGGGAGATAAAAACAAAATAAAATATGACTTATTAAATAATATAAAAACTTTGGAGAAAAAAAGGCACACTAGGGGGTGGGGATATGCTATTTTATGTAGGGTGTTCATATATGGCTTCACACCTACAATAATATATGAGCAGAGATTTGGAGGATATGAGGTAGTATGGCATATGAAGCATATACTATATGTATATGTTTGGTATGTTTAAGGACAGCAAGGGGGGGTCCAGTGTGGCTGAACTGGAGTAAGTTGGGAGAGAATCCAAAACACCAAAACTGTTGTCATCGAGTTGATTGCAACTTAGTGACCCTATAGAACACAGTAGAACTGCCCATAGCGTTTTCAGGGAGCAGCTGGTGGATTCACACTGCTGACCTTTTAGTTAGCACCCGTAGCTCTTAACCACTGTGTCACCAGGGGAGAGAATAGTGGGAGATAAAAACCTGTTTTCGTGGAGTTGATTCCCACTCATGGTAGCCCCATGCGTTACAGAGTAGAACTACTCCATAGGATTTTCTTGGCTGTAATCTTTATGGAAGCAGATCATCAGGCCTTTCTTCCACAGCATCTCTGAGTGAGTTTGTACTGTCAGTCTTTAGGTTAGTAGTCAAGCACAAACCATTTGTGCCACACAGGGACCCATACTGGGAGATACAGGCATAAAAATAATAGGAAGAAGAGAGGGTCAGATTTTGAAACGCCTTGGAGCCACTGTTAAAAAGCTTTTTATACTGACTGAGACGGGAAGCTGTTGAAAGTTTCTGAGAAGAGGGGTGACTTGACCTGACATCAATTTTAAAGAATAACTTGGTTTCTGTGTTAAGATTTGATTTTAAAGATTGGGGAGAAGGGCAGAAGAATGTATCAGTAATCCAGGTGGGATGATGGTTGCTCAGCCAGTATGGTAGTCATGAAAAAGGGAAGGAGAAGTTAGATTCTGGATATAGTTTAAGATAGAGATGACTGGATTTGATAATGGATTGAATGTAGTGTGTGAGAGAAAGAAAGGCATCAAAGGTAACACCAAGGACTTGGTCCTGAGCAATTGGAAGAATGGAGTTACCATTTATTCAAATGGGTAAAACTGTTTGAACAGCAGGTTTGTTTGCTAGAGAGAACCTGGAATTCAGTTTTGTACACATTGGATAAATTGAGTTTGAGTTGGAAATGTTAAGTAGGAAGATGGATATACAAATCTGGAGTGTAGGCAAGAGGTCAGAGCTGGAGATAAACACTTGTACTCACATATCTCAGGACCTAGATGGTTTTTAAAGCTATTCAACTGGATAAGATCAACTAGGGAATATGCGTAGAGAGAAAAAAAGATGTGAGACAGAAAAGTTGACTCTGAGATTAAGTGAAACCAGCAAAGGAGTTGCAGAAGGAATAGCCAGTAAGGGAGGAATATCAAGAGAAAATGGTGTCCAGTACGAAGTGAAAGGAGTATTTCAAGAGTGTTTAGTTGTGTCAAATGCTGCAAATGGGTTGACTGAGTAGAGACTGAATAGTGACCATTGGATTTAGTATTATCAAGGACATTGGTGACCTTGAAAGGTTTATGTGTGGAGTGGTAGGAACAAAAGAGAATGGGTTGAATAGAGAATGGGTTGAATAGAGAATGGGAGCAAATACAAACCACTTTCAAAGAGCATCGCTATAATGGGGAACAGAGAAATAAGGTAGTAGCTAACGGGATATATTCACTCTTTGCTGTCTTGGTGCTCCAAAAGTTTATGGAGGAAAGAACTGGAGAAATTTATAGAAGGTTACTAGTAGTGCTTTCTAAGGGAGGGTCAACAGAAGCCTCAGCTGAGTCCTGTGGGTCTTGTCAGAGACAAGGGTAATCACGACCTGGGATATGGACTCAAGCTAACCAAAGTATCTGTGAACTGTGATGGATATGGGGTTGCCAATTTATTAATTTCTAATTGTTTATAAAAAATTATCTTAGGAAGCAAAATGCTTAAATGATCAGTAGCACATTCTCTCTGGTAGTTTAGGCACATGGTAGAGCAAGTCTTAGTAATTATTTTTGTAGAAGAATTAAAACAAAGATTACAGAATTCCTTATCAAGGGTGAATGACTTTGGTACAAGGGAGAGCCAAAACACCCTTGATTGAGACTCCCTCTGGGGATACACCTGTGCCCTTTTATAGAAACTTCATACTGCTGCTGCTGTTACAGAGCCCTGGTGGAGTGGTTAAGTGTTCAGCTGCTAACCAAAAGGTTAGCAGTTCGAATCCACCAGCTGCTCCTTGGAAACCCTATGGGACAGTTCTACTCTGTCCTGTAGGGTTGCTATGAGTCGGAATTGACTCAGCAGCAAAAATAGGTTTCATTTTTGGATTTTTGTTGTTGCTGCTGCTGCTGTTGCTACTACTACTACTACTATCACAGCTCTTTATCTTCTTCCATATGTTAATACCATTGCCCCAGCCACAAACTTAACAGTGATGGGAGGAACCAATTTAAATGCCTTTGAATCTGGAGGGCAGCTGCAACTCTGCTGCAGTCCATTTCTCCTGTACAGGGATGCAGCCCCAGAGTGAATAGATCTTCAGTATTTTAAGAGAAGCCTGGAACGCGGATTTTTATGGAATACCTCTGATCCTCAAATATTGGCAACTAATCCAAATTTTTTAGGAAAAAACCCACACTAAACAGGCCGGAAAACTCATAGGATTGTTATGAAGATTAAATACAGTGTATGAAACACCTAGTCCAATGTCAAAAACCTATTATTAAAATTTTTATACTACCCACAGTTATTATTTAAGTAATAGATAACTGATAGTTTTGGTGGGTTTTTAGTTTTGTACTCACATATACAGAATACTATGAAATGAAGATAATGTAATATCTATCTCAGAGTTGCTGTGAAGGTTGATAAGGTAGTTTATGTGAAAGTACTGTCAAAGTTGAAAACCTTGTAGTCTGTTAGGAGTGAAAGAAAAGGAGTTTTATTGCAGAATGAAAACACCTGTAGCTGGGTAACACAGTGTGTAGTCATAAAGTGTTCCAACATTCGGAGGGAAAGGTGAACTTTTTATACAAAAAAAAATGGGGAAAGGACTTTGTGACCATAATATGGGGGCCTGGGATTACACATGGTTACAAGACAATCACAAGTTAAAATTTTGCGAGGTTAGCTTATCTGTTTTCTAACACGGATTTCCTGGAGCCAAACTAGCAAGCAATTTTTGGAAATACTACGTAATACATTCTTCCTGGGCCACGCTGTGCAAACATCCTCCTGAAACTGTCTTGACCAACTCAAGGCATGAAATCAGTTTTCTCTAAGGGTATAGCTTCAAAAATAGATGTAACTGTCTGCATAGCAAGGGATTTAGTAGTTTGGTTATGGGCATTAGACAAACATTTCATAATATATTTGATTAGTCCTAAAATAATTATTACAGTAATCAAGATAATTAAAGCTGTTTGCAATATAGAAGGTAGCCAAGAACCAATACCGTTCGATAATCAGCTAAAGATATCTAGGAAAAGGAGAATTGGGCGTAGGAGTTATTGAATGTAGCTAAGTAGCTTGTTAGTGAATTTTTCTGATATCTTGTTCTACTTCTCCTGTGTTATTAATCCAGGCACAACAGGAGGTATTGGCAATAGCACAGATTCTACCTTGTGAGTGAAAAGGAAATCTAGAGCTATTCTGTTATCGAATAAAACTTTAGCAAGGAATCCTAAAGATCTTGGTTGAGCAGCTGTTCCATCTGCAACATCACCAGTGATTTGAGCCATTGTAGCAGATAGGTTCTGAATTGATTCTCAAGTCGGAGAATACCATAATTAGACAGGAGTGCCTGAAGAGATACCCAACCCATTCCAGGTTTGCCAGCTGTTAGATTAGAGGATAACATATTGTACCTTTGATTCTTACTGAGATTTTTCAAATCATTCGTCTAATGCATACTTTCATTATAAAACCAAAAACCAAACCCGCTGCCGTCTAGTCGATTCCGACTCATAGTGACCCTATAGAACAGAGTAAAACTGCCCTGTAGAGTTTCCAGGGAGCACCTGGCGGATTCAAACTGCCGACCTTTTGGTTAGCAAGCATAGCACTTAACCATTATGCCACCAGGGTTTCCACTTTCATTATAGGAGTGTGAATATTTAGGGGAGCTCCTAAAAGCCCTAATGTACATTGACCCCACAGTCTCCAACCATCTAAACAGGGCAGTGCCCAAGCATAGGGCTTGTCACTAGGTTTAGGCTGTCTCATGGTGCCATAATAGGATTCTTCCACAGAAAAATACATATCCATGGGGAATGTAGATCATCCCATTTCCAATATAATTATCTGGGAAAGGAATAGTTCTGTTAACCTGCTCAAACCAACTTTCAGTAGAAGGATTGTCACAAATGGGTAATCATCCTAATTTTACTGGACTCCGTAGTTTAATACAAAGAGGGGACAGATTGTTAGGTTCTGTCTGGATTCCATTTAGACAATATGGCAGTTGAGTTGTATGCAGGTGTAAGGTGCCGAAATGCCCTGGGGAATCAGTAGTTTGGATTGGGATATCAGTTTGGCAATACCATACTAATGTGCTAAAACTGTGATAAAGGCCAGGTAAATTTCTGTATCTAAAACAATTCAGTTCCTGGCTTACAACACGGGTTATATTGAAACATGGTACTTGAGGTTGAACCAAAAATCCAGGGAGATGCCATGGCAACATTAAGATTAATAACTGTTTCAGGCACCAAGACTATAATTTGATATTGGAGACGCTCATGGATCTGAATTTTCACATCCCGATGGTGGATTGGGGTGACAGATCCAGCATTCAGTCAAATCACTGGCACTTACTACTGATTGGACCAACTTAACAAAAGTGTTTTGTCCCAAGCCTCAGATGGAATTGCTATGAAGAGAAGAACAAAGTTTAAACCGAATTTCATGTTGTACAAGTCTTACCAAGAGATTAAACCACAGTCATATAACAAAACTAGCAGCATTAAAACAGCAGCAATTATTAGGCAGAGTCCACAGACTTCAGCAACATGCATGCAGTCTTGTTCCATGATCTTGGGACTAGCTGTCTACCTCAGATGTCATCTACTTCTGGCCCTCGGAGCCTCTCAAAGTAATCTTTAGTTCTCTAGAGAGTTGGCTAGCCCACACAGGTGTCTTGGCTTTCCTTAATTATGACAAATAGATCCAAGGTTTGACTCTCTCTAGTTTGGCATCACATGGGTTGGTGAGGAGGACCAGGTATGGTCCCTTCCAACAGGGCTCCAAGGAGACCTTCAGTTGATATCTCTTAAAATATGCATACTCTCCTGAAGCAACATTGGGCAGGCTTTGAAGTTCTGGCTTTTGGTCATTAGAGGCTTATTTAACCTGTGAAAAATATTCTTTAGAGTATTTGATTAAATTTAGGTAATATTTTAGTAATTTGGGCTGCACAATATTAGAGTTGATGTGAGCGATATGAGGAAGAATAACCCAAAATTGGCAGGCCATATGGCAGGCTGCTGGCTCACGTTTTCAGATCATAAAATGGAGGATGATTACATAATATCTGATAAACCACTGAGAATCATGGCCTAGCAAAGTTGACACATAACCTTAACCATCACAGGTACCTCTTTGTGCAGTAATAAGGAGGGCCATTCAGTTTTGAAGAACTACTTTTCTCATCATAGTCATTTCATTCATTACTTGGAGCCCATGGGCAGAATCGTTTAAAACACCCTGAACATATTTAGTCAGAATTTTGAAATGAACCATAACATCTTCTAATCCTGTTTCAGGCACAAAAATAGAAGCCAAATGATTGTACCCCTGAAATGCAGATCTAGACTTGCTGTTGTTAGGTGGCTTCGAGTCAGTTCCAATTCATAGTGACCCTGTATACAACAAAACAAAACACTGCCCAGTGCTGCACTATCGTCACAATTGTTACTATGCTTGAGCCCATTGTTGGAGCCACTGTGTCAATCCATCTCATTGAGAGTCTTATTCTTTTTCACAGACCGCCTACTTTACGAAGCATAATGTCCTTCTCCAGGAACTGATCCCTCCTGATAACACGTCCAAAGAACATGAGATGAAGTCTCGCTTCCTTGCTTCTAAGGAGCATTCTGGCTGTACTTCTTCCAAGGCGTATTTTTTTGTTGTTCTGGCAGCTCATGGTGTATTCAGTATACCTCACCAACAACGTAATTCAAAGGCATGAATTCTTCTTTGGTCTTCCTTATTCATTGTCCAGCTTTTGCATGACATGAGGCAATTAAAAATACCATGGCTTGGATCAGGTGCACCTTAGTCCACAAAGTGACATTGTTGCTTTATGACACTTTAAAGAGGTCTTTCACAGCAGATTTGTCCAATACAATGCACCTTTTGATTTCTTGACAGCTGCTGCCATGGGCGTTGATTATGGATACAAGTAAAATGGAATCCTTGACAACTTTAATCTTTTCTTCATTTATCATGATGTTCCTTATTGGACTAGTTGTGAGGATTTTTGTTTTATTTATGTGGAGGTGCAGTCCATACTGAAGCCTGTAGTCTTTGATCTTCATCAGTAAGCTCTTCAAGTCCCCTTCACTTGTAGCAAGCAAGGTTTTGTCATCTGCATAATGCAGGTTGTTAATGAGTCTTCCACCAATCCTGATGCCCCGTTCTTCTTCATATAGTCCAGCTTCTCAGATAATTTGTTCAGCATGTAGATTGAATAAGTGTTGAAAGGATAAAACTCTGATGCACACCTTTCCTGATTTTAAACCATGCAGTATATCCTTTGTCTGTTCAAATGACTGTTTCTTGGTCTATGTACAGATAGGTTCCTTATAAGCACAATTAAGTGCTTTGGAATTCCAATTCTTCCCAATGTTATCCAACATTTGTTTTGATCCACACCATCAAATGCCTTTGCATACTTAATAAAACACGTGTAAACACCTTTCTGGTACTCTGCTTTCAGCCAAGATCCATCTGACATCAGCAATGATATCCCTGGTTCCATGTCCTCTTCTAAACCTGGTTTGAATTTCTGCCAGTTCCCTGTCTATGCACTGCTGCATCTGCTTCTGAATGATCTTCAGCAGCATTTTACTTGCATGTGGTATGAATGATACTGTTCAATAGTTTCCACATTCTATTGGATCATCTTTCCTTGGGACGGGCACAAATATGGGTCTCTTCTAGTTGGTTGGCCAGGCAGCTGTCTTCCAAATTTTTTGGCATAGATAAGTAAGCACACACAATACTGCGTTCATTTCTGAAACATCTCAGTTGGTATTCCGCCAATTCTAGGAGCCTTATTTTTCGCCAGTACCTTCAGTGCAGCTTGGACTTCTTCCTTCAGTACCACTGGTTCTATTTCATATGCTACCTCCTTGTCATGGATTGGATTGTGCCCTCCCAAAATATCTGTCGACTTAGCTGGGCCATGAGTCCCAGTATCGTGTGATTATCCACCATTTTATGTGATTCCCCTATGTTTTGTAAATCCTATCACTATGATGAAATGAGATGGATTAGTGGCAATTATATTGATGAGATAGATTAGATAGTGTTTTAATCCAATCTCTTTGAGATATAAAAGAGAGAAACAGGGGCCCTTTTACCACCAAGAAAGCAGCACTGGGAGCAGAGTGCGTCCTTTGGACCTGAGGTTCCTGCACTGAGATGCTCCCAGACCAAGGGAGGACTGGTGACAAGAACTTTTCTCCAGAGCCAACAGAGAGAGAAAGCCTTCCACTGGAGCCAGCACCCTGAATTCGGACTTCTAGCCTACTGGACTGAGAGAAAATAAACTTCTCTTTGTTAAAGCCGTCCACTTGTGGTATTTCTGTTATAGCAGCACTAGATGACTAAGACGTTCCTGAAACAGTTGAGCATTGACCAGTTCTTTTTTGGTACCCAAACCCACTGCTGTCGAGTCAATTCTGACTCATAGCGACCCTATAGGATAGAGTAGAACTGCCCCATAGAGTTTGCAAGGAGCGCCTGGCGAATTCGAACTGCCAGCCTCTTGCTTAGCAGCCGTAGCACTTAACCACTATGCCACCAGAGTTTTCCTTTTTGGTACAGTAACTCTATGTTCCTTCTGTCTTCTTTTGATACTTCCTGCTTCCTTCAATATTTTGGCAATAGAATCCTTCAGAATTGCAGCTTGAGGCTTGAATTTTTTCTTCAGTTCTTTCAGCTTGAGAAATGCCAAGCAAGTTCTTCCCTTTTGGTTTTCTAACTCCATATCTTTGCACCTTTCATTATGATACTCTACTTTGTCTTCTGGCACCACCCTTTGAAATCTTCTGTTAGCACTTTTACTTCATCATTTCATATATTCACTTTAGTTGCTCATTGTTAAGAACAAGTTTCAGAGTCCCTTGCTGAAATCCATTTTGGCCTTTTCTTTATTTCCTGTCTTTTTAATAACCTCTTGCTTTCTTCGTGTTTGGTGTCCTTGATGTTATCCTACAACTCCTCTGGTCTTCAGTCATTAGTGTTCAATGCGTCAAATCTATTCTTGAGATGGTTTTTAAATTCAGGTGGGGAATACGCAAGGTTGTACTTTGACTCTTGTGGACTTGTTTTAATTTTTTATTTTAATTTTTTTCAGCTTCAACTTGAACTTCGTATGAGCAATTGATAGTCTGTTCCACAGTCAGCCTCAGGCCTTGTTCTTATTGATGATATTGAGCTTCTCCATCATCTCTTTCCACAGATGTAGTTGATTTGATTCCTGTGTATTCCATCTGGCAAGGTCCATGTATATAGTCATTGTTTATGTTCTTGAAAAAATGTATTTGCAATGAATAAGACATTGGTCTCGCAAACTCTGTCATGCGATCTCCAGCGCCATTTCTGTCATCAAGGCAATATTTTTCAACTACGGATCCTTCTTCTTTGTTTCTAGTTTTCACATTCCAATCACCAGTAATTATCAATGCATCTTGATTGCATGTTTGTTCAATTTCAGACTGCAGAAGTTGGTAAAAATTTTCAGTTTTTTCATCTTTGGTGTTAGTGGTTGGTGCATAAATTTGAATAATAGTCATATTAACTGGTCCTCCTTCTAAGCATACGGATATTATCCTATTACTGACAGTTTCGTACTTAAGGATAGATCTTGAAATATTTTCTTTGATATTGAATGTGATACCATTCATCTTCAATTTGTCAGTCCCAACGTGGTAGACCATATGATTGATTCAAAATGGCCAATACCATTCCATTTCAGCTCACTATTGCCTAGAGTATCAACCTTTATGCATTCCATTTCATTTTTGACAACTTCCAATTTTCCTAGATTTATACTTTCTACATTGCACGTTCCAATTATTAATGGACGTGTCCAGCTGTTTCTTCTCATTTTGAGTCATGCCACATCAGTAAATGAAGGTCCCAAAAACTTTATTCCCTCCACGTCATTAAGGTCAACTCTACTTTGAGGAGGCAGCTCTTTTCCTGTACTATTTTGAGTGCCTTCCAACTTAAGGGTCTCATCTTCCAGCACTATATCCACTGATATTCATAAGGTTTTCATTGGCCAATTTTTTCAGAAGTAGAGTGCCAGATCTTTCTTCCTAATCTGTCTTAGTCTGGAAGCTCCACTGAAACCTGTCTACCTGACCCTACTACTGTTTGAAATACTGGTGACAGCTTCCAGCATCACAGCAACACGCAAGCTACCACAGTACTACAGACAGAGGAGTTTATGATGGGGATCCACCCAATTTCTGGTAACTATAGTAAGAGTATTTTTCTTATTTTCTTTTATCTTAAACAGTCTTAACCTAGTTGGGAGGGGTCCTTGAGCTGCATGGCCTCAGAGGCTGGCAGCTGGGGAGGCATGATCCTGCCTCACCCTCAGTGTCTTTTGACTCTTGATGAAAGATAAGACTGGATCTTCCCAATTCATTTACATATGTTTAAGTTGGTCTAGGTATTTTGAAAGACAAAAGATATCCAAATTCTTTCCCTTTTTTTTTTTTTTTACCATTCTCTTGAAGAGCAGTTTTGCCTTTTCTTTAACCTTTCGATTACCCAGTGAATACAAAACTCTTTAGCAGTTTTGTAAATGAACCCATCAATTCTCGGATGAGATGGATTCAGAACTACTGATCCTAGATAAACTCATTAATTTGCCAGAGTCTCACATGGAAGGATTATACACAGATCCTTTGACTTAAACTGAGCATTAAACAAAAATTCTCTGAGAAGGACAATGCAAATGGGAACTCTTTTTCCCAAAGCGATCACTGAGATTTTAATTTACTTCAAGTATATTCAGCTTATAGTGTTTTTAAACATGAACCCCAAGCCAGCTTCCTGAAGGAAATACAGGCTCATTTTTGAAGAGTATGAAGAATTAGGTTGAAACTTTGGTTTCATTCTTTTTTGGACTTAATTCGTTCTGCCAGCTAGAGACCTAGTCTCATATTTTAGGCCTTAAATATACTAGTCTCTCCAATTTGAAAGCACCATAAAGTGTCCCCTGATTTAACAAACTGTCATTATGTTACCGGAGAATAGCCTCGGTTCTTGTCTTCAGTGTAGGAAAGAATTCAAACACTGAGACAAGAGTACCAAGCAAGCAAGGGGCTTTATTAGTTGGCAGAGGGTTAATAGCAAAAGTACACTTAACTAGGGAGCATCAAGCAGGCTATTCAGATATAGAGAGAGTCTGAGAACCCCAGTAGTCGTTTTCTTAGGGTTTTTACACCCTTTTTCTCTTCTCTCTCCCTGTTAACATTTAACAGCCAAGTCAGGCAACTTATCAAGTTAGGGACCTTACCAAGTTAGGGACTTTATCAAGTTAGGGACCCCTATAGGGGTCATTTCCTTGGCTTAAAGTTTAACTACATAGGGACCATCGTATTGGGGAATGTCACCACCCCCTGTCTCTTTTTCCTCCCGAGTGTAAGCTCTCTCTCTCTCCCCCTTACAATTAGGGAGCTCAAACACAAATCCAAATACAAACAAGACCTAGAACCATAGTTCTCGGCCATGTGGTGAGCCAAAATTCCACAAGGAAAATCAGCTGCTTTCTTGAGATTAGTATACCCCATACTGAGACAGTCCTATACCCCATGATTCATCAAACTTACAGTAAATATTGTAGTTTGCGCTGCAGGAGAACGAACTTTTTACTTGGCAAGAACTAAAGCAAATGCACAGTAAAACTTGAAGAGCTACCAATGCAAAGAAAGTGAAGCTCAAATTCAAGAGATGATTTACCTTAAGATGACTCCCAAGAACGCGTAGAACTGGATAGCCTAAAAACAGGTCAGTTGGTACCAGAGTCTGAGTCCTTGATGCCTCGGCAGTCACAAAAGGCAGTGCACCTTTGAATTCCACTTCTGACACCAGAGATATCAAAATTGAAAATCTCATACTCTGTTAGGAGTGAAAGAAAAGGAGTTTTATTGAGGAATAGAAACAGTCATACTTTGGCAACACCGTGTGCAGTCACAAACTTTTCCAACGTTCTGAGGAAGAAGTAAGCTTTTTATACAGAAAAATGGGGAAGGGAGTACGTGACCATAATCATGGGGCTTGGCATTACATATGGCCATAAGAAATTGCAAGTTAAAATTGTACCAGGTTAGCCAATCTGTTTTCTAACACAGACTTCCTGGAGCCAGACTAGCAAGTGATTTTCTGAAATAATTACATAGAGTACACACTCTACTGGAAGTACATCAGATTTCTCTTTCAGGTAAGCTGTTGCATCAAGGATGACCTCTCTTTTAGAAAGAACTGTCTTTTAAAAGGAAATTCTGGTGGTGTAGTGGTAAAAAAAAATAATAATTATTATTATTTTATTTTTAGTGGTTAAGAGCTACAGCTGCTAACCAAAAGGTTGGTATTTCAGATCCACCAGGCGCTCCTTGGAAACCCTATGGGGCAGTTCTACTCTGTCCTATAGGGTTGCTATGAGTCGGAGTCAACTTGATGACAGGGGGTTTGTTTTTCTTGTGTGTTTATTAAGCTCTCGATTTTGGTATTATTCAGCTTTAGAATTCCTATTTGGTTCTTTTTCAAAAATATGTGTGTGTGTGTCTGTGTCTCTGTCCTCCCAGGTCCCAGATTCTCAATTTTGTCTTTTATTTCTTTGGACATAGTAAACAGTTATTTTAAAGTCAAATGTGATATCTCCTGTATCTAGAAACCCTATGTTGTTTCTAATGGTTTCTGTTCATATTCTCTTGACTCCTTGTGAATCTGATTTTTTTTTTTAATTTTGTATCAGACATTATATTTGAATATTTTCTTTTTAAAAATGATTTGAAGCCTATGGTGAAGTTATCTTCCACTGGAGGAGATTTACATTTATTTCTGCCAGGTGCTTGGGGATGGCAACAATTTAGGATCACCTTAATTCAGTTGCAGTGATTGAGATCATTGGAAGCTGTGTTTGAAAGTGGTGCTGTAGATCTACTTTTTGATAACTCTTACTATTAGGATTCAGCCCTTTGTGACCCAACCAGTAACTTTTCCTTGGAAGGCCCTGGACACCAAATTTTGAACCTTTAGCCCCACAAGCTTTTAAGAGCCCTGATCAGCCTCTAAGCTCCTCAGCTGTGTCTTAAAGAACTAGAAAATTCCCTTCTCCTCTTTTCTCACCTTTCCAGAATATAGTTTACCTCTTGGATTTCCTTCTCTTCCCAGATACTGGACAGTAACTCTTCACTATCTTACTAGCTGTCTGTTGCATTTAAGAAAATGTCTTTCATGTTTTGTCTAGTTTCTCTAGTTGTCCTGTAAGGGACAGTTACTCTGAATTACTTGCGTGCTATTTCCAAAAGGGGCAGACTACTGGTTATTTTCTAAACATAGTGTGCATCTTTGTTTTATAAAATGTGTCTGGAAATTCTGTTATCTGAAATCTTTGTGGATCTGTTCTCTGTCATCTGCCTTAAAATTCTAGTAAATATAGTAAGGATGTTAGAATGTGCTGTAAGAACACATACACACAAAAAACCCCTTGCCGTCGAGTTGATTCTGACTCATAGCGACCCTATAGGACAGGGTAGAACTGCCCCATACAGTTTCCAAGGAGTGCCTGGTGGATTCGAACTGCCGACCTTTTTGGTTAGCAGCCATAGCTCTTAATCACTATGCTACCAAGGTTTCCATAAGAACACAAGACATGCTTGTAGACTGTCTTAGTTACCTAGTGCTGCTATAAACAGAAATACCACAAGTGAATGGCTTTAACAAACAAATTTATTCTCATAGTCTAGAAGGCTAGAAGTATGAATTCCGGTTGCCATCTCCAGAGGAAGGCTCTCTCTCTCTGTTGACTCTAGAGGAAGGTCTTTGTCATCAATCTTCCCCTAGTCTAGGAGCTTCTCAGTGCAAGGATTCCAAGTCCAAAGGACATATGTTCCTGGCTCTTCTTGCTTGGTGGTGATGAGGTTTCCCTGTCTCTCTGCTCACTTCTTTCTTTTATATCTCAAAAGAGATTGACTCAAGATACAACCTAATCTTGTAGATTGAGTCCTACCTCATTAACATAACTGCCTCTAATCCTGCCTCATTAACATCATAGAGGTAGAATTTACAACACATAGGAAAACCACATCAGGTGACAAAATGGTGAACAGTCACACAATACTGGGAATCATGGCCTAGTCAAGTTGACACACATTTTTGGGAGACACAATTCAATCCCTAATAAAAACTAACCTAAAAAATGCAAGGAAGACTTTCTGGAAGAAATGATCTCTAATTAAACAAATGAATAAACAAAATACAAGTATTGGTTTTTATCTTCTGTGTATAAACATAATAAGTGTTCATGCTATAAAAGTATAAAAGAGGAAAATAAAAATTATCCCATAATTCCATAATCTATTAACTTTTTAGTGTCAGTAGTAAACTTTTCATTGTTTAGTCTGTTTTCTACTGACATTTTTCAGTATATGATAGATGTAGATGGGTAGTATACATTTGAAATCATTCCCTATATACAAAAAAAAAAAACCACTGCGACCCTATACACAGTTGTATATATTTTAATATAATCTTATAACATCATTTTTCTAAATTATTAAAAGCACTTTTCCAAACAATATTTTGTGACAACTTATAACCCATTGTGTGGTTATGGCATTATTTACTTAGGTTCTTTTCCATTTATTCTAATATAAAAAAATGTTACAGTAAGCACTTTTGTGGATAGATATTATACATTTTTTTTTTAATCAAAGCTTTGAGACATTTTATTATAAAAAATTGGGCTCATATACATAAACTAATGTGGTCTTTAAAATTCATCATACATTTACTTCCATTTTTAGCTTGACTCGACTCAACAGAATGGGTTTCGGTTCCACTAAATCTTTAACTCCATTAATTTTGACTGCTCCGTAGGGAGGCCCTCCCTTGTTTGAGTGATTTAAGAGCAAAATTCATTGATGAACATCTCTTACCTTTCCTTTATTGGCAGTAGGGCTTATACCCAGTATTAATGCTGCTTCCCATTTTGTCATTTTTGGTTCAAACCTACCTCTGTAATACCCACCACTGAAGGCAGATTTTGAAAAACTTGTTTTACTTGAGGTTCCAGATGCTTCATGGCTTGTAAAACGTACATACCTGCAAATCCTTTAGCAGCAGTGGTCAGTCCAACTGCTACCACTGGACTGGCCATGGCTCCAACTCAGCTGCCGTGCCTCCACTGGGAGCACAGTTCGTCCCAGCCCAGAGGCTGCAGCCACCTACCCCACGCCTCTGTGGAACAGCGATATGGCCACCATTGGTAGTATGAACTGCCCAAGCACCAGCACCCCAATCTGATGTTATACATTTTTTTTTTTTTCTTTAAGATAGATTTCTAGATGTGGAATTACTAGGTTAAAGTGTATAAATACTTTAAGGCTCACATTTTTTTTTACAGTCATAAAGAGACAGAATCTAAAAGACTAGAAGAGATACTATCAACTGTATCTGACGAGGAAGAAAAGTTTCACTCACTTGGCATGTTAGAATCTTCTAGCGTTCTCAAGTTTTCTACAGCCCTTCAGTTCTCTAAAAAATATCTGCAAAAGCACATATTAGAAGAATACAAACTCATTTCTTCTAAAATTCTGTCAGAACTTGGGAAGATGTTGCAGAAATATGCTGAGTATAACATGACCCTCCCTGTGGGAATTGTCAATCTTATAAATTATAACTGGGAAGACCTTACCGAAGGGGCTTATAATAAGAACTATGAGTCCAAAGATCTAATGTTGAAGCAAGACAAAGCCTTGCAAAGAGATTCAAAGTCTGTGACTGTAGTTGACTCAAAAGGCTACAAAATCACTAGCTATTCAAGAGAAGAATGTCATAAGGAAAATCATCTGGCTATAGCAGAAAAAGAAAGTGTTGCATTGAGTAAATCTCTGGAAAAATTATGTAAGTAGAAGTTCATGGTAGGTTTATAAATAGTGTGCTAGGATTAAAACAATAAATAAAAAACAAATCAGTGAGACACCGGTAGAACTTTGTGCTATTGATATGTGATTCATGTTAATCATTTTAACAAGTAATTAGTAAATGTCAGAAGAAAGACATAAGAATTTATAGCTCTTTCAAGTAAATAAAGCATCTTTTAGGCTTTTACTAGATTCCATGTGATAGGAAGCCTGTGCCTCAGGATATCCTACAAAATCTCCTAGATAACAAGGTCCAACAGAAACATAATGTGAGCCACTTAAGTAACCTTTTTATTTTAAGATAATTGTAGATTCACATGCAAGAAATTGTAGATTCACATGTAAGAAATAACACAAACAGATCCCATGTACCCTTTACCCATTTTCCTCCAATAGCATCACCTCACAGAATTATAGTACAATAATACCACAACCAGGATATTGACAATGAAACAGCCAAGATTCAAAGTATTCAAAACTCCATACATTTTGCTTTCTTTTTAAAATTTCCCTGTCTGCTTTCCTTTTATACAGCTTTTAAAACAGATTTTTTTTTTTCTCTGCGGGAAGAATTTATTCCACTTAATAAATTAATGACGTTTCTTCTTTTAGATTTACATTTTAGTGTAAAGCTTAATAATGGCACAGAGGTGAGCTTATGTCCTGGTTGTCTGTTCACCAGTAACAGTCTCCTGACTGTAACCCAAATGCTAAAAGAAGAAATGAAAATAAAATGTGAATGGTTTTTTAGTAGTTCTCATGTAGAAGGGCAATTCTTAAAACAAAAGCATAAATGAAACAGTCTTTCAGTAAGCCAAGAAATGATGTAGAGGAGTTCTCGGTTTAAAAAGCTTATTATTCCCAGAGCAAATGGTGAAAATATTTCTTAAGTTATTATTGGTGTTTATGGAAAACTTTGTTGATTCCCTGGGTAGAAGGTTAAAATATTGACAGTTGGATTTTCTGTTGATGATGGTCTAACGAAATGCTCTTCTTCCTGGTCCCCTCTTCTCTTCCTTCTCCTTTTTCCTAGGCTTTGTCAACCAGCACCACTGCTTCCATGGGAGCAGTTTACCTGTTGTCATCCACTTCTCACTGACATCTAAGGCCTGTTTAGAAAATGGTAAGATTACCACCTGAATCAGGGCCGACACTCATAAGCAACAAGAGTGAGAGTCCTTTCCATTCCATGAATTTGAAACCTTTCTCCCAGCTATCCTATTACTCTAATCTCAGGCAGAGCCAGACATTTAAGTTCAGGGATTCCAAGTCAGAGTTTCAAAGGCATTCCCTTCTTTCCCACCCTGTACCCTGGAAGTCTTTTCTTCCTGAACCCCGCTTTGGTGACAATGCACTTGTGCCCTTAGAAGAGTGACCATTGGCACTTTCATCACAAAAACAAACAACCCTGGACCAAGAGCCAAGACTTCTGTTTTGAGAGGCAAAAATTAGTTCTTAAATTGCTAAATGTTGTAAGGGAGACCTCCCAAGGAAGATGATGGTTGCATTAATATAGAAAAAATACTGTCTATCCCTGATTGAGGTTTTAAAGGGTATAAAAATATGGCTGTTAGGAAAAGGGAACCGTGGCATATATGCCTGGCATACTAACTGCTGTGTAGCCCAAGGGGTGAGTAGGAAGTGGGGTTGATTGTATGGTTCTCATGGATTTGCTTTTACATAGTTTTTTCCATCCTAAACTTAACAACCATCATTTCAACATATTACCTTAAAAATCATTTATAAGGCTCTATTTTGGGGGAATGTGCTTAGTAGTCAAGGGTCCCTTCTCCAACACCTCATCCTCAACACACCCTTCTGAATTTGATCTATTGAGGGATCAGAATTTGGGATGGGACAGGTATTGAGGAAATAGACTTAAGTATATATACCAAGGGGGGAGCCTGGTGGCACAGTGGTTAAGCACTCAGCTGCTAATCAAATGATCAGTGGTTCAAACCCACCAGCCGACCTGCAGGAGGAAGGTGTGGCAGTCTGCTTCCATGAAGATTACAGCCTTGAAAATGCTATGGGACAGTTCTACTCTGTCCTATAGGATCACTGTGAGTCAGAATCGACTCAATGGCAGTGGGGTATATACTGAGGAAGTCTGATGGGTATGACAGAACAGCAGGTAGGAGTAAAGTAAATCATAAGGCATCTAAAGAGTTTGGCATAGAATTGTCCAGGCATACAAATAGGTGGGTAAAGTCACATGACAGGAAGTCTCTGAGCAGGCTATCTAATGGCAAACAGAGGGTCAGACTACTAGGCAGTCTCTGAGCAAGGAGCAACGTCTTGGTCGTTGAGGGGTAAGACTTAAATCCCATGATGCGAGGCTGGGAACAATTAAGATATTACCCAGTCTTAAGGAAACTGGGGTGGAACTTGTTCAGTTCTTCTACTCTAAGGTTAGGATGGCTCTCAAGATCCAGTGGGGATGACTTTGAATGTGGTTATATTAGTCAGGACTCTATTGGTGGTAAGTGACCCAACTCACACTAGTTTAAGCAATAAGAGAATTATCTGCCCATGTACTGGGCCGGCTAGCGGGGAGTTGGCGGGATTTTAAGGAACCCTGGTGGCACAGTGGTTAAGTGCTTGGCTGCTAACCAAAACGTTGGTAGTTTGAACCCACCCAGTGGCTCTGTGGGAGAAAGACCTGGCAATCTGCCCCTGTATAGATTACAGCCTAGAAAACCCTATGGGGCAGTTCTCCTCTGTCACATGGGGTTGCTATGAGTCAAAAATCAACTTGACAGCACTCAACAATAACAACACTGGTGGTGCAGTAGCTCACAATATTAAAGGAAGAACTTCAAGAACAGGGCCCAGGCAGGATGTGGGACTCAACACTGTAGGAACTCTTCTGCTGTGTCCATCTCTGCTTGGCTGTACTCTGTAGTCAGGCTCTCTCCACACAGTGGAGAAGATGGCCACTGCCATCCCTAGATTCACATACTCCCTGATGAGAAAGAAAGTGCTTCTTTTCTTCAAATGCCCTGTGTCAAACCCAGGTAATTATAGATTAGCTCTTTTGAGTCATGTGTTTGCTTACTATATGGACGAATCATGGTTGCCTGGGAGATGGAGTACTGTGATTGATCAAACCAGGGTCATTGGCTATCCCTATGGGCTTAGGTGACAAGGAAATATAATCGTCAGCCCACCTTAAGCCACATGGTATGAGGATGAGGTGATATTCTAAAGGAAGGGAAGTTAGATAGTTCCATATTTTTGGAAGAGCAGGTAAAGGCTGTCCTTTAGTTATGGCTGGGTAGTGCATGGGGTTGCCGTAAGTCAGGGGCCAACTCAATGGCAGCTAACAACAATAGAGTGGGGAATGGTGGGGAAGAAAAAAATAGAGGTGAGCCAGATGCTGTAAACCAAAGTTTTGCCTGGAGATTTAGCTAAAATGAAGAGCTCTTGGCTAAGGCAAAAGGCCTGGAGATAGAGTAAAGAATACGCACATTCTTGGCACGATTAATGTTTCATATCCTCTTTCCCTCTTTCATTTACTTTCCTATTTTTTTCTGAATCTGAGTTACTAGTTTATTGAATGAACGAACTAGACTCAATGGAATGAAATAAATAATACAGATTTTTTTCCCTTTCTCTGTGTTCACGGCAAGGGTAGACATTCTACAAGGGAACAGTGTAAGAGCTGAGAGGGGCCTTAAGGATCATCTCATCCAGTTCTCTCATGAGAGAAGTGAGAAAACTGAAGCCCAGAGAGTTTGAGCACCAAAGCTGGTTAATGGGAGTCAGGAGTAGAGCTCTAGTTTACCGACTACTGACAAAATGTAGTTTCTGGTAGACAGGATTCTGTCCCTAGACTGGAGAATGCCAGAAGAATCTGATCCGTTAGATCTACATGGTGTGTACGGATTCTTGAAAGGCCTCAAATACTCCAGGTGCCATCATAGAGGTTTAATTCCATTAGCCTAAAGCTTTGATCCCATTTAGGTGAAAATCCCCCTGGGGAAGAGGGATTAAGCTGGTAACTATTTATACTGTAATATGAATGAATTTTGGTCCCTTTTGAAGTAGGTTTTGGTAGACTGATGGCTGGGCAGAATTTAACCAGTGAGTATCGGCTTGGTGTAAATTTTGAAATGTCTCTCTTGTGTTCAATATATATATATTTTTTTCTTTTTTAAGGTTGGATCTTTCCAAGTCCATTCTCAAAATCGGAAGCTCTGAAATGGAAGACAGTCCTCAGTAGTGCCGTAAAGAAACTACAAGTAGCCATAATTCAAATGTAGGGGTCCTCTGCAGTCTTTAGAGTTGTATACTTTCATGAGGCATGTGAGGAGCCTCATGGCACAGTAGTTAAAGCTCTTGGCTGCTAACCGAAAGGTCGGCAGTTCAAGCCTGCCAGCCGTTCCGTGGGAAAACAGTGTGGCAGTATCCTTCTATGAAGATTTACAGCCTCAGAAGCTCTATCAGGCAGCTCTACTTTGTGCTATAGGGTAGCTGTGAATTGGAATCAACTTGACTGGCAGTGGGGTTTTTGGGTATGAGGCATGTGATATGGTGGGTATACAAGAAGAAATGCAGAGCTTATATGGCCCTGGACAAGCCTATCACCATGCCTACTACATTTATAATATGGAAAAAAATACACTTAAACACATAAACAGGAATGCACACAGAAACCCTTTTTTTCCTGGTAATTCATGGAAGGTTCACTATATGGTATAAGACTTACCAGCCAATCAGCATTTTTAGGTGACTGAAAACAAACAAACCTGTTGCCCTCAAGTCAATTCCAACTCATGGCGACCCTACAGAACAAAGTAGAACTATCCCATAGGGTTTCCAAGGAGTGGCTAGTAGATTCAAACTAAAACCTTTTGATTAACAACCTGAACGCTTAACCACTGTGCCACCAGGGCTCCCTCAGGTGAGTAAAAAAAAACAAAAAACTAAATCCATTGCCTTTGAGCCGACTCCAATTCATAGCGACCCTGTAGGACAGTAGAACTTCCAAGGAGTGCCTGGCAGATTCAAACTGCAGACCCTTTGGTTACTAGCCATGGCACTGAGCCACTATGCCACCAGGGTTTCCATCAGGTGACTAGTACAGGGTTATTTGTGAAAACAGGGTGGGAAGGAGGGAGGGAAGAGAAGGGTAAGTCAAGGAAACAGAAGCCAGCTGTAGGCAAAGCACTGTCCTGAGTAAACAAAACTAGTCCCTGCCTTTACAGACCTGTCATGGGGTGGGGAGGGCGGCAAACATTTATGCATGACAAGGCTTGGGAGAAAATGTCTCAGCAAGTTCACAACCAATAGAGAACAAATCAAACAATTAGGAAATGATAATAACAGCAGCATTGGCAGAATAGCTGTTGTGTGCTAGACAGTGGACCTGACACTTCACCTGTATTACCTATACTCCTCACAGCCACCCTATGAGGGAGATACAGTTATCATCCCCATTTCACAGGTGAGGAAACTTATGTTCCACGAAGTGTGGTAATGTTCATAGTTCTGTAGCTAGAGAATGGCAGAGCCAGGGATCATTAGTCTGTCAGACTTCAAAGTCCACCTGCTTCCCACCATGCCTTGTTTCTACTCCAGTTCCTTGCCTGTCCTCTGGTGTGAAAATAACCACCTATTGCATTTGGAGGTGTTTACATGCTCATTAATTAAAATTTTCAAAAATTCACAGAAGTGTAAGAAAGGAACTATAATTATATAATCTTTTCACTAAGAGAATACCATTTTTAACATTTTGTCATATTTCCTTCCAGCCTTTTTTCTAATATCCATACACACAGTTGTTGTTAGGTGCTGTCGAATGGGCTGTGACTCATAGCAACCCTATGTACAGCAGAACCAAACACTGCCCAATCCTGTGCCATCCTCATGATCGTTGTTAACGCTTGAGCCCGTTGTTACAGCCACTGTATCAATCCATCTTGTTGAGCGTCTTCCCCTCTTTGACTAGTCCTCTACTTTACCAAGCATGATGTCCTTCTGTAGAGACTGGTCACTCCTAATAACATGCCCAAATATGTGAGACAAAGTCTTGCCATCCTTGCTACTAAGCATTCTGGCTCTTACACACATAGTATAAATACATATTTTGTACTAGAGTAAGACCTGTGTAAGCCAGAGTCTGTTTAAGGCAGAAACCTGTCAGAGAAGGAAAACTCAAATGTTTTCCACTAAAATGAGCAAGAGAAAATTGGTAAGACTGCACCCTGTCAAAGGTGGAAAACTTGCAAGACATGGAAAAACAAGGCAGTCCCACTGAGTTCCAGCTCTCACAGTGTCCACTGTATGTATACATGTATATAATCTTTTGAATACCATTTTTATCCTGCTTTTTCATTTCACTTTTCATTATAAGCATTTTCCCATGCCATTACATTCTTTTTTTTTTTATTAACTTTTATTAAGCTTCAAGTGAACGTTTACAAATCCAATCAGTCTGTCACATATAAGTTTACATACATCTCACTCCCTACTCCCACTTGCTCTCCCCTTTTTGAGTCAGCCCTTTCAGTCTCTCCTTTCGTGACAATTTTGCCGGCTTCTCTCTCTCTCTATCCTCCCATCCCCCCTCCAGACAAGAGTTGCCAACACAATCTCAAGGGTCCACCTGATATAATTAGCTCACTCTTCATCAGCGTCTCTCTCCCACCCACTGACCAGTCCCTTTCATGTCTGATGAGTTGTCTTCGGGGATGGTTCCTGTCCTGTGCCAACAGAAGGTCTGGGGACCATGGCCGCCGGGATTCCTCTAGTCTCAGACCATTAAGTTTGGTCTTTTTATGAGAATTTGGGGTCTGTATCCCACTGATCTCCTGGTCCCTCAGGGGTCCTCTGCTGTGCTCCCTGTCAGGGCAGTCATCGATTGTGGCCGGGCACCAACTAGTTCTTCTGGTCTCAGGATGATTTAGGTCTCTGGTTCATGTGGCCCTTTCTGTCTCTTGGGCTCTTAGTTGTCGTGTGGCCTTGGTGTTCTTCATTTTCCTTTGCTCCAGGTGGGTTGAGACCAATTGATGCATCTTAGATGGCCACTTGTTAGCATTTAAGACCCCAGACGCCACATTTCAAAGTGGGATGCAGAATGATTTCATAATAGAATTATTTTGCCAATTGACTTAGAAGTCCCCGCAAACCATGTTCCCCAGACCCCTGCCCTTGCTCCGCTGACCTTTGAAGCCTTCATTTTATCCCGGAAACTTCTTTGCTTTTGGTCCAGTCCAATTGAGCTGACCTTCCATGTATTGAGTGTTGTCTTTCCGTTCACCTAAAGCAGTTCTTATCTACTAATTAATCAATAAAAAACCCTCTCGCACCCTCCCTCCCCCCCCCCTCGTAACCACAAAAGTATGTGTTCTTCTCAGGTTTACTATTTCTCAAGATCTTATAATAGTGGTCTTATACAATATTACATTCTTAAGAAATAAGATTTTGAATAGCTGCTTTAAATTTCTTTCCATGGATGTTCCATGATTTTTTTGAGCCATTCTCCATTATTTATCATTTACATTCATTCCAATTTTTCTCTATTTCTTGTCCCTTCGATTCCTTCTGAAGGTGATTCCTAGAAATGGAGCCACTGGGTGAAGGCATGTGAAAATTTTTAAGATTCTAAAGATATACTGTCAAATTGCTTTCCATAAAAACTATGCCAGCTAACCCTTCATAGCAGTGGGCCCATCTGAACGTTTTTAGCACTGGGTATTATTATTTTGATTGTTCAACTTTGCCAAATTGATAGGCAAAAAATAACTCTTGTTAAGTGTCTGTTTCTTTGCTAACTGGGGAGGTTGAACTTTTTGAGTATTTCTTGACCTTTTAAAAATTTCTTCTGTGAACTGGGTGTTCTTAATCTCCACGTGTTTTTTGTTTTGTTTTTTCATATGAGTGTTAGTGACTTTCTTACCTATTCGTCTGAGTTTTTTTATGTATTAAGGATATTGATCTTTTGTTATTTGTGATAAATGTTTATTCCTCCAATTTATTGTTTGCTTTTTAATTTCAGGCTTAAGACATGGATGTTTTGACTTTTATTATTGTACAACTGTCAGTGTTTTAAGATTTTTTTTCCATTGTTTTTATAACTGGAAAAATCCTTATTCTCAGGTTAGATATACTTACCCTATTTTTTTTTTTCTTTTTTCTACATTTAACTGGAAATTTTGTTGTGCGTGGTAGAAGGCATTGAGAATCTAGCTTTATTGCCCCCACTCCAATGATTATGGTAACCAGTTGCCATCCAGGCAGTTCTGACTCATGGTGACCTGTGCTCCATACTATGATCCATAGGGTGTTCAATGCCGATTTTTCAGAAACAGATCTCCAGACCTTTCTTTCGAGGTATCTCTGGGTGAACTCAAATTCCCAACCCTTCAGTTAGCAGCCAAGCACGTTAATCATTTGCACCACCCAGGGACTCGTAATAATAATGACAGCTAAAATTTGTTGAGCGCCTGTTTTGTATAAGGCACTATGTAAAGCACTTTACATTCCTCAGTGAGTTCCTTGCTGTTTTTATGCCAGGGTCAGAAAGCTAATAAATGACAGCTGCAGCAGAAGCTTAGATGTGTCTGATACCAAAGCCTGTACATTTAACCACACACTCTATTATTTCTCTGGTGCCATTTATTAAATACACCTGCCAGTATTCACTGATTTGGGTTCTCAGCTTAAACATATCTTCGTTCTTTTATACATCAGGATCGGCTTTTGAGCTATGTATTCTGTTCCATTGATCTGCCTACTAAGTCTTCATCTGTTTTAATTATTCAGGTTATGTAAATGAGAGAGGCAATCAGAGTGTGGTAGTTAAGAAAGACGCCTTGGAGCCCAACTGTGATTGGGTTAAAATCCCAGTGCCATCCATTCATGTGACCTTGGAAAAATCATTTAATTTCCTCATGCCTCACATTCCTTATCTGCAAAATGGGGAGCGTAACCATAGCTACGAGTAAGCTTTCAATAAGTGCTAGTTATTACTATTACTATTTGGTACAGCAAATCACCTCCTGTTGCTCTTTCTACATAAAAGCATCTTAGCCAGCTTCACCAATTTATTTTTCTAGGTAATCTTAGAATCAGTTTTTCAAGTTTAAAAAGGCCTCACAGTGATGTGGAGCAGGCAAAGCATATTTTAATGACAAGAAAACCAAATGTGGAATGACAACACCAGTTCATTAGTAAATGGGCATGAGATCTTGTGCAAGTCACTTGGACTCCCTGAACCTCAGTTTCGTCAGTCATTTAGGGATAAAAACATGTCCTCTACTTACCACAGCAGGTTGTCTTGAAGCTTAAGAGAACGAAATATATGTACACATGCCTTGTAGACACTAAAACACAAAGCAAGTAGAAGGCATTTTTAACAATAACCCAACACCATCAGAGGTGGTTTCTTTGAAAGAAGTGAGCTTAGAACCAAGAAGAAGTGGTTTGGCAGAGAAAAATGGAGAATTTAGCTGGCACACAGACAAGGATGAGTAAAGTGTTATTATACATGACTCATAGTGATAAACTGTGTCAAGGGAGTGATTTTCTAACAATGAGAATCGTACAAATTGCTAGAATTTTAGTTCCCACAGGATCTTTCATATACAGAACTCAAGCTTTAACAAGAGCACATGTACAGTCATGCGTCGCTTAATGTCCATGATAGGTTCTGTGAAATAGGACCTTATGCGAACACCTGGGTCTGCAGGGGTAGGGCTCCCAGGCACGAGGGCCTGGGTGCTGCTGTGTGGTGGGTGGCCCAGCAGCTCCCACTGTGGACTCCTCAGGTAAGCACTGGGTTGGGTCATGGCAGAGAGGCTCCAGGCAGAGGCCGGGGCAGCACAGGAGCAGACTCCACAACCTGGCGCCCCTGCCGCGGCCAGGCCCCACGATAGCTGCCAACCTTGGATGTTCAAGAGCAGGATCTCGGACCCAGTCCTCCCAGTGGCAGGGATGCCTTTTCCCTCGGGTGGGGCATCAGCAGGGCGAGCTCTATGCTCAGTCAGGCTGTGAGCATCACCCCCTCCAGGGTGCACGCCGACCAAGGACTATATGAGTCAGATGTTGCCTGAATGGACATTATGTGGTGCATGACTGTAATTTTAAAATATGTAGTACAAAGCATTTTTGCAAGAAAAGTGTCCAAATCCTTGCATCCTCTGGTAGTTGGGGTTAGAAACACCACGGAGATTAATGCTTGTTGGATGAAACCTGACTTTAGTCATATCTGAACTTTCCGTATCTTTACCCTACCAGATTCTCACCACGTTTGCTCTACACAGAACAACGTGGAAGTTTAATATCAAGTCAGACACAGGAAATGAAGGGCAGGGAAAAAGGTTCTTATCTAACCCTGTGAAAGGTCCACACTGGCATGGACCTGGGGATATGTTATAGAAAGCCTGGTCTAATGAAAGTCGTGAACCTTCCTATCCCAGACCAGGTCAAAAGGTACTCCTTACAGCAGATAAAATTCCTCAAACTGTGAAAACCTAGACCTTTTTTTCTTGGCCTGATTCAGATCCCTGGGCTATAGCTGGTGAAGCTCTGGTCCTCTGATTTTAATCATATTCACTGTTAAAACATGGTGGCTCAGGAGGAGTGCCAGTCTTGGAACCCCAGGCTTCTAACCCTGAAACTGCCATTTCCTAGTTGCATGTTCAGGGATAAAAGGCTCAATGTGGCATGAAGGTTTAAAACCTGGGCTTTGGAGTCCACACCATTCTCAGGCTTCCAGTGGCCAACCATGGAATTTGGGGCACTTACTCAGTTTCTTAAAGCCTTACTTTCCTCATGTAAAATGGAGATCCTAATAGAATCTACCTCATAGGTTTGTTGAAAGCATTAAATAAAATAATGCAGTTAAATAACTTAGCACAATCTGGGGGATATAAAAAACACTCAATAAACAGTAACTGGAAACCCTGGTGGCGTAGTGGTTAAGTGCTACGGCTGCTAACCTAAAGGTTGGCAGTTCAGATCTGCCAGGCGCTCCTTGGAAACTCTACGGGGCAGTTCTCCTCTGTCCTGTAGTGTCGCTGTGAGTTGGAATCGATGGCAACGGGTTTGGCTTTTGGAAACAGTAACTTATTTAGCAATTATTGCTTCCCTTTCTGTACTTTGACTTCCTTATCTGCAAAATGGAACTAGATATTCTCCAAGCATCTTTTAGCTCTTATATTCAATGAACACCTGATTATATTGAATTTAGCTCACTGTGAGATCCTTAAGTCAGTTTGGGTTGAGGTATAGTTCTCTTTCTATTCCAGCCTCTGTTAGAGAGTGGTCCAGATAATCAAGGGCTGGGACAATTGTGTAACTAACGCCTGACTTGGAGAAGGACTGTTCTTTCAGTCCTGACGAAGACTTTTCCTTGGAATGACCAGCCACCTGAAACTTGAAAGAAATCCTGCTTTGCAATTATTAGGGCTCCTTTGTTGAAGAATCACCTTGGTGATGATTACCACCTCTCAGGCAAGATGGAGAGCATTGCCACTGCTGCTGCCAACACCTCGAGAAAAGGCAGTCTTTGGTGGCATGGGAGGCTGATTGGTCTTTACACAGTGACTGAAAGGCTCTTTGTCTAGGGTCTTGTTAAAGGGGTTAGAAAAGGAATAGTAGGGAACTTCCCTGAATTAATAACTGCCTGCTCTGAGGCTTTGATTAATGTGGCGTTTATGTAATGTAAGAGATTCTCCATTGGAGGTTTTTCACTAGAGCTTTTGAATCTTAATTTTGGGCCTGTTGGTAAGAAGGGGGAGCATGCCTTTTTTCTCCCAGTGATTATAGGTATTTACACTTTAGAGGCATACTTAGCTTTCTTTTAAGAATAATCTGAAAGGTCCATTTGTGGCAAGGCATAGAAAAATACAATCATGTCTAGGCATTGAATGAAAGGGCTGAGGTGTGGGCTTGAAGAATGGTAATTAGACTCAGTTTCTGGTTGGGTTTATGACTGCATTGTTAACCTGACATTCTTCCAGCTTTTGATGTTTATAAATGCGGGCATGCATGTGTGGTGGTATGGGGAAGAGTGGCAATCTATAAAGGATTTGCTTTTGTCCTTGTGTTCTAAAAATTCTGCCCACTCGCCTTATTTTTGACAGTGGGATAAATTTTCATGAGAATATGAGAAAGGAAGGAGGAAGAGGCAGGAGGAGGGAAGCAAGAGAAAGAGGCACAGGGGGAGGAAAGAAAAAGCAGTTGTTTTAATTGAGCATGTCTGTTTTCCAGCTACTGAGTGGCAGGTTTGGCCCTTGCCCACTGTCCTGGCTCTGAATCCTTCTCTGCAGGACCACGTCTATGAAAAGGGTGAATGACCAATGCCAATTGCCAGAGAATCCCACCCCCCAGAGCCCCTTCATCAACAATAGTGTGGCTATTATACCTCTCCCTCCTTTCATTAAATAATCAGTTACATTATTTTCAATTACACTCTAAATCCTTTTTTAATCTTTTCAGAATAGCTCTTCGCATTTCCCATGGGCTGCACCCAACCAATAAATTCACACATCCACTCACAACCCAATTCTCTTAGACACTTCAAGACCCTTCTTGAGATATGTCAGCTCAAATCTAGGAATTTTTACAATTGCCTCTTAAAATGAAAAACCTTGGGGACTCTTATTTGAATCTGCTGTGAATCTGAAAGGACTTGCAGAGGGCCACTTTAGAAATTCTTTCACATGGTTGCTGAGATTTGGTTTTGCTTTTTGTTGTTCATTTCAGCCCCACGCTATGCTCAAGTTAGAAATACTCAAACGGCTGACTCTGCTGTGAAACGGCGACTCCTAATTAGAGTCCTGGCACTTCCAATTACTTTTTTTTTTTTTTAATAATTTTTATTGTGCTTTAAGTGAAAGTTTACAAATCAAGTGAGTCTGTCACATATAAGCTTATATACACCTTACTCCACACTTACTCTCCCCCTAATGAGTCAGTCCGCTCCCTCCTTCCAGTCTCTCCTTTCATGACGATTTCGCCAGCTTCTAACCATCTCTACCCTCCCATCTCCCCTCCAGACAGGAGATGCCAACACAGTCTCAAGTGTCCACCTGATACAAGTAGCTCACTCCTCATCAGCATCTCTCTCCAACCCATTGTCCAGTCCCTTCCATGTCTGATGAGTTGTCTTCGGGAATAGTTCCTGTCCTGGGCCAACAGAAGGTTTGGGGACCATGACCGCCAGGATTCCTCTAGTCTTAGTCAGACTATTAAGTCTGGTCTTTTTTATGAGAATTTGGGGTCTGCATCCCACTGTTCTCCTGCTCCCTCAGGGGTTCTCCATTGTGCTGCTTCTCAGGGCAGTCATCGGTTGTGGCCGGGCACCATCTAGTTCTGGTCTCAGGATGATGTAAGTCTCTAGTTCATGTGGCCCGTTCTGTCTCTTGGGCTCATAGTTATCGTGTGACCTTGGTGTTCTTCATTCTCCTTTGATCCAGGTGGGTTGAGACCAGTCGATGCATCTTAGATGGCCGCTTGTTAGCATTTAAGACCCCAGACGCCACACCTCAAAGTGGGATGCAGAATGTTTTCATAATAGAATTATTTTGCCAATTGACTTAGAAGTCCCCTTAAACCATAGTCCCCAAACCCCCACCCTTGCTCCACTGACCTTCGAAGCATTCAGTTTATCCTGGAAACTGCTTTTGGTCCAGTCCAGTTGAGCTGACCATCCATGTATTGAGTATTGTCCTTCCCTTCACCTAAAGTAGTCCTTATCTACTAACTAATCAGTAAATAACCCTCTCCCACCCTCCCTCCCTCCCACCCTCGTAACCACAGAAGTATGTGTTCTGCTCAGTTTATACTCTCTCCAGATCTTATAATAGTGGTCTTATACAATATTTGTCCTTTTGCCTCTAACTAATTTCACTCAGCATAATGCCTTCCAGGTTCCTTCATGTTATGAAATGTTTCACAGATTTCGTCACTGTTCTTTATCAATGCGTAGTATTCCATTGTGTGAATATACCATAATTTATTTACCCATTCATCCGTTGATGGACACCTTGGTTGCTTCCAGCTTTTTGCTATTGTAAACAGAGCTGCAATAAACATGGGTGTGCATATATCTGTTCGTGTAAAGGCTCTTATTTCTCTAGGGTATATTCCGAGGAGTGGGATTTCTGGGTTGTATGGTAGTTCTATTTCTAACTTTTTAAGAAAACGCCAGATAGATTTCCAAAGTGGTTGTACCATTTTACATTCCCACCAGCAGTGTATAAGAGTTCCAATCTCTCCACAGCCTCTCCAACATTTATTATTTGGTGTTTTTTGGATTAATGCCAGCCTCGTTGGAGTGAGATGGAATCTCTTCATAGTTTTAATTTGGATTTCTCTAATGGCTAATGATCGAGAGCATTTTCTCATGTGTCTGTTAGCTGCCTAAATATCTTCTTTAGTGAAGTGTGTGTTCATATCCTTTGCCCACTTTTTGATTGGGTTGTTTGTCTTTTTGTGGTTAAGTTTTAACAGAATCATGTAGATTTTAGAGATCAGGTGCTGGTCAGAGATGTCATAGCTGAAAAATTTTTCCCAGTCTGTAGGTGGTCTTTTTACTCTTTTGGTGAAGTCTTTAGATGAGCATAGGTGTTTGATTTTTAGGAGCTCCCAGTTATCTGGTTTCTCTTCGTCATTTTTGGTAATGTTTTGTATTCTGTTTATGCCTTGTATTAGGGCTCGTAACGTTGTCCCTATTTTTTCTTCCATGATCTTTATCGTTTTTATGTTTAGGTCTTTGATCCACTTGGAGTTAGTTTTTGTGCATGGTGTGAGGTATGGATCCTGTTTCATTTTTTTGCAAATGGATATCCAGTTATGCCAGCACCATTTGTTAAAAAGACTATCTTTTCCCCAATTAACTGCCACTGGGTCTTTGTCAAATATCAGCTGCTCATATGTGGATGGATTTATATCTCGGTTCTCAATTCTGTTCCACTGGTCTATGTGCCTGTTGTTGTACCAGTACCAGGCTGTTTTGACTACTGTGGCTGTATAATAGGTTCTGAAATCAGGTAGAGTGAGGCCTCCCACTTTCTTCTTCTTTTTCAGTAATGCTTTGCTTATCCGAGGCTTCTTTCCGTTCCATATGAAGTTGGTGATTTGTTTGTCTATCACATTAAAAAATGACATTGGAATTTGGATCAGAAGTGCATTGTATGTATAGATGGCTTTTGGTAGAATAGACGTTTTTCCTATGTTAAGTCTTCCTACCCATGAGCAAGGTATGTTTTTCCACTTAAGTATGTCCTTTTGAATTTATTGTAGTAGTGCTTTGTAGTTTTCTTTGTATAGGTCTTTTACATCTTTGGTAAGATTTATTCCTAAGTATTTTATCTTCTTGGGGGCTACTGTGAATAGTATTGATTTGGTTATTTCCTCTTCGATGTTCTTTTTGTTGATGTAGAGGAATCCAAGTGATTTTTGTATGTTTATCTTATAACCTGAGACTCTGCCAAACTCTTCTATTAGTTTCCGTAGTTTTCTGGAGGATTCCTTAGGGTTTTCTGTGTATAAGATCATGTCATCTGCAAATAGAGATAATTTTACTTCCTCCTTGCCAATCCGGATGCCCTTTATTTCTTTGTCTAGCCTAATTGTTCTGGCTAGGACTTCCAACACGATGTTGAATAAGAGCGGTGATAAAGGGCATCCTTGTCTGGTTCCCGTTCTCAAGGGAAATGCTTTCAGGCTCTCTCCATTTAGAATGATGTTGGCTGTTGGAAAAAAAAATTTTTTTTTTTTTTTTTATAGATGCCCTTTATTATGTTGAGGAATTTTCCTTCAATTCCTATTTTGCTGAGAGTTTTTATCATGAATGGGTGTTGGACTTTGTCAAATGCCTTTTCTGCATCAATTGATAAGATCATGTGGTTTTTGTCTTTTGTTTTATTTATATGGTGGATTACATTAATGGTTTTTCTAATATTAAACCAGCCGCATACCTGGTATAAATCCCACTTGGTCGTGGTGGATTATTTTTTTGATATGTTGTTGAATTCTATTGGCTAGAATTTTGTTGAGGATTTTTGCATCCATGTTCATGAGAGATATAGGTCTGTAATTTTCTTTTTTTGTGGTGTCTTTTTTACCTGGTTTTGGTATCAGGGATATGGTGGCTTCATAGAATGAGTTAGGTAGTATTCCATCATTTTCTATGCTTTGAAATACCTTTAGTAGTAGTGTTGTTAAATCTTCTCTTAGAGTTTGGTAGAACTCTGCAGTGAAGCCCTCCGGGCCAGGGCTTTTTTTTGTTGGGAGTTTTTTGATTACCTTTTCAATCTCTTTTTTTGTTATGGGTCTATTTAGTTGTTGTACTTCTGATTGTGTTAGTTTAGGTAGGTAGTGTTTTTCTAGAAATTCATCCATTTCTTCTAGGTTTGCAAATTTGTTAGAGTACAATTTTTCTTAATAATCTGATATGATTCTTCTAATTTCAGTTGGGTCAGTTGTGATGTGGCCCATCTCGTTTCTTATTTGGGTTATTTGTTTCCTTTCCTGTATTTCTTTAGTCAGTCTGGCCAATGGTTTATCAATTTTGTTAATTTTTTCAAAGAACCAGCTTTTGGCTTTGTTAATTCTTTCAGTTGTTTTTCTGTTGTCTAATTCATTTAATTCAGCTCTAATTTTTATTATTTGTTTTCTTCTGGTGCCTGATGGATTCTTTTGTTGCTCGCTTTCTATTTGTTCAAGTTGTAGGGACAGTTCTCTGATTTTGGCTCTTTCTTCTTTTTGTATACGTGCATTTATCAATATAAATTGACCTCTGAGCACTGCTTTTGCTGTGTCCCAGAGGTTTTGATAGGAAGTGTTTTCATTCTCGTTGCATTCTGTGAATTTCTTTATTCTTCCTTGATGTCTTCTATAACCCAGTCTTTTTTGAGCAGGGTATAGTTCAGTTTCCAATATTGGATTTATTTTCCCTAATTTTTCTGTTATTGATTTCCACTTTTATGGCCTTATGATCTGAGAAGATGCTTTGTAATATTTTGATGTTTTGGATTCTGCAAAGTTTTGTTTTATGACCTAATATGTGGTCTATTCTACAGAATGATCCATGTGCACTAGGAAAAAAAGTATACTTTGCAGCTGTTGGGTGGAGTGTTCTGTATAAGTCAATGAGGTCAAGTTGGTTGATTGTAGCAATTAGGTCTTCTGTGTCTCTATTGAGCTTCTTACTGGAAGTCCTGTCCTTCTCCAAAAGTGGCGTGTTGAAGTCTCCTACTATAATTGTGGAGGTGTCTATCTCACTTTTCAGTTCTGTTAAAGTTGTTTTATGTATCTTGCAGCCCTGTCATTGGTTGCATAAATATTTAATATGGTTATATCTTCCTGGTCTGTTGTCCCTTTAATCATTATGTAGTGTCCTTCTTTATCCTTTGTGGTGGATTTAACTTTAAAGACTATTTTGTCAGAAATTAATATTGCTACTCCTGCTCTTTTTTGCCTGTTGTTTGCTTGATATATTTTTTTCCGTCCTTTGAGTTTTAGTTTGTTTGTGTCTTTAAGTCTAAGGTGTGTCTCTTGTAGGCAGCATATAGACGGATCGTGTTTCTTTATCCAGTCTGAGACTTTTTATTGGTGCATTCAGTCCATTTACCTTCAGCGTAATTATAGATAAGTATATGTTTAGTGCTGTCATTTTGATGCCTTTTTTGTGTGTGTTGTTGACAATTTCATTTTTCCACTTACTTCTTTGTGTTGAGATGTTTTGCTTTGTAAATTGTATATTCCTTAAAAAAAAATTTTTTTTTAATTTTTTTTTTTTCTTTTTCATAGTAGCTGAATTTATGTTTGCTGAGTTATGTTTTTCTTGGTTTTTATTTTGAGTTATGGAGTTGTTATACCTCTTTGTGGTTACCTTAATATTTACCCCTATTTGTCTAAGTAAAAACCTAACTTGTATTGTCCTTTATCGCCTTGTTTCCCTCTCCATATGGCAGTTCTATGCCTCCTGTATTTAGTCTCTCTTTTTGATTATTGTGATCTTTTACATATTGACTTCAATGATTCCCTGTTTTGAGCATGTTTTTCTTTTTAGATTGTCATGTATGTGATCGATTCACTTGTTTTTCCGAGTTTTTGTTGCAAGAGTGATCCGAGGTAGCTTCTACCTAGTCAGCCATCTTGGCCCCACCTCCCCAATTACTCTTTAAGTGTTGCTCACAGATCTGCCCAATTCCATCCCCACATCCTGTCTTAATAAACAAAAAGCCCAGCAGCCCACCTTTGATAGCTGGAACCATGGAGTAGAGGCAAGCCAGCCAGTCCATGCAGACATTAAACAGGCAGTGTTGGTCTCCAAGAGGGCTAAGGATGTCTTCTTAGTATATGACCAATGCTTTGCCAGCCTGATTCCTGATGCATATTGCTAACAGCCACCGCATGGCATGCTTGGGTATGTCAGTGACTGTGTACACACGTGTGCCTGTGTGTGCGTGTTTGTGTTTGTGTGCATGCACAGGATTTGGGGGCAGGAAGCTGGGCAAGAACTGGGAAGGTCTACTTCTCTGGCTGATCCTCAGATACAGAGTCTTGGTAGGTCTGTATTTTATACTGTGCCCACAGCTTCTATACTGCCTGGCACTAGGGGTGTGGGAAGCAGTGCCATGGAGTGGAGAGAGTAGACTAGTGAGCTTGGAATTGGTATGTATGCCATTGAATCCTTGCTTTACCATGTTAACCCTGGGCCTTCTCTTTAGAATGGGGATACGTAGCACCTTTCTCACAAGATTAGGAGTTTTGCCTGTGGAAACAGTGAATATTTGTAAATGATGAAATGAATGTTCTAAGAGACTACCCTACCTTCATATCAGGGTCTCAGCCTGAAACCTAGAAACTAGATAGCTTCATATTCTCTTACTCTTTCCCTTTCCCACCTTGCTATTAATGAACATGTGTATGTTCCCAACTAAATTATAACTAACAACTGGTATTTATACATTGCATAGTAAATGCTAGGAGTGGTGCTCAGAGGTTCACGTGCATTAATCAGATAATGCTTACATTTTTACAAGGTAATGTTATCCCCATTTTACCGATGAAGAAACCAAGGCTCAGGAGAGTTTAGTAATTTGCCTAAGTTCTACAGTTAGAAAGTAGCAGAGCCAGTGTCTAAGTCAGATCTCACGCAAAGCCTATGCCAATCCTGATGCTAATGGGATGACGGGCTGCTTACTAATCATTACGTTTCCTACAGCCTCTGGTACAGTACTTCACACACAATAAGTGCTCAATAATTGTTTTAAAATGATAAGCACTCAATAAGCACCTGACTAAGGATTCATAGTGAATCTGTTTCAAAATAATGGTTCTGATTTAAAGGAAGCCTGTTAGATCGGTGAGGGCATCCCTGGGTGTTACAAATGGTGAAGCTATCAACTACTAACCAAAAGTTGATGGTTCGCATCTACCTAGAGGAAATCCTGGCAAGCTGCTTCCAAAATATCAGCCGTTAAAAACCCTGTGGAGTACAGTTCTACTCTGACACACATGGGGTCACCGTGAGTTGGAGTCTACTCAACTGGCAACTGTTTTTGTTTTTTTTATTATTTTTTATTAGATTGGTGGAGGTGAGGCTACAGAGGCCTCAATCATTGGCTCTCTTCCAGATGTTGGTAAGACCAAAAAATTATCCATATCATGAATTCTTTTCTTTTGAACAGAAAAGAGGAAGAAGCCAAGCTAAAAAAAGAGGGATTCACCAAACAACTTATCCTCCGCCACTATAACGACCCCAAAGATGAGCCAGAGGTGGGCAAGGATGGCCACATGACCCAGTGTTTCTGGTTTGAGCTGCTGAAGGGGAAGCCTCAGATGCCACAGATCAAAAAGGATGACCCTATGATGAAAAAATTTCATTATGCTTTGGTGGACGGTTCTTCTCTGACCTAATATCCTTGTGAAATTCCCAAGGGGAAAGGAAGATGGAGGAGGCAGGGTGCGATGGAAGGGAATGACAGGTAGGGCGTTTCCATTTCGGCAAAGGATCCAGGAAGTACTGGGAGAATCTGATGACTTGAGTTTATTCAATCCCTTTTTCCATATCCTTTCACTCTGGACAGGAGAAGTCAACTCGGGGAAAAGGGTTGGGGCAAGATTGCCAGTTTTACATATCTAATGTCTATTTGAGGAAACCTTTGGTTGTAGCTGATAATGTAACGTACCTAAGGGCCCATGTGTTTCTGAGAAAATGAGTTCTTGATTCATTTTCCTGATTATTAGAACGACTGGGGATTTAGCATCCACAGAACCTAGCTAAGGGAGAAGGATTTTGTATTAAGTTCCTAAATGTCCAAAATGAAAAAGTCTCAAGAGTCCAACACAGTCAGTGCTGTAGAAGTGATTACAGATAGATTTTATGAGATTGTTCACATACCTATAGTTGTACCTCAGCCTTCCTTTGGCCCGGGT